>NC_092102.1:11152538-12352538 GCF_045679555.1 Salvelinus alpinus
ATATCCTCTTTCAAGTGAAGAGAGAGGGGAATGCAGAAAGTGTACATTCTGTAAGACCATGTTATTGTTAGACATCAGGTATCCTATGGACAGGAGAAGGGCCACAGTCTGGTTTCAGTCAACAGATAAGGTAGGACAGCTGTGAGTTGGGGAGGAGTGAGGAATTTGGTCCGAGGTGAGGTCAGATGAAGTGAGAAAGAACAGGTCTCACTAAAGTCCTGTCTAGCAACAGAAATGTATTGGCTGTCCAGATGTGTAAGGAGGAGACTCAGCATAGGAGGAAGGTATAAATATCAGTGCTTGTGTAAATATGTATTTGTCTTATGCAGCTGTGTGACCCAGAGGGTGAATAAACTTGGTTTGAGCTTTACTAGTCATCCGTGAGTTTTACTCTGTTTATTTAGTATCTAACAATATATACATTCACCGGACAGTTTTTATTTACACCACCCAGTTCACGAAAATAGATCACTCCTACAGACAGTGAGTCATGTGGCCATGGCTTGCTATATAAAGCAGGCAAACAGGCATCGAGGCATTCAGTTAATGTTCGATTTAACGTTAGAATGGGCAAAACGAGTGACCTAAGCAACTTTGAGCGTGGTATGATCGTCGGTGTCTGGCGCACCGGATCCAGTATCTCAGAAACAGCCGCCCTCCTAGGCTTTTCATGCACGACAGTGTCTAGAGTTTACAGAGAATGGTGCAACAAACAAAACATTTCCAGTCAGAGGCAGTCCTGTGGGCGAAAACAGCTCGTTGATGAGAGAGGTCAAAGGAGAATGGCAAGAATCGTGCAAGATAAATGGTGGGCCACAAAGAGACAAATAACGGTGCAGTACAACAGTGGTGTGCAGAACGGCATCTCAGAACGCATAACTTGTCGATCCTTGTCACGGATGGGCTATTGCAGCAGACGACCACACCGGGTTCCACGCTTTCGACACCTCATAGAGATCATGCCAAACAAATTGAGGCTGTTCTGAGTGCAAACGAGGGGATTAGAAAGGTGTTAATGTTTTGTACACTCAGTATATTATTAATTGAAATTGCCATTGAATAGGAGTAGTTTCATTCAACTCCTCCTCCCATTCTTCCCCAAACCCCATTGCCTGGGATTCCGACGAATCCCAATTCCTGAGTCAGGATTTGGCGTAAGCAGCATGAGCTCATGGACCCATCCTGCCTGGTGTCAACGGTACAGGCTGGTGGCGGTGGTGTACTGGTGTGGGGAATGTTTTCCTAACACACATAAGGTCTCTTGATACCAATTGAGAAATGAATGTACCACCGTCCAATCTGCAGCAACTGTGTCAAGCTATCGCGTCAGCATGGACCAACATCCCTGTGGAATGTTTCCAACAACATCCATGCCCCGAATAATTTAGGCTGTTCTGGAGGAAAAGGGGGGTCCGACCCGGGACTACATGGGTGTACCTAATAAACTGGCTGGTGAGTGTATATTTCCCTAAGCAGGTTGAATCTAGCCTTGAGAGCATGAACTTGGGTAATATAAGATGAGAATTTGACAGTTAGCACTTTAGGTGTTTGTCGCTGTCTATAAAAAATGTGTGCTTCCCAGCGGGAGGTGCAATGTTGTGACTTAAGCTTAGTGTCGACTAAGCATAAATTAATCAGTGGGTACTTATCAAAGACAGAAGTGTTTGAATAGAGGCTCATAAGATCATACTCCAGATAACAAATAGTGAACCTTGTTCCTCAGACTCTAGCTAACAATCACTGAACCTCGTACCTCATACTCCAACTTGTCTATGACCTGCTGCAGGCGGTTGGCCTGGGAGCTCCAGTGGTGGTTGTCTGGCTCCACACTGACACCTTAACCAAGGAAATAGAATGTCAGATCATTACAGGACTTTGTGACATATGAAGTAAAACATTTATACAAATCAAACAATTACAGTTTAAGAATTTACATTTCAAAACATTCAACTGCACTGAATTGATTTCCAGTTGCTATAGGATTTTATGTGTGTCGTTGCCAAAAACACATATTGCTTTTTTAAAATGAAATAGATTTCAATGAGACCAAACACAGGTGTGTGTCAGTGTGTACCAGCGGCAATCGGCGCCGTTTAAGATGAGGGAGAACTTTTTTTTTTTCATGAGCACGGTCTTATTTCTATTACAGCATATAGGATGACTGTCATTCTCATTCCATTCACCCAGTTCAATGTAACATCGATAGATTTAGGCTACTACATGATACTCGAATGCCCATCATGAGGTTGCTACAACCTAGCCTATGAATGAAAGTTTACAGCGTTGGTGCACACAGGTCGAGAGAAAATATTGAGGTGACAGACAGTGACACATGGACAGACAGTGACACGTTCAATACCGCCTTGCACACTCTTGCCTCCAACAGACAAATTCAGGTACGTTTATCCCCGTTTCGTTCAGTTTACTTCTGTTTGAGAAACGTTTTTCAACAGAATCGACGGAATGAATCACAGCAGCCACATTGTATTCCTTCTCGCATCTATGCGCTCTCCTCCTCTCACCTTTTCCCTTCGCTTATGGACTTCAATGGACAACACATCAGGCTGTGACCAGGCGAAAAAAACTTTCAGAGCCAAACCATATCATAACCGCTACACACAGCCTACATCGTTGTCACCATATCAACTAAAGTAACATCATAGTAATCATAGCTAATAGAACTAATGTGTTAGTATACCTTCTACAATTATGCAGTAACGTTACAGTGTACAGTCGGTAAGCAGTTTACACCAGTGGGCCCCGGTGGCAATACATTTGTAAAACCAAAAGCTTACCTTGACTTGAAAGAGTTCCATTGTTGTGTTGGATAGTCATAGGTGGCTAGCTAACATATCATACCTCTTTTTGAGCCAGGTGTTTGAGTAGGCTAAACTAGTTGGCTGCATTTTCTAGTTAAGAGAAAGTGAAATTGACCGTTTCTGTCTTGCTTCTTCATTTTTGAAAAAAATTATTTGTTCAAAACTTTTCAACTATTGTTTCTCTCTTTGAGTCAGCTACTCACCACATGTTATGCACTGCAGTACTAGCTAGCTGTAGCTTATGCTCACAGTACTAGATTCATTCTCTGATCCTTTGATTGGGTGGACAACATGTCAGTTCATGCTGCAAGAGCTCTGGTAGGTTGGAGGAGGTCCTCCTGAAGTTGCATAATTACTGCGTAAGTCTATGGAACGGAGTGAGAACCATGAGCCTCCTAGGTTTTGTATTGAAGTCAATGTACCCAGAGGAGGATGGAAGCTAGCTGTCCTCCGCCTACACCATGGTGCTACCCTACAGAGGGCTGTAGAGGCTACTGTAGACCATCATTGCAAAACAGTGTGTTTTAATCAATTATTTGGTGACGTGAATATATTTAGTATAGTTTTATCTAAAAAGGATACCTTTTTAAATGTTTTACTATTTTTATTTAATTCACTGAGAGGATGGTACTCCACTGGTGTGTACCTGTAGTGAGCCAGAGTAAGGGTCATTGGGGGAGAGACAAGTTTTTTTTAAATTCGACGGCTGGGGCGTTTGGTGATTCTCTGGAGGGAAAGATCCTCTGGCTTCCTTATCTTCCTGCAGTGGACACAATCATCACAATCACATCAAGTGTGGTTGTTGCTGTTGTCAAATACAATGATTGTCATCATCATTGTCATCAACAGTACCAGCTGCATCATTATAATTGTCATTATCATCAAATGCGTCATCATCCTACATATCCTGATATAGGCATAATTCTGTGCAGTAACTGATCACTCACTGGTAATGGTCATGGTACAACAAGATGTTCAACTACTTGATGTAGCAGTGTAAAGCAGAAGATAATAGATAGTAACTGTGGTGCTACTCTACCTGCCAGTGCAGCTCTGCTCGTCCACAGCCTCCATAGCGCAGTCTAGTGATAACTGCAGGGACTGCAACTGGGTGTTGGTCTCTCGCAGAAGGAAACGTGCCACAAACTGGCCTAACACAGACGAACCCTGGTACTCCTGTACGGGGGTGGGGTTATGGGGTTTGGGAAGAGTGGGAAGGAAAACTTGAATGAAACTACTCCTATTCAATGTTAATTTCAATTAATAATATAGTGAGTGGACAAAACATTAAGAATACCTTCCTATTATTGAGTTGCATCCCCCCGTTTGCCCTCAGAACAGCCTCAATTTGTCGAAAGCGTTCAACAGTGTCGAAAGCGTTCCACAGGGATGCTGGCCCATGTTGGCTCACACAGTTGGCTGGATGTCCTTTGGGTAGTGGACCACACGGAAAACCATTGAGCGTGAAAAACCCAGCAGCGTTGCAGTTCTTGAAGCAAACCAATGAGCCTGGCATCTACTATACCATACACCGTTCAAAGGCACTTCAATCTTTTGTCTGGCCATTTAATCTCTGAATGCCACACATACACAATACATGTCTCAGTTGTCTCAAGGCTTAAAAATCCTTCTTTAACCTGTCTCCTCCCCTTCATCTACACTGAAGTGGATTTAACAAGTGACATCAATAAGGGATCATAGCTTTCACCTGGATTCACCTTGTCAGTCTGTCATGGACAGAGCAGGTATTCATAATGTTTTGTACACTCAGTTTATATATATTCACCTTCCTAATATTGAGTTTCACCCCCTTTTGCTCTCAGAACAGCCTCAATTCACTGGGGCATGGACTCTACAGTTGTGTCAAGTTGGCTGGTAGTGGATCTCGACTCTGAATAGCTTGTTCCATCTCATCCCACAGACGCTCAATTGGATTGTGATCTGGTGACTGTGCAGGCCACACCCAGTGAGCTATATTCACTGTCATGTTCGTGGAACCATTCCTGGGCAATCCTAGCCTTGTGGCATGGGGCATTATCCTGCTTAATTCGCAAATGAATACACTGCTGTCATGAAGGGATGCACCTGATTGGCATTGATGTTCAGATATCCTGTAGCATTCAAACGTTGCAGCACTTTTATCAAGGGGCCCATAGTGTGCCATGAAAACACACCCCACACCATCACACCACCACCAGCCTGCAATGTTGACACGCGGCATGATGGATGAATGTACTCGTGGTCTTCTCCATACATATTTCTCCCATCAGTGTGAAACAGCAGAAACTGGGATTCATCAGAACAGGCAATGTTTTTCCAATTCTCCAGTGTCCAGTGTTTTGGTTCCTTAGCCCAAGGCAACCGCAGTTTCTTGTTTTTTGCTGAAAGAAGTGGAACTCTGTGAGGTTGTCAGCTACCATACCCCATTCATGTCAAGTTATGAAGAGTTGTGCATTCTTTTATGGGTCTTTTGGCACCAATGTTGTACTGGACTGTCAGTTGACTAAGGGACGGATCGAAATGTACAGAATGATTACCTGGAGGAAAATGGGGGAGGGTCATGTTTATTTCAATTTCAGTCAAGGGGAGGGTGTAGTATTGTTTTACTCTTGTCCAGGGGAGGGTCATGTAATTTGTAATTGATAAAATGTCAGTATTTCTCAGTGTTTTAGAATTCATTACTTATTAGGCTATATATCGATGTGTGCCTGATGCTGCCTCTCATCTCTGATTCTCTGCTGGTCTCCCAATATCAATTGCGCCTATAGGCTATTTAGTTTGGTCGCAATCAAATGATTCATAGCCTATAGACTATATGCTTCGAAGTGCATGCTCTGAGAAGCACAGAGCAAAGTTATATTTCTAAGATAGCTGGGATGGTGTAAACAAAACTAAGCTGCATTACACACTGCAATGGATATTCTAACCCTGAACCTCAGCCTGCTCTGCTCTCACTGATCAAAAAACGTTTCGGTGTGCTGTGTAGGGCTACGGTGGCAGTTCAGGAGCGTCAAATATTTCTTCCGAATTTTTTATTTTTGATTAGGCCTAGCCCGAAAAATGCACTATATTGTGCACCGACTAGCCTAGAGCCTATGTTCTGTAAAAAAAATGTCAGATGTTGGGGTTAGTTGTCATCTAAATGTGCTATCACTTTGCTTTCAACCATTTAAAAGCACAACAAAGTTCAAATGGGAATACAATGTCAGATATTTTGTATATATATACAACAACTTTAATGTGTTATCACTGCTTCATCTAATAGAACAACCAAATAACCTGGATTGCAGATGAGATTACATGAAGTACATAGTGCAAAGTCCAGTGGTTAGAGCGTTGGGCCAGTAACAGAAAGGTTGCTAGATCGAATCACCGAGTTGACAAGGTAAAAATCTGACGTTCTGCCCCTGAACAAGGCAGTTAACCCACTGTTACTAGCCTGTCATTTTATAAGAATTTGTTCTTACTACTTCTTATGGCTGGGGGCAGTATTGAATAGCTTGGATGAATAAAGTGCACAGAGTAAACTGCCTGCTACTCAGGCCCAGTTGCTAATATATGCATATTATTAGTAGATTTGGATTGAAAACACTCTGAAGTTTCTAAAACTGTTTGAATGATGTCTGTATAACAGAACTCATATGGCAGGCAAAAACCTGAGAAAAAATCCACCAGGAAGTGGAAAATCTGAGGTTTGAAATCTCATAGTGCACTTCCTAATGCTTCCACTAGATGTCAACAGTCTTTAGAACCTTGTTTGAGGACTCTACTGTGAGGTGGGGGCGAATGAGAGCTGAATGAGTCAGCGCTCAGCCAGTGTGGCATGAGCTGATCACGAGCGCTCACGTGAGAGTTAGCTATGTTCCATGGCATTTCTACAGACAAAGGAATTCTCCGGTTGAAACATTATTGAAGATTTATGATAAAAAAACATCCAAAATATTGATTCTATACTTCGTTTGACATGTTTCTTACGAACTGTAATATGACTTTTTGTCTGAACTTTCGCCTGGACTTGCCCGCGCGTCGTGAGTTTGGATTTTGTACTAAACGCGTGAACAAAAAGGAGGTATTTGGACATAAATTATGGACTTCATCGAACAAATCAAACATTTATTGTGGAAATGGGATTCCTGGGAGTACATTCTGATGAAGATCATCAAAGGTAAGTGAATATTTATAATGTTATTTCTGACTTATGTTGACTCCACAACATGGCGGATATCTGTATGGAGTGTTTTGTTGTCTGAGCGCTGTACTCACATTATTGCATGGTGTGCTTTTTCCGTAAAGCTTTTTTGAAATCGGACACAGCGGTTGCATTAAGGAGAAGTGGATCTAAAATTCCATGCATAACAGTTGTATCTTTTATCAATGTTTATTATGAGTATTTCTGTAAATTGATGTGGCTCTCTGCAAAATCACCGGATGTTTTGGAACTACTGAACATAACGCGCCAATGTAAACTGAGATTTTTTAATATAAATATGAACTTTATCGAACAAAACAAATGTATTGTGTAACATGAAGTCCTATGAGTGTCATCTGATGAAGATCAACAAAGGTTAGTGATTCATTTTATCTCTATTTCTGCTTTTTGTGACTCCTCTCTTTGGCTGGAAAAATGGCTGTGTTTTTCTGTGACTAGGTACTGACCTAACAATCGTTTGGTGTGCTTTCGTCGTAAAGCCTTTTTGAAATCGGACACTGTGGTGGGATTAACAACAAGTTTATCTTTAAAATGGTGTGAAATACTTGTATTTTTGAGGAATTTTAATCATGAGATTTCTGTTGTTTGAATTTGGGATCTTAGCCATAAGAAGTTTTAACTGACTGGCCTAGTTAAATAAAGGTTAAAAAAAGTGATCAATGCTGTTTGAAATTCTGCGCAGATTATTATAGCAATATTGTGAAGACCTGCGATCTTTCCATGATATTTTGAACATGCACGCTTTCTATGATTACATAAGAAGACATTAATAGTTACAGTATCTTCAAAATCTGTCCATGGATGTATTTTAAGTTTGAATAAATACTAGTTTGGAAGATAGCCTTAACTTTAGGCTATTTAATTTATTGCATAAGCGTCATTGAATTGTGTTTGGTTTTCAACGCAACGAAATATCAACATTTGAAGGAGATGTATCTTTTGTGCCAGACTTGATACGTTGGATTTAAGTCTCCAACTCAACCAAAAATCTAAGTTAAAGGTGCTACACAGGAATTTTTGATGTTGAAATTTTGCATTGTAATTTCAGAAAATGTCCATAATATACAGTATCTTCAGTAATAGTGGAATGATAATGTTTTGCAGTATTACTTATCCACCAGTGTTGTGATTAGCTGTGATTTTCACCTATTGATTTCTCCCACCAGGGTGGCATCTGTGTTATCTAGTGTAAATCACTCTGTCATTTCCTGGTTGCTAAAATTCTACACTGTTTGCTCAATTTAAGTTTGTGAGAAATACTGTGAAACACTATCATTCCACTATTAGCGCCAGATACACTATATATTCAAAAGTATGTGGAAACATGTGATTTCAGATATTTCAGCCACACCCGATGCTGACAGGTGTATACAATCGAGCACACAGCCATGAAATCTCCATAGTCAAACATTGGCAGTAGAATGGCCTTGTGAAGAGCTCATTGACTTACAACGTGGCACCGTCAAAGGATGCCACCTTTCCAACAAGTCAGGTCGTCCAATTTCTGTCCTGCTAAAGCTGCACCGGTCAACTGCCACACAAACTCACAGAATGTAGCACGTAAAAATAGTCTGTCCACGGTTGCAACACTCAGCACAAGAACTGTTCGTTGGGAGCTTCATTAAATGGTTTTCCATGGCCGAGCATACGCACACAAGCCTAAGATCGCCATGTGCAATGCCAAGCGTCGACTGGAGTGGTTTAAAGCTCGACGCAATTGGACACTGGAGCAGTGGAAACACGTCCTCTGGAGTGATGAATCACGCTTCACCATCTGGCAGTCTGACGGACGAATCTGGGTTTGGTGGATGCCAGAAGAACGCTACCTGCCCCAATGCATAGTGCCAAACGTAAAGTTTGGTGGAGGAGGAATAATGGTCTGGGGTTGTTTTTCAAGGTATGGGCTAGGCCTCAAATTGCCATTGATAAAATGCAATTGTGTTCGTTGTCCGTAGCTTATGCCTGCCCATACCAAAATCACACTTTCACCATTGGGGCACTCTGTTCACAACGTTGACATTGGCAAACCACTCCCCCAGACGACGCCATATACGCTGTCTGCCATCTGCCCGGTACAGGTGAAACTGCAGAAATCCTTCAATTGTTTACTGGGTTTGGAGGTAATTTTGCTTAAAAGACTACCGTATTTACAGCACCTGTCCAACTAGAGATAGGTCAGTCCTCAGACCACATTTCATTCCAAAGTTTTACAATGAAAATACCTGACCTGGAGTCATAGTTGAAATATAAGTGAAGGGTCCCTTCAGGGGTATTTCAGTCTGCCGTTTTAAAATGCAGCATCAGTGTGTTCAAACAGAAAGAGCAAGAGGACTAAGTCGTGCAGATCCACTTTCCATACTGTCATATCACCATCACAGCTGACAGATCTCATAGACTTACAGCACTAACAAAAGGCTACCCAAAATCCTACTGGGGAAAAGTGGTTTGAATTTTTCTAAATGTCATAAGCGGATAAAGGTAGAACTGGCTATAGTGTTTACCTCAAATTCTCAGTAGATATCAACAAAAGTTGTCACATGAAATGTGTGCGGCGGCAAAAGCTATAACAACAGCAAAATGTACTGGAAAGAGATGGCCAAGTGAGTTCCTCTTACCAAATGAGTTATGAGAGCTGCAGTTAAGAATCCCATACCACTAAAAGTTGATTCTAATGTAAAAGCTTAAAGAGATAGTTCAGCAATATTAGCATTTGTTGGCCGTGTTCATTTTAACAAAAGCAAAGTATGGATAGCAGTCACACCTTGTCCATAGACTGCTTTCGAGGTAAGGAAACAAATATCTCAATATGTAATTTCCCTGAACTATCCCTTTAAACATGCTGTACTGTATTGGCCACAAACCTCATTAGTTTTGTCCATGGCCTTTAAGATGGCGACGTTCAGGTTTTCTACAGGTGTGGAGAGAAGTAATCTACGGAGTAGAGATACAGAGGTGTCAGGTACAATACTGAACACTTGTATATTAGGTGGCATAAAACACGTAGGGCTTTGTAACATTTAAAATACTGTAAAAGACAGGGGATTAAAAAGTAAAGTTCTTGAGAGAGCATTTTGACAGCACACAGTCAATAATAAAGGCCAAAGATCAGGGATAATTACCTGAGAGTTTGTCCATGTCTGGGTTACTGAGAGGGAGGGAAATTATCAACAGAAGAAGAGGACAAAAACATTAATAGAATCAGAAAGGATTAGAGCGTCCCAAAAATCTAATCAGAATCCTTTAAAGTTCAAGTCATTTCTATGAGCAAAGCCACCATTTTATCCTGTGATACATTCCCTGGAGATACAAGGAGGTGTTGATTAGGTATCAGAACACTGTGGAGAAACTGTAAGGGCCTTGGGCCATATGGGGCCATATGGGGATGTGTGTGTAGAGAAGCAAAAAGAAAGAAAACAAAGGATTGTGTAGAAGACCATTATATAGTATGTGTATGTTATTGTATAATGCATGTGTTGTCGTCAAAGAAAGCCTGGCTTACACCGCTAATTTTCCTGACCTAAGGTAGTAATTACGAGCACATCGATTGACCACATCGTCTTTCTTTCCTCTTTCTATATTCCATTCTTCACCCCTAGTCTGTGTAACGTGGTTAAGGGCGTTAAAAGCGATGGGTTCGAATCCCTGAGCCGGCAAAGTGGAAAAATCTGCCGATCTGCACTTGAGGAAGGCAGTTAAACCCCAAAAACAACTGCTCCCCGGGTGCCGATGACGTCGATTAAGTCAGCCCCCTGCAACTCTCTGATTCAAAGGTGTTGGGTTAAATGCAGATTTCGGTTGAATGCATTCAATTGAGCAACTGACTAGGTATCTCCCTTTCCCTAAACGTGCTGCTGTACGGTGTACATTTTAGGACACTCTCAGCCTCAAGCTTCATCCCTCCTGGAGCCCTCATTAGACTACTAAAACTAGGGCTCATGCTCTAGATTCTATGCCCCCTTGATGAAATATTGACACATCCTATTTGAAGTGTAGATGTCCCACCCCGCAGATGGTGACTGAGGTGGATTCCCAGAGGCAGATGAGATGCACTCACTCAGTCTGCTGCCTGTCGATGGAATAGAACAGCTCCTGCATCTGCTCCATGGTGAGGATACCGTCGGCAAAGTACGACTGTAACTCCTCCAGGGACAGCTTGCTGTCGTCTGAGAGAGGGAAAAGAGGGACACATTAACTACCTGCTGAAATAGAGAGAATAAAGGAATATTCACGACTGCATTTGTTTAAGACTCAAGTTAATGGAACTCAAATAACTCATTCAGACTCAGCATGTCGAGTGCACTCTATAAATTAATTATGGATTGGGAATATCTTTCTTCATGCCTGGCTTCATCTCAAATTCCAATTATTTCACATAACTATGTACTCAGTTATTTATAAAGAACACAAAACCACTGTTGTCAATGGCAACCCTTTCTCAAGGCAATATTTACTTCGAAGAGTTTTTCCTCTTGAAACTGAAGTATGCCAAAAAGCAGATTGTTCCTTTGTCTTATTCTTTCATACTTAACAGTACATCAGTGTCTCTCATCCTCTCCAATGATATGGAAACAATAACTTTGATGAACATTTTAATTATGATTGTCCTTTGACAATCCCATTTGATTCTCTCTCTCTTCTAATATATTCACCCTTCTCTTAGTCTTAAAGGGGTCGTTCACTTTTATTGCCTGTCAAGTCAAATAAATGTTTTAAAAAAGTGAGCTATCCCTTTAAGATAATGACTATGCAGGTTGTGACCCTGTCACAAACAGTTGTCTGTAAGACAAAGTACAGTGTATTCCTATGGTAAATCTCTGCAGAGAGCCTGTGGAGACCCTGGGGGGCGGGCAGGCGGACTGTGGGGTGGTTAGAGCATTCTGGGCTCACTGACAGGCTTTCTGTGGATTAATGATATCTATCACAGCTCCGCTCCACAAGGCCAAGCAGAGCTTAGAGACAGCTCTGCGAGAGATAGAGATCTGCCAGTCAACAGATGCCAGACAGCTAGGCCTACAGTACATAAAATCGTCTGTTAGGAAATGTGCAATCATTCTGGCATCATGCCATGAATTTAATTTGAGGGCAAGTCACTGTAAGTATCTTTAATGTCAGGAAAGTGTGCTTCATTAATGAATTAATATTGTTGATATTAATTTATTATAAACTACATTTGGAAATTATGCTTTTAGAGCTTATGAAGAGAGATTCTGTTGCTGCCCTGGACGAGGAAAACGGTTTGACCTAAGTCATACCAGAGTGTAGGTCTGGTCAAATTGACCTCAAATGGAAATGATGACATACTATAAAGGACCAGAACCGTTTTCTCCAAAGTATTCCCAATGCAAAGCCTGCTCTACTTTAATCATATAAGTACAGTAAGTGCTTAGGGCAAATACTGAATGTTGAGCTTTCAGCTCATTCCCATGCACAGGTTTCACTACCATATGCTTCAATCTCCTTGTTCTAGTTTCACACCCAATTACTTACCTGAATGTACGTAAGCAGACAACATAGTCCAGATTGCACATGTAGAAACATGTTCCCAATTGAAATGGGCTATATTGCTATTATGATTAAGCAATGATTACTGCCATTTCTCCCCCAGAGCAAGTTGGCCAAACTACACTGCATGTCTTTTACCTCTGTGGATGTAAAAGGTGTCTGTACTAATTGTAAGTGCAAGTACTCATTTTAAATATACACTACCAGTGTTCATATTTTAGAGCGAATATTCTAAATGAGGCGTTGATACTGTTAAAAAAGCAGAAGAACATTAGAAGTGTCAGTACTCTATACCGGTGTGCACCGGCCTAATTCAGGCACCTCCCGTATTTAAAATATCTGCTAACTGATGAAACAAGCGGTCTGAAAAAAACTTGGTTACAGTTGAAGTCGGAAGTTAACATACACCTTAGCAAAATACATTTAAACTCAGTTTTTTACAATTCCTGACATTTAATCCGAGTAAAAGTTCTGTCTTGGGTCAGTTAGGATCACCACATTATTTTAAGAATGTGAAATGTCAGAATAAGAGTAGAGCGAAGGATTTATTTCAGCTTTTATTTCTTTCATCATATTCCCAGTGGGTCAGAAGTTTACATACACTCAATTAGTATTTGGTAGCATTGCCTTTAAATTGTTTAACTTGGGTCAAACATTTCAGGTAGCCTTCCACAAGCTTCCCACAATAAGTTGGGTGAATGTTGGCCTATTCCTCCTCACAGAGCTGGTGTAACTGAGTCAAATCAAATCAAATTTTATTTGTCACATACACATGGTTAGCAGATGTTAATGCGAGTGTAGCGAAATGCTTGTGCTTCTAGTTCCGACCATGCAGTAATATCTAACAAGTAATCTAACCTAACAATTTTACAACTACCTTATCCACACAAGTGTAAAGGAATGAAAAGAATATGTACATAAAAATATATGAATGAGCGAATGCTGAACGGCATAGGCAAGATGCAGTAGATGGTATAGAGTACAGTATATACATATGAGATGAGTAATATAGGGAATGTAAACATTATATAAAGTGGCATTGTTTTAAGTGGCTAGTGATACATTTACGACATCAATTGTTTATTATTAAAGTGGCTAGAGATGAGTAAGTATGTTGGTAGCAGCCACTCAATGTTAGTGATGGCTGTTTAACAGTCTGATGGCCTTGAGATAGAAGCTGTTTTTCAGTCTCTCGGTCCCTGCTTTGATGCACCTGTACTGACCTCGCCTTCTGGATGATAGCGGGGTGAACAGGCAGTGGCTCGGGTGGTTGTTGTCCTTGGTGATTTTTTTGGCCTTCCTGTGACATCGGGTGGTGTAGGTGTCCTGGAGGGCAGATAGTTTGACCCCGGTGATGCATTGTGCAGACCTCACTACCCTCTGGAGAGCCTTGCGGTTGTGGGCGGAGCAGTTGCCGTACCAGGCAGTGATACAACCCGACAGGATACTCTCGATTGTGCATCTGTAAAAGTTTGAGAGTTTATTTTAGTGACAAGCCGAATTTCTTCAGCCTCCTGAGGTTGAAGGCGCTGTGGACACTTTCAGTTTGTCCGTGATGTGTACGCCGAGGAACTTAAAACTTTCCACCTTCTCCACTACTGTCCCTTCGATGTGGATAGGGGGGTGCTCCCTCTGCTGTTTCCTGAAGTCCACGATTATCTCCTTTGTTTTGTTGACATTGATTGTGAGGTTATTTTCCTGACACCACACTCTGAGGGCCCTCACCTCCTGCCTGTAGGCCGTCTTGTGGTTGTTGGTAATCAAGCCTACCACTGTAGTGTCGTCTGCAAACTTGATGATTGAGTTGGAGGTGTGCATGGCCATGCAGTCATGGGTGAACAGGGAGTACAAGAGAGGCCTGAGTCGCACCCTTGTGGGGCCCCAGTGTTGAGGATCAACGGGGTGGAGAAGTTACCTACCCTCACCACCTGGAGGCAGCCTGTCAGGAAGTCCAGGACCCAGTTGCACAGGCCTGGGTCGAGACCCAGGGTATCGAGCTTAATGACAAGTTTGGAGGGTACTATGGTATTATATGCTGAGCTGTAGTCGATGAACAGCATTCACCAAAGTACGTGAACGCGTCTCCTTCCTCAGCGGTATGACTGCTGCGTGGTCTAATGGTGTTTATACTTGCGTACTATTGTTTGTACAGATGAAAGTGGTACCTTCAGGTGTTTCGAAATTGCTCCCAAGGATGAATCAGACTTGTGGAGGTCTTGGCTGACTTCTTGGCTGACTTCTTGGCTGACTTCTTTTGATTTTCCCATGATGTCAAGCAAAGAGGCACTTAGTTTGAAGGTAGGCCTTGAAATACATCCACAGGTACACCTCCAATTGACTCAAATGAGTTCAATTAGCCTATCAGAAGCTTCTAAAGCCATGACATAATTTTCTGGAATTTTCCAAGCTGTTTAAAGGCACAGTCAACTTAGTGTATGTAAACTTCTAACCCACTGGAATTGTGACACAGTGAATTATAAGTGAAATCATCTGTCTGTAAACAATTGTTGGAAAAATGACTTGTATCATGCACAAAGTAGATGTCCTAACCGACTTGCCAAAACTATAGTTTGTCAACAAGAAATTTGTGGAGTGGTTGAAAAGCGAGTTTTAATGACTCCAACATAAGTGTATGTAAACTTCCGACTTCAACTGTATCTGTAAGAAGGTGAATTGTGATTAAGGAATATATTCATTTAATTTACTTCCATCATTTTGTTGCTGACAAGTCTATATTAAACCGATGATTGTAACAGTAATAGTTTCATATAAAAAGCTATTAATAATAGTTTGGTATTAGCTGAATAAAGGAATAGTAAAAAATAAATAAAGATTTAGATAAGATGATTGGCCTTTACCTCCCAAAATAACTTACTTGCTCCAATTCTGTCACTTTGGACTGGATAAAACATAACGTTTTTTATTTAAACATAGCCTAAATCAAAGAAACCCCCACTACAACACTGTCTCTACCCAATCTGACCAGGAACACATTTCGTTGAGGGTCTCTTGAAGTAAGGCAGCCAAAAATGGACTCTCAGAGAGTCTGGACCGAAGCAGCCCAATCAATAATTCATAAGGCCCATCACCAGCCTAGTTTCTGTGAGTATCGTAGCCAGAAAACTGAGAGCATCTCGTGTTCCAGTTTACTCAGTCTGTCAACTGGACCAATTGATCAGTGAAACTCTAAAAACTATCTCATTGGTTAATAACTAATGTCTTCAATAAGAATCCATGATAAAGATTGGTCATATTTACATGAGGAGTCTATAGGCCAGTCCGTTTCCAGTGTATAAACGATAGCAGTTGGTTAGATTAAATCCTCACAACCGTTTAAAATTATGCATATATTCTTATCTAAGTATACAGACAAATGTGTGTAGTTCAGCTTGAACCTTTGTTGGAAATGAGAAATCTGAGGCGAAATCTATAGAGTAATAAATCATTACGTCATTGTCACGACTTCCGCCGAAGTCGGCTCCTCTCCTTGTTCGGGCGGCGTTCGGCGGTCGACGTCACTGGCTTTCTAGCCATTGCCGCTCCATTTTTCATTTATCCATTTGTATTGTCTTGTTTTGCACACCTGGTTTACATTCCCCAATCACACTGCATATATTTATTCCTCTGTTCCCCCTCATGTCTTTGTGTGATATTGTTTGTGTGTTACGTGTTTTGTAACGCGCCAGGTTGGCGTTCGTTCTTTCCGTGTTATTTCACGAAGCTTGTTTGAATTGTTAAACATTTATGTTTTGTGACTGTTTTTGCGCGCTTTACACTTTGCCTTGTTGGCTGGAGGTTTTTGACGCAGCTGCGTCCATCTGTAATCTCTCTCCTGCCTAAATAAAGTGTGCGCCTGAAATAGTTGTGTGTGAGTACTATTTCAGCCAATGTTATAATGCAGGCACTGGAAGGTAGTTCATTAGGGTCACGTTGCAGAAGAAAATGTTCCATAGCTTCAGTACCACCCTCGTGTGGAATATTTGTGTATAACGACTCAACATCAAAAGTAACTAACAAGGTATTCTCAGGGAGAGGATAAAGAGATTCAGTGATAGAGATCATACTGCTGGTGTCCTTTACAAAGGAGGGGAGCTGTTCCGCGAGTGGTCTAATTACCACCCCAAGATATTCCTGAACAACGTCTATTTGCGCCCCTACTGGATGGAAATTACAAGTGTAATGGCTGTGCTCAATGCAATGGCACTTATAAATGCAGATCCTTCAAACACCCACAAACAGGGAAATCGATCCCAATCAAATGTGTTATTACGTGCTCCACTAAGGCAGTTATTTATCTTATAACTTGTCCTTGTGGTAAAAAAAATGTGGGTAAAACAAAGCGTGAATTAAAAGTACGTATCTCAGAGCATCGTAGCATCATTAGATGGAAAAACTGGACTTGAGGAGCGCCTACAATCTGGTGCGCATTTGTGCAGGCGATGAATGGAAGACTGCTTTTTCCATTACCACAGATCATTACGAGTATCTCATAATGCCCTTTGGCCTGTCTAATGCTCCTTCAGTCTTCTAGGCCTTCATCAATGAAGTGTTTTTGGACATGCTTGGATGGGGCATAGTGCTCTATATAGACAACATTTTGGTCTATTCTGCTGACCGCGTCCAGAATGTCTCGTTAGTCAGGTCTGTGCTTAGAAGACTGTTGGAGCATGATCTATATGTTAAACAGGAGAAATGTTTATTTTTCCAGCGTCCGTGCCCTTTTTGGGCTATCTCATCTCCACGGAGGGAGATGAGATGGAGGACGCCACGCATCAGCGCAGTCAGGTCATGGCCCATCCCCAATTCCGTGAAAGCAGTCCAGCGATTCCTGGGGTTTGCCAGCTATTTCTGGAGGTTCACCCGGGGCTTCAGCACGGTGGTCGCGCCTCTTACCTCCCTGCTGAGAGAGGGCCACTGCGGCTTCGTTGAACGGCGGAGGCGGAGAGTGCGTTCGAGACGCTGAAGGCACGTTTCACCACTGCTTCTGCGTTGGCACATCCCAACTCCACACTCCCCTTCATCGTCGAGGTGGATGCCTCCAAAGTAGGAATCGAGGCAGTGCTGTCCCAGTATACCGGAACCCCTCCAAAGCTGTGGCCCTGCGCTTTCTACTCTAAGCAGCTGAGCACCGCCCAAAGGAACAACGACGTAGGGGACCGGGAACTCTTTCCGGTCAAGAAGGCTCTGAAGCCATGGAGGCACTGACTGGAGGGATGCAAACACCCTTTTCTGGTGTGGACGGACCACCGCAACCTGGAGTACATCATGGCAGCGAAGAGGCTAAACCCGAGACAGGCTAGATGGGCTCTATTCTTCGCCAGGTTCCAATTCACAATTTCCTATAGGCCAGGCTCGAAGACTGTGGAGGCGGACGCCCTGTGTCGCCTCTATGATGCAGAGGAGAGGCAGGGAAAGGAGACCCCCAATAACCCTCCTTTCCGCATCATCGTGCCAGTGAAAGAACCGGAGAACCGCACCTACGTGCCCACAGGTGTGCGAGACTGCCTCCTTTCCCTCGAGAGGGACACAGTTCACTGGATACAGTTCTGCTAGAATGACACATGCAGGCAAAGGAATCCACTCCAGAAAGAAGCCCAGGCACCACATGGTATTGTCTGTAGGCAAAAAAAAGATTATAAAGTATACACCATTGCACAGTTTTAATGACATTTGAACTGTGCCAGTATAACACTATTAAGGTAGACTAGTTGAACATGCATACTGTAAGGACAGACGCTGAAGATGAGAAGCAAGTACAGGGAGTGAACATTTAATGAAATATGGACAGGAACAGAATACGGACAGCGTCTGGACAGGGGATAACAAAAAAGACAATAATGCTAACACAGGGATCTGCTCATCTATCATTCAAGTGTTAATCTGCTAAATTGTAATTACTTCGCTACTATGGCCTATTTATTGCCTTACCTCCTCATGCCATTTGCACACACTGTATATAGACTTTCTTTTTTTCTATTGTGTTATTGACTGTACGCTTGTTTATTCCATGTGTAACTCTGTGTTGTTGTTTGTGTCGCACTGCTTTACTTTAACTTGGCCAGGTCGCAGTTGTAAATGAGAACTTGTTCTCAACTAGCTTACCTGGTTAAATAAAGGTGAAATAAAAAAAATATTTAAAAATTTAAAAATCACTACTAGTCAGGCTTCATTCCGGGCCAGCTATTTGCACGGTTGCTGCAGTCAGACAGAGCAAGCTACAATCAAGTGGGGCATCTCCTTGAACTCGGCACAGCCTAGAGACTACGGTGATGCCATTTGCCAAAACTTTTAGTGTTGATTTCAGTCTGTCATTTTGGTGATGGTTCATCACTGTTTAAACGTATTGCAAACGGACAAAAGTCAGCCATCAAGTCAGCGTCCATCAGTCAATAAGATATCATTCTGACACCAAAATGATACATACTGACACCAAACCCACTTTGTCCAACTCGTTTAGAAGCCAACTATCACATATTTCAGAGCAGGCCCAAAATTCACAGCGCCTTCTGTTTAAACCATAATAAAAACGTAAAACACATAGTTACGCTCTAGCTGTGGGTCCAGGTCTGACAGTATATGTAGGCCTAGCTGAGGCGGCCCCGAATCCCGAGTTTCGGCTCGATAGGTCATTCTGAGCCCGAGCAGCGACCTTAATTAGTGCTGAAAATCCACTTTTTCCGGGCGTTGCTACGGGGTTCCTGAATGAGCTATCGGACAGAAACTTTAGGGTCCGTCTCTATGGACATTTCTAAATGTCGTCATTTTCACGATGGTCAAAATTAATTGAAGTCATTGCAAATGTACGAGGCTGTTTCTCAGCCTGAGAACCTTCTAAAGCCACATAACTCACCATGCACTATCGACTTAAGCTCTAGAACATGTATATAACGTTTCAGAGCTCTAGGTCTGACGGTTCTTTGATAGTTTGAACGCAGGTAACTATTGCAGGCTCTATGTGTCTGTAAGCCTCACACTGTGTCACACCCCATTGACTGTGTATGTGTGAGTTCAGAAAATCACAGAAATCACGTAGAGCTCCGAAACCCGCCTTAACATATTCGTCTGAACACGCCGCAAATGGATCTATAATTTTTCCCCAAAAAATGTCTTTAGCCATCACCAATTGCACATTGTACGATTTTTCGTAAATTACAATAGATAAATGGCTGGTTCTTTTTTTCCTTACACCGTAGGTTCATGTACTTTGACGTGAAGCGGTCAAATTAGCGCTCTATTACCGTTTTTGACCTTGAATCCAAGAAAATGGGCCTTAACTCATAAAGCATTGAGGCCTCGACGCAATCTTGTTTCTGGGCTAAAAGCCCATTTGGCCAAACCCATGCTCACCGAGTTTCATCTTCAAAGTCTTTCCATTTAGTAGAAATGGCCATGTCACTTTGGTGATGTTTTGTCCATTTGCAATAAGCAGCCAGTCGCCATCTAGTGGAATTTTCCGGTACAGCGGAAAAATGACAAAAAATATATATAAATATAAAACGGAAACCAAATGTCCGAGATACTTCATTTGATGACTTCCCGGAAGAGCGGGCCCTGGCAAACGACCCGAGGCCGTTGGCCTATTTTAACACTTGCGGACGTCTAGTAAGGGACCATACATTTGCCATATGGAGGTCCTCATCAATCATATGGGAAATGTCACATCGTTCCCTTCAGGTATGTAATGGAGTCCAGGTGAGCCTGACGAGCCGGCTGAGGCATGACGTAGGGTGTGAGACAAGTTTAGGAGACAAAATTACTTGGTGTTACCTTAGACTGTAAACTGTCATGGTCAAAACATATAGATTCAATGGTTGTAAAGATGGGGAGTGGTCTGTCCACTATAAAGATATGCTTTGTGGTGTCAAAAAAGCAGAGCAAGTCCTGCAGTCTCTAGTTTTATCTTATCTTGATTATTGTCCGGTCATATGGTCAAGTGCTGCAAAGAAGGAACTAGTTAATCTGCAGTTGGCCCAGAACAGAGCAGCACTTTTTGCTCTTCATTGTAATCATAGGGCTAATATCAATACTATGCATGCTAGTCTCTCTTGGCTAAGAGTTGAGGAAAGACTGAATACATCACTTCTTGTTTGTATAAGAAACATTAATGTGTTGGAAATTCCAAATTGTTTGTATAGTCAACTTACACACAGCACTGACACACACTTACCCCACCAGACATGCCACCAGGGGTCTTTACAGGATCTCCCTTAAAAAATGAATAAAGCAACAACTCACGGCACAACGCCTCTCCCCCATATGACCTACGTGTTGTGTGTATGTAGTGACATGTATGTATAACTGATAGATGCACACACACTACATGTTAATGTTTTAAAATGTATGTCAATTGTAGTGTCAAGTCTTTTGTCTGTAATTTGTTTTTTGTTAGCTGTCGCCAATGCCTAGTTAAATAAAGGTTAAATAAAATAAATAATGGGGATTCTAATCAAATCAAATACATTTTTTTCCCGAAGTACAGCAGGTGAATCGCCAGCTGCAGCAGAACCAGTGGTGTAGTGGAAGGTATATGCATGTACACTCACTTTTTAATTCCCACAATGTTTATTAAAGTAGTGTAGTGGAGGTATACCCTGTATCAATAAATAAGCCTGAGGTAAACTATTGTTTCTTCACATTTTAAGCGCAGCAATGTGTACACGGCAGGGGCCTATGTTCCAAAATGCAATCTGCGTGAAAACACTGTTCTAAAATGCGGTTTCATGGACAGAGATAGAAATTTTAATTCGAAATTTGGAAAAGGGGGAGATCTAAAGTTGCAGCAACTGTGATGGGTTGCTAATATGACTAGGATAATGCCTTTGGCTGCTAGAGAATGAAAGAAAGTTGAAAGAAACAATGAAAGAAAACCAATAAAACAAGAGAGCGCATATGAGGAAGTCTATGGTCAATGGTGGGATTTTGGCTATTGGCTACTTTGACGCAAGGTAAGACATGCCTCATAATATAAAGTAAAACATCCAGGTTTCAAACAATTAATGAACAGGAAAAATATTGCATTACTAATGATAGGCCTAACAGTCTTTTGGTAGATGGAAAGGCTTTCCCAAAAACCTTCTCAATTAAATGTTAACTAACTACAAAGTAGCTTATTTCTACCTGGCAGAATGATGTCATGATTATTTGCATTAATCCAGTGGTCATTTGTTTTGCAAACTCCGTCTCCTGTGCGCTACAGAAACACTGCTAACCAGTGTTTAATTTGAGCCGTATCCCACCAGAACAGGATCCGGCACCTCTCAGTTTTGGACTGTTTCATTCTAGAACCTGTTCGCCAGGATCCGGTACCTCTCATGACATTAAACATTATTTCCCCCTTTTTCTTGTATAAAGCAATCAGAGTTAATTCAAATGGATTCAATGTAATTCTGATGGCGGCACCCTAAAAAATGTAATGTGACAACAGTGCTTGATATTCTTAGAATTGATTTGTGTGAGGCTGGCCCGGGTTTATGGTTTGCACAACATTGTAGCCTGTATAGATCAATGCGTGGCCATTGCTGTGGTGAGAGAGACAAGTGTGCCTGTATCTCTCACAGAACTAGAATGAGATTCACTTTATATGATCTCTCGCCTTGGTCTGATAGACATGAGCATGCAACTCTCATCTCTCCAGCGTTGCACTTAATCATTTATTTACTTATAGAATCATAGCTGCTGGAGGTGCCACATCACCCTGATGCATTGAAATACATTTGCCAAAGTTATATAATTTCTGCTGTCAGCCAAAACAGGCACTTTGCAATATTTCAAGTACAATCACGGAAAAACACAGATTCTGCTGAAAAGAGAAGACTAGTCTTTCTGTAGGCTACCAAGTTATCAACTTCCAAATAGTCCTATTGAGCGAAGATAATTGTTTTTTAGGGTCCGTATAACAAAAGAGAGATAAGCTTTGGGCACGAGCGCATCATTGGGTGAGTCAGTGAAACTGGAAAGCTTTTTTTAGGACTATAATTTCCTCCTCATATTGTACAATATGTGTCTCCACAGATATAGGTCTAGAATTTTGATTGATTCAAGACAAGGTCATTTTCATTAATCTCAGATTCTCAGTTTGTCACTGTCAAAGTATAGCTTGCCATTTTGATAATTTGTGATGTATTAAAAACGTTTCTGCTAAAGTCTCCAGTCATCTAAAATTATATAGAATTGTATGAAATGTGTTTATAAAGGCACATTTTTGCCCAGACCCTAGGCCACTAAAAATGTTGCCCACCTCTGCAAGCGCCTCTCTCTAATGCACTGTTCTATGCCAGTATGCAAAAGTGATTTTTCCTTCATGTGTTCAGGTACCTCAGAGGTCCCCAGGTCACTCCCCTCTCAGGCTCACTTTTTGTTCCGGCACCTTCCAATTTACAAATTATTAAGCACTGCTGCTAACCAAGCAACAGTGTGCTAGATTCCTGCACAGTTGATTTAAAGGGTAACAACTCTCAAAATTCTACATTTCTCAGATTTTTCCCAGACCTCCCAGACCTTTCCCAGGCCTCTGGTCTCCTGATGTGGATGAAGCATTGTTGTGGACTTATAACATCCAATTTGGTTATTTTTCTATAAAAATAAATGACTTTGAGAGCGAAAACCTAAAAAAATCTGAAACCTGTGACGGCCTCATTCGTCTATTTCAATCGTAGGCCTACTATTAACCTACTTGCACAGTACAGCTTGGGTTAGCCTGACTGTGATAGACCAATAAGGGATTTATCATTTTAGGTCATTCTAGTATGTAACTGTTTGTCATTTTAAAAAATTACACTCTTGGCATTCTCTCAACCAGCTTCACCTGCTGCTCATTAAAATCTGCTCGTTGAAAATCTCATTCCAAAGCCATGGGCATGTCACGACACCTACCGAAGGTGGCTCCTCTTCCTGTTCGGGTGGCGCTTGGCGGTCGTCGTCACCGGCCTACTAGCTGCCACTGATCTTTTCCTCCCCCTCCTTGTCTGTTTATTAGTTACACCTGTTTTTAGTTAGGTTAATTAGTTGGGCTTTATTATCCAGCTGGCCCGCCTGCTGGGTGTGCGGGATTGTTTTATGTGTACTCGTGTACACGCCTGTAAGTCACGGTTGTTCGTGTACGTGAGTTATTGGGGCATTTGTTTTGAGTGGCGTCGTTTTCACCTGTGTGGTGAATAAAGAAGTAGCGCTACTCTGAACTCTCTGTCTCCTGCGTCTGACTTCTTCCTCCACTACACCCCGGGCATTACAGGGCATTAATATGGAGTTTGCTTCTAAAACCTCCACTCTTCTGGGAAGGTTTTCCAGTAGATGTTGAAACATTGCTTGCTTCCTTTCAGCCACAAGACAATTTGTGAGGTCGGGCACTGATGTTGGGCGATTAGACCTGGCTCGCAGTTGGCATTCCAATTCATCCCAAAGATGTTTGATGGGGTTGAGGTCAGGGCTCTGTGCAGGCCAGTCAAGTTCTGCCATACCGGTCTCGACAAACCATTTCTGTATGGACCTCACTTTGTGCACGGAGGCATTGTCATGCTGAAACAGGAAAGGGCCTTCTCCAAACTGTTGCCACAAAGTTAGAAGCACAGAATCTTCTAGAATGTAATTGTATGCTGTAGCGTTAAGATTTCTCTTCACTGGAACTAAGGGGTCTAGCCCGAACCATGAAAAACAGCCACAGACCATTATTCCTCCTCCACCAAACTTTACAGCTGGCATTATGCATTCGGGCAGATAGCGTTCTCCTGGCATCCGCCAAACCCAGATTTGTCCGTCGGACTGCCAGATGGTGAAGCGTGATTCATCACTACAGAGAATGTGTTTCTACTTCTCTAACTTCCAATGGCGGCAAGCTTTACACCTCTCCAGCTGACGCTTTGCATTGTGCACGGTGATCTTAGGCTTGTGTGCGGCTGCTCGGCCATGGAAACCCATTTCATGAAGCTCCCGACGAACAGTTCTTGTGCTGACGTTGCTTCCAGATGCAGTTTGGAACTCGGTAGTCAGTGTTGCAACCGAGGATAGACGATTTTTACGGCATTCACACTTCAGCACTCGGCGGTCCCATTCTGTGAGCTTGTGTGCACTACTACTTCGCGGCAGAGCCGGTGTTGCTCCTAGATGTTTCCACTTAACATTAACAGCACTTATAGTTGATTGGGGCAGCTCTAGCAGGGCAGATATTTGACGAACTGACTTGTTAGAAAGGTGGCATCCTATGACGTTGCAAGTCACTGAGCTCTTCAGTAAGGCCTTTCTACTGCCAGTGTTTGTCTATGGAGATTGCATGGCGGTGTGCTTGATTTTATACACTTGTCAGCAGGGGTGTGGCAATAATAGCCGAATCCACTAATTTGAAGGGATGTCCACATTAGAGGTCAACCGATTAATCGGAATGGCTGATTAATTAGGGCCGATTTAAAGTTTTCATAACAATCGGAAATCAGTATCACATTCTTATTTTCAATGACGGCCTAGGAACGGTGGGTTAACTGCCTCGTTCAGGGGCAGAACGACAGATTTTTACCTTGTCAGCTCGGGGGATTTAATCTTGCAACCTTACAGTTAACTAGTCCAACGCTCTAACCACCTGATTACATTGCACTCCACGAGGAGCCTGCCTGTTACGCGAATGCAGTAAGCCACTGTAAGTTGCTAGCTAGCATTAAACTTATCTTATAAAAAACAATCAATCAATCAATCATAATCACTAGTTAACTACACATGGTTGATGATATTACTAGTTTATCTAGCGTGTCCTGCGTTGCATATAATCGATGTGGTGCGTATCATTGCTCCAATGTGTACCTAACCATAAACATCAATGCCTTTCTTAAAATCAATACACAGAAGTATATATTTTTAAACCTGCATACTTAGCTAAAAGAAATCCAGGTTATCGGGCAATATTAACCAGGTGAAATTGTGTCACTTCTCTTGCGTTCATTGCACGCAGAGTCAGTGTATATGCAACAGTTAGGGCCGCCTAATTTGCCTGAATTTTACGTAATTATGACATAACATTGAAGGTTGTGCAATGTAACAGGAATATTTAGACTTAGGGATGCCACCTGTTAGATAAAATACGGAACGGTTCCGTATTTCACTGAAAGAATAAACGTCTTGTTTTCGAGATGATAGTTTCCGGATTCGACCATATTAATGACCTAAGGCTTGTATTTCTGTGTGTTATTTTGTTATAATTAAGTCTATGATTTGATAGAGCAGTCTGACTGAGCAATGGTAGGCACCAGCATGCTCGTAAGCATTCATTCAAACAGCACTTTCGTGCGTTTTGCCAGCAGCTCTGCTGTTTATGACTTCAAGCCTATCAACTCCCGAGATTAGGCTGGTGTAACCGATGTGAAATGGCTAGCTAGTTAGCGGGGTGCGCGCTAATAGCGTTTAAAACGTCACTCGCTCGGAGACTTGGAGTGGTTGTTCCCCTTGCTCTGCAAGGGCCGCGGCTTTTGTGGAGCGATGGGTAACGCTGCTTCGAGGGTGGCTGTTGTCGTTGTGTTCCTGGTTCGAGCCCAGGTAGGAGCGAGGAGAGGGACGGAAGCTATACTGTTACACTGGCAATACTAAAGTGCCTATAAGAACATCCAATAGTCAAAGGTTAATGAAATACAAGTGGTATAGAGAGAAATAGTCCTATAATTCCTATAATAATTACAACCTAAAACTTCTTACCTGGGAATATTGAAGACTCATGTTAAAAGGAACCACCAGCTTTCATATGTTCTCGTGTTCTGAGCAAGGAACTTAAACGTCAGCTTTCTTACATGGCACAAATTGCACTTTTACTTTCTTCTCCAACACTTTGTTTTTGCATTATTTAAACCCAATTGAACATGTTTCATTATTTATTTGAGGCTTAATTGTTTTTATTGATGTATTATATTAAGTTAAAATAAGTGTTCATTCAGTATTGTTGTAATTGTCATAGAAAATCGTTGAAAAATCATAATCGGTCGACCTCTAGTCCACATACTTTTGTATATACAGTTGAAGTCGGAAGTTTACATACACTTAGGTTGGAGTGATTAAAACTGGTTTTTCAACCACTCCACAAATTTCTTGTTAACATACTATAGTTTTGGCAAGTCGGTTAGGACATCTACTTTGTGCATGACACAAGTAATTTTTCCAACAATTGTTTACAGACAGATTATTTCACTTATAACTCACTGTATCACAATTCCAGTTGGTCAGACGTTTACATACACTAAGTTGACTGTGCCTTTAAACAGCTTGGAAAATTCCAGAAAATTATGTCATGGCTTTAGAAGCTTTTGATAGGCTAATTGACATCATTGGATGTCAAATACATCATGTGGATGTATTTCAAGGCCTATTTCAAGGCCTACCTTCAAACTCAGTGCCTCTTTGCTTGACATCATGGGAAAATCTAAATAAATCAGCCAAGACCTCAGAAAAAAATGGTTGACCTCCACAATTCTGGTTCATCCTTGGGAGCAATTTCCAAACGCCTGAAGGTACCACGTTCATCTGTACAAACAATAGTACGCAAGTATAAACACCATGGGACCACGCAGCCGCCATACCGCTCAGGAAGGAGACGCGTTCTGTCTCCTAGAGATGAACGTACTTTGTTGCGAAAAGTGCCAATCAATCCCAGAACAACAGAAAAGGAACTTGTGAAGATGCTGGAGGAAACAGGTACAAACGTATCTATATCCACAGTAAAACGAGTCCTATATATTGACATAACCTGAAAGGCCGCTCAGCAAGGAAGAAGCCACTGCTCCAAAACCGCCATAAAAAATCCAGACTACGGTTTGCAACTGCATATGGGGACAAAGATCATACTTTTTGGAGAAATGTCCTCTGGTCTGATGAAACAAAAATAAAACTGTTTGGTCATAATGACAATCGTTATGTTTGGAGGTAAATGGGGGAGGCTTGCAGGCCGAAGAACACCATCCCAACCGTGAAGCACGGGGGTGGCAGCATCATGTTGTGGGTGTGCTTTGCTTCAGGGGGGACTGGTGCACTTCACAAAATAGATGACATCATGAGGGAGGAAAATTATGTGGATATATTGAAGCAACACCTCAAGACATCAGTCAGGAAGTTAAAGCTTGGTCGCAAATGGGTCTTCCAAATGGACAATGACCCCAAGCATACTTCCAAAGTTGTGGCAAAATGGCTTAAGGACAACAAAGTCAAGGTATTGGAGTGGCCATCACAAAGCCCTGACCTCAATCCTATAGAAAATGTGTGGGCAGAACTGAAAAAGCTTGCAAGGAGGCCTCAAAACCTGACTCCGTTACACCAGCTCTGTCAGGAGGTATGGGCCAAAATTCACCCAACTTATTGTGGGAAGCTTGTGGAAGGCTACCCGAAACGTTTGACCCAAGTTAAACAATTTAAAGGCAATGCTACCAAATACTAATTGAGTGTATGTAAACTTCTGACCCACTGGGATTGTGATGAAAGAAATAAAACTGAAATGAATCATTCTCTCTACTATTATTCTGACATTTCACATTCTTAAAATGAAGTGGTGATCCTAACTGACCTAAAATAGGGATTTTTTACTATGATTAAATGTCAGGAATTGTGACAAACTGAGTTTAAATGTATTTGGCTAAGGTGTATGTAAACTTCCGACTTCAACTGTATATCAGGACATCTTCTGCAACTACTTTTGTCTGCCTTCAACTAATGTCAGGGATGTATCTGGAACTGCATATTGAAGATAGAAATATAATGAATAGAGAATACAATGTTCTATACTATTCCAATCTATCTGACAGTCGTATTTTATCTACACAATACATTTCTATCCGAACATTCTTTAAATGTCCTTTCTCCTGAATTTCCATTGCCCCAGGTGTACATTATCAAGTCAAACCAAATAACCAATGATATTTTGTACAGATAAATATAAATAAATTCTAATGCTCAACTATTGTATGACTCCTTCTATATGCCACTGAAAATGTTGAAAGCTGCAATAAATGTATGATACCTGAAAATACTGAAGAGTAATTCAAGCCATTTCAAAAAATGCAAACAGCAAGTTGGATGTTTGGCAAAAACAACTTCAAACCTCTTTGTCCATCTGAGGGTAAGTGTTCTTGTTTCAAAAACACACTATACCATCTTTAAAGGGATAGTTTACTCAGAATACAAAACTAACATGATTTTCCACCTACCTTAGCTGTAGTTGATTTTAAGAAGGAATATTTACTTACTTTTCGGCACTTAATAAGCCATATTTCTTTACTGTTAGCATTCTCAGTAACAGTTAACATTAAATTGTTCCCATGTTTCCCCGACTGTGAATCTGTCTAAGGTGCTCCTAATGTTTTGTACACTCAGTGTATACCCATTGATATACACCATAAGCCCCCAGGTTGTATCTCAGGAAAAAAAGAAAGCCTTGGGAGGGAAAATGCATTCAAAGTCAACTGAAGTTCTTGAACTTAAACACACCCTGGCTTTGTTAGACCAGGGATCAAATACAAATGGCTTATTACCTCGGCATTAATTAATATTATTCCAAATGAGGGAAGACTAGGAAAAAACACCCCATATGTTTATCCAGATAAAAGCAAGTTAAAGTCGATTGATGCACTGGTGCGTAAATCAAAGTTACCTAACAAAAAATCCCCATCACAATTGGTCAGTTTAAGCTAGAGATATCTGTTTTTTGTTGTTGCATTGGATGGGTTTCAATCCACTTTATTCGCCAGTGTCGCACTTCCGCATCTGCGGTGAAAGGTGGCAGAGCGTGGGTGTTTGTCAGACCATGAGACATCGCGAAAATCGGTCTTCTCATGAAAACATCTGTAGTAACATCTGTAGCGTCCGAACGGTTTGACCTACAAACTAATGTGGAAAGGGGAGATTCTCACAAACAGGATGATGTTCTCCGTTTTTCACAAGTGTCATGGAACTCGTTGGACGGTACCAGTTTAAAAAAATTAATTGAAGTATGAAGGCAGTTTTGTGCCTACCCCAAAAAAGGGGTTAAATATGTGTAAAATAAATACTAAAATAATCCTGAGCTTTCTTATACGTCCTAGATATAGGACAGACATTTCAAAACCTTGTTTCTTGTGATAAATTTTTTTACTGTCTTTTTTGCCATTTACTGTCTTTTTTTCCACCCCCCCCCCCCCCCCCCAACATCTTAGACTCTAGAGAATTAATGCAGAGATTTCTATGATTCTACATTGTCTTTAGCCAAAAGTATTGAATTTCGCTGACAGGTTTGGATGTAGGACCTAGCCATTCTTCATTTAACTCACAATGTCTTTAAATATAGTGCACACGCCCTGTTTCATAGCAGACAAATTTAAGGATACCACTAATGGCCAACAGCCATTCAAATACAGATTGACCCCAACCCTAGTGGGCACAGAATGACATTCAGACAAGGCCAATGTTGTACCCAGTATTATGTCACTAGAGGACGCTCTAGACTAGGAATTATTATTTCTTGGTAAGACATTTCAACAGACACTTTTCCAATAACTATTTAGCCATTAGCTTATCACCCATGTCAAAATAATGAAGATAGTAAAATATCAAATCTGGTGGTCAAGAAGCTGGCCATGATTGTCTTCTATAAATCACAAAACAAAAACATTTAATCAAATGTACAGTACACTACCGTTCAAAAGTTTGGGGTCACTTAGAAATGTCCTTGTTTTTCAAAGAAAAGCATCCATTAAAATAACATAAAATTGATCAGAAATACAGTGTAGACATTGTTAATGTTGTAAATGACTATTGTAGCTGGAAACCGCAGATTTTTATTGGAATATCTACATTGGCGTACAGAGGCCCATTTTCAGCAACCATCACACGTTGTGTTAGCTAATCCAAGTTTATCATTTTAAAAGGCTAATTGATCATTAGAAAACCCTTTTGCAATTACGTTAGCACAGCTGAAAACTGTTGTCCTGATTAAAGAAACAATAAAACGGACCTCCTTTAGACTAGTTGAGTATCTGGAGCATCAGCATTTGTGGTTTCGATTACAGGCTCAAAATGGCCAGAAACAAAGAACTTTCTTCTGAAACTCATCAATCTATTCTTGTTCTGAGAAATTGAAGGCTATTCCTTGCGAGATATTGCCAAGAAACTGATGATCTCGTACAACACTGTGTACTACTCCCTTCACAGAACAGTGCAAACTGACTCTAACAGAATAGAAAGAGGAGTGGGAGGCCCCGGTGCACAACTGAGCAAGAGGACAAGTACATTAGAGTGTCTAGTTTGAGAAACAGACGCCTCACAAGTCCTCAACTGGTAGCTTCATTAAATAGTACCCGCAAAACACCAGTCTCAACGTCAACAGTGAAGAGGCGACTCCAGGATGCTGGCCTTCTAGTCTTGTGATTTTGTGATTTTGGTGCTTGCAAATTAATGTGTGCACTGTAATAATTTATTACTGTATACATCAGCATATTGGCTCACTAATTTGACAAGCAACAAAATAATGACGAGTTATACGTTTATGAGTTAAAACTGTTTATCAGTGACTTATCAACAACATGTTAACTAAAAATGTTTATAGACTAGGATAAGCCCTAACAACCCCCTTAGGGTACCCCTTAGGATAAAGTGTTACTGTGGCATCTAACATTGATTGCAGCCATGAGCCACCTGTGAATACAGTTCATATGGCTTTATAAACACAATAAAAGGGGCTTTACCTTTCATTCCATGTCTTACAATCAAATTCACTTCAAAAGGCACACACACTTTTAAAAAAGTGTTGTGTATCTTACAACATTTACAACAAAAACCTAATCTGAGCATAGTAGTGATTCACAGTTGTTAGCTTATTGTTCAGAACTTGACACATTCATTCTGCAGTGTCTTGCTGTGCTCACATTGAACACTGTCACTGTGCATCTCAAGTGTCCCTCCTCCTTGATGGTCTGTGATTGGTCAGTGGAGCTGGTGTCTGTTTTGTCCATGATGGATGTGATTCTGATGGAACTAGGGTAGTGCTATTGAACCAAGGTGATAAAAAATAATGGTTTGTCTGGTGATTGGTATTAGCACAACTGACCTAGGTTCTTAACTTGGTCTATTCATTCTGCAGTTATACCTGTGTGCCTGCTTAGTCTACAACGTAATTCATTTTCTGAATTATACAGACAAGAAACAAATCGACATTATAAAACGTCCAGGGGGGGCAGCCAGTCCCAAACAAACCTATACTATCATTTGAGTAACTGACCATATGTATGTGAAATAAAGGGGGGTGGCTTTTAGAGCTAATGCTTTTTTGTAAGCGAATGCATATAATCTGAAGTGTGGTGGCTTACAAAAACCAACTATTCTGATGCTCTACCAGAAAAACTACATGAGATCTTGTTTCTTTAAACCAGAAACGGAAGAGGAAGCGAGACACCCTACTCAAAAGTTTTTTCAGTTTTTTTCTGGTTCAGTGAAAGTCAATGAACTAAATAGACCAGACCCAGCTGCTTTGCATTGGTGTCTACGGGTTAAGTAGATCGGAACTGACAATCCTTTTCTATGGTCAACAGCCTGAGTGAACTTCATATTTCCACCATCTTTGACCATATTATACACACCACCTCTGAGAAGCCAGCAAGAAAAAGCAAGACCAAGCAAGAATAAGAGTTTCAAAATTTCAAAATAAAAGTTCCGCAATGAAGATTGGGTAAAATAAAACAAATGGTCGACATTTTATTAGGAAATGTTAGCATATTTTGAGTTTTTTTAAACAATTTGAAAAAATTGTTAATAGCCTTAATGGCACAATTAATATTACAGCATTGACAATATTGTTTGATGACTAGATAGTTATTATGATAACAACAGTAATACAATAATACAAATAACAGCCCAAAAACATTAAAACGTACTGCATTTAAGTAGAAGTGCTCCTGAGGATAATGGACCCCCTTTTTCCTGCGACACAACATACAGGCAATTATGTATGGTACAATATATATGTCCAATATGAAAAACATACTGCATTTAAGCTGATTGGCCGCTGTTTAACGGCCACGGAATGAGCAGAGTAGAATGAACCCCCTTGGGGTGTAAACATTGGCAATTTGGAAAGTACAAGTGCTCCTGAGTAGACTCAAGCCATGAACTTTCTATCATGGCTCTTTCATCTCATGATGTTATATTGTTGTTTTTCTAAATTACATGTATTTTTTTGTGCTTTGAGCTTATTTGAAAAGCACTATATAAGTTGAATAAATTATTATTATTTATATTATTATTTATATTGCTAATTCCAAAAATCCGTGAACAGGAAGTTCCTAGTTATTCTTGCCTGCTTCACAACGGCATTACACGCCCTTCTTCGGATATTACATAGCAGCCTATTGCTTTTGCGGAGCTAAATAGGCTGCGGACCGTTATAATGTAGGCTGTCGATCAATGTTTCGATTAGGCTACAGCTAAGAAACCCATTTTGGCCATAAGATTGTTTAAGCTATGTTATAATTTCTGGCATTTATTTCAGCATCACAACATGAAGACGGAGGCGTTGGTTTTACCAAACCTCCAAGCAGCACCCGGTTTGAACCGGTTTGGGTGATGCGCGAACTCGTGGTACTCCCCCCTCTTGACATGCAGTGTATCATAGCATCCGCGCGCCCTCGTTGGTCACACCCCTATGTCACCCCTTAAGTCACGCATTCTCATCCGCACACATGCCTTGCGAGCCTCCGCAGCATCAGCATCCTGATTGGACAATAACCCCGGGTGCGTTCGTTCTCGTTCGGCGCCCCGGGGTTCATTTTAGAACCAATCCAATTGTCTAAAATACACGAACTCGGCCCATTCAGTGTCCTGAGCGAGCTAAAACGAACGCACCTATTAATGCACCCGTTGGTTTACAAGCTGCGATTGGTCGGTAAAATGACATACACTCGATTATCATTCTCCATCTGTTTTCGGGGAACGCGGACAATTTTGTTGTAAACGAGGCGCGTGCTTGAAGAAAAACGCAGAACTGGAAATAAACGTGCACCTTTTCAGCACCCGATCCTCCTGGATAGCCGTACAGGTCCATTCCGCCAACAGCTAATCAATCAGACCAAACAAGCGTGGATATACAAGCAGCATTCGTCTTTTCTTCGATAATCATACAACTACCACAATTGTGTTATTCAGCCAAGCGGCTGCCGCGTTCACTGGATAGCAGGCCTAGCTGTTGAGTTCGATGAGCGGAGGATTCGAAGCAATACTGCACAAGCTTTGTTTGCCCTAAAGGGCTGCAAGTGCAAGGAGCCATAGCTAATACTGCTACAAGTATTGTTTGTAGAAGATAATACATGCTGATATAGATGAGAAACGCCCTTATAAACATTGTAGTAGAGTTACACAGCTTTTGTCTTGTGGTGCTTATGATTCAGCGGGATGTTGGATCGGATGGGACCAGGAATAACGGCCTGCAAATGAAGGGACGCAAGTAGAAATCGAGTAATTGATCGACTCCATTTAAACGAACAGACTCAATCGTGGTATTTGCTTTTTTTCCCCCACATCTTTATTATTCCCTTCGCTCTGACCAGGATCCTGCTCTCTCGCTCGCCCGCCGCCCCCTCGGTCACAGCTGTGTATTAACTACAATTTTTTTAATCGGCACGACACAGTTCGATATAAACATGTGTTCTCGAGTTTGGTTTGTGACCGACCGACGTATCCACCAGGAGTATCCGCAAGTTCAGATCCTTCGGGCTCTGAAACAGCGATGCTCCGAGGAGGATGTTGAATTCCGCTCTCTTCTCATGGACCAAATCGTGCTCACCATCAGCGAGGGACAATTAGGCAAGTATCACTAGATTTGAAGTTGCACATGCACTACCGTAAGACAATAGTCATATATATATACGATTAACTGTTTTGAATTGGGGTTGAATCGTGTATTCTTGTTGTCTATTATTGGATCTGTTTCAGTGTTACGTTAGTGTATCCACTATCCAAGTTTTGCAGTAGCAGGTATTGTTCGGCAGGCAGCACACACACAGCTTCCCAGCGCGAGCTGCTGGCTAGCTAGCTAACAGTGTGACGGTGACCGCCTAACCCAGTTTCCAGACAGCCTCGAGTAGTCACTCACACGGAGATACTGCATGAATGATGCCAAGGCAAAACAATAGCTGCATGGAATAGCTACTTTATCAAATAGGAAATATGCGTAGGAGTCAACACTGCGATAATATTGGCTATATACAAAGCCATACTCAACTCCACGATACCAAATCTGGAGGTGAGATGTACAGTACTTTGCTAGCTACATAGCTATCTATGTACAGTAGGCCGTAGAATAATTGGCCAGCTAACGTTATGCTAGATAGCTGTTGTGAAAAGCGCATCGCAATACAAAGAGAGTGGCTAGCTAGCAATGAAGGCTAGGGCTATACAGGCTATTCTTCATGGGCCAGCAAAGCTATGCTAACTCACACGAATTAAACGGAAGCATTTAAGCTGTAACGTTAGCAGAGGACGTAGTGCACTTTTCAATGATTTGTAATTAGCTAAGTGACGTTTGTAGTGGGTTTAGCTAGCTTGATTGTTTCATTCTTAGCTGCCTTCTCTTTTACAGTCATGCACGAGTCAACAATTGCTAATAAATAGTAGAAATTTGGTTTGTTATGTAGGGACAACAGGCACAGAGGCATCAGAACACAGACTGGAGCACTGATGGCTGGTGGAACAAGTGAAACAATAGTTACAAGTTTATCACTTTAACTGATAATAAAAAAACTATTGGGCATCATTAATATAAGCAGTTTAGCATACACAAACTCATTTATGCTTTCATTCTTTGAATTTTGGGGCTCCCGAATGGTGCAGCGGTCTAAGGCGCTGCATCTAAGTGCTAGAGGTGTCACTACAGACCCTGGTTTGATCCCGGGCTGTATTAGAACCGGCCATGATCGGGAGTCCTATAGGGCGGCACACAATTGACTTGCCTAGTTAAATAAATAATCAAATGTGTTTTAGGTGAACAATGTGGAAAGGTAAATGGGTGGTGTCTTTTTGGACAAGAATATTAGAATCCTTGTCCAAAAAATGGGCTTTAATTGTCAAATCCTGGGTTGGTTGATTCAATGAGCTTTGTTTGATTTGTCGCTATGAAGGTTCATATTGGAAGAACAAGCGACCCTTGGAATTTAGTAGTGAGACATGAGCTTGGGAAGGGGGGAGGGCATTTAGCTCAATGAAGTGGCAGGCTGTTTTATAGCACATCTTACATGTTGGCATTGACTGGGGAGGGGGGGAGGGGGAGCTGTCTCTTTGAAATGTGGTAGTGAGATTGGGAACGGCATCCAAATCCAGCAGCCTTTTCTTCACCTGTAATGGAGCACGTCCAATCTGTTAACCAGTGTACACTCTCCTAATCCTCCACGTAGGCTACATGTCGAATGTGCTACTCTACAACAGTTTAAACGAGATAGGCTAACGATGTACACCACCTACATCACTTATCTTACAAAAATGGTGTTAAAGTCAAAGCCACTCAGTTTATCATTGGCCCGTGCTCTTCGCAAGGAGTCAGACACCCACTTAAACAATGGCCTAATTGGTAGATAGTCTTCAATGCTAGATAATCTGTGAGAAACCCAGGAGGAAGGGAGGGTAGGACTATTGGCCTAGATAGGTAGGTAAATAGACAGCTGTCTAGGTTAGCCAGAGCTACAACTGGAGCAGGGTTGTGTCCTGTGGGGCCTGCCCTCTAATCCCAGCTGGCCCCAGATCTACATATATGGCTTTAGACGTTAGTGTTGACATCACAGATTAACGGCCAGTGGAGAGTTTGGCCATAATGGCAGCTTTAGGTCACACTAAGCCATTCAACCCAGTACGAGTTGATGTGCAGGTGTACGAGGTAATTGAGGTAGCTATGTACTGTGCATATACAGTGCATTCGGAAACTATTCAGACCCCTTCCCTTTTTCCACATTTTGTTACGTTACAGCCTTATTATAAAATTGATTAAATATTTTTGTCCCTCATCAATCTACACACAATAACCCATAATGACTAAGCGAAAACAGGTTTTTTAATTTTTTGCAAATGTATAAAAATAAAAATGTATCTCAGGTGCATCCTGTTTCCATTGAGCATCCTTGAGATGTAAATTCAATTGATTGGACATGATTTGGAAAGGCACACACCTGTCTATATAAGGTCCCACAGTTGACAGTTCATGTCAGAGCAAAAACCATGCCATGAGGTCGAAGGAATTGTCCGTAGAGCTCTGAGACAGGATTGTGGCAAGGCAAAGATCTGTGGAAGGGTACCAAAAAATTTCTGCAGCATTGAAGGTCCCCAAGAACACTGTGGCCTCCATCATTCTTAAATGGAAGAAGTTGGGAACCACCAAGACTCTTCCGAGAGCTGGCCACCTGTCCAAACTGAGCAATCAGGGGAGAAGGGCCTTGGTCAGGGAGGTGACCAAGAACCCGATGGTTACTCTGACAGAGCTCCGGAGTTCCTCCCAGAAGGACAACCATCTCTACAGCACTCCACCAATCAGGCCTTTATGGTAGAGTGGCCAGACAGAAGCCACTCCTCAGAAAAAGGCACATGACAGCCTGCTTGGAGTTTGCCAAAAGTAACCTAAAGGACTCTCAGACCATGAGAATCAAGATTCTCTGATCTGATGAAACCAAGATTGAACATCTTGGCCTGAATGCCAAGCGTCACTTCTGGAGGAAACCTGGCACCATCCCTACGGTGAAGCATGGTGATGTTAGCAACATGCTGTTGGGATGATTTTCAGCAGCAGGGACTGGGAGACTAGTCAGGATCAAGGTAAAGATGAACGGAGAAAAGTACAGAGAGATGTGTATTTCTATTAATATATTTTTGAATATTTTTGAATTTCGCGCGCTGCCTTTTTAGCGGAATGTTGTGGGTGTTCCGCTAGCGGAACCCCTGGGCTAGAAAGGTTAAAGTGCATATGTTCAGGCCAGCTGTAGGCTGATGTGTTAGTAGTTGTGTCATTCTGCCAATCCAATAGCAAATAACCCCAGGTTGTTTTAATTATAACAACAAATGAACTAAATTAATTCATTATATAAATTACATATTCAAACAGCTAGTGGTCAAACATTCCTAAACAATAGAATAGACGTGTGGATGTGTGTTGTTCAATTGTTTTGTACAAATAGGCCTTGAGGCCTGTATATATTTTTTATTTTAATAAATAAAATTCAGTTAAGAATTATGTCTTGGCCTTTTTAAAATTTGTTTAGAGAAAACAAGAAATTTAGATATATATTGTGAATCGTCCAAACCTTGAAAATTTAGATATTACTTTTAGGCCCTACGACATACCCAATAAGGCTCGATGCTATAATCTCTGCCAAAGGTGCTTCAACAAAGTACTGAGTAAAGGGTCTGAATACTTATGTAAATGTGATATTTCCTTTTTTCAATTTTTTTATAAATTTGCAAACATTTCTAAAAACCTGTTTTTGCTTTGTCATTATGGGGTATTGTGTGTAGAAAGCTGAGGGGGAAAAAACAATTGAATACATTTTAGAATAAGGCTGTAACGTAACAAATGTGGAAAAAGTCAAGGGGTCTGAATACTTCTTTGAATGCACTGTAGGCAGGGGTAAAGTGACTAGGTAACAGGATAGACAATAGACAGTACCAGCAGCGTATGTGTGTGAGTGCATGCTATGTGTGTGGGGGGGGGGGGGGAGGAGAGTCCAGCGTGTGTGCATAGAGTCAGTGCAAGATAGTTGGTGCAAAAACGGGTCAATGCAGGTAGTCCGGGTAGCCATTTGATTAGTTATTTATCAGTCTTGTTTAGAAGTCTTATGGCTTGGGGGTAGAAGCTGTTCAGGGTCCTGTTGGTTCCAGTGCATTGGTACTGCTTGCAGAGAGAACAATCTGTGGCTTGGGTGGCTGGAAACGTTGACAAATATTTGGGCATTCCTCTGACACTGACGTTGATAACGGCAGACTCTGGCCTTGACCCCACTGTCCCAGGGGGAGTTGGGATATGCAAAAAAACACATTTTCAAATAGGACAAATATTTGGAAATGGTACAAATAGAAGCACCTACCAAATTATTATTATTATGTCCACTGCCAAACCCAATGGTCATACAAAGGAATCTCACATCCCATGATTCAGAAATAAAGAGTTGTGCACGAGGAAGACAGGTTATGAATTGATGACGGATTCTTTGGCCTTCTTGTGGAGGCCACACAAACACACTTGTCAATGCTAGACAAATATAACATGTCCATGATATGATAGAAAAGGCAATAGGACATAGGATCTCACGAGCGATGGCCAATTTAACAAATTGTGATTTTCCACCAGCAGTCATATGATGTGAGACAAGATGCATAATTAATAGACCAAGGATGGAATTCCCTATTTTTCCTTAATCCTAATCTTGGCATCGGAACACTGAGGAAAGACTCCCCATTGACTCCCCATGCTGAACTATAACAGCTTTCCCATGTGAGCATATGAACATTTCTGCTTTTGACAAGGCCGTTTTAGCTCAATTGTTTTAGCTTAAACTAAAATAATTTGCCTAAATTTGAAAAATAGGAATAGCCTATTTCCCAAGACATTGTCAGCTGTAAAATGTTGTATTAAATGAAGGACAAACCTGCCTTGGAAATGGCAAAGAGCAACGTGTGAGGAAACACCAAGTCGCCTGAAGAATAGGTTCAGCTGGTTTTTAGAAGGGAACAGAGAAGTCAGTGTAGCATTTCACCTCTTTTTATTAGCCTATGGCTGACGTTGAATGGATAAATTCACTTGTCTCCCAATATAATGTCAGCATTAGGCTGTATTTAGCTTGGATAATGATCCCCATTTTATGTAGTTGGAAGTGAAATGCATAGATTATAGGTTGATATGATTTGTGTTTAATCCTTCCTTTATAAACAGATATAGAAAGAAATAAGCTACTTTTATGTTATCTTTTTGTTTACAACACTTTTAGCCTATTTAATGAAGTGTTGAAGGGTACACTAATGTCGTATGCTGGTTGACATGGCAGGTCAGGGAGAGATTATATCAGTTTTTATGAGTTTCTTTTTTTTATCTCGTGATGTGATAACGCCCTGGCGGTCAAAGACTGATAATTCCTCTCCCACTGTAGCGAGCTGTGTCACGACAACTCATTTGCTTGCTCTCAAGTGATGGGAAAAGGTGCATTTGCATATTATGACTCTGTATTTGGCAAAGCAGTTTACATAGTTCTAGATAGATATGACAGAGGCCGCAGGGCATTAATGGTTATTATATCAAGGGAAACACTCACTGCCTCATGGATGCTGTCCTCTCCAATCAATAAGACAATGCATAGGCGAAGCCGTCCCTGTGTGTCACAAAACACATCTTAATGTCACATCAAATCCTGCCTAAGAACACATGAGGCGCTGTTGTCAATACCAACCAGTTAGGATTGAAACCCGGCCCATGAAATTAAATGACACACACCGTACGCCATCAGCTGATGCATTGGTGTGGCATTGGTTGGGTTACAGCAGGGATGGGCAATTTTGATGGGGATAGGGGCCACAAAAAAACAGAACTCATCATGAGGGGTCGCAGAGGCTCATGGTTCTGCGTACCCACATCCATACCCCTCCCCTTGCGAGCAAAACAGTTCTGCACACTTCCTTTGGTCCAGCTTGATCCTTGCTGACAGGGCCAGCAGCAGCACATTCAGTAGCAACCTAATCACAGTGTGTGATTGAGGGCGTTTTCAGCTAAATAACCTCCTATAGCACATATTGCGATAAAGAACATCAACTGAGAGATTGATTATTATTGTAGATGAGCGAATCACATATTGTAGTTCTTGCAAGGAATAAATCAATAGGTTATTCTCTAAATGATTGTATACAATTGCTTAATAGGCCCAGTCCCTACACATTTGGAATGCACCAATGCATGGTAATTTCTCACATAAACATTGCAAAAGCCCACACACCATCTGACAACAGCTGAAAATCACAGTTTAATGTGTGTGTGTGTGTTTGTGTCGGCTACGTGGCTGTATTGTCGCTAGACTAGACAGATCAGTGTCCAGCCAGCCAGTCACCCACCCTTTCCCCAGAGGAAGTGTTGCCCGCCTGGCCCATGCCAGGGCTGTGGCCAGGGCTGGCAAGGCTCATTGAGCGTTGGCATGTCAGCCCAGCCGTATTGTGACGTCATGGCGGAATGCACAGAATGCCAGAGTGGGATGGGAGCCCCCCACTCAGCAGTTATGGAGCCAGTCAGCCCTGTCAGACACAACGAAAATAACATACAGTTCAACGCCCGTGGGGACGGAAGGCCCTGCACGGAAAGATGACTGGTAGATTAGATGGCCGTAAACGTCAGTTTGTCACTAGAAATTAGAAACACTATATGCCCGGATGGTCCTTCTGCCAAAGGGAATAGAGGGTTATAAGAACATTTTGTAAACGTTTTCGAAATGATCATGTGGCTGTCTGACAGTACTATGAGCACACTGGATGCGAACAGATTCATCAGGGTTTTCCATGTGATCTGTGTAGTTGCCTTGGAAACCGACACAAGTGATGTGGACACCGAATACTGTCTTGGCCAGTGTCCTTTGAAACTTCAGTGTAGCATGGCTCGCTCAACAGCTGCACAATCAAACCAGTATGAATGGGGGGAGGGTGCATGCAGTGAGTGAATTCCCCAATTGAATACTGAGAGTGAGAGGAGGGGGGGACAAGCAGGGTTATTCCTAAACAAACGCTTTCCACTTCTGACTCATCCCCTGCCACATACACACACTTCTCCCCACCTCCCCTGCAGTTCTTTATGCATATATCTCCATCCTTTTCTATTGTCCTGCTGCATTTATCTCTGACCATCGTTTGAACCAAAAATGGGCCCATCTCCTTCCTTCTCTCTGTGACTTCTCAAGCATCAGGAGCCAGTATTTGAAGCCGGTCACCTATTCTTTGTTTGAGTGCCTCAGACATTGTGACCTCTGTCAATCCAGCGTTGACGCTGTCTCTTTAGTGAGTGGAGGTCTTAAGATGGCTGAAAAGCAGGTCACGGTGGAGCAAATAGTGCAGCGTCAGTGACAAGTCCCTCTTTTCCCTCCTCTCCTGCCCCTGCTTCTCCTCACGTCCCATCATCACCCCATCTGTCTCTCCTGCTGAGCTGCTGGGCCAAAGCACCTACTGCAAACCTTGCTGCACAGCACCTCTCCTTTTCATCCCTTCATCGAATCCTGCCCCCTTTTTTTCTTTTCTTTCTATTCCACCATGTTGTGCTGTTGCTAACATTTCTGTGCATGTCTCCTTATTGTCGTTCTTACGGAATTAAAATGGCTGGTAGTAGGCCTATATGTACTGTTAGTTGTAGAGGTCGACCAATTATGATATTTCAACGTCGATACCGATTATCGGAGGACCAAAAAAAGCCGATACTGGTTAATCGGACGATTTTTTTTATATATTTGTAATAATGACAATTACAACAATACTGAATGAACAATGAACACTTATTTTATCTTAATATAATACAGAAATAAAATCAATTTAGTCTCAAATAAATAATGAAACATGTTCAATTTGGTTTAAATAATGCAAAAACAAAGTGTTGGAGAAGAAAGTAAAAGTGCAATATGTGCCATGTAAAAAAGCTAACGTTTAAGTTCCTTGCTCAGAACATATGAAAGCTGGTGTTTCGATATTCCCAGTTTTTCAATATTCCCAGTTAAGAAGTTTTAGGTTGTAGTTATTATAGGAATTGTGACGTGTCGACTATTTCTCTCTATACCATTTGTATTTCATATACCTTTGACTATTGGATGTTCTAATAGGCACTTTAGTATTGCCAGCCTAATCTCAGGAGTTGATAGGCTTGAAGTCATAAACAGCGTGTGAATCAAGCATTGCTAAGAGCTGCTGGCAAACGCAGTAAAGTTTGAATGAATGCTTTCGAGCCTGCTGCCGCCTACCACCGCTCAGTCAGACTGCTCTATCAAATATCAAATAATAGACTTGATTATAATAAACACAGAAATACGAGCCTTTGGTCATTAATTTTTATAAGACAAGTTTAATGCTAGCTAGCAACTTACCTTGGCTCCTTGCTGCACTCGCGTAACAGGGGGTCAGCCTGCCATGCAGTTTCCTCGTGGAATGCAATGTAATCGGCATCCAAAAATGCAGATTACTGATTTGTTATGAACACTTGAAATCGGCCCTAATTAATCGGCCATGTTAGTTGCCAGTTAAAATCTCACAGTGAGAATGTAACCTTGAGCATAACGTTCAAACACGCAAACATGTCAACATAAATACACATATGTATGCAATCTATAGATAGCTATTTATAGCCAATCTCTTGTATACTTTAAACAAATTTGGTGTAAGATCTATCAGAGAATAGGTGCTGGTAGCATCTCTTGCGTGTATGATTGTAGAAAGCTCTTATGTGTATTTAGGTTCAGTCAATCTCCCAGGCTTATGACTGGCTACATGAGTTACAAAACACGTTTGCAGGGTTGAAATTGGGTGTTCTGGTGCCGCTCAGGCATTTTAAGATATTGATTATAGACCTGGTATCTGAGCGATGTAGATGGTATCTATGATTGTATTTTAGATTTGTGTGTATTTTAACTGTTGCTTGTATTCTAATGTGTAAAATACAGGGCTCCCTTTTTAAAATAGACATTTGTCTCAATGGGACTCCCTGTTGAAATAAAGGTACAATTAATGTGCTTATACCTTCGTATATTGGGAGAAAGCACTGGACTATAAGCTGTATTAAGTATACTGCTGGGGATCTGTGCTCCTCTGGGGCCGATGACTCTTGGCCTTGAGGCCAGAGAAATTGGCAGTGCCACAGGGAGCATGTGGATGTGAGCAGGGTGTGATGTGAGTGAGCGACACGGGCCAGACCCAGTCAAATGAAGTACTAACACCACTAGGCTACCCTGCCTGGACCCACACCTCTGCTACACAGGGCCAGCTCAGAGCTCACACATTTAGAGCAGCTCGATAATGACTGGACCTGCGTAGTGCGTATACAAACACAGCAGGATCCACTCACAACTAGTCTAGGCCTACGTGTTGGAGCTGTGGGAACAGAATTATGTGTTTGTTTGTGGGATGCTAATGTGACATGGGAGGGACTGGTGGCATGAACATTCTAAACGGACGCTACTTTTAGGTTGTCTGTTTGTTGTGTGATACATGCAAGCCACTGTAGGCTACCAGAGTTGCTCTGTAAAATGTTATCAATGAAATGTGTTCTCTTGACATTAGTAAAAGTGTAGCCTGTGTTCATATGATTAATCAATAATATCCAATAATGTCTATATGAAACTACCGTAAAACTTAAATTAATAGCCTGGGCGTTTATTTACTTAAATCATTGAACACAAGAGGCGCTTATTAGAGACAGGCTTCTATTTGAGCCAGGCATCTATTTCTTTAATGTGCACAGTTTTTACTAATTTGCATAGTTAATTGTTTAATTCCAGCCTTCACTTCCAGCATTTTAATCAATTTCTTCATTTCCTGCACTAATGTGTTATCATTTACACACTCATGTTTCTTTTGTATTAGTATGCCTCTATTAAAAAATAACTAACTTTTCTTGACCATAATTATTCTCCTCTTTGACTGTACATTTTTGTCAATTCTTACTTCAAATCAAATTTTATTTGTCACATACAAGGTGTTTAGCAGATGTTATTGCGGGTGTAGGGAAATGCTTGTGATTCTAGTTCCGACAGTGCAGCAATATCTAAGTAATACGTAACAATTTCACAACAAATCCCTAATACACACTAATCTAAGTAAAGGAATGGAATTCAGAATATATAAATATATGGATGAGCAATGTCAGAGCGGCATAGACTAAGATACAGTAGATAGTATAGAATACAGTATATACATATGAGATGAGTAATGTAAGATGTAAACATTGTTAAAATGACCACAAAAGGACAATCAGCTGATTTCTAGGGTTCTGTACTTCCGAAGTTGTTGACTGTTTTTGTGCTTGCAAGTTAGCTAGCCATTCTCAGCTGTTAGCAGCTAATGGCTAGCAGTTCTTACTGGCGATAAAAACAGATGATTTTCATATTTTTAAGTCATTACTGAATTATTTAATGTAACAAAACAAACATTATTAAACCTTATTTATTTGAAACAGGCTTTTATTTGATGAAAAGTGTGCCGTTGCCCGGCTAATAAAAAGGGACAGGCGGCTATTTGAGACTGCATTTAATTTAATCTTTATGGTATGGGAAATGTGACATTCGGAATATTTCCCGCTAAAAAGCTATTTTGTCTCTCTCTCCCCTCTCACTCTCTCTCATTCCCTCCCCAGGTCTGCGGGTCGAGCAGGAGGTGGTGACATCCTACCCTCAGGTGGCGGTGGTGCGAGTCCCCACCCCCTGGGTGCAGTCGGACAGTGACATCACGGTGCTACGCCACCTGGAAAAGATGGGCTGCCGGCTGGTCAACCGGCCCCAGGCCATCCTCAACTGCGTCAACAAGTTCTGGACCTTCCAGGAGCTGGCCGGCCATGGGGTCCCACTCCCTGACACCTTCTCCTACGGTGAGCTCCTATGCTTGGTCATATTATTCCTGATTCCTGAGCTTAGAAAATCCAGTGTATTAAGGGCAGTGATAATAAGTTCAGTGTATTCTTGTATTGGATATATGCCAATCATGCTTTTGAATGCACTTGAGTTGGTCTGAGAGTGTCCTTACAAAGTTCTACAACCAGGATTAACTTAAAAAGTCACCCAAGAGACCGGAGTCTGGTCGAGTGGGTAAAGCATGAAACACACCGAGAATCTCACTGCTGATAGACTGCAGAAAAGTACTTATCACAGTGGGAGGCCGTTCCTTCTCTTGCTTGAACAAAAGCGGTACCTGCTGTGGGCCGACCCGGTAGCGACGAACCTAGCAAGGCTCGTCAGTGGCCAAAAACTTGACTTTGATCCAATCAGAGAGCACAAACCCCCACTTGGGGTAGCCCAAAAAATTACATGAGAAAAGAGGGCTTTTTCTCCGTACATCCATGGTGAACCAGTCACACTTCATATGCAATGTAGGCTATGGGATGGTAGTTAGCTAAGTGCACAGACACAATGCGCACAACACTAAATACTTCCTCCAAGCTAGCTAACCACTGTATTGACATGTTAGCTACCGAGTTAGTGCAGTGTCCTTAGCTAGCTAGCCATAGCCACGTGAAGTAGGGGTGCTGAGGGTGCTATAGCACCCCCTGACAATCATTATAAATGAAAGAAAAACATATTTTTGTGAAAAAATATTGTTTTCAAAAAAGTAGTCCACTGGACCTTTATTAGCCCCCCCCAAATGTCTCAGCACCCCTCTTCACACGGCCATGTAGCTAGCAAATATGCTAACATTAGCTAACTAGCTAAACATTTGGCTATGGGCTGGCATTATGGAGTTATGGAGGGTGAATTAAATTGTTTCTTCGTCATTTTACTAGGTAGTTATCTAGGCTATTATCAACCAGGGCTTTCTACAAAATAGCAACATTAGTGCATTAGCTTGGAATCTAGACCATAAGCAATACCACAGATTTGTTCGGTAATTTCACTTAAAAAAAAATATATATATAGTTGATCTTAAGAATGCATCAAAAAAGAAAAAGCATTTATCCCATCCAGTCCCCTCCTCTGTCATCACCACTTTCTCAAACACTCTAATAATCTTTATTTGTCACATTTTGCCTAGAATCTCTGACTTCTCTACGTTGGACAAAGCAGGATGTGGAATAATACAGGCCTCTACGCCAAAACCACACTCGCTGTGTTTTTATTTTGTTTTAAGACTAAACCGAAGCTGATAGCAAAGCTGTATTTTAATATATGTATTGCCACTGCATAAATCTAGTGCTGTGTATTTTGGTGAGGGTAACAGGGAGAATCTAACACTCCTCAGACTACAGAGGCCAGGCAGACCAGGCCATACAGAGAGGCTGGAGTGCTTATGTAACGCGCCCCTCCACCAACCATCATGACTTGGACAATAAAAAAAAAATCCCTCCCTGCTGCCCCTACCCTCCTCTGGCTCTCCTGCCGCAGCAGCCGGTGACGTGGTAGAGCCGGGTCTGACATTTGCTGCTGCTCTCTTCCGCTCTGTCTCACAGCAGAGTGTGGACGTGTGCTTTTTGGAGAAGGCAGCTCACATCTGGTCTTCTGTCAAAACGCCAGACCACAGACAGAGAGCACCCAAAAATTGCAGTGTTCAATATTCCACATTAGTTCAGGCCCAGACAGCAAAACTAAGCAGATTTCGAGAAATGGTCCTGCTGGTCAATTGAATTAGACGTATTACCAGATATAGTCACATGAAAAGTCAGAGACGGCAGAACAACCAAGTATTAAAATGATACTTCGGTATTTTGGATAATTTCCTACTTACCGAGAGTAAGACTAACTCATGGATAGCATTTTTATGTGTATGCGTGCAAGTTGAAGGAAGTTGAAGGTAGCAAGCATATCGTTATTTTAGCGCAATTGCTGGAAGTCTATGGATATCTACTAGCCATCTTCTCGTAAAAGCAGGGAAATTAGTACTTTGTACTCTAAGTATATATGAAATTGTAATATTTTAATTATAGTTATTTATTTTTGGAACTATTTTCTCCTAACTATGCATTTCATTCATCCGCTGTGACGGTGGGCGCAAGGATGGGCTGTGTGCGAGCTGGCCAGCTGAGACGTCGGGACAGCGGCAGTTTTGAACAAGTTTGCTAGCTAGATATCAAGTAGGCAAAGTGTGAGAAGAGAACGTCAATTGTAAAACCCACAGAAGAAGAGTACATCAACAGTCCAAAACTATAGTTTTACCTCGCAGCCATGTCTGAATATTGTTGACACTCCTCGAAGTATTTTCACGCTATTGGCTAGCTTACGTTAGCTTGACAGCTAGCTAGCTAGCTAGTACATGTAATTAGCAGAGTGTGTTGAGATTTGGGTTACATCAACGGACTACTATCACTTGTCCAATATTGAAAATGGTTTGTGGGTGTGCTGTAAAAGCTTGCAATAACAAACCAAGGAAGTGGTCGACTATAATATTTCACAAACTTCCATTGAATAATCCGGACTGATTGAAACTATGGCTAGTTGCCGTGAATGTAGACAACGCTGACCAAGGACCTCAGAAAGGTTGTAGCTAGTTTGCTCTGACATTTTTTTAGAGGATGAACTGACGAGCCATAAGATGAGACGTTTCCTGAGACACAGTGGTCCCATCAGTGGGCATTCTACGCACGCCAGAACAAAGTAGAATGGGGTAAGTGTGATGATGATCTAACAGTATCTGATTGATTGAGTAGGAACTAGCTGTTCTCATGATAAAATGTGATAGGCCTGTCAATTTTCTTGTGGATAAACTGTCCATGTCATCCATTACATTTAATGGAATGCCCTCCTCTCAAAGCCAAAGTATAGCCGAGTACAACAAAACAACTTAAAATGCACAAAACTATGATGTCCTTCTTTCATTATTAAAAATTGTGTGGTGCTATTATTTTCATCTTTATTCAAATTGATTTAAATACTTCCCAACTAATTATACAATTTTCACATGCTTTAGAAATAAATAAATTGGCTTGACTTTATGGTGTTAGCTATGTAATACGTGACAGCATGCCACAATAACAAAACAGCTATTATGGCTTTCTTCAAGTGTGTTCTCGTTTGTTTATGAATACCAACATTTCCTGTACCCTTTTCCTTTATTTTTCACTAAAGTTGAGATAGATGACGTGCCTGCTGTGGACTGTCCACAAGGAACGGACTCCATGTCTGCTGGAGTAATATCGCATTCAGAACCAGAATGGAGGACAAGCCTCAACAGTTGCTGGTAAGTACTCAAAATATGCCATCAATGTTCTGGTTTACAATTTTTAGCACTTCTTTTGTCATATTGGGATGGTAATGCAATCATTGGCCTGTCCAGACAGATCTATTCTAACAAAAGGACAGGTAGCCCCTCCAGGATAGTTTGGTTGATTTGGGGAAAGTGGGGGGTTTCTCTGGGGGATGGTGCTCCCTTTCAAGTGTGCTCAGAGGCACCCTTTTTCTAGTGTGTGGCCTGACTACACTACATGATCAAAAGTATCGAAAATCTCATTCCAAAATCATGGGTGTTAATATGGAGTTGGTTCCCTCTTTGCTGCAATAACAGCCTCCACTCTTCTGGGAAGGCTTTCAGCTAGATGTGGGAACATTGCTGCAGGGACTTGCTTCCATTCAGCCAACAGAGCATTAGTGAGGTCTGGCACTGATGTTGGGCGATTAGGCCCGGCTAGCAGTCGGCGTTCCAATTCATCCCAAAGGTGTTTGATGGGGTTGAGGGCAGGGCTCTGTGCAATCAAGTTCTACCACACCGATCTCGACAAACCATTGTCATGCTGAAACAGGAAAGGGCCTTCCCCAAACTGTTGCCACAAAGTTAGAACAGAATCGTCTAGAATGTGCTTGTATGCTGTTGCTTTAAGATATCCCTTCACTGGAACAAATGTGGCCTAGCCCGAACCTTGAAAAACAGCCCCAGACCATTATTCCTCCTCCAAACTTTACAGGTGGCACTATGCATTCGTGCAGGTAGCGTTCTCCTGGCATCCGCCAAACCCAGATTCGTCCGTCGGACTGCCAGATGGTGAAGCGTGATTCATCACTTCAGGGAACGCATTTCCACTGCTCCAGAGTCCAATGGCGGAGAGCTTTACACCACTCCAGCCGGCGCTTGGCATTGTGCGTGGTGATCTTAGGCTTGTATGCGGCTGCTTGGCCATAAACTCATTTCATGAAGATCCCGACGAACAGTTCTTGTGCTGTCGTTGCTTCCAGAGGCAGTTTGGATCTCTGTAGCGAGTGTTGCAACTGAGGACAAACGATTTTTACGCACTACGTGCTTTAGCACTTGGCGGTCCTGTTCTGTGATCTTGTATGGCCTACCACTTCGTGCCTGAGCCAATGGTTGCTCCTAGACGTTTCCACTTCACAGTAGCAGCTCTACCAGGGCAGACATTTGACAAACTAACTTGTTGGAAGGTGGCATCCTATGACGGTTCCACGTTGAAAGTCACTGAGCTCTTCAGTAAGACCATTTTCCTGCCAATGTTTGTCTATGGAGATTGCATGGCTGTGTGCTCGATTTTATACACCTGTCAGCAACGGGTGTGGCTGAAATAGCCGAATCCACTAATTTGAAGGGGTGTCCACATACTTTTGTATATGTAGTGGATATACACTATGTCAATCATTACACTAATCTGATCAACTGCATCCAGCCTGATTACAATGTAGCAAACCAAGAAGTGTCCCAAATGTTATTTTTATATGTACGACAACTTCCTTGTGTTTAGATTGTATTCACTGGTTTATCGTCTTCTCTTGCCTCATTTCAGGAACTCCAAGATCCAACGTTGTCTACCCAAAACAATCAAAACAGTGGATTGCACGGCTGATATATCAACCCACCGCTCAAAGATTCAGGGATGACCTGATGGAGCGCATCCTGCAGAGACGCATGGACTAATACTTGGAGCCCAAATCCTGTGGAAGAGGCTGTCGTTTGGCTGCCAACATAACCGCATGCAAAAACCCAGCAAGGAGGAGGTCATTACTGGTTTATTGGTATCTCTGTTAGCTTTTGCCGAAGCAGCAGCTATTCTTCCTTGGGTCCACACAAAAACAAACACGACAAGTAACAAAACACTGTTACGCTGATAGACAATTGCAGCACACACATCAAGATTCAAGTACACTTGGGGCTATTCTGACACCCCCGACTCCCCTGGTATCCATGGACATGGTCCTCCTTGCACTACTACCTAATACAAACACACTTATTGTAACATCATTTGTTAGCCTCTAGTCATTATCTCTCTGCATCTTTAGCATGAAAAACAAATCCATTAACTTTAGGCTACCACTGTACATAACAGCACCGCTATGTCTATTTTATTGTATATTTTACTTTTTATTGCTATGACTTGTCTATACTGTGTATTGTACATGATGTGCAGTGATCTGTATTGTGCTGTATAAAATAAATAATTGCCGGTTCATCGATTGTCATGTCATTACATAGGTCTACACGATGTTTTGTTGGCTTTTACCAATTTACCTTTAGTATTCAAATGTTACTGAAACATTGACTTGACAGCTATATTTCATTCACACAACTATCATGTGGCATACTGTAATGAATCACTTATAGTAGACATTAACAAAATAGATGGTACTGGTAGAAATGGCATTTATTACAGTGATTTGACAGAATTGGAACAAAATAAGTTGTACTGGTTCAAACAGCATTTATTAAAGTGATTTGACTAAATTAGTTAGGCAATATCTGGCTGTGAAGCTAAATCATCGGAGTGTAATTACAACAGGCCCATTACATCCTCTTCTCCTTGAATCCCATGTACTCCTGTGGGCGAGGGATATTTGAAGCGAATGGCAGAAACAACACGTGAATGCATGACTCTTCTGGTCCCAGTCTATAGACCTTCAGTGCCTACTCCAACACCAGTTGATATGCAACCAGCCTGTATTGACTAAGAACAACTAAGTTGTTATTTGTGAGTAGCTAGAGCCAAATAATCTAATAACAGGAAACAATTTAATTTGATCAGAATTAAATTATAAAACAAAAGTTATCAACAGATCTTTTATATTTTGTTACTGTGTGCTGGGACAAGCAAGAGTAATGTCACTTAGGTATGGGCTATTTTTTCCAGTTTATTTTTGGGACAGAAGAATCTAGGATTGATGAAAGTAAAAGTCCTTGCGGTTTGTTAGTCTCTGGGTGCGCTGCTTTCTTCGCTGTAGATACACTACATGACCAAAAGTATGTGGACACCGCTCTTTGAAACATCTCATTCAAAAATCATGGACATTAATGTGGAGTTGGTCCCCCCATTTTGCCTCCACTTTTCGGGAAAGGCTTTCCACTAGATGTTGGAACATTGCTGCGGGGACTTTCTTCCATTCAGCCCAAGAGAATTAGTGAGGTCGGGCACTGATGTTGTGCGATTAGGCCTGGCTAGCAGTCGACGTTCCAATTCATCTCAAAAGTATTCGATGGGGTTGAAGTCAGGACTCTGTAGGCCAGTCAAGTTCTTCTACACTGATCTCGACAAACTTTTTCTGTATGGACCTCACTTTCTGCACTGGGGAATTGTCATGCTGAAACAGGAAAGGGCTTTCCCCAAACTGTTGCCACAAAGTTGGAAGCACAGAATCGTCTAGGGATCTCATTGTATGCTGTAGCATTAAGATTTCCCTTAACAGGAACTAAGGGGCCTAGCCCGAACCATGAAAAACAGTACCAGACCATTATTCCTCCTCTTCCAAACTTTACAGCTGGCACTATGCATTGGGGCAGGTAGCGTTCTGCTGGTATTCGCTAAGCCCAGATTCGTCCGTCGGACTGCCAGATGAGGCGTGATTCATCACTCCAGAGAACACGTTTCCACCACTCAGGCCGATGCTTGGCATTTTGCATGGTGATCTTAGGCTGCTCGGCCATGGAAACCCATTTCATGAAGATCCCAACGAACAGTTCTTGTGCTGACGTTGCTTCCAGAGGCAGTTTGGAACTCGGTAGTGAGTCTTGCAACCGAGGGACAGACGATTTATACGCGCTTTAGCATACCCGTTCCCGTTCTGTGAGCTTGTGTGGCCTACCACTTTGCGGCTGAGCCGTTGTTGCTTCTAGACGTTTCCACGTCACAATAACAGCACTTACAGTTGACCGGAGCAGCTCTAGCAGGGCAGAAATTTGACGAACTGACTTGTTGGAAAAGTGGCATCCAATGACGGTGCCACGTTGAAAGTCACTGAGCTCTTAAGTAAGGCCATTCCACTGACAAATTTGTCTATGGAGATTGCATTGCTGTGTGCTCGATTGTATACACCTGCCAGCAACGGGTGTGGCTGAAATAGCCAAATCCACTAATTTGAAAGAGTTTCCACATACTTTTGGTCATGTAGAGTATCAAGCCCGCGATGGCAGTAACAAGTCCCACTCAGCACAGCACAAACACTCTTTGTTGGTTGCCATTGGTTGATATGCCCCGCCGTCCCCCTCAGACCAGGGTCTCGCCACCGCTTCTGCTAGTTCGTCTACCGACTCCGCAGATTCCCCCTCCCTCCAAAATTCTGGCTCTAATAAATATGGCTCTGAATAAAACATTTCTTCTACTACCTCAAAGTCCGACATGATTCATCAAATGTTATTATGATGATTTGCCAATAAGCAAGTGAGCTAGCTACTAGAGTACGCAACAGTTGGCTGTCTCCTGGGAAAAGAGCACAGGCAGAAAGAACCCAAAGTAGTCCGTAAATGAGGAAGTTGATACAATGTAATTTCTGATGAATATCAGAAAAATTTACTAACTTATAAAATATTGATTACTGAGTATAGCTTTGTACGTTTTTATAAATGACCGACCACCCAGATTTGGAGAAGTTATGTCTATTTCCCAGGAGATGGATAGTAGATACCCATAGACTTCCAGCAATTGCGGTAAGCTAATGATATGCTGCCTTCAACTTCCTTAGAACTGCATGCATAGACATAAATATGGTATTTGTGAGTTCATCTGACTCTGGGTAAGTAGGAAATTACCCCAAATACCGAAATATCCCTTGAACACAGAATGACATACCCACAGCAATCCTCACCCAATGGCAATCATTCCTTGCTTCACAAGTCAGAACATGGTTCCTATAGCAACAAACTCCATTTTGCACAGTCAAATAACTGTAATGGAGAGAGTTTGATCATTGGACAAATTGTAACGTGTGTGTGTGTCTTGTGTTATTCGTAGGAGGACACGAGAACTTCCGCAAGATGATTGATGAAGCGGAACCGCTGGGCTACCCTGTGGTGGTGAAGAACGCACGTGGTCACAGAGGTCAGTCTGACTGCAACCATCCCTCCGTTCACCTCTCTCACTCCTCTCTTTAATAACAAAACCAGACCACGCCTCTCGATTTATGCAAAACTGTTTCTCGAATCCTCGTACACCATTGTGTGCATGACCAACAGCACTTTGGTCCACCCATGTAAGGAATTTAACAAAGGGATGCTAAGTGATTATGTCGTTGTGAAAAGGAAAGCATATAGTACAATTTTTTTTATTTTTTTTTATTTCACCTTTATTTAACCAGGTAGGCTAGTTGAGAACAAGTTCTCATTTGCAACTGCGACCTGGCCAAGATAAAGCATAGCAGTGTGAACAGACAACACAGAGTTACACATGGAGTAAACAATAAACAAGTCAATAACATGGTGGAAAAAAAGAGAATCTATATACAATGTGTGCAAAAGGCATGAGGTAGGCAATAAATCGAATAAATACAATTTAGCAGATTAACACTGGAGTGATAAATCATCAGATGATCATGTGCAAGAAGAGATATTGGTACTGGTGTGCAAAAGAGCAGAAAAGTAAATAAATAAAAGCAGTATGGGGGGTGAGGTAGGTAAATTGGGTGGGTAGTTTACAGATGGACTATGTACAGCTGCAGCGATCGGTTAGCTGCTCGGATAGCAGATTTTTAAAGTTGTTGAGGGAGATAAAAGTCTCCAACTTCAGAGATTTTTGCAATTCGTTCCAGTCGCAGGCAGCAGAGAACTGGAAGGAAAGGCGTCCAAATGAGGTTTTAGCTTTAGGGATGATCAGTGAGATACACCTGCTGGAGCGCGTGCTGCGGGTGGGTGTAGCCATCGTGACCAGTGAACTGAGATAAGGCGGCACTTTACCTAGCATAGCCTTGTAGATGACCTGGAGCCAGTGGGTCTGACGACGAACATGTAGCGAGGGCCAGCCGACTAGGGCATACAGGTCGCAGTGGTGGGTCGTATAAGGTGCTTTAGTAACAAAACGAATGGCACTGTGATAAACTGCATCCAGTTTGCTGAGTAGAGTGTTGGAAGCTATTTTGTAGATGACATCGCCGAAGTCGAGGATCGGCAGGATAGTCAGTTTTACTAGGGTAAGTTTGGCGGCGTGAGTGAAGGAGGCTTTGTTGCGGAATAGAAAGCCGATTCTTGATTTGATTTTGGATTGGAGATGTTTGATATGAGTCTGGAAGGAGAGTTTGCAGTCTAGCCAGACACCTAGGTACTTATAGATGTCCACATATTCTAGGTCGGAACCGTCCAGGGTGGTGATGCTAGTCGGGCGTGCGGGTGCAGGCAGCGAACGGTTGAAAAGCATGCATTTGGTTTTACTAGCGTTTAAGAGCAGTTGGAGGCCACGGAAGGAGTGTTATCATCGACTGCTTATTTAAACCCATTTTTATCATACTCGCTGATTTTTCAAGTTTACTTCTCATTTAGAGTAGGATTGCCAGAGAAGTTTTTGACTAATGTCAAGTTAGGAAAGAGATTGAACCTTAGCTATTTCACAGAGGCCTCCTGGCCCATCAACTTTTCATTCATAGTCATTGACACTTTAATTGGTCTCCCAGTTGGTCTCCCATTGTCTGTGTCGATAACAATAGACTTTGGGTAATGACAGGGAATAGATAGTCTATCAAGAAAGGGCATTGTTAACGCTAGAACCGCCATAGGCAAACGGCCACTGACGTTTGATTTTGTATATACAAAAAAATCAGCCCCACCCAAAAAGCTACAGTGCATTCGGAAAGTATTCAGACCCCTTGACTTTTTCCACATTTTGTTACATTACAGCCTTATTCTAAAATTGATTAAATAGTTTTTTCCCGAATCAATCTATACACAATACGCCATAATGACAAAGTATAAACTGTTTTTTTGACATTTCTGCTAATATTTAAAAATGACATAAGTATTCAGACCCTTTACTCAGTACTTGGTTGAAGCACCATTGGCAGCAATTAAAGCCTCGAGTCTTCTTGGGTATGACGTTACAAGCGTGGCACACCTGTATTTGGAGAGTTTCTCCCATTTCTCTGCAGATCCTATCAGGTTAGATGGGAATCGTTGCTGCACAGCTATTTTCAGGTCTCTCCAGAGATGTTCGATCGGGTTCAAGTCCAGGCTCTAGCTGGGCCACTCAAGGACATTCAGAGACTTGTCCCTTAGCCAGTTCTGTGTTGTCTTGTCTGTGTGCTTAGGGTCGTTGTCCTGTTAGGTGAATCTACGCCCGAGTCTGAGGTCCTGAGCACTCTGGAGCAGGTTTTCATCAAGGTTTGCTCCGTTAATCTTTGCCTCGATCCTGACTAGTCTCCAAGTCCCTGCCGCTGAAAAACATCCTCACAGCATGATGCTGCCACCATCATGCTTCACCGTAGGGATGGTGCCAGGTTTCCTCTAGATGTGACGCTTGGCATTCAGGCCAAATCAATCAAATTTATCAATCAAATGTATTTATACAGCCCTTTTTACATCAGCCAATGTCACAAAGAGCTATAAACCCAGCCTAAAACCACAAACAACAAGCAATGCAAAAGTAGAAGCACGGTGGCTAGGAAAAACTCCCTAGAAAGGCAGGAATCTAGGAAGAAACCAAGAGAGGAACCAGGCTCTGAGGGGGTGGCCAGTCCTCTTCTGGCGGTACCGGGTTGAGATTATAACAGTACATGGCCAAGATGTTCAAACGTTCATAGATGACCAGCAGGATCAAATAATAATCACAGTGGTTGTAGAGTGTGCAACAGGTCAGCACTTCAGGACTAAATGTCAGTTGGCTTTTCATAGCTGAGCATTCAGAGTTAGAGACAGCGGGGGTGGTAGAGAAAGAGTGTCGAAAACAGCAGGTCTAGGACAAGGTAGCACGTCCGGTGAACAGGTCAGGGTTCCATAGCCGCAGGTAAAACAGTTGAAACTGGTGCAGCAGCACGACCAGGTGAACTGGGAACAGCAAGGAGTTATCAGACCAGGTAGTCCTGAAGCATGGTCCCAGGGCTCAGGTCCTCCGGGAGGGAGAGTGAGAGCGAGAGAATTAGAGGGAGCATGCTTAAATTCCTACAGGGCACCGGATAAGACAGAAGAAATACTCCAAACATAACAGATTGACCATAGCCCCCCAGTCACAAACTATTGCAACATAAATACTGGAGGCTGAGACAGGAGGGGACGGGAGACACTGGCCCCGTTTGACGATACCCCTGGACAGGGCCAACCAGGCAGGATATAACCCCACCCACTTTGTCAAAGCACAGCACCCACTCCACTAGAGGGATATCTTCAAACCACCAACTTACTACCCTGAGACAAGGCTGAGTATAGCCCACAAATATATCCCCCACGGCACGAACCCGAGGGGGGCGCCAACCCCGGACAGGAAGATCATGTCAGTGACTCAACCCACTCAAGTGATGCACCCCTCCTAGGGACGGGATGGAAGAGCACCAGTAAGCAAGTGGCTCAGCTCCCGTAATAGGGTTAGAGGCAGAGAATCCCAGTGGAGAGAGGGGAACTGGCCAGGCAGAGACAGCAAGGGCGGTTCATTGCTCCAGTGCCTTTCCGTTCACCTTCACACTCCTGGACCAGAATACACTCAATCATAGGACCTACTGAAGAGATGAGTCTTCAATAAAGACTTAAAGGTCGAGACTGAGTCTGCGTCTCTCACATGGATAGGCAGGCCATTCCATTAAAATGGAGCTCTATAGGAGAAAGACCTGCCTCCAGCTGTTTGCTTAGAAATTCTAGGGACAATAAGGAGACCTGCGTCTTGTGACTGTAGCATACGTGTAGGTATTGTCATTTGGATTGTGAAATCCAACAGAAGATCTCTTTGTTTTTTGGGACCTAGAACTAGCATTTCTGTTTTGTCTGAGTTTAAAAGTTAAATATTTGCCGCCATCCACTTCCTTGTGTCTGAAACACAAGCTTCCAGGGAGGGCGATTTTAGGTCTTCACCATGTTTCATCGAAATGTACAGCTGTGTATTGTCCGCATAGCAGTGAAAGTTAACATTATGTTTCCAAATGACCTCACCAAGAGGTAGAATATATAGTGAAAACAATAGTGGTCCTAGAACGGAACCTTGATGAACACCGAAACTTTGTTGATTTGTTAGAAGACAAACCATCCACAGAGACAAACTGATATCTTTCCGACAGATAAGATCTAAACCAGGCCAGAACGTGTCCGTATAGACCAATTTGGGTGTCCAATCTCTCCAAAAGAATGTCATAATTGATGGTGTCAAAAGCGGCACTAAGGTCTAGGAGCACGAGGACAGATACAGAGCCTTGGTCTGACGTCATTAAATGGTAATTTACCACCTTCACGAGTGCAGTCTCAGTGCTATGATGGGGTCTAAAACCAGACTGAAGCATTTCTTATACATTGTTTGTCATCAGGAAGGCAGTGAGGCAGCTTTTTCCCAAAAAAATGAGAGGAATGGGAGATTCTAAATATAGGCCGATAGTTTTTTATATTTTCTTGGTCAAGTTTGGGCTTTTTCAAGAAAGCTATATATTACTGCCACTTTTAGTGAGTTTGGTACACATCCAGTGGATAGTGAGACATTTTTTATGTTCAACATAGGAGGGCCAAGCACAGGAAGCAGCTTTTTCAGTAGTTTAGTTGGAATAGGGTCCAGTATGCAGCTTGAAGGTTTAAAATCAAATCAAATGTTATTTGTCACATGCGCTGATTGCAACAGGTGTAGTCTGGAAGCGCATCATGAATCTTTGAGTTGTCCGGGAATTTCTAGCACTGCTTTTGATGATCCTTGGTTGGGTTTTAAGCAGATTATTTGTTGCGATTGCAAACGTAATAAATTGGTGGTCCGATAGTCCAGGATTATGAGGAAACATTAAGATCCACAATATTTATTCCACAGGACAAAACTGGTCCAGAGTATGACTGTGGCAGTGATTCCGGAGACATGTTAGACAAAACCCACTGAGTCGATGATGGCTCCGAAAGCCTTTTGGAGTGGGTCTACTTTTTCTTGTGAATATTAAAGTCACCAAAAATGTGAATATTATCTGTCATGACTACAAGGTCCCATAGGAATTCAGGGAACTCAGTGAGGAACGCTGTATACGGCCCAGGAGGCCTGTAAACAGTAGCTATAAAAAGTGATTGAGTAGGCTGCATAGATGACTAAAAGCTCAAAAGACAAAAACGCAGTCTTTTTTTTTGTAAATTGAAATTTGACGTTGTAAATGTTAGCAACACCTCTGCCTTTGCGGGATGCACGGGGGATATGGTCACTGGTGTAACCAGGAGGACAGGCCTCATTTAACACAGTAAGTTAATCAGGCTTAAGCCATGTTTCAGTCAGGCCAATCACATCAAGATTATGATCAGTGATTAGTTCATTGACTATAACTGCCTTGGAAGTGAGGGTTCTAACATTAAGTAGCCCTATTTTGAGATGTGAAATATCACAATCTCTTTCAATAATGACAGTAGTTCAATCTTGGTTTCATCAGAGCAGAGAATCTTGTTTTTCATGGTCTGAGAGTCTTTAGGTGCCTTTTGGCAAACTCCAAGCGGGCTGTCATGTGCCTTTAACTGAGGAGTGGCTTCCGTCTGGCCACTCTACTATGGCCTGATTGGTGGAGTGCTGTAGAGATGGTTGTCCTTCTGGAAGGTTCTCCCATCTCCACAGAGGAACTCTAAAGCTCTGTCAGAGTGACCATTGGGTTTTTGGTCACTTCCCTGACCAAGGCCCTTCTCCCCCGATTGCTCAGTTTGGCCGAGCGACCAGCTCTAGGAAGAGTCTTGGTGGTTCCAAACTTCTTCCATTTAAGAATGATGGAGGCCAGTGTGTTCTTGGGCTCCTTCAATGATGTAGAAATCTTTTGGTGCCCTTCCCCAGATCTATTCCTTCGACCTCATGGCTTGGTTTTTGCTCTGACATGCACTGTCAACTATGGGACCTTATATAAACAGGTGTGTACCTTTCCAAATAATGTCCAGTCAATTGAATTTACCAGATGTGGACTCCAATAAAGTTGTAGAAACATCTCAAGAATGATGAATGGAAACAGGATGCGCCTGAGCTCAATTTTGAATCTCAGAAAAGGGTCGGAATACTTATGTAAATAAGGTATTTGTTTTGTATTTGTCATTACCGGATATTGTGTGTAGATTGCTGAGAAAAAGATCAAATTTAATCCATTTTAGAATAAGGCTGTAACATAACAAAATGTGGGAAAATTCAAGGGGTCTGAATACTTTCCGAAGGCACTGTATGTCCTGCTCCTTCCCTGACTTTTACTAAATGTTTGTATTTTACACTGCTCATACGTCATAATTTATTCAATCGAAAACATTCTACATGTTGCAGTAGGCCTTTAGAATAATGCAAAACATATCCTTGACTCTATCCATTGAACCTAACGATGCCAGCCCACTGAATGAATGACAAATGGATGGAATGGTCAATAATTGTGCAAGTTAATTCACAATCAAATTTAAATGAAGCCAAACTGGAGGGTGAAATGAGGTTGACTTAGTTCAGAAAGACAATAGTGTAAAGATAATTTTGTGTTATGCCTATTCATCACCGTTGCTGCTCATGTTTAGTAATTTGACCCTGCAGGTTGATACCATTCTCTTTTACATTTTACTTTGTATAAAGAAGCAGTTATGGGACTGTTTTACTTACTTTATTACTAATTGAATGTATTGTAAGAGAAACGAAAACATGCTATATGTTGCAGTAGGCCTTTAGAATAATGCAAAACATATCCTTGACTCTATCCAACTTGATGAGCAGGAAACAAACAATGCCAGTCAGCCTGCACAGCCATCCCATCGAAACGACACCTAAACTATACCCAAACTAATTTCACACATAATAAGAGTTAGCTTATAGACAAGATTTAAGTTGACAATAGTCTGATGAGTGACAATATTAGACCAACTGTCAAATTGTACATGAAGAGATGGGCTTACTTGTAATTTACAGATGCATGGAAAGGATCATCACTTCATCAAATCATCCTTCATAGTCATTATGCAGGTGAAACATTTTGATTTCTATATAGTATCAGAAAGAGCATATTTCCAGTTTCTATTACACTTACCTTTGTCAAATAACTCTCATAATTCAAGAGGTGCAGATTTCACTTTTTCCAAGAATATCCGTGCTGTCCATGCATTCAGCACATGACCAATCGCGCGGCAGCATTGCTCTGGCTACGAAGCAAAAACTAGTAACATTAGCATATTTTAATTAAAATAATTATATTTATTCAATTCATCCTTTACAAAACTTCTGAAGTCGAGAACAAAAAAATGATATTGAAAGCAAAACAAACTCAAAATGATTGATAGCAAAACAAAATATTGCACAGATTGTTTTTTTATGCAGAGCAAATCAATTGTAAATGGATACAACAAAATCAGTGATAAAAATAAATGATAACGCAATTAAATAAAACGCCTCCCACTTTCCTGCAATTGTCCTTGTCTTTGGTTAAGTGGGAAGTTTTGGCACATTCATTCCAACAACATAGCACCTTACTGCTGCTTTGCCTCTGATGGAAGTTCAGATGTAGCTGGAAGTGGTAAAAAATAACATTCACGAGGGAAAAACACGTGAAAAATATACATGTGAATTTTTTACTGTTCACGGGATTTTCCTCATGTTTTTTTTCTGTAAGGGTTGTGACTCTAAACTCTTCCTCGCTCTCTCTTTCTCATTCTGCTTTTCTCATTCACTGTCCAGGCCACGAACCATCAATAGCCAAAGTTTATTTTTCTTTTTTAAAGCGTCTTCTTCATGTAATGAAAAGTTATATATAAATGAAATCATTCTCTCTTGCTCCCCTTCACTCTGTCTCACCCACAGGAAAGGCAGTGTTCCTGGCCAGGGACAAGCACCACCTGGCCGACCTGAGCCACCTGATTCGCCACGACGCTCCCTACCTCTTCCAGGAGTACGTGAAGGAGTCTCACGGCCGCGACGTCCGGGTGGTGCTGGTGGGCGACCGCGTCATCGGCTCCATGCTGCGCTGCTCCACCGATGGACGCATGCAAAGCAACTGCTCCCTGGGTGAGTGATGCTGGAAAGAGGAGAGGAGGATATTTGGTCACTCTTGGAGGACAATAGGATTGACATTTTTTTAATGCGTCTTTATTTACAAAATGTACACGTTTCGGCTTGTAGCCTTTGTCAGGGTTTTACAGACAGAAAATGAAAGGAGTCTTAAGTGAAATGGACAGGCAGGTCCCCTAGGAAGCCCACTGGTGGGTCCTATGCAAAGTTTGTCTCCAGTGGTTAGGTCTATAGACTGGTTATTGCTAAAGAGAACCAAGGTCAGGGCCAAATCAGTTTTTTAATATACTGATGTTATTTTCAGTGAATGAGATCATTTCTTAAGAAACATATGGAACTGACCCTGAACATGCTATTTCATGTATGTTAGGAAACCACACCAGAGCACAGGGGACAGTGAGAGGAGCATTGCACTTGAATTTGGCCAAAGAAGGACAATAGTTGTCTTGAATGTGACTTTGCTTTTGATGACAGACATGATTATGCTTGTCATAACGTCTTCAGTTTTAGGCTAGCAAACACACTCATGTCTTGTGACATTTTGGGGTCATCAGCCATCAATTGTTCCACAGTTACATGACAAGTGTCACATTGTGTTTTAAAACAAAATGTCGTTTGTCTTACGCAAGCATAGATTCTCGGTTGCTCTGGCTTACTTACATAATATATAATTTATTTGTTTGTCCATCCTATTTCTATCGTTCTAAAATAAATACAAATAATTCCACATTTCACAATACATTAAGAAACAGTTGCCCTGGGAGTCGGTGTTTTCTCTGTCCTGTCATTCCTTGCCATAGAGGCCTCAGAGAATGTGAATAATGTGAATGTAAGGCACACAGTGAACAGTCCACAGATCGCAGTTACTGGCGTGTCTGTGGTACTGACGTACCGGTCTTTTCCATTGTGCCCTCCTCTCCCGCAGGCGGCGTGGGGATGATGTGCCCGCTGAGTGAGCAGGGCAAGCAGCTGGCGGTGCAGGTGTCCAACATCCTTGGCATGGACGTGTGCGGCATTGACCTGCTGCAGCTCAACGACGGCTCGTTCGTGGTGTGCGAGGCCAACGCCAATGTGGGCTTCATTGCCTTCGATCAGGCGTGCGGCATGGACGTGGCGGGCATCGTGGCTGACTACGCCCTCTCGCTGCTGCCTAGCCGCCTGACACGCAAGATGTCGCTGCTCTCGGTGGTGTCCAGTGCCAGCGAGACTAGCAGTGAGCCTGAGGTGTGCCCGGCGCCCAGCAACGTACTGCCCGAGGCCGTGTGCAACATGAGCGTGGGGTCCACTTCTAGTGAGAGCGACCCCGAGCTGGCCGATACCACCCCGCAGCCCACGAGCCGCCAAGTTGGCCCCAGCCCGGTCCTGCCCAACCTCCCTGACCCGGCCTACAACTTCAACACCCTCCTCGCCAACGAGATCAAACTATTGACTGAGTGAGCTGAATACAGCCATGGCACACATGCACACTTACACACACAGACACACTTACAAACACACACCTGAACACATGGCAATGGACATTCCTGTTACAGAGCACAAACACAAACTCCTATACACGTTACACAGGCAAAAGCATGAGCTGAACAAACAAAAATGAAATGAAAAATGCCATGACCACAGAAACTGACATTACGAACAGACATAGACGCACACGCCTTCTCTTACTAACTCTCCCCATAAACACATAGAGATCTGAGGCTGCTCCCCTGACTCTACTGCTCCTCTCCCCCACTGCGAACAACCCAGTTTTACAACCGCAGGTGGTGGCAGAAGTGGGATCCAAAAGGTTAGCTGAATTACTGAATCTTTTTGTTTTCAATTGCATTGTGAGTGTGAGTTGAGTAAGAGTGTTTTTTGGGAGAACCCTAAAGAGCATTGCATACATCAGCACATAGTCAACCGAAGTTTTATTTATTTGCACCAAAGAAAACAAGTGATGGACAACAATACAGTTAAAAACACATTTAAAACAACTGTTCGCAGGTGTGGTTGGAAGCCCAAGGCCTTATATGAAAATCACGCCAGTCTATCACCCAATTGAACTGAACACACACTACAAAACTGTATCTTGGAGAATGAGAATGATGCGTGGTCGTCGTTATAGATCAACCACTGAGGAAGTAACCAGGCTTGATTTACTGGTGGTGAAATGAAGTGTTTTTCAAGTGATTTTCTCCATAACTGGGAGAGGGGTACATACAGAGGACTAGTTAGACTGCCCACCAGCTCCATGTAGCAGAGGACAGACCGGGTTCACCGTCACAGGGACTATTAAGTGCAGATTGGGGTCAATTCCATTTTCTACCTCAGTTAAATCTGGAAATGAGATGATTGAAATTGACAAATAAAAAAATCGCTGTCACATTTAATTCACATTAAATTCACGAATTGTCTGTAATCAAAATGGGACTTACCACCCAATGCTGACAAGGAGCCCCTAAACACGGGATCATTAGAATAACAAAACTGACCTAGCACCATTGCCTAGAGGCACCTTGTATAGTAACAACACTACACGATACCCGCCAAGAGATTCCATCTAGAAATGCATAAGCATAGTTGACCCTGAAACTCTAAAATCGAGCGCTACTGTCACTTGGTTTTCAAGTTAATGTTTTTAGCGGCTCGTTTTTATTCGGATTTTTACAAGAACAATAGTCAAACGGCGACTCTTTCTCTTCATCTGAAATAAAGCACTTTAAGATAAACCGATGAATTGCATGGTGGAACCACATACTCGGGAGCAGGTTGACGTTTATTGTCATGAGGGTTGTCCTGGAGGCAGAACTGAGTGATTTCCCCTTAGATAGACTAGCTGCAAAGTCAAATTTGTCTATATTGTAAAAATTCATGAAAACTAAAATGTGCTTTTTGGTCTCAATTTAGGATTAGAGATGTTATGATTTTGTGGCTGTGCTAGCTAGTGACCATTCTGCAGAGCTGCCTCCAGAACAATATTCACGGGACTTGGGAGGCAAGTTGAATCCGTCTAGAAACAGTGCGGAAGCTGTCACTACACCTACAAGAAAAATATACCTCAATACAGAAAACTTCTCACTGCCATAGAATAAACTACTTTGAGTCATACATATCAGCCAGCATCCTTGTGGTTTCAAGTGAGCCTTGACTTTACAAGATTTCCCTCCCTTGATACATAGGGCGTAGATATACTGTAGTCAAGTACATTCTTTGTAAATAATAATTTTAGAAGTGTTCATGCTTACTAGTCTCTGGCTGATATGAAAACCATAAGGGCTGAAATAACTGCTAACTTTCTCAACTTAAACATTTTGGTAAACTTGTGTAGAAAAGATTGGTTTGTACAGAACTGCAATGTCAAAAATAAATGTTTTACAAAAAACACGAGTGCTAACGTTTCTGTGGATTTGGCTAAATGTGTTTAATCAGCCCAATGTTTTGACCGGTGATGAATTACTGTTTATTCAACTCAAGTGAGGTAAACTTCATAAACTTGTTGTACAAATAAAATGCAAAACAATACTTACTTTTTTTACAGTGTGTTTGATAGAATGTTACTTTTTTATTCCTCAAAAGGAAAACTTCTCCAGGGATATCTGTTGCCTAGAGCTTCTTTCTTGAGCTGTTGGTTACTTGCGGTAAATCTACCACTCAGCCTTCAAAAAATACCTATCCACTAGGTATTAACTTTGGGGCATCCATCATCAACCAAAAAGCATTCGCAGTAATCATCCAAAGCACAAGCCACTCTACTTTGTGCCTAGCTACAGCATAGTGTTAAGGCATATAACCCATATGTAGAAGGCTTCGATGTCAAACCTTTGACTCTAACATAACTCAGGGAAGCAGCCTTGATCTCATCCCCACTCCTAAGGCATCTGACATATCCATCCTAGCTACAGATCTGCCTAAAATGTGTATTGATGACAAACAAAAAAGGATGTGTAACTATTAAAAGATGCGTTGTACCATTAAGGTTAACACTCACTTTTTCCCCTTGTTTTATAATGTTCAGTGTTTTTTCCACTAATTCATTTCTGGTATTTTTTAAGGATGTGGTTTGTGTGCACTTATCTTGTCTCAAAGTGAGGCCGCTGTGAAGCATGATTTTTGTGGGGGGCGATTTACTAACCATCTGGAATGTAATGGGTCTCCATGGGGAAGATATCACAAGTATGCCAAACACGGCAAAGAATTTGGGGAAAGTTTTAGGGGAAATGCTGTCAAGTATTTCAGCAGCTCCACTGGGAGGTAACACCATTTACAGTACTGTGATTTGTCCAACATTATGAAATATCTATTTGAGTAAACTGAATCCCCTGTACTTGAAATAGGGCCAGGGGGTCTGATCATCAATAAGTCTAAGTCACCCTGCTTCCACAGTTTTTGGGTGACTGGTCTACAATTGTTGTTGTCCCTTTTATTTTCCCAAAGGTTACGTTTGATGTGTTGTCCTGTATATCAAGCCTGTGTCATTAGACATTCATACTTTTAAAAAATTCATGTAAAGAGAAGACATCCTAGAGTCTAGACCAGGGGGCAAAGTACGGCCCACCGGGCACTTCAATCCGTCCCGCGAGACCCCTTTTTTCTCCCCAATTTCGTGGTATCAAATTGGTAGTTACAGTCTTGTCCCATCGCTGCAACTCCCGTACAGACTCGGGAGTGGCGAAGGTCGAGAGCCGTGCGCCCTCCGAAACACGACCCAGCCAAGCTGCACTGCTTCTTGACACAATGCCCGCTTAACCCGGAAGCCAGCTGCATCAATGTGTCAGAGGAAATGCCGTACACCTGCCGACCGCGTCAACGTGCATGCGCCCGGCCCACCATAGGAGTCGCTAGAGCGCGATGGGACAAGGAATCTCGGCCTGCCAAACCCTCTCCTAACCCGGACGACGCTGGGCCAATTGTGTTCCGCCCCATGGGTCTCCCAGTCACGGCAAGCTGTGACACAGCCTGGGATCGGACCCGGGTCTGTAGTGACGCCTCATGCACAGCAATGCAGTGCCTTAGACCGCTGCAACACTCTTGGGAGGCCCCCACAAATTGATTTTAACAAACAATTGGTCCCACAAAAATTGCGGCCCTCCATTGAATTTCAAAATCCCAATGTGGCCCTCGAGCCAAAAAGTTTGCCCACCCCTGGTCTAGACCTTAATACCAGCCATAGGAAAGAATGAAGGGATTACCATTTTCTCCAACATATGCATTGTTGAAATAATAATAATAGTCCTAATTACTACATTCATATAACCTACAAAGCATATCTAGGTTAATTTCCTCTGTATGGTTTTGTATGTGCGTTCAAAAAAACTTTAAATGCCTTATCCCATTTACTTTGTGGGCACTGATAGGGAAACACTGAATGATTCAAATTTGCCTGACAAAACGCCCAACCAGCCATTAATTTAATCTATCTGGTCTTTTCTGATCAGTGCCCACCATAGGAAGGAGACAAAGAACCAATTGACGAGAACAGGTTACACTGCCTATTCTATATATGACATGGCTATAGCAAGTAATTGGTAAGTAATGACATGGTCCTGGTTTGATGATGTAGCACTCCAGCCTGTTCTGTACTGATGCCGCGTTAACGTGCTATTTGGAACAAGGAAACTCGTAAACTTCCGACTTGCTAACTGGTTGTAGTTATACATGTGCCGTGTTAAACCAGTTAGCAAATCAGACATTTCCGAGTTTCCTAGTTCACCTGTGGTGAGTGAAGGGTCTGTGACTATACACAACAACAACACAATTCAAAGTTACTATTTATTTCTGAATCGCTGCTAATGTATATTTGGCTCAATTAAGGAATCCAATGTGTTTCTGAGTTTATCAGTCTCTCAACACTTGGTAATTAATCTGAATGCCAAAAACAAGCATGGATGTAAAAATCAACACTAATAATACTAGTAGTGAAGTTCTTGACATTGATTCTTTGTGTTTTGATATAAAGACATGTCAGAAATGACCTGTACACATGTAGGACTTGAAAGAGTCCTTCAGATCATTTCATCCATCAATGTGTTCAGAAATGAACCTGACGTTTGCTCTAAGGTTTACAATATTGATTGATATATTAAGTTGATCAATAAAAAACTGCTTCTGTTATACCACATTTGTTCATGATCTAATTCAACTTTGTGGGTTAAAATACTAATTAAATATATTCCATAACACAAGAAATGTCACCTTTAAACCATCTGTGTATGATGAATTATTAAAAATCTAAATGGATATGACGTTTTGGAATGCTAATGTCATGCCCCTAGTCTGCAGGCTCGAGTCATGCAAGAATTTTGTTTGAAGAAACAGGGTCAATCGGTGACCACGTTTACATGCACACTAATATCCCGTTACTATTCGGGATACTCAAGTATTCTGTTTTTGAGTTGAGGCATATAAACATCATATCCCGTTTACAATAACCCGAAAAAGCATGTATCCCGGTTATATGAAACCAGGATAAGATGTCTGGGATATGCTGATCTTAGACTGGATACTGTGGCATGTAAACATCTTATCCCGTTTACTGTTATTTTTCGTGGTTTGCGCACCGAGGTAAAGACAGTTTCAGGTTGGAAATTCGACGGATATTCGCCTGTAGTCTTCCTTACGTCCACCAACAGCAGTTAGGGACCGTCAACATAGTGACAAATCAAATGTTTCAAATTTCAATAGCTATTTAACCATGGCATAGACACACATTGCACACATTTATTTTTTGTCGATTTACATCTCGCACTATTTTAAATTATTTATTTACATTTTTGAATTTCAATAGCTCCTTGGTCATGTGACCTAATGACTTCAAACAAGGTTCAGCATGTCCACTGAATAGCCGTCTATATTGCACACCCTTTCGTTTGTCAATTTTCATCTCACAAGATTTTACATACATTTTTCAAAATTAAAAATTTCGATAGCTCCTTGGTCATGTGACCTAGTGACTTCGAACAAGGTTCAGAATGTCCACTGAGTAGGCTTACACATTGCACACCCTTTAGTTTGTCCATTTTCATCTCACATGATTTTACATGAATTTTTCAACATATAAAATTTCAATAGCTCCTTGGTCATGTGACCTAGTCACTTCAAACAAGGTTCAGAATGTCCACTCAGTATTGACAAATTAAACAGAAATTGTAGACCTTTAATCTTTTCCAACATGTCAACAGACACTTCAAATAAGTATGAAACATTTCACCGTGTTAACTTTCTCTTTATCCCTGGTTGATGTACATTTCAGAGCCTCTTCAGTGTGGATGGGATAGAGCATACATTTTCAACAACAAAGACTGCACTTCCAGTTTGTGTTCTTTACTCTGTTGAGTTATTTTGTCTTACAGCACATGGAACCACCGTTGGCATGCAAAACATTCAATCTAAAACAAAACAAAGCGTAACACGTTATAAATAATATCAAATATCAATGCAGGATGACGAATGACAAATTAGCCACCCATTGTGTTATATCATAAATTGTCTTGCATGCCGTCACTGTTGTCAAAAGAATATAAACATGTTAAATAAAGTTACTAACCCAGTTGTTGGCTTTGTTGAACTCTGAAATCATAGGCATGAACTGAACATATGGCTGTCCGACACAACTACATAAAAATAAAGAATTTACATTTACTTTGAATTAAATGTCATTACATACCAGACATTTTTAGTATATCCTCAGCCATTTCTTTTCACAGTTGCTCCATGTGTTATTGAAGGTTCCATATCAATTTGGGAGGGGATGTTGGGGAAGTTCTGTGCAGTTTTTGACCTAATTGTCACATAAAGGCTAACCATTCATTATTGAAAATATAACTATCAAACCGGCATTACAAAGACCCCGCAGCTGAAGGTGTCCTGCTGCATGGAGTTATTTCCCCTCCTTTCCACTTGATGTCCACCCAGTCGTCTTTTCCATGGCAGGATCTTCTCATTTTGAAGTATTCTCTTTTTTATGTAAACATAATGGAATTCTGATTAGTTATAGGCAAATGAATACACAAGCCACATTTGTATGCTGTTTTCCTTATCACTATAATCTAGTAGTAATTTAGTAGTAGAGGTAATTTCCTTTATGCCTCATTCTACACACAGCCTAAATTATAGGCACTGAACCATTTACAGGACAATAATAAAAGTAGCATATAGGATCCAACCCTATCACAGAGTGAATAAATGTCAAGCATTTGTAGACTTTAAGAAAAAAATATTAAGTGACAGTTTCATCAGTACGTGCTTAAAGAAAGTCATATCACAAAGATCACAGATGACAGTGCCCACCAAATCTATGACAATAGAGAATGAATTGTAAGCACCAAAGTGTGTTTGTCAAAATAATATCTGAAAATGTCAGTTGTTGAACATAATACTTCTATTTGCAATAGCAATTTATGATATATGCAGTTGAGGAATATTCCATGTACAAACACTACATGTAGAACAGACATAAGACATTCCCACATACAGTATTTTTTATTTATTTAATTTAAATTTTATTTCACCTTTATTCAAACAGGTAAGCCAGTTGAGAACAAGTTCTCATTTACAACTGCGACCTGGCCAAGATAAAGCAAAGCAGTGTGACACAAACAACAACACAGAGTAACACACGGAATAAACAAACGTACAGTCAATAACACAATAGAAAGGTCTATATACAGTGTGCAAATGAAGTAAGATTAGGGAGGTAAGGCAATAAATAGGCCGTAGTGGCGAAATAATTACAATTTCGCAAATAAACACTGGAGTGATAGATGTGCAGAAGATTCATGTGCAAAGGAGCAATTAAAAAAAATATATAAATAACAATATGGGGATGAGGTAGTTGGATGGGCTATTTACAGATGGGCTGTGTACAGGTGCAATGATCTGTAAGCTGCTCTGATAGCTGATGCTTAAAGATAGCTTCAGTGATTTTTGCAATTTGTTCCAGTCATTGGCAGCAGAGAACTGGAAGGAAAGGCGGTCAAAGAGGAATTGGCTTTGGGGTGACCAGTGAAATATACCTGCTGGAGCGCGTACTACGGGTGGGTGCTGCTATGGTGACCAGTGAGCTGAGATAAGGCGGGGCTTTACCTAGCAAGGACTTATAGATGACCTGGAGCCAGTGGGTTTGGCGACGAATATGAAGCGAGGGCCAGCCAACGAGAGCATACAGGTCGCAGTGGTGGGTAGTATATGGGGCTTTGGTGGCAAAACGGATGGCACTGTGATAGACTGCATCCAATTTGCTGAGTAGAGTGTTGGAGGCTATTTTGTAAATGACATCGCCGAAGTCAAGGATCGGTAGGATAGTCAGTTTTACTAGGGTAAGTTTGTCAGCATGAGTGAAGGATGCTTTGTTGCGAAATAGGAAGCCGATTCTAGATTTAATTTTGGATTGGAGATGCTTAATATGAGTCTGGACGGAGAGTTTACAGTCTAACCAGACACCTAGGTATTTGTAGTTGTCCACATATTCTAAGTCAGAACCGTCCAGAGTAGTGATGCTAGGCGGGCGGGCAGGTGCGGGCAGCGATCGGTTGAAGAGTATGCATCTAGTTTTACTTGCATTTAAGAGCAGTTGGAGGCCACAGAAGGAGAATTGTATGGTTAGTTAACACAGTGTCCAAAGAAGGGCCAGAAGTATACAGAATAGTGTCGTCTGCGTAGAGGTGGATCAGAGAATCACCAGCCGCAAGAGCGACATCATTGATGTATACAGAGAAAAGACTCGACCCGATAATTTAACCCTGTGGCATCCCCATAGAGACCGCCAGAGGTCCAGACAACAGGCCTTCCGATTTGACACACTGAACTCTATCTGAGAAGAAGTTGGTGAACCAGGCGAGGCAGTCATTTGAGAAACCAAGGCTGTTGAGTCTGCTGATAAGTTCCTAACTTCCCTGAAAAGTTGCATATCGTGGGGGCTATTCGATGCTAATGCAGTACGCCACAGGATGTTTTTGTGCTGGTCAAGGGCTGTCAGGTCTGGAGTGAACCAAGGGCTATATCTGTTCCTGGTTCTACATTTTTTTGAATGGGGCATGCTTATTTAAAGAATAACCAGGCATCCTCTACTGATGGAACGAGGTCAATACCTTTCCAGGATATCCGGGCCAGGTCGATTAGAAAGGCTTACTCGCTGAAGTGTTTTAGGGAGTGTTTGACTTTGATGAGGGGTGGTCGTTTGACCGCGGACCCAATACGGACGCAGGCAATGAGGCAGTGATTGCTGAGATCCTGGTTGAAGACAGCAGAGGTGTATTTTGAGGACAAGTTGGTCAGGATGTGCCCGAGTCTACGGATTTGGGGTTGTACCTGGTAGGTTCCATGATAATTTGGTTGAGATTGAGGGCATCTAGCTTAGATTGTAGGATGGCCGGGGTATCCCCAGTTTAGGTCACCTAACAGTCAGTGGCGGTTCTAGACCATTTCAACTGAGGGGGCCAAGCTGGGGCCAGTTGTACTGTTAGAGGGGCCAGTTACATTAGGCGTTATTGTTGTCATCGTTTTCTTCACTGCATTGCAAGCATTAGCAGGCAACTGACCATGTTCATAATCATCATCGTTGCCACTGTCTAATAACGGATGTAAAAAAAGAACGATAGCAAAAATGTGTTATGTAAAAATTATTTGATACTCCACATTTAGGGGGGCCACAAGGGGGCCCAAAATTGTTGTCACAGGGGCACTGGCCCCCCCTGCCCTCCCCCCCCTGCTAACAGTACAAACTCTGAAGATAAATGGGGGGCAATTAATTCACATATTGTCACAAAGCCTGGAGTGGTGGGTGTGGAGTCAAACGCAGAGAGCAGAGGATACTGGGGAAACCGGACTTTATTCCGGTTTCCAATGCGAACGCCCAAAACAACAGGCGAAATAATCACAAAAATGTCCAACCCAACACAGGGCACAAACGGACAGGAACACTACACGCACAACGTCGACCAACAGAAAACAAGCCCGCACAAAAACAGGTGGGCCTAACAGGCTTAAATAGTCCTGAATCAAAAACAAAATAAGAGACAGGTGCAACCAATAAGACAAAACAAACAGAAAAGGAAAAAGGGATCAGTGGCAGCTAGTAAACCGGCGACGACGACCGCCGAGCGTCGCCCGAACAGGCAGGGGAGCCACCTTCGGTGGGAGTCGTGACACATATGGTGTCCGGGGTGCAGCTGGGGGCTGAGGGGGGTCTGTAACAAGCGGCAACAGTGAGAGACTTATTTCTGGAAAGGTGGATTTTTAAAAGTAGATGCTCGAACTGTTTGGGCTCAGACCTGGATAGCATGACAGAACTCTGCAGTAGATTGCAACTCCACCCCCTTTGGCAGTTCTGTCTTGGGGGAAAATGTATACACATACTGTAGATAGAGGCATTTTTCAGCTATGATTTTGCCACTCAGAATCCAGAATGGATTTGACAATGTGGCCAGCACAGGACGTACTACACCCTTACAAAAATCTACTCCAGCATATGAAACACTGTTTTTCATGAGGCCTACCTGTGCACCTTCCTTTAAGCACCTCTGTTCGAACACCTCTCCTGTCCTTGATCCATACCATATACAGCCATTTGCAGATCTTTTCAGTGTTCATGTGAAAAGATAGTTATTGCGAGGCTGGAACATTTGTTAAATTCCAAAACATTTTTTAACACCCATGTGAAATAAAGGCCTGCAAAGCTTACAGATTTAAGTCTAATAGCATGATATGAAAGTAGACAAACTAAAGGGTTTGCAATGTGTAGGCCTACTCAGTGGACATTCTGAACCTTGTTTGAAGTCCCTAAGTCACATGACCAAGGAGCTATTGAAATTTTACATTTTGAAAAATGTATGTAAAATCTTGTGAGATGAAAATGGACAAACTAAAGGGTGTGCAATATAGTAGGGTAGTCAGTGGACATTCTAGACCTTGTTTGAGACAAGTAGGTCACATGACCAATGAGCTATTGAAATTCAAATGTAAAAAAAGTTTGTACTTTGTTTACGCTCCCTAACTAATTCAACTAGGAATGCAAAATGCTGCTCACATTTCCACATGTTTATTAGATCTGGAAAGCGAATTCATGTCCAAATCGTGAAAATAAGACCTGTGCAATGTTGTGCGCAATTTTTCCAACATAATGTGTCTGTGGCTCAAGTGGTTTGAAAGCTATTGAGGTTTGAAAGCGCGAAGACTTCAGTTCATCTTAGGTGCATATTTTATGTGGTTGAAATACTGTCTGCTTGCAGAACAGTGTCAAAGATAACACATTACACTGAACCTTCACATTTTCAACAAAAAAAATGCTAAAAGAAAGAAATCATATTTCTCTACTCCTCTTCCCGAGACAAAATTAAAATATTTGTATAATTCTGCAGGAGTTAATATTATATTACGCTATAGTGCATTCAGAAAGTATTCAGAACCTTTGACTTTTTCCACATTTTGTTACGTTACAGCCTAATTCTAAAATGGATTACATTTTTTTAAATCGCAATCTACACTTAATGACAAAGCGAAAACAGGTTTTAGATTTTTTTTGAAAATGTACAAAACAAAAAAAACTGAAATACCCTAGTTACATAAATGTTCAGACCCTTCGCTATGAGACTTGAAATTGAGCTCAGGTGCATCCTGTCTCCATTGATCATCCTCGAGATGTTTCTACAACTTGATTGGTGTCCACCTGTGGTAAATTCAATTGATTGGACATGATTTGGAAAGGCACACACTTGTCTATATAAGGTCCCATAGTTGACAGTGCATGTCAGAGCATAAACCAAGCCATGAGGTCGAAGTAATTGTCCATAGAGCTCCAAGACAGGATTGTGTTGAGGCACAGATCTGTGGAAAGGTACCAAAACATTTCTGCAGCATTGAAGGTCCCCAAAAACACAGTGGCCTCCATCATTCTTAAATGGAAGAAGTTTGGAACCACCAAGACGCTTCCTAGAGCTGGCCTCCCGGCCAAACTGAGCAATCAGGGGAGAAGGGACTTGGTCAGGGAGGTGACCAAGAACGCAATGGTCACTCTGACAGAGCTCCAGAGTTCCTCTGTGGAGATGGGAGAACCTTCCAGAAGGACAACCATCAATGCAGCACTCCACCAATCAGGCCTTTATGGTAGAGTGGCCAGACGGAAGCCACTCCTTGGTAAACCTAAAGCACCTAAAGGACTCTCTGACCATGAAAGTGATGAAATCTAGCGTCACACCTGGAGGAAACCTAGCACCATCCCTAAGATGAAGCATGGTGGGGGCAGCATCATGTGGGGATGTTTTTCAGCGGCAGGGACTGGGAGACTAGTCAGGATCGAGGCAAAAGTGAACGTAGTAAAGTACAGAGAGATCCATGATGAAAACCTGCTCCAGAGCGCTCAGGACCTCAGACTGGGCCAAGGTTCACCTTCCAACAGGACAACAACCCTAAGCACACAGCCAAGACAACGCAGGAGTGGCTTTGGGACAAGTCTCTGAATGTCCTTGAGTGGCCCAGCCAGAGCCCGGACTTGAAACATTTTTGGAGAGACCTGAAAATAGCTGTGCAACAATGCTCCCTATTCAACCTGACAGAGCTTTAGAGTATCTGCAGAGAGGAATGGGAGAAACTTGTATCGTCATACCCAAGAAGACTCGAGGCAAAGGTGCTCCAAAGGTGTGTGGCAGACCAGAGGGTTTGGTCAAAACGTTTTACACAGACACATCAGACACGGACAGGGTTGGATTAGCTCAGTTTCAAGGATGTTTATTTAAATAACAAACAAAAATAATCTTCTTGGCTCCGGGTCTTGCTGTATCCTGTGGGGAACAAAACTGAGCTCCCTCCGTTATCCTTGGGACTGAGCACGACTATACGGGAGTAACCTCTCTTCCCCCAGTCCCCTCTCTGTGTGCTGCCCTTCTGGCAGCTTTATGGGACTCGTCCAGCTGGTGAGCAATCAGCCCCTTGATTACTCACTAACAACAATCAGCCCCAATTAGTCCTGGCCGGAGAGCCGGTCGAGACCTGGCACGTCCAGCAGAGGGAGCCATCGCCTCGTGATGTCGACTCCGTCTGTCACCAAGCCTCGACGAGTCTCCCCCTGGTGGCTGACCTTCTGTGCGCCACAGGTGCTTCAAGAAAGTACTGAGTAGAGGGTCTGAATACTTGTGCAAATGTATTATTTCAGTTTATTATTTTTTATACATTTGCAAAATAAAAAAAATAGTTTTTGCTTTGTTATTATGGGGTATTGTGTTTAGATTGATGAAGAAAAAAAACGATTTAATCAATTTTAGAATAAGGCTGTAACGTAACAAAATGTGGAAAAAGTCAAGAGGTTTGAATACTTTCTGAATGCACTGTATGTGTAGCCCATGTATCTGATGCTGTCTGGACCAAAAGAGTCCAAACATGTTGCCGTCGTAGCGTTTGATTGATTGATGTCAGCAAGCATTTGGCCCCCCTTAAGTATTTTTTTATAAAATAACTGGACAATCAATGTTGATCTGAGCTCAACTGTGGGTTGTCCTGGTGCAGCAAAACATCCCCCAAGGGAGGCCTGTTTGGATTTGGCTTCAGACCAATCAAATCACTTCTTTTCCAAAACATAATTTTCAGAAAAACCTGTCTGTTTATGGTCTGCTTGTGTTGATGTCCTGCAGTAGCTATCTTGCTTAAATCAGTCCTTTCCTAAACCATGGATGGAGACAGGGATTTGGACTTGTGGTTTTGTCTTAATTCTCTGTACAGTCCAATGATTATGACGGCGATTCTGATCTAACCATCAACGAATATGAGACAATTGAAGTTCAAGTAGCCTAGATGGAGCCTAGTAGGCTAAATAGCTAAATAGCCTATGACAACAAAAACTAAAAGTGTACTGTATGACAGAGCCATAGATCGCTTTGCCAACATGAAAGAGAATGGCCGTTGGCGTTCGTAAACCCAAGGAGGGTTTACGCGCACACACACACACACACACACACACACACACACACACACACACACACACACACACACACACACACACACACACACACACACACACACACACACACACACACACACACACCTTCACTAGGTCACCTATTAAACTCCACCTTGCAAATAATTCTCTCCATTCGTATGCCCTTTCTCATAGATATGGGCACTACATGGCCAGGCCTGCCCAAAATTACAAATTCCCCCACTATTATGTGAGATCAGAGAGAATTTCCCCTGGCAGGAAGCCCGGGGAGGGGAGTTAGAGTATCAGGGCAGTGGCATCAAGTCCTGATAAATCCCGCAAGAGCTATAGTGTTTAAGGCTTTACCAATTAGAAGCTAATCCCGTCTCTAGACAGCGCTTCATTGGTAGCACACGGTGGAGGGAAACAGGGAAATGTCAGGGTGTCACCAGTTACCACCAGATCACTTGTCGTCATCACACCTCACCTTGTCTGGGGATCAACCCAGGAACCACAGCATTGCCAGAGAGTGGGCCACTAGGGCGTTCTGGGCCATATCCTGCCTGAGGCTGCTCTCCTGAACCTCCAGCATGGCCCCAAGCATCTGGTCCGCTTCATATGCTGAGCTTCATCTGCATGGGGTCAATACAAACCACACACTAGCACATGCACACTCACTGTATCAAGGCTGACGTTTTATGCGTTTTTTTGCGTTGTTTGCAACTTATTTCTTTATTATTCTGTACATAATGTTGCTGCTACCGTCTCTTATGACTTCTGGACATCAGAACAGCGATTACTCACCACGAACTGGCAGAAGCTTTTTTTCCCTTTAACGAATCTGACGAGCCCGATGTGAAGGACATACTGCTTTCCCGGGAAAGACCCGAATCCCCGTCATTTGCGTGAAGAGACGACGGAGAAAAAGAGGACGGAGGTTGGGCTGCGTTCTGAGAATTCGTTGGCGATCAAATACACCCCCACTGCCTTCCATTCTACTTGCTAACATGCAATCATAGGAAAATAAAATCGATGACCTACGAGAAAGATTAAACTACCAATGGGACATTAAATACTGTAATATCTTATGTTTCACGGAGTCGTGGCTGAACAACAACATTATCAACATACAGCTGGCTGGTTATACGCTGTACCGGCAGGATAGAACAGCGGTGTCTGGTAAGACAAGGGGGGTGGACTATGTATATTTGTAAACAACAGCTCAAGGTTTTTCTCACCTGAAGTAGAATATCTCATGATAAGCTGTAGACCACACTATTTACCTAGAGAGCTTTCATCTGTACTTTTCGTAGCTGTCTACATACCACCACAGACCGATGCTGGCACTAAGACCACACTCAATGAGCTGTATTCCGCCATAAATAAACAGGAAAACACTCATCCAGAGGCGGCAATCCTAGTGGCCGGGGACTTTAATTCAGGGAAACTTAAATCCGTTTTACCAAATTTTATCAGCATGTTAAATGTGCAACCAGAGGGAAAAACACTCTAGACCACCTTTACTCCACACACAAGACGCATACAAAGCTCTCCCTCTCCCGCCATTTGGCAAATCTGACCATAATTCTATCCTCCTGATTCCTGCTTACAAGCAAAAATTAAAGCAGGAAGCACCAGTGACTCGGTCAATAAAAAAGTGGTCAGATGAAGCAGATGCTAAGCTACAGGACTGTTTTGCTAGCACAGACTGGAATATGTTCCGGGATTCTTCCGATGGCATTGAGGAGTACACCACATCAGTCATTGGCTTCGTCAATAAGTGCATCGATGAAGTTGTACCCATCGTAACCGTACGTACATACCCCAACTAGAAGCCATGGATTATAGAAAACATCCGCACTGAGCTAACGGCTAGAGCTACCGCTTTCAAGGAGTGGGACTCTAACCCAGAAGCTTATAAAACCCAGAAGCTTTGATGGTTCATCCTCCGATGGGATTGCAAACCATTACAGACTACAAAGGGAAGCACAGATAAGAGCTGCCCAGTGACATGAGCCTACCAGATCAGCTAAACTACTTCTATGCTTGCTTCGAGGCAAATAACACTGAAACATGCATAAGAGCACCAGCTGTTCTGGACGACTGTGTGATCACACTCTCCGCAGCTGATGTGAGTAAGACCTTTAAACAAGTCAACATTCACAAGGCCGCAGGGCCAGACGACTTACCAGGATGTGTACTGCGGGCATGCGCTGCGGGCAAATGTCTTCACTGACATTTTCAACCTCTCCCTGTCCGAGTCTGTAATACCAACATGTTTTAAGCAGACCACCATAGTCCCTGTACCAAGAACACTAAGGTAACCTGCCTAAATGACTACTGACCCGTAGAACTCACGTCTGTAGCCATGAAGTGCTTTGAAAGGCTGGTCATGGCTCACATCAACACCATTATCCAAGAAACCCTAGACCCACTCCAATTTGCATACCGCCCTAACAGATCCACAGATGACGCAATCTCTATTGCACTCCACACTGCCCTTTCCCATCTGGATAAAAGGAACACCTATGTGAGAATGCTATTCATTGACTACAGCTAAGAGTTCAACACCATAGTGCCCTCAAAGCTCATCAATAAGCTAAGGACCATGGGACTAAACACCTCCCTCTGCAACTGGATCCTGGACTTCCTGACCGGCCGCCCCCAGGTGGTAGGGGTAGGTAACAACACATCCGCCACGCTGATCCTCAACACAGGGGCCCCTCAGGGGTGCGTGCTCAGTCCCCTCCTGTCATCCCTGTTCACTCATGACTGCACGGCCAGGCACGACTCCAACACCATCATTAAGTTTGCCGATGACACAACAGTGGTAGGCCTGATCACCGACAACGACGAGACAGCCTATAGGGAGGAGGTCAGAGACCTGGCCGTGTTGTGCCAGGACAACAACCTCTCCCTCAATGTGATCAAGACAAAGGAGACGATTGTGGACTACAGAAAAAGGAGGACCGAGCACGCCCCCATTCTCATCGACGGGGCTGTAGTGGAGCAGGTTGAGAGCTTCAAGTTCCTTGGTGTCCACATCACCAACAAACTAACATGGTCTAAGGACACCAAGAAGGTCGTGGAGAGAGCACGACAAAACCTATTCCCCCTCAAGAGACTGAAAAGATTCGGCATGGTCCTCAGATCCTCAAAAGGTTCTACAGCTGCACCATCGAGAGCATTGTGACAGGTTGTCCTTGTCCTTGACAGGTTGTCCTTGGCGATGTAGAGGCGACCCAGGTTGCGATGATGCTGGTGGCGGACAGTCTGGTACTCCTTGTACTTCCCTTCAAACAGATTCTCTTTGAGTTGTTCCCACCCAAAATCAAATTGTCAGCCATTTTTTCAAACATCATTTGAGATCGATGGACACTGATTTTCTTTCTTCTGACAAAACGTTGATTAAGGGGACAACTATCTCCAGGTTCATATTAGACAACAAACAGTAGAAAATGACTGAAACAGGGAGACTCCGAGAAACTGGACTTGTCCAATAAGACCCGTTGGTTTTCGTTTTCTCAACAACAACAAAATAATTATTGCTGCGGAGTGCCGTAATGAATAAGACCCTGGTGAGTGTCTGTTCCTCACTTGTCTGTGCAGTATCTGGGCGCGGTGGTGGTCTCTGTCCACCTGCAGGCTGTGGAAGGGCATTGGGCTGCGGATGGGGATGAGCAGCCGGAAGATCTGCTGGTGCTCTGTGTCACTGGAAAGAAAAGACATAGGCTGCATTCCAATCCAAAAAATGGGCTCCCTTCCCTTTGTCCTAGCTGACCCCACTGTGCAAATCACATAGAATGTTAGCAACGTGGTTGCTCATATGACTTGCTTTCAGTTGGTCTGTCTACAGATTCATTTTTGGGACACTGGACTATATTAGGCTCAGTCACATTGTCTTCTCTAACATTTTAATAAGAAGGCATGACTTGAATTCTGCCATGTGCAATATATTTCAATTCATCTAAAGGCATCCTAAATTGTATGTCATTACTTAACATGTCTATAATTTTGTGCATCTTGCTATTTTCCCGATGCTTTGGAACTGTCTGAGTTTCCCCGTGGTTTATTTCTGTGGCGCTTGTTCATTCCACTGTTTTTTTACTGGTCTGGATTCAAGGCAGTGCAGCTACGTCATGGCAACAACACAGTGTATGGGTTGGCTCACGAGGCACACTGACTCTGCACTCACACAAGAGTCAAGGGGCTCCTAAGGACACAGACCTGTACTTTCTCATTCATAGAAGGTTCCTAACTGTCACAGGTGTTTGGCTGTGCTTATGAAACCACTTGGCAGGGAGACAAGTCTATTAATCCGGACACAGTCAGACAGCTGGCCCTAGAGTTAGTTTGTATCTTGTTTTGGAGCATACTTGCAGGATGTGTGCAATGCTCCATTGATTCATAAAATTTGCATCACGAGAGGAATGCATTTTAAAAAGGCAGAGCCGGTGGATATAACTTGCTTTAGTGGCTCATCCCTTTAAAGCTTAGGCCAGGCCGAGTCGAAGCCTGTCACCAAGCACTAGGCTATGTATTAGAAAGTAGCCTACTCTCCCAAAAGTGAGAGATTTATCAAACATAGAAAGTGGTGGGGACTGTCATTTGTCTGAAGAACAAATTAAACATTGTGCCTTTAAATGTAGCATATATACAACTAGAAACAGAAGGCCTTGCTATTACATAATGGTGCACTTTTTCAGAGACCACATGATATGGCTTAGGCGTACTTTGTCTTCACTTGACATTCTTCTTCCTTCAGGAGAGCTAAATTGCTTTCCAGCTGTTCCCCGTACCACATTCTGCCTGAGGCCAACACAAGTTTGATTTTAGTGTTCTCTGACCATCTAGTAATAACTTTGTAAACACTAGTGGCACCTAGTGTTGAAACTGGTAAGATTCATTTTCCATTACTCCATTGCTCAAGAGCTGCACACTGCTAGCAAGTTGTTGTTGCTGCTGCTGTTGTTTAACACAAGAGCCATATATCTGGCTAAAGATGTGGATTATTATGTTGGCCAATGCCAATAATAATTTATAGTCATTTATGGCCTAGCTATGTCGACTACTGCTAGCTAGGCCTACTTCTATCCCTTGATCATGTCTCCAGTTCCATTACATTACACATGAGAGTCATTGGACGAAGGGGTCTTCTGTACGGGGGAGTTTTGTTAAGTGCCCCGATGCTCGGTTTGAACATTAACACGCATCGCTTGCGGTACTGTTGTGTAAACATAAGGAACTTATTTTTCATATCAGTGAGAAATAATACAAATAAAAAAAGGCTACATTGATACACACACCTTTATAGGGTTAGGATTCCCACACGGCCATATCTCCTTGCTACAGTGCATGTTTACGGAAGACAGGCGGAAGACAGAGACCACCTGTGCTAATTAGCTATCTAGCATGCTCCGAACACCTGTGTGTAACGGAAGAAGGCCGCCAGAAAGTGATGTCACTGACAAATGAAGGCTGCAACTGTGAAAAAGCAGGTTAAAACAGTGTACAAGTGTTATATTTTTCATTTGTGAAATTATTTTGATGTGATATGAAAGTAAAGGGCTTTATGTTTCGAGAACTGTATCGCAATTGAGAATTAAAGGGCTTTATGTTTCTAGAACCATATTGCAATTGAGAATCGATTCACGTTTATATAGAGTATTTGGCTGCCAGAGCCAGTCAGTATATGTATGGTCCTTGGACCTGCTGCAGTAAATTTGTTTTCAGTTTTGATATTGGTTTGCTATTCGGAGTTGGCTCGTCAATACCTCTTTGATAGAAGGCCCTAGGATGCTTAGGGTGATATCTCTACAATCAGATGACGATAGAGCTCAAGGTACAGCCTTTATTTCTACGTTTCGTTTTTTTTAAAGTGACGAAGTTGTTTTCAATGGGGGAAAATTATGCACTGGTGGTCTTAAAAGTGCAATCAGCCAAACCTGGTGTTTACAGAAAGACACAATTTGTCTCAATTAAATAATCTAGAGATCTTAAACCAACTTAGTTTTTTCCGACAACTACATTTTAAAAAATGTACTTGCTTATGGGTTTTATGTAAAAATATGAGCTGAAAAATCAAATTGGCCTATGAATTCATACGCAACCTACTGTAGCCAACTTGCATGACCTAGATAGCTAAAATAACTTGAAACAAAGTTACTGATGTCCCTAATCCATAATATACACCCATTCCCATTTTAAAGATCCCAGAATATTAATTGTAATTTAATGTTTTTTTCCAATCCACATGTGCTAGAGATCTACAGACATGTGTGTTCCCTGACCTCTATTATTAAAACAAATGACTTTTTCACTGACTTCCCTCCTCCATAATAAACCCATTAGAAATGCCCTTTTTAATTTATCTGATTTTACATTAATATTTCCTGTGATACGTCTAATGTTCAATAACTCACTGTCAATATGAGTTACAGATCTACAGACAAGTGTGGTGGGTTCTGTCACTCCTGCTCCCTCCCTCCGGTGCTAGACGTCGCCGGTCTACTAACCACCGGTCCTGGCAACCCACATTGCGCACAGCTGTTCCCCATTCTTATCTTTCTTTCATTTTTTTCTCCCCAATTTCGTGGTATCCAATTGGTAGTAGTTAGTCTTGTCTCATCACTGCAACTCCCATATGGACTCAGGAGAGGCGAAGGTCGAGAGACTTGCATCCTCCGAAATACAACCCAACCAAGCCGCACTGCTTCTTGACATAATGCACATCCCAACCCAGAAGCCAGCCGCACCAATGTGTCGGAGGAAACACTGTACATCCTGGCGACATGGTCAGCGTGCACTGCGCCCGGCCCGCCACAGGAGTCGCTAGTGCGTGATGAGACAAGGATATCCCTGCCAGCCAAACCCTCCCTAACCCGGACAACGCTGGGACAATTGTGCGCCGCCCCATGAGCCTGGACTCGAACCCAGAATCTCTGGTGGCACAGCTAGCACTGCGATGCAGTGCCTTACACCACTGCGCCACCAGGGAGGCCTTGTTCCCCATTTTTACGCACACCTGGACTTCATCACTACCCTGATTACTCTCCATATAGCCTCTGTCGTCAGGCAGTATTGTTTTTTGGTTACGTTCAGTACGCGGCTCCTGGTGTGTATTATCTTCATGTTTCCTATTATTAAACTCACCTTCTGCACCTGCTTCTTGACTCTTGATACGTTACAGGTTCCTTGACTTCACTTATCAATGTATTCCTCCACTTGGTCCTCTTGGAAATATATTTCATATTACTGCCTTGGTTACTAATTCACATATCTACTTTTAGCTTTATATCCAGATGGTTTTGAAATCTAACACTGAAAATACTTTCCAATATTGTATATACAGTATTTAACATTGTCACCTCCAAAAAATGTGTCACCCTTGATAAAGATGAGCAAAAAAGACTATAAAATAAGTCATTTAAATACTGGGCTATATTGTATGCTTGAACAATTTGGGAAATTATATTTTGAACCCTATGTTATTCTCACCCAATATATTGTCTTCTCACACTATTCAAACTCCACAATCAAATAAACAGCTTATGAAGTTCTTGTCAAGGCCGTCGAATGAAGTGGACCAAGGTGCAGCGTTGTGGGCGTTTATATTCCTTTATTTATATGACGCCAACAATAAACAATCCAAAACAACTGTGAAGCTAAAGGCTATAGTGCCAACAAACAAAGACAACTTCCCACCAAGAAAGGAGGGAAAAGGGCTACCTAAGTATGGTTCTCAATCAGAGACAACGATAGACGGCTGTCCCTGATTGAGAACCATACCCGGCCAAAACATAGAAATACAAAATCATAGAAAAACAAAACATAGAACACCCTGACCAAACCAAATAGAGACATAAAAAGGCTCTCTAAGGTCAGGGCGTGACAGTTCCCTTAGCCTATAGATCACATAATGCATACAAATAATCTGAAAAAAAAAAAACTACACACATATTTTGGCATTTCTGTGCATCCTTGACAATTGCTACTCAGTATCCAAAAACAGCAGACGTTTTTTCTGCGAAACTGCATATCATCATCCTCTCTCGTGTCATCAATGTGAGGGTTATGGCAGGGGAAATTATGTTGCAGTATTCTAGTGTGTGGTGAGGGAATAAGGACGAGCAAACCTGGGAAGCTTTGCGTTGAAATTGCCCTAAAAAAGGCTTACAGAACGCAGAATTCAGGGGATCTTATGAGGGGTCTGAGTTCCTTTGGGGTGTTCACAGTGCACAAAACCAGTGTAAGCAAAATAGCCCCATAACATCAAAGATCCACCACCATATTTTACAGTAAGTATGAGTAGGGCTGTGGCGGTCACAAAATGTTGTCAGCCAGTGATTGTCAAGCAAATAACTGTCGGTCTCACGGTAATTGATCGTTAATTAACATAAACACATTTAGCATCTCCTGGCTTCCAGCCTACAAGCCACCTTTGGAACATCTACATTTGAAAAAAGTCTAATAAATCCATGTGATATACAGTTGCAAGAAAAAGTTTGTGAACCCTTTGGAATTACCTGGATTTCTGTATTGATTACTCATAAAATGTAGTCTGATCTTCATCTAAGTCACAATAACAGACAAACACAATCTGACTAAACTAATAACACACAAACAGTTGTACTTTTCAAATTTTTATTGAATACATTGCGTAATCATTCACAGTGCAGGCCGGAAAAAGTAAGTGAACCCTTGAATTTAGTAACTTAGATCCTCATTTAGCAGCAACAACTTCCACCAAACGTTTCCTGTAGCTGCTTGTAAGACTTGCACAATGTTGAGGAGGAATTTTGAACCATTCCTCCCTACAAATCTGTTTCAGTTCATCAATATTTCTGGGTTGTCTTGATTGCACAGCCCTCTTCAGGTCATGGCACAACATCTCAATTGGGTTAAGGTCCGGACTCTGACTTGGCCATTCCAAAACACGAATCTTCTTCCTTTTCAGCCATTCTTTAGTTTATTTACTTGTGTGCTTTGGATCATTGTCTTGTTGCATCACCCAAACTCTCTTAAGCTTGAGATCATGGACCGCTGCCCTGACATTCTCCTGTAAAATGTCTTGGTACACTTTTGAATTCATTGTTTTATTCAAAGCAGCCCCAAACCATGATGCTCCCTCCACCATGCTTCACAGTTGGGATGAGGTTTTGGTGTTGGTGTGCAGTGTCCTTTTTCCTCCACACATAGCGTTGTGCATTTTTCCCAAAACTTTTTCTGCCCTCAGCACATTTTCCCAGAAGTATTGTGGAACATCCAGGTGGTGTATGGCAAACTTCAGATGTGCCGCAATGTTTTTTTTAGACAGCAGTGGATTCCTTCGTGGTGTCCTTCCATGAACACCATTGTTGTTCAGTGTTTTTCTGATAGTGGACACATGAACACAGACTATTGTTATTTTTAGAGTTTTCTGGAGGTCTTTTGCTGTTAGCCTTGGGTTCTTTCTCACCTCTTTCAGGATTGTCCTTTGTGCTCTTGGGGTGATCTTCGCAGAACGCCCACTCCTAGGGAGAGTAGCAACAGTCCTGAATCTTCTCCATTTGTAGACAATTTGTCTTACCATGGATTGATGAACACCAAGGTCTTTAGCAATGCTTTTGTAACCTTTTCCAGCTTCGTACATCTCTATAACACACGTCACTCAATTCAGTGCTTCCGAGTTCAATTAATCAAATAGTTATTTCAGTTTTATACAACGGGTGGGTCTAATCCTGAATGCTTATTGGTTCAAATGTCATTCCAGCCGGTGTCTATGATGTTAAAATGCCTATTTACTCTGTTCCATCTGATTGCGCAATCCACTGTCTCTTTAGCACAGCCAAGCAATTTATGAACTTGATCCACACTATAAAAAGCTTCTAGACATTATCTCACATTTCTTTTAGACTAACATTTAGTTATCAACAGCGGAGATTTGTATAAACCTTGCTGCCTGTCTCCGACATTTGCATCGTTTCAATATTCAAATTCGATCTCCAGCTGTCCCATAGCAATGAATGTGTCGGGAGTCGGTACAAGACAGACAGCCAGGCAGGCAGCGTTTCTCAGCCAGTCAAAATGATGAATCAGCTAGCATCAATGTTATGGATATACAGTGCCTTCGGAAAGTATTCAGACCGCTTGACTTATTCCACATTTTGTTATATTACAGCCTTATTCCAAAAAGGTAATACATTTTTTTAAAGCCTCAGCAATCTACACACAATACCCCATAATGACAACGTGAAAACAGGTTTTTAGAAATGTTTGCTAATTTGTTACAAATAAAAAACAGAAATACCTTATTTACAAAATAATTCAGACCCTTTGCTATGAGACTCGAAATTGAGCTCAGGTGCATCCTGTTTCCATTGATCATCCTTGAAATGTTTCTACAACTTGATTGAAGTCCACCTGTGGTAAATTCAGTTGAGTGGACATGATTTGGAAAGGCACACACAACTGTCTATATAAGGTCCCACAGTTGACAGTGCATGTCAGATCAAAAACCAAGCCATGAGGTCGAAGGACTTTTCCGTAGAGCTCCGAGACAGGATCGTGTCGAGGCACAAATCTGGGGAAGGTTACCAAAACATTTCTGCAGCATTGAAGGTCCCCAAGAACACAGTGGCCTCCATTGTTCTTAAATGGAAGAAGTTTGGAACCACCAATACTCTTCCCAGCCAACCTGAGCAATCGGGGGAGCAATCAGGGAGGTGAACAAGAACCCGATGGTCACTCTAACAGAGCTCTAGAGTTCCCCTGTGAAGATTAGAGAACATTCCAAAAGGACAACCATCTCTGCAGTACTCCACCAGTCAGGCCTTTGTAGTAGAGTGGCCAGACGGAATCCACTCTTCAATAAAAGGCACAACAGCCCACTTGGAGTTTGCCAAAAGGCACCAAAAGGACTGTCAGACCATGAGAAACAAGATTCTCTGGTCTGATGAATCCAAGATTGAACTCTTTGGCCTAAATGGCAAGCGTCACATCTGGAGGAAACCTGGCACCATCCCTACTGTGAAGCATGGGAGACTAGTCAGGATTGAGGGAAAAATGAACGGAGCAATTACAGGGAGATCCTTGATGAAAACCTGCTCCAGAGCAATCTGGACCTCAGACTGGGGCGAAGGTTCACCTTCCAACAGGACAACAACCCTAAGCACACAGCCAAGACAATGCATGAGTGGCTTCGGGGCAAGTCTCTGAATGTCCTTGAGTGGCCCAGCCGGAGCCCGGACTTAAACCTGATCGAACATCTCTGGAGAGACCTGAAAATAGCTGTGCAGCGACGCTCCCCATCCAACCTGACAGAGCTTGAGAGGATCTGCAGAGAAGAATGGGAGAAACTCCCCAAATAAAGGCCTGCCAAGCTTGTAGCATCATACCCAAGAAGACTCGAGACTGTAATTGCTACCAAAGGTGCTTCAACGAAGTACTGAGTAAAGGATCTGAATACTTATGTAAAAGTGATATACATTTTTTTATTCCGCAAAATTTGTTTTGCTTTGTCATTATGGGGTATTGTGTGTAGATTGATGAGGGGGAAAAACTATTTAATCCATTTTAGAATAAGGCTGTAACATAACAAAATGTGGAAAATCATGGGGTCTAAATACTTTGAATGCACTGTATAGATTCAATGGCTGTAAAGATGGAGAGAAGTCTGTCCGTAATAAAGAGATACTCTTCTTTTTTGACATCAGACTTCAAAAAGCAAGTCCTGCAGACTCTAGTTTTATCTTATCTTGATTATTGTCCAGTCATGTGGTCGAATGCTGCAAGGGAAGACCTAATTTAGCTGCATCTGGCCCAGAACAGAGCGGCACGTCTTGCCCTTCATTGTAATCAGAGGGCTGATATAAATACTATCCTTGCCAGTCTCTCTTGGCTAAGAGTTGAGGAGAGACTATCTGCATCACTTCATATTTGTATTAGAAACATTAATGTGTTGAAAATCCCAAATTGTTTGCATTGTCAACTTACACACAGCTCTGACACACACTTACCCCACCAGGCATGCCACCAGGGGTCTTTTCACAGTCCCCAAATCCAGAACAAATTCAGTAAAGAGTACAGTATTATTTAGAGCCATTATTGCATTGAACTCCGTTCCATCTCATATTGCTCAAATTAACAGCAAACCTGGTTTCAAAAACAGATAAAGCAACACCTCATGGCACTCCTCTATTTGACCTAGATAGTTTGTGTGTATGTATTGATATGCAGGCTACATGTGCCTTTTTAAATTGATGTAGTTCTGTCCTTGAGCTGTTCTTGTCTTTTAATGTTCTGTATTATGTCATGTTTCATGTTCTGTATGGACCCCAGGAAGAGTAGTTGCTGCTTTTGCAACAGCTAATAGGGATCCTAATAAAATACCAAATACCAGTTGTAAGTGTATGTGACTGTCCTGGGCTGTGGGGTGTGTTTCACCAGAAGAGCTGGATCATATTCACCACACCATGGAAGAAGAGTTAAGACAGCATCGGTAGGAAGACTATGCAGCATACAAAAGAAAGCATGAACCAGGTGAGGGAGAACTGTAGAAATCTGGGTGGAAAACCTCATCTTGCTTTAGACTATTCAGCATCTCTCATGAAAACATTTAATTTTAATTTTATTTCACCTTCATTTAACCAGGTAGGCCAGTTGAGAACAAGTTCTCATTTACAACTGCGACCTGGCCAAGATAAAGCAAAGCAGTGCCACAAAAACAACACAGAGTAACACATGGGATAAACAAACATATTGTCACGTTCGTCGTAACATTGAAGAGAGGAGGACCAAGGCGCAGCGTGAAATGAATACATATTTAATAAACGAAGACGAAGAACACTTGGCAAACTATACAAAACAACAAACGAACGTGAAGCTATATAACAAATAGTGCTGACACTAAACACTACACATAGACAATCACCCACGAACAACCTAATGAATATGGCTGCCTAAATATGGTTCCCAATCAGAGACAACGATAGACAGCTGTCTCTAATTGAGAACCAATCTAGGCAACCATAGACATACATACACCTAGACTGAACACTGCCCCATAAACATACAAAAACCCCTAGACAATACAAAACACATACATCCCCCATGTCACACCCTGACCTAACTAAAATAATAAAGATAACAAAGATAACTAAGGCCAGGGTGTGACAGTACCCCCCCCCAAAGGTGGGGACTCCGGCCGCAAAACCTGACACAGAAGGGAGGGTCCGGGTGGGCCTTCTCACGGCGGCGGCTCGGGTGCGGGACGTGGACCCCACCCCACCATAGTCAATCCCCGCTTTCGTGGCCTCCTCTTAACGGCGACCCTCCAAATTAACCCCACTGGACTGATGGGCGCCTCCGGATGGAGGGGCGGCTCCGGACTGAGGGGCGGCTCCGGACTGAGGGGCGGCTCCGGACTGAGGGGCGGCGCCGGACTGAGGGGTCGGCTTCAGACTGAGGGGCGGCTCCAGACTGAGGGGCGGCTCCGGCAACTCCTGAATGGCGGGCAGGGTCAAATAATAACAATAATAATAATAATCACAGTGGTTGTGTCACCGCCTGACACGGAAACTGCACCACCCGAAACCGCAGGGCTCTCCAGAGGGTGGTACAGTCTGCCCAACTCATCACTGGGGGCACACTGCCAGCCCTCCAGGACACCTACAGCACCCGATGTCACAGGAAGGCCTAAAAGATCATCAACCACCCGGCCTGTTCACCCCGCTATCATCCAGGTCAGTACAGGTGCATCAAAGCTGGGACCAAGAGTCTGAAAAACAGCTTCTAAATAGCCATCACTAGCCGGCTACCACACGGTTACTCATAGGCGGAAATCCCAGGGGGGACGGGGGAGACACGACACCCCCCATCTTGGGAAAAATATGATTTGTCCCCCCCAATATATCACTGTAAACATAACTATGTAATTTCAATAATATTAATAATACGCAATGAAAGCACTTGTGCTGATTATAGACACTTAATAGCGCGTTTTTAAGTTTCAAAAGATTGCGACCCCCCCCCGCCCTTTGCCTCACAATGGTTTGATCCACTGCCAGTTCTTTAGCTGGCAAGGTAATAGAGGGTTCGTATCTACTGTCCGAAAGGGACATGTACGTAACTGACGTGAGGTTAATCCAGTCAATCCATAGCAGGTCCATAGCAATGTTATTTATTTATTTTTATGTTGGCAGGGTTCACACACTAGCTGAATTTGCAGAGCTAGCGCGCAAACTAAAGCAAACATTAACTATCAAGCTAGCTAGTACCTATTCCATTTATGTGGCGTCGTCAAAGATGGAATCTTTGCTATCGTCAGTTTATTCCAAGATCAGCATGCAGCTGTAGTGCTTCGACGTCCCTGTGATAAGGTTAGCGATAAACTGAAGTCCAAACTGAACAGAACAGAACTACACTCTCTTCTACCATTGTCTTAAATATATATAATGGTCTCGTTGCAAAAGATAAATTGTCGCTAGTGAACTTTTTTTATTTTATTTTATTTCACCTTTATTTAACCAGGTAGCAAAGATTATAGCAAACACACAGAAACGGAATTGGTGCTCGCTAGCTTTACAAATTCAGCTATTGTTGGAAGCCAGCCAATATGAAACAAACTATTAAAATTACAAAAGGTTGCAGCATGTGTTGTGTAAATGTGTGTGTGTGCAGCTAGGCCAGCCAGCCAGGTAGAAAAATGGCAGAAAAAAGTAAGAAGACGGACATCAGAGTATTTTTCAGTACACCAAAACGCATAGTAAGAACTCTAGTAGCCTAATATCTCAAAGACTAGTTGATAAAATGTTCATAAGAAAGAAGTGAAATGCTAATGGAAATGTTTCACAATGATGTCATTAGGCAGAGCAGGCAACAGATGACACACAGACAGCAGAGCTGGGGACAGATATGCAGGGATAGATTGGCAGAGACAGGGAGTCTCAGGTAAGTTTGTTGAGTCTTTGTTTGGCAACATTATGAAAGGTTCTCAATTTTTTTGATTTGTAAAATAGGGACATAATTGGAAAATGCCATGGATACCCCCACTCTCAACTTAAACTGGTGACTAAACTAAGATTTGTTTACGGCAATGGTATTGCTGTTGTGATTAATTGTGTAGTTTTGGGTACCGGTAGTTAGGAGTACGGCAAACACCTTATTTATTTTCTAGGAGACAGACTGTGAGTCAGTTAGGGTGGTGAAAGGGAAAGAGCCAGGGAGAGAGACTTCAGAGGACAGTGTCACAGCCACGGCAGGACCAAGTGTCACCCTTGTTGCCAGCAGCACCAGTATAGGGGACAGTGGCACAGCATTGTCCAGTTACCACAGTGATGGCACAAAACCATATCAGCCACACCCACAATTTATAGAACCGCAAACTCTTGCCAACAGAGTGTTGACGTTTCAAGAGAGATGGTTTCGCGATTTCCCCTGGCTACATTATAATCCATCAATAAAAGGAGTGTTGTGTTTTCACTGTAGCCAAGGGTTTTCAAGCCAGCCATCTTTTGGCCAAAGAGCAGATGCTGCCTTCATTTGTGCAGGATTTAGGAACTGGAGAAAAGCCATTGAAAAATTCACAGCACATCAAAACTGCCAAACCCACCGCCACTTTGTAATTGTAACAGCACACCAGCTAAATCCAATCAGTGTCCAGTTATCCAGCGCGTGGGGTAAACAGTAGGATGACGCAAGGCATTGCTTGATGAAAATTGTTAGTTCGGTGCGGCATGTAGTAAGACAGGGACAAGCCTTTAGAGGCCACACGGATGACAGTGGGAATTTATACCAGATTTTGAAACTTAGGGCAGAAGAGGATGATCCCATTTTACTGAAGTGGTTAACAGAGCGTACCACAATGTACACAGGCCCCAAAGCACAGAATGAAATTCTGAACATCATGGCCAATAGTCATTCGAGGCATTGCAGCTGAGATTAGGTCTCTTCCGATTGTACAATTTTCATTAATTGTTGATGGTACTCAAGATGTCTCTGGTGCTGAACAGGAGAATGTCTGTCTGCGTTATGTTGACCATGACCATGTCCCTCACAAGGAGTTTATTGGGCTATACAGGGTGTCGGAGACAACAGGCGAGGGCATTGCGAAAGTGGCAACTGATGTGTTGTTGAGGAAACCCGCAAACATATGCTCGGTTCTTTTGTTCAGTAGTGTGTATAGCAGTGGTTCTCCACCTTTTTGGGGTACTGGAACCCCTGCATATTTTGAGGCAAGGCAGGCAAGGTTTTGAGCGGTCCTCAGGGACCTCCACCCCCTCTATATTATATGTAAACTTACTGGAAACCTTGTGGTACTGACTACATTCATTACACTTTTTTTTTTCACGGACCCCTTGCAATTAGTCCATGGACCCCTGTTTGAGAACCCCTGGTGTAATTGATATTTGTTCTTTTGTTTAGTAGTTTTCAGTACACTTACAAATTATTTATTTCATGTTATTTTATTTAAAATTGCATACTTTGTGCGACATACTTGTCCATAGCTGCTGTTTGAAGAGTTGAGACACTGACTGAAGGATATTTTGTTTGATTTATTTGGGTTTTTCATTGAAGTAGTTATTTTGCTTTTAGAACTGTACTTATTTTAAGGTTTTTGTTCTTGCAAAGATATTGTAGTAGACTCAGGCCAGGTGCACATATTTAATGACTATATAAATGTATCAGAAAAAGTCAAATTAAAAGGTCAATTCAATACGGAGACCAACTTTGTGATGGTTCTCAATGGAGATTCTTTTAGATGTGATCACACCATGTTCATTGTATTTATGAAAACTACACCCATACAGTGTACAGTACCATTGTCACCTACTGACCTTTCTTGATATTGCTGGTTGTAAGTACGAATACCTGCATACATACTGGACTGGTAAGGAGCACTGCTATAACTATTATTAGTAGTAGAATTATAATGATTTAAACATTTGAACAAGTTGGGAAAACCCTTCAGTTAACTACTGTACCTATCAATTATCCAGTTGTAGGAATTATGGTTCCTCAATATACATTTAACAACGTATGCTATGTGTTACAGCACTACTTTTGGTGTCCCCCTCAGGAATTGCTCTTGAGAAAATGTAATGTAATTGTCCCCTCCAAGGTTGATATCAGATTTTCGCCCCTGCGGTTACTCAACCCTGCACCTTAGAATCTGCTGCCCTATGTACATAGACATGGAATCACTGGTCACTAATAATGGAAGACGAGTCACTTTAATCATGTTTACATACTGTTTTCTAGTCAATGACACTCCGACATTGCTCATCCTAATATTTATATTTCTTAATTTCATGATTTTACTTTTAGATTTGTGTGTGTTGTTGTGAATTGTTTGCAGGGCGGCAGAAGGTAAGACAAAAATCTGCCACCCCCAAAACATTGAAGTATCAGGGAATAATAGACAGGGAAGTAGGCATTCTTACCATATTTCTCAATGTCAAACCAGCGTGTCTTGTTTGCAACGCTGTTTGCAAATAATTACATCTTAGACATCCTTATGAATCTAAGCATGGCACTTTCAAAAGTTACCTTTCCACCCAGACAGAGCAGAAAAATGTAAGCTTCAGCTGCTGGCTACTCGTCCGTTGTACAACAGAAGTGCTTCCCTATAAGCTGCCTGGGTTTAAACAAACATCTCTTTTCAGAAAGAGAAAAGCTCAATTAACAGCGACAGAATAGCAAAGTCCATTTTTTTATCTCCTCAAATATTAGAGGCTGCAGCTCAGCTTCAGAATGTCATAGCGAGGCATCAATCTATCTACATATGCGTCGGAGTCACGTCTTTCGCAGCTTGTTTTTACCATAAGGCATCACCGAGTTAAGCATAGTTAAAGAACGCTTGATATAATTTGGATACATTTAAAGCAAACAATAGATATCCTTTTGCCATTTTCTTTAACAAAGGGTATGTGATACCCTCACTCAACTTGAGCCCTGGTTTTAACCAAACACACCGAGCCCTTCCCAGACACGGAGGTATTTAATCAGTGCATGCGACAGTATTGGAGTATTTGGAATTTTACTTTAACCCCTGCATTTGAAAGTTACAATGTTGCTGTCATTCTGCAGCCAACTGCTTATAGTAGGAAACCGAATTTCTTATTAATAATATGCCACCTGTTATCACACATGGCATAATTGTTAGAATAGAAATAACACTTTTATATAACATATTTAACATTTTTGTATACCCGTAGAACTGTAAAAAAAAAGAAAGAAAGATCATTTGAGCTTCGGAAAGAAGTGCTTTCATAAATGCATGGCGGCCCTCGTTTCGCTGGAGCAGTGTAAAATAAGCTCTATGTCAATGCCCCAGCCTTAACGAATTTCGTTTATTTACATATCGAATTTGATTGTCCAACATCAGTATCAGAATTTATGTATGTTGTCTCCTCCTAAAGTGGATTCTTTCCTCTTCTGTGGTGCTGCATTGCAGTCAGCGATGTTCTCTCGGTGGCTGCCCATGGTCCTAAAATTAAATCATCTGAGAGAGACAGAGCGAGATAGAGGGCAGAGAGGGAGAGCGAGATTAGGATGTAGTCTATTTAAATCTAAAAAAAAAAATACAAAAGTGACAGATAATTGAATAATCTCTCATAATTGAGTACTCCTTCATGATTACGTCAGAGATACCCAGCATTTCCACAAACTTCAGAAAGTTCCCATTATTTGGCTCGTTCAGCCTGTCGGTGGTCCCACGTAACGCAATGTTCTGGGTGGCCATTACGCGTATCAGGGCTATGAGCCTCTGCAGCACCTGCTGCCAGTGTAGCCTCTCCGTCAATAGCCCGTTGGTCTTGTGCGTCGATAGTTTGCTTGGACACCAGCCTGATCTCCAGCTCTTTCTACCTCTGGAAACTATCTAGGTGGTCATGCGACTTCTCATGCGAGCTGAGGTGGCACAGTTTCTTCCAGTCCCTGGTTCCATCCCTGACCAGCACAGATTTGCACTCCTTTGAAGAAAGTATCTCCTCGTTCGCCATCCTCCTATTGTAGTGGGCCACCGAAAACTTTCGTTGCCCCTCATCTCTTTGGACATTCCCCTCGTTATGGTGATGTGGCCTCGCCTGCACATATCCCATAAAGATCCATTCATATATTTTGGCCACTCACCAGGATCTTTTATTTTTATTTGTTTATTTTTATTTATTTCACCTTTATTTAACCAGGTCGGCCAGTTGAGAACACGTTCTCATTTACAACTGCGACCTGGCCAAGACAAAAGAAAAGCAGTGCGACACAAACAACAACACAGAGTTACACACGGAATAAACAAATATAGTCAATAGCACAATAGAGAAAAAAGTATATATACAGTGTGTACAAATGAGGTAAGATGAGGGAGGTAAGGCAATGAATAGGCCATAGTGGCAAAATAATTACAATTTAGCAATTAAACACTGGAGTGATAGTTGTGCAGAAGATGAATGTGCAAGTAGAGATACTGGGGTGCAAAGGAGCAACAAAGATAAATAACAGAATGGGGATGAGGTAGTTGGATGGGCTATTTACAGATGGGCTGTGTACAGGTGCAGTGATCTGTGAGCTGCTCTGACAGCTGATGCTTAAAAGTGAGGGGGATATGGGTCTCCAGCTTCAGTGATTTTCGGAATTCGTTCCATTCATTGGCAGCAGAGAACTGGAAGGAAAGGCAGCAAAAGGAGGAATTGGCTTTGGGGGTGACCGGTGAAATATACCTGCTGGAGCGCGTGCTATGGGTGGGTGCTGCTATGGTAACCAGTTAGCTGAGATAATGCAGGGCTTTACCTAGCAAAGACTTATAGATGACCTGGATCCAGTAGGTTCGGCGACGAATATGAAGCGAGGGCCAGCCAACGAGAGCATACAGGTCGCAGTGGTGGGTAGTATATGGGGCTTTGATGACAAAACAGATGGCACTGTGATAAACTGAATCCAATTTGCTGAGTAGTGTTGGAGGCTATTTTGTAAATGACATCGCCGAAGTCAAGGATCGGTAGGATAGTCAGTTTTACGAGGGTATGTTTGGCAGCATGAGTGAAGGATGCTTTGTTGCGAAATAGGAAGCCGATTCTAGATTTAATTTTGGATTGGAGATGCTTAATGTGAGTCTGGAAGGAGAGTTTACAATCTAACCAAACACCTAGGTATTTGTAGTTGTCCACATATTCTAAGTCAGAACCGTCAGAAGTAGTGATGCTGGACGGGCGGGCAGGTGCGGGCAGCGATCGGTTGAAGAGCATGCATTTAGTTTTACTTGCATTTAAGAGCAGTTGAAGGCTACGGAAGGAGAGTTGTATGGCATTGAAGCTCATCTGGAGGTTAGTTAACACAGTGTCCAAAGAAGGGCCAGAAGTATACAGAATGGTGTCGTCTGCGTAGAGGTGGATCAGAGAATCACCAGCAGCAAGAGCGACATCATTGATATATACAGAGAAAAGAGTCGGCCCGAGAATTTAACCCCATAGAGACTGCCAGAGGTCCGGACAACAGGCCCTCCGATTTGACACACTGAACTCTGATAAGTAGTTGGTGAACCAGGCGAGGCAGTCATTTGAGAAACCAAGGCGGTTGAGTCTGCCGATAAGAATGTGGTGATTGACCGAGTCGAAAGCCTTGGCCAGGTCGATGAATACAGCTGCACAGTATTGTCTCTATCAATGGCGGTTATGATATCGTTTAGGACCTTGAGCGTGGCTGAGGTGCACCCATGACCAGCTCGGAAACCAGATTGCATAGCGTACGGTGGGATTTGAAATGTTCGGTGATTTGTTTGTTAGCTTGGCTTTCGAATACCTTAGAAAGACAGGGCAGGATATATATAGATCAGTAACAGTTTGGGTCTAGAGTGTCTCCCCCTTTGAAGAGGGGGATCTTTGTGGATCTCAGACGATACGAAAGAGAGGTTGAAAAGGCTAGTAATAGAGGTTGCAACAATTTGGGCTGATCATTTTAGAAAGAGAGGTTCCAGATTGTCTAGCCCTGCTGATTGGTAGGGGTCCAGATGTTGCAGCTCTTTCAGAACATCAGCTATCTGGATTTGGGTGAAGGAGAAATGGGGGAGGCTTGGGAAAGTTGCTGTGGGGGGTGCAGGGCTGTTGACCAGGGTAGGGGTGGCCAGGTGGAAAGCACGGCCAGCCGTAGAAAAATGCTTATTGAAATTCTCAATTATTGTGGATTTATAGGTGGTGACAGTGTTTCCTAGCCTCAGTGCAGTGGGCAGCCCGGAGGAGGTGCTCTTATTCTCCATGGACTTTACAGTGTCCCAAAACTTTTTGGAGTTTGTGCTGCAGGATGCAAATTTCTGTTTGAAAAACAGATGTTATGTTTTTTGTCTGGGAGTCAGATTTAGCAGCAGCCACACCACTGTCATCGGGGACGGGGAGTAACGATACTGAGTCTGGGTCCAGGATAGTAGGGTTTCGCCGGCATTGTTTGGAGGTGTGGCTAGGCCTGGTGCAACCAACTGTCCTTTTCCTGCCATAGAGGTGTCATCATCGGTGGAAGTGCATGGCCCGGACTCCACCGGTGTGCCCTCTTCGCTGCTAGAATCGTTGTTCTTGGCGAATTAATGGCCTGTCCTCGGATGCTTGTCATTCTCCACACCGGCTGATGGACATTGCTGCACGCTGATACATTTCAGCAGCGAATTTCTTTCCTGTTTTTTTTATATTCGCTTACTGATAGCTAAAATTATATCCATTAGTAAGTTAGTAGCTAGCTAACATTAACAGGCTAGGTTAAGCTACTGCCTTAATGACTAATCGTCTTCGTCACACGCAAACATAAAAATAAATAAATTGGCAGGTTCATTTTATTAAGGTTTCACAATTGGATAATCCTATATAAACACACACACACATCACCATAGCTACGGAGGATAGTAGGAGTGAACTTCGGGAGAAGCGGGAATGGGGTGGGGGCGGGAACTGCAGCAACACTATGAGCTGGTGACTGGGGTGCCGTCGGCGGTGTAGTAGCCAATTGCCAATTGTCAAAATGCCGCCCCAAATTAGGCGGCTGCCTAATCTTGCCTAATGGGAGGGCCGGCCTTGATTGTTAGATACTACTGCACTGTCGGAGCTAGGAACACAAGCATTTCGCTACACCTGCAATAACATCTGCTAAATATGTGTATTTGATCAATAACATTTTATTTGATTATTCCAGTGCATACATACAGTATGATGTATTTTTTGGTCTTGCCCCTTTGATAATGGGCTATTCTAAATTGAAACAAATGTTACATATTAGTAAAGACAAGATTCAATTGAGAATAGTCTGATAGGTGAAAAGATGATGAGAGATTAGCGTGTGCAGCCCGAGGCAAGGAACAGAGCGCAAGCTTTTTTGCGACTTTCTCAAATCATCAATTGCCTATAGTCGCATCATGCAGCCCATATATCATTTGATTTAATGCATTCTAAGGTTTGTATCATTCACAACTAAAGTTGCCAAATAACTCTAAATCTAGCGTATAAAACCTGTTTCAAATGATCCCTTTAAAGCTCAACATGGCCACTTCATATGCGTGCACTCTTGCTCTGCAATGGGAAAATATACTTTCTATTTTATTCAGCTCAGTTAAATTATATACAATTATATTATATACATATATACATATACATATACATATTATATATAATTATATACAATGGTGTACATTCATTTGTTTTATTTAGGGCTGTCCCTTACTAAAAAAAAATCTTGGTGGATGCGAAAATCATCTGTTCTTTTGACCAATCAATTGGCTGACATTTTAAAACATGTATTTTGTTGACCCCAAGATGGCCTGCCAAACTACCGTCGTGAGCCAATCTCTTTTCGAAGTGTAACTGGAACGACAATTTTAAATATACTGGGCCAATCCTCTTGCCCAGAAGTGGCGCGAGAATGCAATTTCCTCATTAGAACACCATCTCTGTCAAAGTAACCCACACGGACTTCGTCCAACTCCTCCGCTGGAAGTATCTCAGCAAAAAGAGGGGTGAGGGAAACATCTTTACTTTGTTCCGCAATCAGGTGCTTCTGTAGTGACCCTCTCTTCCTCCAGCAGTGCTACAAACTCACTCACCTTTGGGGTTTTCATAGAAGAGGTCAACTCAGGAGGTTTAACGAAATCAAGATCACCCATAAACGTCTCGGACAGATCGACTAAGGTGGAATTGTTGACATCCTCCTCAACACTAGACTTGCGCCCTGCGACTTTCTTAGACATAGCATATGTAACGGCACACGCTGGGAACACTCTAGGGTACTTTTCTGATAACCCATCAGGTTCCTCTACTCTGGGTTCCTTACAAACCACAGGATTTGGCAAAACTTTCCCCCAAGCCAAAAATGTCCATAGTGTTCCTACCATCTCAATTACACAGTACTGGACAAAGTTTTACTTACAAATTGCATCGAACATGGTTTAGAACTTGTTTATGGAAAACTGTTTATAACTATATTTCATGGTTGCAACTTGCTGAAAATTGTCAACGTAGTACTAGACAAAGTTTTTTGTTTCCCAAAATGAATGAAACCCCCTTCACCGGTAGAATAGGCCTCACTCCAATGGAACCAGACATAAGATCAGACTGAAGTTCCACATTATACAAAGGAACTTCCATGCAACCCATCTCCACGCCGTGTACTAACACACTGCAATCAGTTGCTGAAGTGTCAGACAAAGGCAAAACACCCTCCAAAATGAAGGACTGGGCTGCCCCAGTGTCTCACAGTATCTTCACCGGCCGCTTAACAACATCTCCACTCTGCAGAGACATGAAGCCCGAAGGATCTCAACTTTAACAGTGTCATAATCAAAACTCTGGTCAAGAGATAAAGTGGCGTACACTTTCTGAGCCTATCCCACAGGAACACTTTGGAGGAACAGTGACCAAATATCTCGCAGCCATTTCAGGGATGTGGCAATCTGCTCAAACAGAGTCAAATATACACCCACCTCCTTTTGGTTGAAAGGTGGTACAAGTCGGCTGTTTTGCCCAAGATCAAAAACTCTGTTGAGGATGCAGGATGGCCTGACTGGATTCGGAGTGCTTCCAGATCTATCTCCCTTCGTCATGCTTCCAGCTCGATTATTTAATCGAATGACATGCGTACGTTCTTCTTGTTCTAGTCTGGCTGCACGTTCTCGTTCTTGTTGTTTGGCTGCACGCTGATCTTTCCCTTTGATCCAACCACTCCTCACGTTCTCTTTCCCTTTCCTGGTGCTCCATCTCAAATTTTTGTTGCTCCAACTTTGCCTTTAGGTCTAACTCCCTTAGTTGCACGTCTACAGGATTTACTCTACCACCCGTGGGCCCCATTTCATCAACCTCCCTCTCCAAAAGGATTTCCTCCTCCACCCAAGCAGCACCATTCAACTCTTTGACTACTGCTTTTGGATCGCCAGATGCCACCTCGATGTCATAATGCTTTACAATGACGAGCATATTCGCCTTTGTACATTTATCTAGCATCTCCCATGTAGGTTTTTCAACAAATGTTTCCAACTTCAAGTCCATGGCTTTATTTTATTAGCCGGTGTGTTTATGCAACTTTCAAAATTATTCTACCAATCTTAGAAATTATAACCCCTCAAGGTGGATGTCAGTGACAGAAACTCTACTACGAAAGTGTATTTTGAACACTCAGATATCGGGGCACAGCAGAGCTTCAGAGTAGATGACTAGGGCGACTACCATACTCAAGGGAAACAAGATGGTAGGGACAAGCCCCCATTTTGTTATGTTTCCCAGCAAGAAAACAAAAAATGATCACTCAAACAGAAATGGGAACTAACAAAGAGTCACTGACAACAAACAAAAACATTCATGGGGATGTTCACTGAAAGTTGCAACAACTGGGACCTAAAAGACACCCTCCATGAGCACCCACTAAATTTGCCCACAAAGAGGCAAACAAAAGAAAAACCCACACCTACTTAAAGACAAGAAGCAAACCAAAAAGGTGGAGCAAAACTAAATCAGAAAGGATTGCCTTTCTAAAAATCAAATAGGGAGCACCAACTAAAAAGGTGTTAACTCTCCGCCTCTATAAAGACAACTGGAGCACTGGGCCAGCCACTCTTAAATAGCACCTGGGCCCCCAACGAGATGGCAACCAGCACAGGTGTAACACATACTGACTAACGAGGTGATACCAAATCGGTGCGCCCTACGTGCTAAAGTCCAACCTCAAAACATAAATGGAAAAACCAAAGCTTGTAACAGTATGCTGTAGCGTTAAGATTTCCCTTAACTGGAACTAAGGGGCCTAGCCCGAATCATGAAAAACATCCAGACCATTCAGGTAGTGTTAGGCATCCGCCATACCCAGGCATCCACCATACCCAGATTCGTCCGTCAGACTGCCAGATGGTAAAGTGTGATTCATCACTCCAGAGAATGCGTTTCCACTGCTCCTGAGTCCAATGGTGGCGAGCTTTACATCTTTCCAGCCAATGCTTGGCATTACACATTGTGATCTTAGGCTTGTGTGAGGCTGCTCGACCATGGAAACCCATTTCATGAAGCTCCCGACGAACAGTTCTTGTGCTGACGTTGCTTCCAGAGGTAGTTTGGAGCTCCGTAGTGAGTGTTGCAACCCTAGGACAGACGATTTTTATGTGCTACGAGCTTCAGCACTCGGCGGTCCCGTTCTGTGAGCTTGTGTGGCCTACCACTTCGCGGCTAAACCGTTGTTGCTCCTAGATGTTTCCACTTCACAATAAGGGAAAAAAAATTGACGAACTGAGCTCTTCAGTAAGGCCATTTTACTGCCAATGCTTGTCTGTAGACATTGCATGGCTGTGTTCTCGATGTTATACACCTGTCAGCAACGGGTGTAGCTGAAATAACCTAATCCACTATACTTTTGTATACACTGTATAGTGAATGATCACTTGATGAGAGATCTGTGTGTGCAGCCTCAGGCAAGATACAGAGCCCAATATTTTTTGGGGACATTCTCAAATAATCAACCTATAGTACATCATGCAGCCATATATATGTTTTGATTTCTAAGACATTCTAAGGTTTGTATCATTCACAACTAAAGTTGCTAAATAACTCAAAATCTAGTGTGTCACTTTTATGCTCAACATAGCCACTACACATGCACGCACACTTGCTCCATAATGGGAAAAACTATAAAATAATATTATATAAAATAATGGCACAGGACTTATAAGCATATCTTGTCTGCTAAATGAGTAAGCCTACAGCCTATGGCATGGCACAGATAATGTACAGTTGGCCAACTGGTATTCTGTTCTTTTGAAATAAATGTTCTTCATATCATGATGTTTCTTTAGACGTGCCTAAAATATATAATGGATTTATTGTGATGGTGTTTATTAAATAGATTAGACTTTTTTAAATGTAGATTTTCCAAAGGCGTTTTCAACACCTTGTAGAGTCCATGCCCCAACAAATTGAGGCTGTTCTGAGGGCAAAAGGGGGGGTCTTCCTCATATGTGTATGTGTGTAGAAGGCTAAATGAGAAGGAGCAGAAAGCTGACTTTCAAATGGGCGTTATTAGCAGTTCTTCAATTATCACAGAAACCACTATAATCTGGATTCTCAAGCTTGTACTCTGGTGTAGGCTATACTATAACTGTGGTCATATTATGTTCTATACTAAAACAATGTTTTATATGGTGGGCAATGCAGTACTGTGCATCTCTTTTTGTAATTGTAAGCCTTACAAAAGTTGGTTTTGCTTTGAATGGGAACCACTTGCTTGCCCAAAACCTCTTTGGGGTAGGCTAGCGTCCCACCTGGCCAACATCCGGTGAAATTGCAGAGTGCGAAATTCAAAATACAAAATTCATGAAAATACAAGTGTCTTACATCGTTTAAAAGCTTAACTTCTTGTTAATCCAGCCGCTTTGTCATATTTCAAAAAGGCTTTACGTCGAAAGCATACCATGCGATTATCTGAGGACAGTGCCCCGCATACAAAAGCATTAAACATTTTCCAAACAAGCAGAGGCGTCACGAAAGTCAGAAATGGTGATAAAATAAATCACTTGCCTTTGAAGATCTTCCTCTGTTTGCAATCCCAAGGGTCCCAGCTACATAACAAATGGTCCTTTTGTTTGATAAAGTCCTTCTTTATATCCCAAAAAAGTAAGTTTAGTTGGCGCACTTGATTCAGTAATCCACCGGTTTCCCTCGTTCAAAATGCATACGAATCTCAAAAGTTACCAATAAACTTCATTCAAACAAGTCAAACAATGTTTCTAATCAATCCTCAGGTACCCTAATATGTAAATAAACGAGACAATTTAAGACGAAAAATAGTATGTTCATTACCGGAGATAAATAACGAAGTGCACACTCTCATCCACACGCGCCACAATACTACAGCCAAAATGGGTGCCACCTAGAAAATCTACAAATTCTAGCTCATTTAAAAAAAACAAGCCTGAAACTCTAAAGACTGTTGACATCTACTGGAAGCCATAGGAACTGCAATCTGGGAGGAATTCCATTGATAATCCCATAGACAGCCATTTCAATGAGTGGTGAGCTCAGGTTTTCTCCTGCCATATCAGTTCTGTTATACTCACAGACATTATTTTAACAGTTTTGGAAACTTTAGAGTGATTTCCATCCAATACTACCAATTATATGCATATCCTAGCTTCTGGGCCTGAGTAACAGGCAGTTTACATTGGGCACTTCATTCATCCACACTTCCGAATACTGCCCCCTAGCCCGAAGAAGTTAAAAGGTCAGGATTTTTTAGGTACGGTACCATTAAAAAGAGAGAACTGCTTATTGTTTTATGCCACTTTTGTGGGAGTGACAATATCTTGTAGAGGATAGTGACTGCTTTATAGGCTTAGAAAATACAATATTCAGAGTATAGACAGCTTTTGATAACATCATTTTGTTCGCTACAGATTTAAAGAAATTGGGTGAAAAAGACTAGTAGAATCCTTTTAACCACAAAGTGATTACATAATGCTTACTATGTACAATCATATTAATCTGAGACGTGCAATTTACTTGAAAAGTTGAGTGAAATAACCTGTGATTTGTTTAGGTACTGACGTACAGATAAGAAAAACATGTACAGTTGAAGTCGGAAGTTTACATACACTAAGTTGACTGTGCCTTTAAACAGCTTGGAAAATTCCAGAAAATTATGTCATGGCTTTAGAACTTCTGATAACTCAAATTATGTCAATTAGCCTAATTGGAGGTGAACCCATGGATGTATTTCAAGGCCTACCTTCAAACTCAGTGCCTCTTCGCTTGACATCATGGGAAAATCAAAAGACCTCAGAAAAAAATGGTAGACCTCCACAAGTCTGGTTCATCCTTGGGAGCAATTTCCAAACGCCTGAAGGTACCACGTTCATCTGTACAAACAATAGTACGCAAGTATAAACACCATGGGACCACTCAGCCGTCATACCACTCAGGAAGGAGACATGTTCTGTCTCCTAGAGATGAACGTACTTTGGTGCGAAAAGTGCAAATCAATCCCATAACAGCAAAGGACCTTGTGAAGATGCTGGAGGAAACAGGTACAAAAGTATCTATACCCACAGTAAAACGAGTCCTATATCGACATAACCTGAAAGGCCGCTCAGCAAGGAAGAAGCAACTGCTCCAAAACCACCATAAAAAAGCCAGACTACGGTTTGCAACTGCACAAAGATCGTACTTTTTGGAGAAATGTCCTCTGGTCTGATGAAACAAAGATAGAACTGTTTGACCATAATGACCATTGTTATGTTTGGAGGAGAAGGGGTAGGCTTGTAAGCCGAAGAACACCATCCCAACCGTGAAGCACGGGGGTGGCAGCATCATGTTGTGGGGGTGCTTTGCTGCAGAAGGGACTGGTGCACTTCACAAAAATAGAGGTCATCATGAGGAGGAAAATTATGTGGATATATTGAAGCAACATCTCAAGACATCAGTCAGGAAGTTAAAGCTTGGTCTCAAATGGGTCTTTCAAATGGACAATGACCCCAAACATACTTCCAAAGTTGTGGCAAAATGGCTTAAGGACAACAAAGTCAAGGTTTTGGAGTGGCCATCACAATGCCCTGACCTCAATCCTATAGAAAATTTGTGGGCAGAACTGAAAAAGCGTGTGCGAGCTAGGAGGCCTACAAACCACACTCAGTTACACCAGCTCTGTCAGGAGGAATGGACCATAATTCACCCAACTTATTGTGTGAAGCTTGTGGAAGGCTACCCAAAACGTTTGACCCAAGCTAAACAATTTAAAGGCAATGCTACCATATACTAATTGAGTGTATGTAAACTTCTGACCCACTGGGAATGTGATGAAAGAAATTAAAGCTGAAATGAATCATTCTCTCTATTATTCTGACATTTCACATTCTTAAAGTAAAGTGGTGATACTAATTGACCTAAGATAGGGAATTTTTACCAGGATTAAATGTCAGGAATTGTGAAAAACTGAGTTTAAATGTATTTAGCTAAGGTGTATGTAAACTTCTGACTCATAAATAAAGGTAATTGAATCTTCCCATGTGTATTTGATACCTTTGTTTAGTTTAAGCACACCTGGGGTGTAATCATAAGTGCCCAACAGTAGGAAACGTTTTGTCAACAAAAACATGGGTTTCTTATTGGACAAGTTCAGATTAGTCGCTCCCCGTTTTAGTGGTTTGCTTCTTTTTGGTTCCTACCAGTGAATACACCCCAGGGCATATCCTGGAACAAAATGTCAAACAATCATTGATAAATATTGAATGGAGAATACCAAATTGTTTTGTTTTAAATTATTCATCAAAGTTATGCACTACAATATAAAGTGTGTTTATAACAGTCTGTTTATTAAACAAGGTAAAGATATTTTTATTTTTTAAACATTGATATTCTTAGTTTTACTTCTGTCTTGTGTGTGCATATTAAGTTGTCTAGAAACTTTATATGAAATCACAAAGCAAGACAAGAAAAGGTGTAATAAATCTGCACTATCTTTTCATAGAGAATATAGGTTAACAGTTAATTCATATACAGATTACAGTTTGGATATTCCATCCGGAAAAATAAAAATGTTTACAAGACCAAATACTGAAGAACACAATACTGAATATGGAAATAAAATGGTAGTTCAATAATAAAATTGTTAAAGCTTATACGTAAATAACTGATATAAAACATGAATATTTATAAAAAGTATCAATATTCAGAAATACAAATCATTACAGTAAGTTCATACATAAACATACCTGTACAAAACCGTTATGAAACGGTACATTGACCAATTTTTTTCTCGGAAGAGAGTAAATTGAAGTGGCAGAGTCTGTTGGCATAAATGTTTATTTCCAGGCCAGTGGCTTGTATTGTATTTTTTTTAAACAAACTATGAATGTATTTAACAATATTCTCAGTTCCATCTCAAATAAACATCTAGCCTTAGCACCTTGTCCTAACCTGAAGAATACAGGCTACTAGTACCATCCAGAGCAACCAGAAGGTAAAATTACAGTAAAAATACAACAATACTGTGTGCATACCATGATGAAAGAAACACTTGCAGTAACACTACCATCATATGAAGTTATATGGTTTGAACAAACTCATACTGACTGCACGTTAAAATGTAAACCTGTTGAGAATGAGTTTCACAAATCAAGATAAAACAATCCTGAATGTAGTAGGATTAGGGTTAATATTGGCTAACTATTTGGTCCAACCGTGTACTTTCAAATATCATTGTCATGTTTAAACTATGTAATTGCCTTTTTTTCAAAAAAGCAGCACAGGCCTCTGTAACCAGGGTGGGAAATAGCTTTAACTTGACTTGGTGATATGATTGTGAAGTGTAATGTGACACCAGTGAGAGTATAACAAAGTAGAAGTCAATAAAAATACTAAATATTTCACCTCCAATAAATGTATGTTAGCTATATATTTCTCTAAATATATTCAGAATAGAAATGTAGTTACTCTAGTAATATAGACCTAACCACATTACCAACTTGTCAACATAAGCTGTTGTGAGTTAGAACTATCATGACAGAAAGCATTACTCTCCTTTGCTAACAACAGCTTGTGTTATGTTATGATGACCATCAGAAGTTACTTGACAAAAGCTGACATGACTGTTCATAACATTTGTAATGCTCATCTTGATAGCTTTGTGTAGGCCTATTGAGGGCAGTGCCAAGTAAAGCCATAAAGCTGACGCACTAGCTAATGTTAACTTGCTTTCCCAATGAATCTTGACTAGCCTCACGTAGGTGCAAAGCCACCAACTCACATATGTAATACCTGGCCACAAGGAAAACGTCTGAAAAGTTCTGTTGATTTGAACAGTTCAGTTGATTTAATTAGTGTCTGATCATATAACCCATATGATCTTGATTCCATTAACCATAACAATTGAACTGATCTTGACGAAACAGTAAACATTCATTACTTTTTTTTAAAACATTTTGGTGCACTTTGTTTCACCATTCCTCCAAGAGAAACAACCTTACAATCGAATTGTCTACATAGTTCCAATTGCTTTTCTCTAAAATGCTGCTTTTGAAGTCTGACCCTGTAAACTTTGCTTGAACAAAAAAATAACCAAAAAACATCAGACTTTTGATTAGACACAGTCAATACTCTTAGCTGCCTCAAGTAATCTTTTTGCATTTCCATCGGAAAAGATAGAAAAACATTTGGATCCAAAACCACAAGGCCTGAGAGCGCTTTAAGATTATCTTTGGATGTCGCCAGAACACACCCAGAAAACATGAATCCATTTAGTTTAGGTATAGGGGAAAATATTGAAAGAAAAAAAAAACATTTAATGGAATCATTTTTTTGTACATTAAAATGTTAAGGGCCAATGCATAAGACTGTTTGCATAAAGCCTTCGTAAGTGCTCAGTTGTATCCAACACGAGACATGATCCGACATTTGTTCCCATTGACATAAACCTTTGCAAAGAAGATGCTACGCTCGTTTTTATTTTAACCGACCCAATCTGTGTAAAAATGGAACAAGGGTTTGTAAATGAATGTCAGGTGTCATGTGATGCATATGTAGGCCTTGGGTCGATGGACTTATGTGCAGGGCCCCTAAACGTCAGCCTTCCATAGAAAACAATACAACAACATACAGTAATGCTAAACTCAGATGAGAGAGATGCGTATTGGGATACTGGGGGATTCATTCCTCTGGGGGGACTGATGGCTCACTAGGTGCTCCACTACCGTGTGTTTGGACATGTGCTTCATAAGGTAGGTCTCCTGCAAAGACACAAAATGGACGACTCAAAACCGGTTTGTATCCCTGACACAAAAGCATGTTGGCAACCCTGGTTCCAAAATGCAGTTATGACTCGTGCATGCACGTTTTTGTAAGTCAGGAAGCAATATTCACAATATTCTTTGACCACTGTAGATTATTTCTACATGTGGTGAGCTTAAATCGTGCTTAGTTATCATAATGTCCAGCTTGAGCAAATGTTTACAGACACTATAATTGACCAGGACCATAGCAATGCCTTGTATTTGCTGACACTACTACTAACACCTAATACTGAACAGTGGGTTAGAATACTCACTGAGGTGTATGCCCGGCCACACATGTTGCAGCAGTACGCCTTAGCATTTTTGATGGCGTGCGCTGACAGGTGGATCTGTAACGATGCTGAATCTGAGTAGGCACGGTAGCAGTTGGGACATTTGTACGGCTTGTCTTTGTTGTGCTGCCTCTGGTGGGACTACATAGCGCGAGAGAGTGGGGCAGGGAGAGAGAGAGAGAAGAGGTAAGAGCAACCTAGTCACTCGTTGCAGGATAACTATCATTCAGAGCATTCCAGTAAAGTTGTTATGGTATGGTTGAGTAGACTGTTGCTTGACATTTTCAGCAATGATATCCAATTTAGGTCTATTGTTATACATTTTTCCTTGTCATTTTTGAATAATACGGCTTAAAAATACCTATATTCGTTTCTCATGGAATCTTATTATTTTAATTTGGCAGTATACTGTTGCCATTTAGGACTATGTTCAGGTTGAATTGTTACATGTACCACCTTTAACATTACGAAGTGGTTGTGGATCCCAACGTTTCTGGACCCCTCTTCCCGACAGCTAAAGGTCCCGGAGATTCTGCACATGATTCTCTACTTTACGCAGTCTCTGCTCTACTCGATGAGAACAGGCTACTCTGACGAATGGTGCTTGTTTAATAACGTTAGATCAAAGCTGAATCAATCATTATAAACTGGTTGGATCCTGGATGCTGATTGCAAGAGCAGCGTTTCCTTGCCGTGCTGTATTGGCCGACACAGCTATGCCTGCTGACAGTCCCATCTGAAAAGTATGACTATGCCTCCATAAGAATATCATGTTCATGCTGCTGTCCGAATCATCTCAACTCAAACATTATTTCCCTCTGCTTCCAGCCTAGCATTTAGTTTGGTACGTCTGCCTGTCCGACCTCTGAAAAAAAAAATCACTTCAGAATTTCGATCTCTGTAATACCATACAGAGTGAACGGTGCCCAGGCGACAAGAGACAACTTTTTCTGAGCCAGTCGAATTCACTCATCAACGTCATTATCATGGACATCCAAGTAAATGCCAATAGGAAAAAAAGCTATAACAAAGACAAATGCAGCTAGTGTACTGTCATTCCAGGTTCACTGAGTTAGCTAAAGTTGGCTAGCTAGCAAGTGACAAGAACGTATCCAGCCTGCATGGCAACCATTTTGTTTAGAACGGACGTCCAGTCCTTCTGCATAGGCATAGCAAATATAAAAAAAGAATTAACGAATGTAGCAACATGCCCAAAATAACCAAACTTTTGTCCGGACTATATCTTCTGGTGGAAGAATGCAATTGTATGAATTAATTAAAATATGTAATACATTGCTATTTTAATATGTTGGTAACTGTTTTATAAAAGCAAATAAGGCACTCGAGGCAGTGCTGTATCGCGTCGGGCTGAACAATGGCATTTACCTGCGACTGTATTCATGATACAGCACTGCCTCTTGTGCCTTATTGCTTAATAACATAACCAAATATAATAGCATAGTAGAATGTTACTGTAAGCCAAGAAACACCATCTAATTTCTATTTTTAGGATGATTGCGCTAATGGTCACATTTTTTTCACGTGGCCCAAACTCAACAGTGTGCGCTACTATGCAACATATGTGCTTCGATTGAAACTAAACACAGCTAGGCTATGCTACAGTTTGTGAACACCATCTGCTCTAAAATTCCCTCACTGTACATTATTCAAAACAGCCTTGTAGGCTACTTCGCAAACAACACTATATAACTAAAGACGATCTAAATGCACCTCCCCATGAAACTGATTGAGATCAAATGGTTGGCATGCAGATGCTGCATGGACATTTCAGTGGTAAAACAGGATTAATCATGCACGATTGACAATGAGAAATTGAAGGGAGGGTAACCAGAAAAACGTCTACATCAAGTAGACGTATAGAAACACGTGCAGAAAGTGATTTGGATCTTCAAGCTCTGGGGGAAAGGGAGCCAGGGGGACAGGACGGAGTGGTTACCAACGGATCCGCAGCCTCGGCCTTAACATTATCAATTGGGTCGGGACATTCAAGACTGGGAGATGGACTGTAAAAGATGAGTAAATAATCCTGTTATGATGTCGCTACTACTGACCTGGAGGTTAGAGAGCTGGGTAAAGGCCTTTTCACATCCAGGGGCCGCGCATTTATAGGGTCTGTCACCAGTATGGATTCTAAGACACATACGGATGATGATAGATGCATGTTAGAGAATGAACTGAAATATTATGGTTTATTGAGCAATTACAGCAGAAAATAGAATGTAATTACAAAATACCATGTAAAAGAATATGGGGTAAACATACTATATATTATGACAGTTGTAAAATAATGGATACATACACTGTATCATACATTTCACAGTACTACCCAATGTCAGTGTTACTGATGGAAAGCTATTCCAGCAATACATCAATGGAATGCTCCGGTTTAAAATATATCCTTAATGTTGTCAATGTCATTGTGAAGAAACAGACACATTTTCATATGGTGCGGATTGTGGTGGACAACTTTTGTCTCTCCATCGCTTTCTATTCCATGAAGGTGAACTCAACTGACCTGGTGTGCTGCTGCAGGTGCGAGAGTTGGCGGAAGGAGTTCTCGCAGTAGGAGCAGTGGTAGGGCTTGATTCCCAGGTGGATGCGGAGGTGCTGGGCCAGGTAGGATGCGTTGGCAAAGGACTTGGAGCAGTGGGGACACTTGTGGGGCTTGGCCTCCGTGTGGGACTTGGAGTGGATCTGCATCTCTGACTTTGACATGAAGGTCAGCGGACACAGTTTGCATCTGGATACAGGAAAATGGGACCGAGTCAAATCTTATGTCACGGACGAAGGTTCTGTTACGAATGATACTGCAACACCCAATAAGGTGTCATGACTGAATGCCTTACTGTACTGTATGTACCCCCTTAAAGTAAAATGTTACTGATATGTGCATATAACATAACTACATATCTCAAGTAGGTCAAAAACCATTGAAAATGGGTGACTTATTTAAGAGATAAGACTTTAAACTAAGCGAAACGAAAACTTTTTGTTGTTGAAGTAACCATACCTGTAGGTTTTGCCCTCTTTGGCAGGGAAGGTTACACAGCCCAGGTCGGCGCCAGAGGCCATGATGGGGTAGGGCACCACCAGCAGAGGCCCTCCACTCTCCGCTTTGATCTTCTTCCGCCCACGGGGAGTCTTGGGTGGTGGGCCGAGGAGTCCGGCCAGGCCCCCGCTCTTTATCTGTTCCATGCCAGGGCCGCTGGCCAGCCCAGAGATGATGTTGATTGATGGGGTCCCTCCCAGTCGGTTCTGGCTGCTGGAGGTGGGGGTGAGGGCCTCTGAAGTGCTGTGGCTGTCCAGCCGGGACATAGGGGCCAGACCTGTGTATGGGCACATGAAGACTTACAAGTGATAAGCCATGCAAAAAGTTAGCGATTTAGCTTGCTGAGAGACTGAGCTTTTATGCAAACTAATAAGGGACCGTGTTACACTGAAATGTATTTGGCTCTTGTCTGATCCCTTGCCGTGTAGTACATGGCTGTTGAATGTTTTCATTGATGATTGTACATATATGTTTCCCATGAGAAAGGGGGTGTGGTTATTACCTGACCGATGGTTGACTCTAGAGGGCTGCTCAACGATCTGTCGCATGTGCCACTCATCCCACAGTCCTTTAACCTTCACTGCTGACTTGTCATCCATCACTTCTGCATCAGAGATTGAAGGCAATACAATTAACTGATCTAACTGAGGGACCAATGAGAAAATCATTTTATAAATAGCACCAATTTCTACTCATCATCCATCCTGAAATCTTACAATGCTCAATAATAAAATGGGAATTATTTAAAACTGGACTGGTAGGCATCCACCATATGACTTTCATCTATGCGTTCTCAAATGAATGCAGAGGAGTTGCGGAGGGGAAACCACTTAAGACTATTGAGATGCACCATTGTAACAGGTCTCAAGCATCACCAGAGCCAAGTGGTGTCTCCAGTGTGCACCTATGTGGTGAGCAGACAGCAGACTGCAAACAGTGTTACAGTACCTACCTGGTACAGAGCTGGAGGCTGTGCGGGCATGCAGGGCGATGTCGGGCTGCTGGACCGAGCCCTGGGGGTGATGCTGGCCCTGCTGGGGCTTGGGCATGAGCATGCTGTGCTGCCCCCCGTCCAAGGGGGAGGAGGCCACCAGCAGGGTTTGCTGGGAGGGGGCTGAATTGGTCGGCAGGTGCAGGGGTCGGATCTTCTCAGCCATCAGCTGCTCCTTGATCTTGTTGATGAGCACCAGGTTATCCAGCTGAAAGGGTTAACCGGTCATGCTCAACAGAAAACAGCTCCAGTTTATCAACCATCAAGCTAAAGATGATCCCATTATAGTCCTACTTTTGTTGCTGGGTTAATACCTATGTGGACATTCTTAGATTTAAATACTTCTGAGAAAATAATGAGATGCTTAATATCAGCCTAGATGGAAGAACAGAAAAAAGGAAGATGTCCTTACCTGGCCAGGCATGGAAGGAGGCGGAGGCCAGAAGTAGGGGTTGTTGAATCGAGGCTCAGCCATCCTGAGACAGAAACACACATTTTACTGCAGTATTATATACATTTCCAATACAAATATACAAAGCATTTTTGACAGATGTTATTAAAACTACTTAGATTAAAACAGTGTCAGTTTATATGTCCATATACTTTTTAATTCCGGTGACTATTTGTTTTTGAGAATACCTCATATTTTCCTTTGTTTTCTGAAGTACATTGTTTCTTAAAATCAGAGTAAGTAGAATGAAAAAAGTACAATAACGTTAATAGGACGCATACTCAGGTCCACCTCTCAAGACCAAAATAGCAGTATTGTACTATATGGCTTATGAAAATGTATTTTTGTGACTGTGTGAATTTGGTTATTGTGTGTATTTTATGTTATAACTAAAGTTGTTACATTATTTCTGTTACATAAAAGTAATACTTATACAAAATAGGACATGCCAATAATAAAGTATTAATATAATACTTTTATTGTGGTATTTAGATTAGATAATAAACAGAACAGAACAATTCACACACAGTCCCAATAATACATTTTCATAATTATGGCTAGCATTTTTGTATAAAAACCTATTATGTTCAGTTCAAACTACACAGTGAAATAAAGGCCTACCATTCAAGAAATGATAAGAATGCAGTCAGATGAAAACTTTCACTGTTCACACCTGTCAGTCATTTTCGATTTGCCTACTCTCAATATTCTTTATCCCACTCCTAAATGTTTATTTAAATTTGCCTAAAGATGGCTGAGTACACATTTTTGGTCAGAAATCAGAATAGGTTAAAATGTCATCGTTGTATTCATTATTTCTTACCAAAATTCATTTCCAGTAAAATATGAGTTACGTAGGGTAATTTTGGTAACTTTTCCCTCATAACATGTTTGCTTTGGTAGTCTAGACTTGTGTTAGACTAACACGTGTGCCCTTCGACCTTTCTGGAATTCAGTGACATAATTTGGCGATGCGACCATCCGATACAATACCACTCAGACAGTTTTATTTAAAAAAAAATCCAGACAAAAGAGAAACAAAAATGGCAGCCTGACTCATTTTTATAAGGCGAGACGCCATATTCTGCAGATCCCAATATTAGGAGCATCTTCTTTTGCTCCTAAAAGAAGACCGCCTAACACAAAGGTGTGTTTATGTCAAAAACATGAATGTTTGTTTACGACAAATTGCAGGTTAGAATAGCCCGGCCTCTCCACCTCTTAAAAAAACAGACACTTTCTACAACAACCATGCCCTGCAAAATAACACGGAAATAGGTAAGATGCCCAAGCATTGCACCTAAATATTTTAATAAATCAACATCATCGATGCGTAAAGGTCACAACCGCACGCTGACAGATATTCTAAAATACGTTATCCCAATCTTAACAAAAATGCGTTGAACATTGCAACTTTTTGACGAACCGAGGGGCAATGCATACATATCTGCACAATGCATACATTTGCAGTTTATCGACTTCCAGAAATACATTTACAAATAACATCAAATAATTGCAGACAGACCTGATGTCCCGATTGCAGATTTTGTCTTGCTTTATGAAATGTTGATGTTCTTTCTGCCTGCCTCCAATTGGTTCAGCGCTTCCGGGTCGCTTTGTTCACTTCTGGGTGCCGCTACACCGTAGCTGCTGCAAACTGACTGAATGCTGGGTATTTTTAATCTGAATCCATCAAAAACAATAGTTTTTAGCGTGGCTATAATGCTAAACAACACGCACAAACATTGATCATGTCCAGGAGTCCAAACGCGCCTGTGTCACTTGCGACATTACTAAAAGAGACAGTGCCGTGTACTTAATAAGTATATTAAAGATTCGTAATTTGATCATTAATACCTCTTAATTAAACGTTCCGTGCAAAATTGATATAAATGACATTCTGATTCAGCTGACGATAGTGAACAAGTTACACCCCTTGCTTTTGCAATTCGGTATGGTATTTTGTTTTTGGAGTTCAAATGTAGCTGAAACATTGCTCGAAGGCATTTACTTTAGTATTTTATGACTTTTTAAAATAATTTAATTATATGTTGTATATATTTCTGTTTTTACTTTGGCTATTTTCAATACATTTCATTTACTTCAAAAATACTTTCTTAACTTCAATAGCTTCAACTCCAGATGACTTTCATGAATACAACCAACTGCTATTGGTTTAGGGACCTTGTCTGTACATTCTATTGCAATTACTTTTGTATTTTTTTACTTTGGCAATTGAAATGAAATATGCCTCATTATATGCCAAATAATACGTAACTTTAATAGCTTCCACCCCATATCACTTAAATGAAAAACACTTCCTTCAAACATCAATAGCTTTCACCCCATATGACTATCTGTTATTGGTTCCTCATCTGTCCAATCTACAGCAATTACTTTTGTATTTTTTGACTTTGCTATTTTTTTATGAATTTTTGTTGACTTTACATGAAAAAATACTTCCATAAAACTTAGCTTCAACCCAATGTGACTTGCATATGAATACAACCAACTGTTATTGGTTGAGGGAACTCTTCCCTCCAATCCACTGCAATTACTTTTGGGGCTTTTTGACCTTGTCAATTTTTTGTTAATGTTTTTATGTACATGACAAGTACTTCCTTAACTTCAATTATTTTCCCCCGATATGACTTGTATGAATGAGTCCAGCTTTCGCTCCACTGGCCGTTTCAGAGCAGTGTGTCACCATTTGGCTATCTAAAGAGGGTCATAGTTACTTCTGCCCATTAGCTGCATTTTATTGACAAATGTCAATATAGCTTCTCAAACACATTACATATTGCTCTCAAATCAATTTGACATTGTTCAGCGACCCTGAACCAATAACAGTTGTTAGTATTCATGAAAGTCATATGGGGTGAATGCTATTGACACTTTAAGGAAGTGTTTTTAATTTAAAGTCCGTCCAATATCATAGAAAATATCCAAATTGAAAAAATACAAAAGTATTTGCCGTAGATTGTACAAAAAAAGTACCTGAACTAGTAACAGTTGGTTTTATTCATGAAAGTCCTTAGGGGTGGAAGCTGTTGAAGTTTTAAGTAAGTATTTTTTACATATAATTAAATCATATCCATAGGAAATAGCCAAAGTCAAAAAATATCAAAGTAATTGTTTTTCATTGTATTGACGAGGTCCCTGGACCAATACCAGTTCATTGAATTCATGCAAGTAACATGTGGTGGAAGCTATTGAAGTTTTAAACAAGTTTTCTTTTTTTACATAAGGATATAACATTTATTTTAAACAACCAATGGCAAAGAATAAAAAAGTTATTGCCAGAGATTGTACAGACGAGGTCCCTGAAGGAATAACAGTTGGTTATATTAATGCAAGTGATATGGGGTTGAAGCTATTGAGGTTTTTAGGAAGTATTTTTTTTAAATGACAAAATTGAACTAATTGAAAACATAAAAAGTGAGCATAATTTTGAGAATGTGTCAAGCATTTTTTTGATACATACATTAATGACTTCTTGAGCTTATCACACGGCCAAAACTGTTTACACTGCCACTTGACTTTTTCCATACTATCTATTCCACTAGTAACTATAGCCTAATGACTATTGTTTATTATAGAATTGTTTGATCATTAAAATGTTGGATAGCATACAGTCCAAGGACAGTGAAGATGGCCTTCCTGGGGATACTAGAGTAATGAAATGCTTTAGTCTAGTATTGCACACAGTATCCCTGTAATATGCAAGTGTATGTTAAAGGAATTTAATTCCTATATGTTTATCAACCAATTCAATTAAAACACTCTGCCCATACATAAGAATTTGTAAGATACTTATCAGCATTAAATGGACAGAAACCAGTCTCAAAATCAATCAATCAATAGCGTTTATTCTCAAGAGTACTGATCATATTACAATTTACATCAGGTTATATAATAAAGATGATGTCATAGGTTTTAATGTCCATCCTCCTCTCGGATACAATGGCAGTATAGTTAGAGTTCTCATCACTGTCTGCCACCTGTTAAATAATCTGCCACCAACCCAAGGTCTTTCCCCTCCCTGGGTAGACACATCATTCAAGCCTGTCTGAAGATAAACCCATTCTTTCTAACAAGGAACACATTACATTCAGCATTATGATTATAATAAGATTCATTCATACAGTAACATAGTAGTATTCTGTAGCGTTCTCATTCTGTTTAATTCTAAGTCAAATGTATACATATTTTAGTCATTATTCACAAAAATCCCATAACAGTGTATCAGTGGAGAATTGACTCCTGAATCTTGGCTGGCTTGACACACAGGCTGGGACACCAAGCAATGGGAGTTGCACTATCACTGTTTGCTACGCTGGTGTCAGAAGTGAGTGACATAGGAAACCCGTGACAGGACAACTCCACTTGCAGGTCTTGAACCTGGGTCTACTAACCTGTAAGCACACTCACTAACCATAGCTCAAATAGGGTTAACCCAGTTGGGAGAGATTGTATGCTTCACTATCAAATCAAATCTAATTGTATTTGTCACATGTGCCAAATACAACAGACCTTACTGTGAAATGCTTACTTACAAGTCCTTAACCAACAATGCAGTTCAAGAAATAGAGTTAAGAAAATATTTACTAAATAAACTAAAGTAAACATATATCTTTTTTAAAGGCCCTAATGTGTACAAGCTTTGGGGCGGCAGGTAGCCTGGCGTGTAATAGCGTTGGGCCAGTAACCAAAAGGTTGCTGGATTGAATCCCTGAGCTGACAAGGCAAACATCTGTCACTCTCCCCCTGAGCAAGGCAGTTAACCCACTGTTCCCCGGGTGCCGAAGACGTGGATGTCTATTAAGGCAGCCCTCCGCACATCTCTGATTTAGAAGGGTTGGGTTAAATGCGGAAGACACATTTCAGTTGAATGCATTCAGTTGTACAACTGACTAGGTATCCCCCTTCATCTTTCTACGATGGCCTCACGTGCACCGTCCCGCTCTGACACCAGTGTAGCAAATCGTGACAGTGCAACTCCCTCTTTCAGGTCTCGGACCTGGGTTTCCCACTTGGCAACAAGTCTACCTAGGCAAGGGTCATTCCATTCATACAAATTAAGTTACAGTGTGTCATCACACAGCAGATTATTGTGGATAAGTATCATTTTTTTTGGTATTTTCCGAATGCACAGTAAATGGCAGTTTTACAAAATTAAGTAGAACTGCTTGCTTACGTATGGTTGTTCCACCAATGGAAATAGGCATTTTATCTGACAGGGTTTCCTGTCGCCTCATCAGTTCTCCGAAGTCTTGAAAGAGCTGACACTATAGACTTCCTTTGACCTACTTCTAACTCATCTTAGAGTATTAAGAGCCAGCTTAGTTTTTTTGGTTGAATTCTGTCTAGGAAATTGGCAGATGGCTAGCTACAATGCCGCAAACATTTTGTGTTGATTCACTTTGTACTTTTTGGACGTCACAGGCTTTTTAATATTTATCTTAAGTTATGTTTTACGATTGAGATAAGAACGTTCATTGATTTCAAATGAGAGAAGCAAATGACTGCCTACACTTAATCATTTCAATTATTTTCAAAATGTGGTTCTGTGTGTTGGTAAGTATTATTGGAATCATAAAAATTGCTAAAAATTTTCATTGTTTCATTGTTAAAAATTCCTATACATTAATTAGGAAAAAGTTTTTTTTTAAAGAATTGATGAATTGTTATTGGCCTGTCATAATGCTTATATAACGCCATCATAACCAATACGTAAAGTGATATCGTAGCAGATTATTTTTATAATGACAGACAATTATTTCATATATGATGATGCTTGAAATGTTTAGCATTTCATGTTTGGTGACAATAGTTGTCGTTAGTGTTAGCAAGGCAGTGATGTGGAAGGCAATATTTCCATGTCAGTGTTTTTACACTGTTACAATTACAATGTAGGCATTCTGACTGGCCACTTATGAAGTGTTCCCAATGATCAAAGTATCCTACATGTTTGGAGGTTTGACATCAGATCTTTAAAAACCTATCTGATGTTGAAATCAGAGTATTGGTAAGGTTATTTCAAAATATACACATTTATGTAAAGGAATATGAGTATAACGGTAAGAGCCACTAACATGTGCCACCATCATTAACAAACCTCTGTCTCGCCTTTGTCTGCCAGGTTTTGACGCTAGCCTGTCTCAACTCTACACAGAGTTGCACAGAGGAGGAGCTAAAAAATGACCCGGAACGTAGCTGCAACAAATGTCCAGCAGGTAAGCAACACTGAGTAACACAATTTGAATCTGAGCATGGACAGAAGTGTAGCTCATTAGTTCCAATCTACAGTATATTGTATTTTGCTGTAACTATGTTTACAATCTTGATGTTAAACAGTGGATCATTTTAGGCATTAAATTACAGTGCCTATAAAACAATGTTTCTGCATCTCTGGTGAAGATACATATACATTGTACTGTATTTCAACATGTCTTTCAGGCTTTCACAAAGAAACCTCCAAATGCAGAAAATGTATCGGCCAGACATTCACAGCGATAGTAAATGAACTGCCAACTTGTCATCGCTGTAAAAAATGTGATATAGGAGGTACGCATTCTTCACTCATATTCAAGTGTCAATTTCTGGACCGCAGTGTAATAATGATTGTTCATACACGCGTGTGTGTGCGTGCGTGCGTGCGTGTAAGAAGAAACTGTATATTTTTCCCCTTGGGAGTTTATGTTTTGCGATGGGAGTGAGACAGACAGTTTCTTCTGTGTTTTTTTGTCCTAGTATCTCAAGTGGAGAAGAAAGGTTGTGAGCCCAAGAGTGACATTGTATGTGGCTGCAAGGAGGGATTCTACCCAACGAACCTCAACAAGGACTTGTACTGTGAATCATGCTCCAAATGCAAAAACTGCAGTCTCTGTAAGTATAACTCTTTTATGACCTGATAACATTCAAAATGTTGTGCAAACTGGAAATAGTTCTGCTGAATTCCCTGCAGCCTCAATAATGCCTCAATAATAGGGCGGCAGGTAACCTTGTGGTTAGTGTTGGGCCAGTAAACTGAAAGGTTGCTGGTTCAAATACCCACGCCGAAAAGGTAAAAAATCTGCCGCTGTGCCCTTAAGCAAGGCACTACACCCTAGTTTGATCCAGGCATGCTGCACTACTGTGGCTGACCATGTAAAGCAATACATTTCACTGCACCCTTATTGATGTCACTTGTTAAATCAACTTCAATCAGTATAGATGAAGGGGAGGAGACAGGTTGGAGTCAACATAGGCCAGCATCCGTGTGGTACGCCTTCGACAACTTGTAGAGTCCCTGCTCAGACGAATTGATGGGGGTGGGGTGTTCCGAATGTTTTGTACACTCAGTGTATATACTGTATATATACACTGAGTATACCAAACATTAGGAACACCTTCCTAATATTGCCTTGCACCCCCCCTCAGCCTCAAGTCATCGGGGCATGGACTCTACAGGGTGTTGAAAGCGTTCCACAGGGATGGCCCATGTCGACTCCAATGCTTCCCACAGTTGTGTCAAGTTGGCAGGACGTCTTTTGGGTGGTTGACCATTCTTGATACACATGGGAAACTTTTGAGTGTGAAAAACCCAGCAGCGTTGAAGTTCTTAAAACAAACTGGTGCGCCGTTAATTAACATAAACACATTTAGCATCTCCTGGCTTCCACAACATAAGCCACTGACACTGACCTTTGGAACATCTACATTTTAAAAAGTCTAATAAATCCGTGTAATATAGCCTACACCTTCACAATATATCCTTTTTTTATTTTAGACAGGTCTAAGGAAGCATGATATGAAGAAAATGTTGTCTATTTCAGCAGAACAGAATAGCATACTCTGAGTTGTCCTAAACTAGCTATGCCAAATGGCTGTGGGCAACACTAGTTCATTTAGCAGACAAGATTTGCTTAGAATTTCATGGCATTATGTTATATTATTTTATAGTAATAAGAATACAATTGAACAAAGCTGTGTAAGATAGAAAGGATATTTTCTCCAAACAATTTGAGGGAGTGCGCACATGCGGCTATTCTGTGTTGAGCGGTTAACAAAGAAATAGGTACTCCTATATGCTTAATTAGAGTTATTAATGTAACTTTAGTTGTTCTACAAACGTTGGGATATATGTTTAGATATTTACTACATTATAAGGCTGCATGATGCAACTCTAATATGATTTGAAAAAAGTTGCTTGAAAGGCATGAGCTCTGATTAGTTTTTTTTGCGCAGCCTGTGCACACTTCGTCAGTCTCTCATTCACAAATTGAGAAGCACTTGAAAATGCCTCGAATTTCCCGGCAGCATCCCCTTTGTGTAGCCATAATGCACCCTAAAAAAATCCATGCCTTTTGTGGCCCTTCTTCCTAAATGCTGCCTGCTCGAAAGCATCTCTCACCTCACTCACACGGCTCTCCATCACGTGATCGGGTCTTTCTCACAGGCTACAAGTGAAGGCAGACACATCGAGGATGCAACTGCGCAAGTCCTTATCCAATTCCGAGGTGCATGTTGAAGATATTGGAAGAACTGTCCACATTTACTTTTCTTCAGCCAATAAGATGAGTAGGCCTAACGAACAGCAAAAGCTCTAGCCTATGTAAATCTACTAAAAGTTGATCTATTCTAGACGAGAAATAAATATTCCAAACATAGTCTGGGACAGTTGTGGGATGCGATAGATCCCAAATTAATACAACCTACTAGCAATGAAATGAAATGAAAATGTGATATTACCTGCAGAGTGAGGCTGAGCGCAACCAGATCATTGAATGTTGTAGTTCTATTCGGTAAATGTTGACTAAACTATTAGCTAGCTAGTAGTGTCTTCTACATTATAAGCGATGGCACAATAGCTGCACATGGCTAGCCTAGGTAAATTAAGCGCTAATCGTTCTAAAATTACGTGCGCGAAACTACACCATTATCTTGGATACGAAGATAGCACTGACAACTATGTAGCTAGTTAACACTGCACTGATCAAGTCGTTCAGTTGATTATAAAAGTTGCTACAGTGTTGTTATTCGGTAGAAAATGGATGCTTGCCAGCTGGCAAACTGCTGAAACTGATAGCTTAGTGTATACCACGTTAGCAAAGCATCGGTACTACCTTAATTGTAAGAAGCTATTTGGCCACTTTAATAGGCCATTGGGCTAGGTTACATGAAGTGTGCAACTATGATTAGAAAAAGTCGCCAAAAAAGGCATTGTTTCTTATGCTGGGCATCAGTGATAATATAGAATTCACATGTGATAGGCTAATATTGTCACCCATCAGACTATTATTGTTTTAATCTTGTCTGTACTGTACATATACTAAATAATATATGTGGGAAATTTGTTTTGATTAAGAATGGACCATTATCATGCACCTGTATCAAAACAGGGGCAGCGGGGGAAAGTACATGTCATCCAGTGGTGACCTGTCATTCAGGGCAGGGGGGCTTGACTGTTTTGCATGCTATTTTGGCATTAATACTGTACATGTCAAATATCACTTTGCCAACAATGTCCCCAAAAATTCGAATAATACATTGAGAAAATAAAGCTGCGTGGTCTCTTTTTTGCTTTATGCGTAAGGTAGCTCCAAAATGCAGATGCTTCAGCCAAGCTCAGTGCTTTCTGTGGTGGTGGGGCAGCCAGCGAAAAATACTGAGCGTAGGTGTTGGTAATGTCTGATGGTAGAGCTCGAAAATTCAAGCCCCTTGGGTGCTTCCATAGAGTTACATTAGAAGTGCCCATCCAAGAAGGCTGAAGGTCATTGGCCACAGATAAAATGACGTCAAATCATGTTCTATCTACAGTAGTTTTTATTTATTTAAATAATTCTCCCCTTTTTTTTCTCCCCAATTTCGTGGTGTCCAATTGGTAGTTACGGTCTTGTCTCATCGCTGAGACTTCCGTACGGACTCGAGAGAGGCAAAGACCGAGAGCCGTGCATCCTCCGAAATACAACCCAGCCAAGCCGCACTGCTTCTTGACACAATGCCCACTTAACCTGTAAGCCAGCCGCACCAATGTGTCAGAGGAAACACTGTACAGCTTTGATTGGATGATCATGTCAACATCATTCTTTCAAAATCTTAGCTAGCAGTCATCATCATGAATTGGCAATCTACTTTTTAATCCTTGTCATATGAAGATACATTTTAGATCAATCGCATTGGTGCTCATCAGGCATTGGACATAAACATTACACAATTTGGAAATTGCAAAATCAACAATGAGGGGTTCGGAAGAAATCAGTGGCTAACTGCAAGCATTGCAAAGCAAGCACTAGCAATCAAGTCTCTTTTCCAAGCTTAAAATGATGAACATTAAACATCGGCCATGCTGTCAATGAAGCAAGATTTGTGCCGCACTTAAAACAATTGTTGACTCGGAACTGCCAAATCTGATTTCAGTGAGTTCAAGATAACTGGGAACTCGGGAAAAATGAGCTCCGACTGCGAAAGTACTTTCTGACAGGTCATCCAACTCGGAATTGTAAATCGTGAACATGGGCTTTTTTCTAGAGCTACGACCTGATCACTGACGTCATCTTGATTCTACCTTGTTTTTTCTGAGTTCCCAATTGTCTTGAAAGCACCATAAATCCAGAGAATGCCAGACTTTGATGACAAAGTTTGCCCACGAAGGACTGCCGCGCCACCTTCCTGTTCAAGTGAGCACAGCACAACAAGGTGAGTCCAAAAATGTTGTGTATGCTGCTGCATAAATGATGTAATATGCCAGGGAGATATATATACTGTAGCTAAGAAAGTAATACTAAGTGTATATTTATATTGTGTTGTAAGCTGTTAGTAGCCCATGTGCCTCGCTCTAATAATTTTGTCCCTTTCCCCCCTCATAACTTATCCCACTGTTCTGACTTGGTGGTGTACATGTAGCCTACAATCTGTTTTAGAGAAATGTAATCATTGAATATTGTAAGAGCCTTCATTGCCTGCTTATATGCCCCCTTTATTTATCCTACGGTTCTGACTTGATGTACAGGGAGAATACTGTAAGAACCGGCCCATGTTCTGAATTCTGTCACTGTACATTTAAAAAGTAGTGAACAAATAGTTTTTTGTGGACTACATCTGTCCTAGCTCGCTCATTAATATCTTAATCGAAATTACGGATTGCCTCTTATCCACTTTTCGTCCCCTAATGCCATAGATTGCACATCTCAATTGTCAGTAGGAACCACATTTGTTTAAGCAAGTCAGCCACATCAGCTATGTTTTTTTTAAAGGCAGTAAATGAGGCTGAATGAACTGTTTCGCTGCAAGACAAGGCTCCGCTGATAGCCAGGTGTAGCAGTGGTAAGGTGTTGGGACTCTGCTGTTGGGTTTTATGTAGGCCCTAACAGTTTGTGGGCACAGTTTGTCACCGTTATAGTGCAAATCATGTATTGTTTAGTGTTGTATAGTGGTTTTGCTGGCATGCATCCCACAGTTATATATATTTTTAACACACCAAGATTTACATGCTAAAATCACCACTGATGTCATCTATAGCGAATGGAGGACGCTTTTCCCCGTGGTTTATTTCTATGCCAGCCAGGTAGGCTGTACTCCTGTTGTAAATATAAGCAATGTGCTTAATATTAGGAAAGTTGAAAAATAAATATAGTAAGCCTAGCCTATAGATCCTCCTCTTTTCGGTAGAGGCCATCACTCTGTTTTCTGATGCAATTACATAGCCTATTGAAGTGTTTGATTAGATTTCCAAATGCATTGATGTCAGAGTGATTAAAGGGACAATGGAGTGCTGAGTCCAGTTAGCAAGTTTGGTAGGCTACTAATGACCATCAGCAGCATCAGAGCTGGGAGAAACCTAATTACCGTGACTAAATGGTCACGTGGACTTTGACTGCCTTCATGACTCATGACCTCCGGTGTGGTGGTAATACGGTCACTGCAACAGCCCTATGCCTGACACCAACTACCATACCCTGTTCAAAGGCACTTAAATCTTTTGTCTTGCCGATTCACCCTCTGAAAGACACACATACATAATCAATGTCTCAATTGTCTCAAGGATTAAAAATCCTTCTTTAACCGGTCTCCTCCCCTTCATCTAAATTGATTGAAGTGGATTTAACAAGTGACATCAATAAGGGATCATAGCTTTCACCTGGATCCACCTGGTCAGTCTATGTCATGGAAAGAGCAGGTGTTCTTAGTGTTTTGTGTACTCAGTATATAGAATGTATTTTAATTTTATCCCCTCACCTCTCAAAGAGTGACAGATTAGTGAAATGGCCAGGTTTTACTGTATGTGCACTGCTTTCATGTCCTTGACCAAAGGCCTCATTTTGTTTTCTCCATGAAATTCATTGAATGTTTTAAAATAACATGTTAAAATGTAAGCAGTGTCAAAACCGGAAGGAATAAGAGAAACAATGTTTTTGAATGAACAAATATGTGTTCACGATAAATGTGTTCATGATACTGTCTATTCTCAGAATTGTCCCTGTATTTTCCCTTCAGGTTCCGTGTGTAAGTCAGACTTTAACAAAGACGAGTTGAAGCGATGCCAACCATGCCAAACGTACGACCACCAGATTCCAGCTTCTACAATATTTATACATTTAGTAAACTGAACATATGCACCACCCTTTTTGTTTAGCTCTGACAATACAATATTCTGTAGTGTCAAGGAGTAATGCTCACATACTTTACAATCTCACCAAACCATAACATTTTGACACTGGCAATGACCATAGAATATCATAGATTTTTTTTCAAATCACACATTTACATTGTTTCACATTGAGACCTTGATTGTGTCCCAAATAGCACCCTATTCCCTATATAGTGCACAACTTTTGATATGGGCCCTGGTCAAAAGTAGTGCAATATATAGGGAACAGGTTGCCATTTGGGATGCATCCCTACTATTTAGCAAAACTCCTCAAAACCCCATAGTTATTTTGATATAGACTTGATATCCCTGAAATGACTCAGCCATGGGTTTTATTCCAGTGTACTAGAGAATGAACGTGTTCTGTTGTTGACACACCAAGGAAGCACAGTTATTTGTTGGATGCTGCTGAAAGATCAATCAGATCTTGTAATGGCATGCGTTGAGGTCAGTGGGTTGAGGACTTCCCCTCAAAGCGGAGCTTTATAAGATCTGCAGTTCCGGAACATCCTATGTTTCTGAGGTACTCTCAGGTTTCTGATAATCAATGTTCTAAAGGCACACCCGCTTGGCATTTTTCCTATTTTCTTTCCTTACAACCTGGAATTAAAATGGATTTTTTGGGGGTTTGTGTCAGTTGATTTACATAACATGCCTACTACCACTTTGTAGATGCAAAATATTTTTTATTGTGAAACAAACAAGAAATAAGACCAAAAAAAACTTGAGCGTGCATAACTATTCACCCACCAAACTCAATACTTTGTAGAGCCACCTTTTGCAGCAATTATAGCTGCAAGTCTCTTGGGGTGTGTAAGCTTGGCACATCTAGCCACTGGATTTTTGCCTATTCTTCAAGGCAAAACTGCTCCAGCTCCTTCAAGTTGGATGGGTACCGCTGGTGTAAAGCAATCTTTAAGTCATACCGCAGATTCTCAATTGGATTGAGGTCTGGGCTTTGACTAGGCCATTCCAAGACATTTAAATGTTTGACCTTAAACCACTTGAGTGTTGCTTTAGCAGTATGCTTAGGGCCATTGTCCTGCTGGAAGGGCAACCTCCATCCCAGTCTGAAATCTCTGGAAGACTGAAACAGGTTTCCCTCAAGAATTTCCCTGCATTTAGCGCCATCCATTATTCCTTCAATTCTGACCAGTTTCCCAGTCCCTGCCGATGAAAAACATCCCCACAGCATGATGCTGCCACCACCATGCTTCACTGTGGGGATGGTGTTCTCAGGGTGGTGAGAGGTGTTGGGTTTGTGCCAGACATAGCATTTTCCTTCATGGCCAAAAAGCTACATTTTAGTCTCATCTGACCCGAGTACCTTCTTTCATATTTTTGGGGAGTCTCCCACATGCCTTTTGGCGAACACCAAACATGTTTGCTTATTTTTTTCTTTAAGCAATGGCTGGCCACTCCTCCGTAAAGCCCAGCTCTGTGGAGTGCATGGCTTAAAGTGGTCATATGGACAGATACTCCAATCTCCACTTTGGAGCTTTGCAGCTCCTTCACGGTTATATTTGGTCTCTTTGTTGCTTCTCTGATTAATGCCCTTCTTGCCTGGTCTGTGAGTTTTGGTGGACAGCCCTCTCTTGTCAGAATTTTTGTGGTGCCATATTCTTTCATTTTTTTAAATAATAATTTTTAATGGTACTCCGTGGGATGTTCAAAGTTTCGGATATTTTTGTATAACCCAACCCTGATCTGTACTTCTCCACAACTTTGTCCCTGACCTGTTTGGAGAGCTCCTTGGTCTTCATGGTGCCGCTTGCTTGGTGGTGCCCCTTGCTTAGTGGTGTTGCAGCGTTTCAGAACAGGTGTGTGTATATATACAGTTGAAGTCGGAAGTTTACATACACCTTTGCCAAATACATTTAAACTCAGTTTTCCACAATTCCTGACATTTAATCCAAGTAAAAAATCCCTGTTTTAGGTCAGTTAGGATCACCACTTTATTTTAATAATGTGAAATGTCAGAATAATAGTAGAGAGAATTATTTCTTTCAGCTTTTATTTCTTTCATCACATTCCCAGTGGGTCAGAAGTTTACATACACTCAATTAGTATCTGGTAGCATTGCCTTTAAATTGTTTAACTTGGGTCAAACGTTTCGGGGAGCCTTCCACAAGCGTCACACAATAAGTTGGGTGAATTTTGGCTCATTCCTCCTGACAGAGCTGGTGTAACTGAGTCAGGTTTGTAGGCCTCCTTGCTCACACATGCTTTTTCAGTTCTGCCCACAACCTTTCTATAGGATTGAGGTCAGGGCTTTGTGATGGCCACTCCAATAGCTTGACTTTGTTGTACTTAAGCCATTTTGCCACAACTTTGGAAGTATGCTTGGGGTCATTGTCCATTTGGAAGACCCATTTGCGACCAAGCTTTAACTTCCTGACTGATGTTTTGAGATGTTGCTTCAATATATCCACATCATTTTTCCTCCCTCATGATGCCATCTATTTTGTGAAGTGCCCCAGCCCCTCCTGCAGCAAAGCACCCCCACAACATGATGCTGCCACCCCCGTGCTTCACGGTTGGGATGGTGTTCTTTGGCTTGCAAGCCTCCCCCTTTTCCTCCAAACATAACAATTGTCATTATGGCCAAACAGTTCTATTTTTGTTTCTTCAGACCAGAGGACATTTCTCCAAAAAGTACGATCTTTGTCCCCATGTGCAGTAGCAAACCGTAGTCTGGCTTTTTTTATGGCGGTTTTGGAGCAGTGGATTTTTCCTTGCTGAGCGGACTTTCAGGTTGTGTCGATATAGGACTCGTTTTACTGTGGATATAGATACTTTTGTACCTGTTTCCTCCAGCATCTTCACAAGGTCCTTTGCTGTTGTTCTGAGATTGATTTGCACTTTTTGCACCAAAGTACGTTCATCTCTAGGAGACAGAAGGCGTCTCCTTCCTGAGCGGTATGACGGCTGCATGGTCCCATGGTGTTTATACTTGCGTACTATTGTTTGTACAGATGAATATGGTACCTTCAGGCGTTTGGAAATTGTTCCCAATTGTTCCCAAGGATGAACCAGACTACAATTCTTTTTCTGAGGTCTTGGCTGATTTATTTTTATTTTCCCATGAAGTCAAGCAAAGAGGCACTGAGTTTGAAGGTAGGCCTTGAAATACATCCACATGTACACCTCCAATTGACTCAAATTATGTCAATTACCTTATCAGAATCTTCTAAAGCCACGACATCATTTTCTGTAATTTTCAAAGCTGTTTAAAGGCACAGTCAACTTAGTGTATGTAAACTTCTGACCCACTGGAATTGTGATACAGTGAATTATAAGTTAAATAATCTTTCTGTAAACAATTGTTGCAAAAATTACTTGTGTCATGCACAAAGTAGATGTCCTAACCGACTTGCCAAAACTATAGTTTGTTAACAAGAAATTTGTGGAGTGGTTGAAAAACGAGTTTTAATGACGCCAACCTAAGTGTATGTAAACTTCCGACTTCAACTGTATATATATACTGAGATCATGTGACACTTAAATAAAGTCCACCTGTGTGCAATCTAACTAATTATGTGACTTCTGAAGGTAATTGGTTGCACCAGATCTTATTTAGGGGCTTCATAGCAAAGGGGGTGAATTTTTTTTTACAATTTTTTGAAACAAGTTCTTTTTTTTCACTTCACCAATTTGGTATTTTTTGTGCATGTCCATTACATGAAATCCAAATAAAAATCCATTTAAATCCAAATAAATTACAGGTTGTAATGCAACAAAATAGGCAAAATGTCAAGGGGGATGAATACTTTCGCAAGGCACTGTATGTTTATAGAATGGATTTTGTTCAACGCAAAAGCTCAACATATAAAAAACATCTGTATGCAAACCTTTCATTAACAGTTTGTAAACATTTGATCCATATGTTCTTTGTCCCTTTAAATGTTCACTTAAAAATGTTATTGGTGTCATATCAAACAAAAAGCTGTGAATGTCAATGTGATATAGTTGGCTGGGAAATCCCTTCTGGTTTTAATGTGAGTGACCTTGTGTTTTTCTGTCGTCATATTTCAGGAAAGAGTGCACCACAACTTCAACCCCCAAACTCCCAATACCAACACCCAACCCCGCCATCATCAAAAATACAGACACTTGTGAGTTCCACCAATACCTTTGCTTCCACAGATCTTTCAGTTCTTTCAGTGACTTCATGAAGCCTTCATAAGCTTTCATAATCCTTACATAGCACCTATTGTTAACACTCAGACAGCCTTGAGACACAACAAGCAGAACCAAGTTGTTTAAAACACTTACCTTTTTACAATTATAATACACTTATGGTAACTGACATGACAATGTAAGTCAACTCAAATGGTAACTATTGCAGGTGTTACTTGATAGCATTAATACTTGATAGAATTTCTCCTCCATGCCAACAATTTGCTGTAGTTGAATCTTTTAGCTCTCTACCCTACATTCTTCTGATCCCTCTTAAATGTAGTCAGATAGTAGAGTTATTTTTGTGGTATGAAATAAATGCCGTTGATGGTTATACTTATCTGTATCCTCAACAGCTCACCTCCCCTACATCATGATGTATGTCCTTCTGGTTTTCCTGGTCACCACTCTGTTAATGTCCTGTCTCCTGGGTGGATGGAGGAAACTTGGCTGTTACGCAAACCCAGAAAAGGAACTCCAGTTGCCTACCAGGGACACCTCAGCCAATGGTAATGATAAAATATTCAGGCAGTCAGTAACCCAGTTGACTTGCTTGTCAATTCAACACTGTAACCAATGGCCTACTCAGATTTGATCCCTTAGGGTGGTATATTGATATACATTATATATACAGTAATACATATACAGTTGCAAGAAAAAGTATGTGAACTCTTTGGAATAACCTGGATTTCTACATAAATTGGTCATAGAATTTGATCTGATCTTCCTCTAAGTCACAACAATAGACAGAGTATGCTTAAACTAATAACACACAAATGATTGTATTTTTCTTGTCTATATTGATTACTTAATTTAAACATTCACAGTGTAGGTTGGAAAAAGTATGTGAACCCCTAGGCTAATGACTTTTTCAATAGCTAATTGGAGTCAGGACTCTCCAGCTAACCTGGAGTCCAATCAATGAGACAAGATTGTAGATGTTGGTTAGAGCTGCCCTGCAATATAAAAAAGACTCACAAAATGTGAGTTTGCTATTCACATAAAGCAGTACCTGATGTGAACCATGACTCGAACAAAAGAGATCTCAGAAGACCTAAGATTAAGGATTGTTGACTTGCATAAAGCTAGAAAGGGTTACAAAAGTATCTCTAAAAGCCTTGATGTTCATCAGTCCATGGTAAGACAAATTGTCTATAAAGGGAGAAAGTTCAGCACTGTTGCTACTCTCCCTAGTAGTGGCCGTCCTGTAAAGATGACTGCAAGAGCAGAGAGCAGAATGCTCAATGAGGTTAAGAAGAATCCTAGAGTGTCAGCTAAAGACTTACAGAAATCTCTGGAACATGCTAACATCTCTGTTGACGAGTCTACGATACGTTAAACACTAAACAAGAATGGTGTTCATGGGAGGACACCACGGAAGAAGCCACTGCTGTCCAAATAAAACATTGTTGCACGTCTGAAGTTCGCAAAAGATCACCTGGATGTTCCACAGCTTTACTGGCAAAATATTCTGTGGACAGATTAAACTAAAGTTGAGTTGTTTGGAAGGAACACAATACTATGTGTGGAGAAAAAAAGGCACAGCACACCAACATCAAAACCTCATCCCAACTGTAAAATATGGTGGAGGGAGCATCGTGGTTTGGGGCTGCTTTGCTGCCTCAGGGCCTGAACAGCTTGCTATCATTGATGGAAAAAATGAATTCCCATGTTTATCAAGACATTTTGCAGGAGAATGTAATGCTATTTATCCGCCAATTGAAGCTCAACAGAAGTTGGGTGACGCAACAGGACAACGACCCAAAACACAGAAGTAAATCAACAACAGAATGGCTTCAACAGAAGAAAACACGCCTTCTGGAGTGGCCCAGTCACTCAACCCCGATTGAGATGCTGTGGCATGACGTCGAGAGCGGTTCACACCCGACATCCCGAGAGTATTGCTGAACTGAAACAGTTTTGTAAAGAGGAATGGTCCAAAATTAGGTCTGATACGCAACTACAGAAAACGTTTGGATGAGGTTATTGCTGCCAAAGGAGGGTCAACCAGTTATTAAATCCAAGGGTTCACATACTTTTCCCACCCTGCACTGTGAATGTTTACACGCTGTGTTCAATAAAGACATGAAAACGTATAATTATTTGTGTGTTATTAGTTGTGTTTGACTGTGTTTGTCTATTGTTGTGACAGATTTTCTGACCAATTTATGCAGAAATCCAGGTAATTCCAAAGGGTTCACATACTTCTTCTTGCCACTGTAAGCAAAGTTGTTGTTGTTGTTTTTTTTTTACTAAAGAAGTGTTGAATGTTATACTTGGTTTACCTGAAAATGTGGGTAATTCTTACCACTCCAACTTTAATAATGTTATTAGCAGCAGTGGTGTAGTGGAGGGTATATATACGCAGGTATACGCTGAATACCCGCTTATTTTACAGTTTGCATTGTGTATACTCACTTCTTAATCCCCACGATGCGTATCAAAGTAGTGTAGTGGAGGTATACACCATATCAATTAATAAGGTTTATGGAACAGATCAGAATGTTTAGCTTAAAATGGCGATAAACTCTTATTTTCTTCACATTTTAGCCGCAGCAATGTGCACACGGGCGAATGTTCTAAAATGCAATTTGCGGAAAACACCTTTCTAAATGCTTACCGTACCTGCAAGCAGTTTCATGGACATAGATGGAAATATCTGTTAGACATTTAGAAAGAGGGGCGATCTAAAGATGCAACAACTCTCATGAGTTGCTAATATGACTAGGATAAGGCCTTTGGCTGCTAGACAATGAAAGAAAGTTTAAAGAAAATATATAGAACAGGAGTATTGTATGCATATGAGGAAGTCTTTAGATAATAATTGCCTCCACGTCTCTATGGTAGGATTTTGGCTATAGGCTACTTTGAAGCAAGGTAAGACATCCCTCATAATGAGGTAAAACGTCCAGGTTTCAAACAATTAAGGAACAGGACAAATATAGTGATGGGCCTAACCATCTTGTGGTAGATGGAAAGGCTTTCCCATAAACTGTTTCAATGAAATGTTATCTAGCTTCAAATTAGCCTACCTTGCCGAATGATATCTTTATTATTTTCATCAATCCAGTGGTCGTTTGTTTTGCAAACTCCATCTCGTGCTACAGAAACACCGATAACCAAACAACAGTGCTAGGTGCCTGTACACTTGAATTAAAGGGTAACTACACTCAAAAATATAAATTTCTCTGATTTTTCCCAGACCTCAAAAGCAGTCTCCTAATGTGGTTTAAGCATTGTTATGGACTTAAAACCTCCAATTGTGTTGTTTTTCTTTAAAAAAAAAAGCCTGACGTTTAATCTTAAAGAGCTATTGTGTGAATACACAAGTTATTCACTGCAACAGTTGGTGCAGGAAACTGATCATATCTGTCTTTAACTCAAACAGATCAGCTTCATCATCAGCCAAACTACCCAACTTCACTGGTTAGTATCAGTTTCTGACGTTACATTTGGATAATGATCAGCGATAGTGTTAGAAAGGAAGCAGATGATACAAACTATAAAGAACATGAGAAGAAAGATGTTATTCGCCTGTAGGCCAGTCCTGACTAGCAGGTGCAAAACCTACATTACATTTAGAGTTGGAATGTACAGCATGGCTATGTTTGCATCAGTAGATATCATTTGTCTTTGTCTGATTTTAAACCTGTAAGGAAGAATCTAGTTCAGCAAATGATCAGTATCTCTTTTGATATGTTACTATACCTATACTGTATGTGTGTATGGACACTTTGCTGCTCTGCTTAGCCAGACAGATGCTAAGGATTATTGTCTGTCTGCTGTCCCTTCCAAGACGCTGAACATTACTGAAGGGATTCCCATGATGACACTCGCTCACAGTGCTGCCAAGACTGAGTTTAACCCCCTTGTCACACCCCTGCTGCCAGACAGAGAGCCCAGAGGTAAGTATTTGATGTTTGTCTATCTTCAATGTAGACGTAACTGACAAAATAAAGGAAACACCAACAAACACCTTGGCATAGATTATACTAGTGTCTGGAACTCTATTGGAGGGACGTGACTAGGGCTGTGGCGGTCACAGAATTTCGTCAGTCGGTGATTGTCAAGCAAATAACTGTCTGTCTCACGGTAATTGAACGTTAATTAACATAAACACATTTAGCAACTCCTGGCTTCCACACATAACCTGCAAGCCATTTTAAAAAGTCTAATAAACCCCATGTAATATAACCTACACCTTCTCAATAAATCCATTATGTATTTTAGACAGGTCTAAAGAAGCATGATATGAAGTAGAGAAGAATAGCACACTGAGTTGTCCTTATGTTAGGTCCTGATGTGGCTATGCCAAATGGCTTTGGGCTACACTAGTTCATTTAGCAGACAAGATTTGCTTATAATTCCATGGAATTATTTTATAGTATGAAAAATACAATTGAACAAATATTTTCTCCAAACGATTTGAGGGAGTGTGCACATTCGGCTATTCTGTCTTGAGCGGTAAATAAAGAAATAGATACTCCTATATGCTTAATTTTGAGTTATTAATGTAACTTTAGTTGTTCTACAAAAATTGGGCTATATGTTTAGATTTTTTATATATTATAAGGCTGCATGATGAGATTCCAATGATGATTTGAAAAAAGTTGCTTGAAAGGCATGAGCTCTGCTTTGTTTTTTTTTGGCGCAGGCTGTACACACTCCAATAGTCTCTCATTCACAATTTGACAAGCACATGATAATGCCTCAAATTTCACGGGGGCATCCCCTTTGTGGCCGTAATGCACCCTAAAAAAATCCATGCCTTTTGCAGCCCGGAGTGCTGTGTTGTGCACTTCTCTCTGAGTGCTGCACAATCTGAAGCATCTCTCACCCACAGGCTCTCTGTCATGTGATCAGATCTTTCTCACAGGCTACAAGTTAAGACCGACACATTGGGGACGTAACTGCACGTCCTTATCCAATTCCCGAGGTGCATATTGAAGTTAATGGAAGAATTGTCCACATTTACTTTTCGTCAGCCAACAAGATGAGTAGGCCTAACGAACAGCAAAAGCACTAGCCTATGTCAATCTACTATCCACCATAGTACAAAATTTGACCTATTCTGCTCAATAAAAAAATATTCCAAACATAGTCTGGGACAGTTGTGGGATGCGATAGATCCCAAATTAATGCAACCACTAGCATCAACAAAAAAGTTTTTATGCAATGTGGCTGACGCAACAGATCAGAATGTTTACTGTAGCTTAAAATGTTGATAAACTATTAGGCTTTCTTCACATTATAAGAACAGCAATGCGCACATTGTAGTAGGCTATAAGCGCGGATGTTCCATTGGCGAAAAACACCATTATCAAAAGTGACATTTTTATGGTGAAAATTATCTTCCCCAAACTTGAAACTCACACACTGTTTATATATGCCAGTTAGGCTCTACACCCCTTGTAAAGCGGATTAATGTGCTTAATTTTAAGAAGTTATTTGTCCACAATATTAAATCATATAGGCCTATGGGCTAGGTTACATGAGGTGTGTGACTATGATTCAATATAATTCACAAGTGATAGGCTAATATTGTCACCTATTCTTGATTTAAGCATGTCTTTAGATATACTAAATAATATATGTGTGATATTTGTTTTGATTTAGAATGGACAGTTATCATGCACCTGTATCGAAACAGGGGCAGCGGCAAAAAATACATGTCATCTATGCACTTAAATAGCGAATGGAGGAAGCTTTTCCCCGTGGTTTATTTTCATGGCAGCCAGGTAGGCTATACTTCAGTAAATATAAGCTACAGTGGGGAGAACAAGTATTTGATACACTGCCGATTTTGCAGGTTTTCCTACTTACAAAGCATGTAGAGGTCTGTAATTTTTATCATAGGTACACTTCAACTATGAGAGACGGAATCTAAAACAAAAATCCAGAAAATCACATTGTATGATTTTTAAGTAATTAATTTGCATTTTATTGCATGACATAAGTATTTGATCACCTACCAACCAGTAAGAATTCCGGCTCTCACAGACCTGTTAGTTTTTCTTTAAGAAGCCCTCCTGTTCTCCACTCATTACCTGTATTAACTGCACCTGTTTGAACTCGTTACCTGTATAAAAGACACCTGTCCACACACAATCAAACAGATTCCAACCTCTCCACAATGGCCAAGACCAGAGAGCTGTGTAAGGACATCAGGGATAAAATTGTAGACCTGCACAAGGCTGGGATGGGCTACAGGACAATAGGCAAGCAGCTTGGTGAGAAGGAAACAACTGTTGGCGCAATTATTAGAAAATGGAAGAAGTTCAAGATGACGGTCAATCACCCTCGGTCTGGGGCTCCATGCAAGATCTCACCTCGTGGGGCATCAATGATCATGAGGAAGGTGAGGGATCAGCCCAGAACTACACGGCAGGACCTGGTCAATGACCTGAAGAGAGCTGGGACCACAGTCTCAAAGAAAACCATTAGTAACACACTACGCCGTCATGGATTAAAATCCTGCAGCGCACACAAGGTCCCCCTGCTCAAGCAGGCGCATGTCCAGGCCCGTCTGAAGTTTGCCAATGACCATCTGGATGATCCAGAGGAGGAATGGGAGAAGGTCATGTGGTCTGATGATTCAAAAATAGAGCTTTTTGGTCTAAACTCCACTCGCCGTGTTTGGAGGAAGAAGAAGGATGAGTACAACCCCAAGAACACCATCCCAACCGTGAAGCATGGAGGTGGAAACATCATTCTTTGGGGATGCTTTTCTGCAAAGGGGACAGGACGACTGCACCGTATTGAGGGGAGGATGGATGGGGCCATGTATTGCGAGATCTTAGCCAACAACCTCCTTCCCTCAGTAAGAGCATTGATGATGGGTCGTGGCTGGGTCTTCCAGCATGACAACGACCCGAAACACACAGCCAGGGCAACTAAGGAGTGGCTCCGTAAGAAGTATCTCAAGGTCCTGGAGTGGCCTAGCCAGTCTCCAGACCTAAACCCAATAGAAAATCTTTGGAGGGAGCTGAAAGTCCGTATTGCCCAGCGACAGCCCCGAAACCTGAAGGATCTGGAGGTCTGTATGGAGGAGTGGGCCAAAATCCCTGCTGCAGTGTGTGCAAACCTGGTCAAGAACTACAGGAAACGTATGATCTCTGTAATTGCAAACAAAGGATTCTGTACCAAATATTAAGTTCTGCTTTTCTGATGTATCAAATACTTATGTCATGCAATAAAATGCAAATTAATTACTTAAAAATCATACAATGTGATTTTCTGGATTTTTGTTTTAGATTCCGTCTCTCACAGTTGAAGTGTACCTATGATAAAAATTACAGACCTCTACATGCTTTTTAAGTAGGAAAATCTGCAAAATCGGCAGTGTATCAAATACTTGTTCTCCCCACTGTATGTGTTTAATATTAGGAAAGTTGAAAAATAAATATAGTAGGCCTAGCCTATATAAAGCTGATGGGATCCTTTTTTATACATGACCCTAAGCATGATGGGATGTTGCTTAATTAACTCAGGAACCACACCTGTGTGGAAGCACCTGCTTTCAATATAAATTGTATCCCTCGTTTACTCAAGTGTTTCCTTTATTTTGGCAGTTACATGTAGTTTGTTTGTCTCCCAGTGTAGCTTTGCCGTCAGCCTTAGTTTGGCAACATTGCATTTAAGCTGCTCTAACAAGCTACCTGGACCACCTATTGAGTGCCTTTTGTTAACCCTTTATACTCGTGGGAATTTGACTGTATGTATAGGGCTAAATGTACATTTTTCTTACAGAATGAATATGAAAAGCAAATGCATAACCATGGTAGCAATTGAAAGGGAACAGTTTGGAGATAATGCAAAAATTATTAGACCAAAGGTGAGGACACAACAGTTCATCCTGACACAAGACTGTGTTGGATTTGACATTTTGAACATGGAGATATTAAATAAATGATAGAGAAGAAGCATAGAATATTAAGGAGTGAAAGAGACTGGGTCTCTGTAGAAAGACAGATAGCTGTGGAATGTGTTGGGTGGACAAGAGGAGAGCAACGTGTTGATACAGGGGAGACAGATGGACATCTGGGGATTAGATGGAGGGGTTGAGGTCAGGAGGCGAGGACAAATTCCCTGAAGGGAGTAATAAAGGTTTGGTATCTTGTTACTCTTTTCCTGTTAAACCATAAGATGTAAGGATTGAAGAGAAGGAGGAGTGTCTTAAGTGGGATATATATATCTGGATGGGAGAAATGTTGGGTTGTCTGAATTACAGCTGTACAGAACCTTTGGGAAGAATTAAACTTGGTTAAAGCTTCTCTAGTGTCCGTGAGTTATTTACTCAGAAAAATAAGAACCTAACAACTGAATCCAAACATCACGCTGTTGATTTTATGTGCATTTTACATTTAGTGTACTTTGCCACATTTGTCGATAGCGGAATCTGAAAATACTCTAGATACTTTCAGTAACAAAATAAGACTATTCCTGGAAAATGTGGGGTAGGTGCAAATAAGGGTTTGAATGAGAGTAGTAACTGGTGTCTCCAAGTGGCCACACACCTCTCTAAAGTGTGCACAGTTCCTAAGCAATTTCAATGCACTTTTATGACTCAAAGAAAAGTCTTGAACTATAAGGTACTTTTTCTTTAGCTCTCCTAGCTGTGCTGTTGAGGAACTAGAGCAAGCACACTTGTAGACGTTTTGTTTGGAACACAACCCTGTATCCTCAACATCACACAATGACCAAAAACGGTCCATTATATATCGGAATCTGGGTCAGGTCGGCATGATTTGAAATCTTGTCCTATTCCCAACATGACTAGCGGTCCTAAAATATGATCTTACAGTGTTTGGCTTTTACAAGGCAATTCAGGGATGGGGGCAACGTCTTGTTGCGTGTGGTGCTCAAGATCAGAACAACTTCAATGAAAACCAATACAGCGCTGTGAAGTGCAAAGCCCAGACCTCTGACATCATGTATAGTATGTTACTGTACAGTCACTTTGTTCCAATTTAGGCGCTTATTAGTGCCCAAATCTGCCATTTTCAACCCGTATATGGGTACGAGTGTAAAGGGTTAAGTAAATCAGGTGATAAATTAAGTGAAAAAGAGCCTGGAGTAGGACTTTAATTTTGGGTGCATAAGCTTGGATTTATTATAAACGTATATGATATAATGTAGGTGTTTTCGCATATCAGAAGCAAAAGCAAATCCCATCGAGCACATTTCTGAGGTGTGTACCCTACAGCATAGTACTACCTGTCCTGTCGCTTTGATGTGGGTAGAATATGTACTGTTGTGTACTCAAAACAACCGCCTTTCCTTAAATGCCGCAGCGTGTCAGCATAAAACATATCTCTTGTCAGTCACGTGGAAATGTGGGTGTATGTGTAGGTGGAAACTGCGAAACTTTGGTGATATGAATCAGAAAGAATCTGAGGTTCAGATTAATTGGCAAATCAAATAGCGAAAAGCAGCCTTCAACTGCTCGGCCTTTAACATTTAAGGTTGTTGCCTTATCCGTCTTGCAAATTACACCCTGATTCCAACATCCGTTCCACTGAAAATATGCACAGAAGCATCTACACCAAGCATCAAAGCGTGATGTTGGTTACAGTGGTTTCAGTGACAAAATATGATACATGAAAATGTTTGTCCCGGGTCTTTACATCCTGTTTTTGATCTTCTAACCTCAAATTTAAGGCCACGTTTTTTTGATTTTTGTATCTTTGAGATTAAATAGTATGGCCACGTCTAGTTTACATGAAAATTCCACATGGTTGTCAACTTCAGAATTCTCCCGTGTTGTTGTTGTAAGGTTATGGTGCATGTTCTGTGGTATAGTTCAGCTTGCGTGTCATTTCCTTTACAACAGTTGACTAGGGTCCAGACTGCGACTTCCCCCTCAAAAACAAATCTACTGGACTAGGAGTGTGCATAGTGTGCAAATCTAAATAATAAAATGCTTGTTAGAAATAAACTATGAGCATCACACTTATCAGGTCTCATCATTTACACAAGCGAGACAAGTTTAGCCGTTTCTGTTGAAAAGTTAAAGCACTTTCTCACTCCTAAAACGCACCCTCACAGCACAGAGAGGTTTCCTCATACGCCACAAATGACCTGATTACATTGATTGAATCTTGCCCAAACTCTCTATTACTTCTTTGCTTACTTAAAGGAAACCTCCACCTAAAAACGATCTTTTGATATCCGTTTCATTAGTCCATTGTTGACATTGTCCCAAAATGTTTTTCTTGTCAGCAATCAAGTTTTCAAGATATGTAACTTTCAAAATACACAAATAATCCCTGTATGATGCATTTTGCATCATGTTATATATTTTGAAAGTTACATATCTTGACAACTTGATTGCTGACAAGAAAACATTTTTGTTTTTATGTAGAGTTTTCCTTTAAGCACTTTACAAAAATCTCTCCACCTGTTACCTTTCTGGGCCCGTATTAAGCTTCTCAGAGTAGGAACACAGATCTAGGTTCAGTTTTGCCTTTTAGATAATAATTAATACAATTTCATGGACACAGGAACCCTTATCCTAGATCAGCACTCCTACTCTAAGACGCTTTGTGAATATTGGCCCTGATTTCCTCCCTCTCTTCCTCAGTCCCTCGCCAGGACACCCAGGAGGAGCACTGGCCCGCGACGGTGTTATATGCCATCATCAAGGAGGTGCCTCTGCGGCGCTGGAAGGAGTTCCTGCGCGTGCTCTCCCTGACCGACCGGCAGCTAGAGCGTGTGGAGCTGGAGCCAGGCCTGGGCTCTATTGAGAGGCAGTACCAGATGCTGCGGCTGTGGAGCCAGGGCCCGACTGCAAGTCTGGAGGACGTATACTCGGCCCTGCTCTACATGGACCTGGCTGGCTGTGCCTACCAGCTGCAGGATTGTCTGGAGCAGCTGCAGTGGAGAGCCACAACCAATGACATTACCACAGTTTCATAGGACAACTGAGTAGGGATAGACATGAGTATTCGAACAGACGTCAAAAATCGGTCTTAACCAGAGATCACATTGTTTTCAAATACTGTGTTGCAACTAAGCGCAAGGCACATCTCTGTCCATACTCACTCTCTCGGTTTGTCAATGTTTATAAATTCCCCACAATGTATCAAATGTATCAGCAGTACTAAATGTAGGCTACTGTTATTCATTGCCACTTCCCCATTAATCTAGAATGTTTGGTTATGGTCTTTTCTGTTTATTCAATGTATTAATACTGCATACTGTTCTCATTCTGGTAGTGTACACATTGTTTGGAGAGCTCACAAACTGCGCTGTGATAATGAAGTTGTGGTTTATTTAATTATACACTGAACAAAAATATAAACGCAACATGCAACAATTTCAAAGATTTTGCTGAGTTACAGTTCATATAAGGAAATCAGTCAATTGAAATGAATTCATTAGGCCCTAATTTAAGGATTTCATATGACTGGGAATACAGATATGCATCTGTTGGGCATCGATACATCTCCTTAGCATAGAGTTGATCAGGCTGTTGATTGTGGCCTGTGGAATGTTGTCCCACTCCTCTTCAATGGCTGTGAGCAGTTGCTGGATATTGGCGGGAACTGGAACACGCTGTCGTACACGTTGATCCAAAGCATCCCAAACATGCTCAATGGGTAACATGTCTGGTGAGTATGCAGGCCATGGAAGAACAGACATTTTCAGCTTCCAGGAATTCTGTACAGATCCTGCGACATGGGGCCATGCATTATCATGCTGAAACATGAGGTGATGGTGGTGGATGAATGGCACGACAAAGGGCCTCAGGATCTTGTCACGGTATCTCTGTGCATTCAAATTGTGCACAAAGTGAGCATTTGCCCACTGAAGTCGGTTACAACCCTCGTGAGGACGACGAACATGCACATGAGGTTCCCTGAGATGGTTTCTGACCATTTATGCAGAAATTCTTTGGTTGCGCAAACCCACAGTTTCATCAGCTGCCTGGGGGGCTGGTCTCAGACTATCAGACTATCCCGCAGGTGAAGAAGCCAGATGTGGAGGTCCTGTGCTGGTGTGGTTACACCACAGCACCACCACCACGTGGTCTGTGGTTGTGAGGCCGGTTGGAGGTACTGCCAAATTCTCTAAAACGACGTTGGAGGAGGTTTATGGTAGATAAATAACATTCAAATTCTCTGGCAACAGCTGGTGGACATTCCTGCAGTCAGAATGCCAATTGCATGCTCCCTCAAAACTTGAGACATCTGTGGCATTGTGTTGTGTGACAAAACTGCACATTTTAGAGTGGCCTTTTATTGTCCCCAACACAAGGAGCACTCGTGTAATGATCATGCTGTTCAATCAGATTCTTGTGATTAACTTGGCAAAGGAGAAATGCTCATTAACAGGGATGTAAACAAATTTGTGCACACAATTTGAGAGAAATAAGCTTTTTGTGCATATGGAACATTTCTTGGATCTTTAAATTCAGCTCATGAAACATGGGACCAACATCTGTTTATTTTTTTGTTCAGTATATTTACCAGTTTTATGTCAATTTCGTCATTGTCCTTTATTTGGAGCATATGTCTGGTCTCTCAGTCTTGTCACGATTGTGTGAAAGTGCATGCTTGAGTGTGCACAGATGTAGGCTACATGGCCTGAGCATCAGGATAGGCGGTTTCGTTAAGAGTTCACAAATCTGAATTTTCTAAACGCAGACCATCAAAATAGCTTTGTTTTAAACCATTTCACCTGCGTGTTTCCTTTACAGAAAATACATTAGTGCAACACATTGCATACGCTATTTGGCTGGCAGCCACACCAAGACTGCCGGACTGCCATGCATAATATCAACCCACTGAGAGAAGCACGAGGTTGAACTTCATTCAACTTTCTAGAGCAGGGATCCCCAACCGATCCTTTGCATTCCTAGTCAATCGCCAAACATTTCTGTAAAAAAAACATTGATAAAGCCATGTGTGCCTATTTAAAAAAAAATGTGTCTCTGGGATGTCTGCAGGCATAAAAGAAAACTACAGCAAAATTGATACTGTGAGATTTCAAACCGTTTTAAACAATGTGTAAAGACGAATACAGCACAGAGCTTCTGTTTTTACGAGTGATTTTTCATGTTTAAGTCCTTACTCAGCACTGTCAACAATTTGTATTCGACACTTTTATAAGCCATAAAAAGCGCGCTTTTCCTATTTCCACTCAGCGCTACAACAAGCACTGCGGCAGTAGTGAATGAGTAGGAAAGTGTATCTAAAGGCTTGCGTTGTTGTTATTATTAGCGACTTGGGTCTTCTGTTCATAGGAGTAACAACATGAATTTGTGCATGAGGCAGAAATAATGCAGTGCGACTCAAGTTTCTCCAACAGCTGGAAGATGGTGTGCCTTTGGTCAGTGTCAGTGGAGGAAAGGGAGAGCGGAGGGATATTGAGAGGCTGACTCAGTCTGCTGCTCTCTCCTTCCATCAGATACAGGCATCATCAGCCCAGTAAAATATAAATAAAAAGCACATTATTTAAATGTATGCTCACTCAGCTGTGCCTCACAAGTAATACAACAAGTTATTGGAGCAATGCATTTTGGGCAATGGTGTTCTAGACTGCCTTTTTTTACGTCGTACATTTATTTATATAAAAAACAAACGTGTTAACCCAATATTGTTAATAAACCAAGTTGTGACCGAAATACTTATAATAGTAGCCTTATGTGTTTTATTTTTTATTAATACCAATTGTTGTTTACTATGCTTGTTTTTGCATAATTCTTTGGGATACTGGTGGATTTTATGAGGGTTGCAGGATTGGAGTAAAACTCAGATTTTGTCATTTTTTTGTGGTATCGATGAAGGTATTTGATTGGGGAATGGGTATACATTTCATGATTGGAAATTAATTAATCAATAAATGTGGGGAAACAGACCTGCAAAAAAACATGACGCTTGACGCTACAAGCTTGGCACACCTGTAATTTAAGAGTTTCTCCAATTCTTCTCTGCAGATCCTCTCAAGCTCTGTCAGGATCGATGGGGAGCGTCGCTGCACAGCTATTTTCAGGTCTCTGCAGAGATGTTCGATCAAGTTCAAGTCTGGGCTCTGGTTGGGCCACTCAAGGACAAGCCACTTCTGTGTTGTCTTTGCTGTGTGCTTAGGGTTGTTGTCCTGTTGGAAGGTCAGCCTTCGCCCCAGTCTGAGGTCCTGAGCGCTCTGGAGCAGGTTTTCATCAAGGATCTCTCTGTACTTTGCTCTGTTCATCTCACCCTCAATCCTGACTAGTCTCCCTGTCCCTGCCACTGAAAAACCCCCACAGCATGATGCTGCCACCACCATTCTTCACCATAGGGATGGTGCCAGGTTTCCTCCAGATGTGACACTTGGCATTCAGGCCAAAGAGTTCAATCTTGGTTTCATAAAATCAGAGAATCTTGTTTCTCATGGTCTGAGAGTCCTTTAGGTGCCTTTTGACAAACTCCAAGTGGGCTGTCATATGCCTTTTTTTGAAGAGTGGTTTCCGTCTGGCCACTCTACCATAAAGGCCTGATAGGTGGAATGCTGCAGAGATGGTTGTCCTTCTGGAAGGTTCTCCCATCTCCACAGAGGAACTCTGGAGCTCTGTGGAGTGACCATCAGGTTCTTGTTCACCTCCCTGATTGCTCAGTTTGGCCGAGCGGACAGCTCTAAGAAGGGTCTTGGTGGTTCCAAACTTCTTCCATTTAAGAATGATGGAGGCCACTGTGTTTTTGGGGACCTTCAATGCTGCAGAAATATTTTGGTACCCTTCCCCAGATCTGTGCCTCAACACAATCCTGTCTCGGGGCTCTACGCACAATTCCTTCAACCTCATGGCTTGGTTTTTGCTCTGACATGCACTGTCAACTGTGGGACCTTATTTTTGTATTTTTTATTTAACCTTTATTTAACTAGGCAAGTCAGTTAAGAACAAATTCTTATTTACAATGATGATTTACACACACCTTATATAGACAGGCGTGTGCCTTTCCAAATCATGTCAAAATCAATTGAATTTACCACAGGTGGACTCCAATCAAGTTGTAGAAACATCTCAGGGATGATCAATAGAAACAGGATGCACCTGAGCTCAATTTCGAGTCTCATAGCAAAGGGTCTGAATACTTATGTAAATAAGGTATTTCAGTGTTTTTATTTTTCATACATTTGCTAACATTTTTTTTTAAATCTGTTTTTGCTTTGTCATTATAGGGTATTGTGTGTAGATTGATGAGAAAAACAACAACATTTTAATCAATTTCAGAATAAGGCTGTAACCTAACAAAATGTGGAAAAATTCAAAGGGTCTGAATACTTTCAGAATGCACTGTAAATAATGTGGAACACAAAAGTTAGTTTAGAACATCATTGCCCATCATGAAGGCATTAACTTTAATCAAATCGCATTTGAATGGGAAAAAACATTCATTGCTACAGAATGTAGTACTTTTATGTCAAAACGCATATCAAATGAGATTTTGTTTTACTACAATGTAAAAACAATTTAAACTGAGCCATGTTGGTTTAAAAAGCTGACTCTTCCAAATGAAAATTAATCACTTTAATAATCACTCTAATAACTTTCAAAATATTATTCTGAAGTTTGCCCCCCAAAAATGTATTTTGTGAAGTTGCACCATTTTTTTTGTATTTTCCTACAAATTAAGTGGCACAAAAAATGTGTCTTTTCACACAAATTAAGCCACACAAAATGCATAAAAACACACAAATTCTGCTGAAGTAGTTTTTGTACATATTTGCACGAATTGAGTGTGAGATTATGTTGATATAGCCTACAATTTTTTGGGGGGCAGGGTAATTCAAGCAATGCCAATATGCGGTGATAATTTATTGGGCCTATAGCTTACCACACAAACCTCATTGCTACAGTACTGTTTTTAATTGGTTAATGTTGCATAGGCTTATGTTTTTTAAGTTGTGTTAAAAAACTAATATGAGCAGTAGATCTCGGCTTGCATTTTGACTTAAAGTGATCTTGACTCAGCAAAGGTTGGTGACCACTGTTCTAGAGTTTTCTGTTAACACTATCAACGTTTCCCTTTACTGTGTCGATTGTGATCGAATCAACGCAATATTAGTCACTTTCAATGCAACATATCGAAACAAAACAAACCATGCAAGAGTTTTGGTTTTAGGCAGAACGCATCGGAGTAGGATTCCATTGCATTGGCACACACGACTCAGCCCGTACTCTACTCAGACCGGTGTGGCATAACCAATCAGAGTTGCAGTAGACCTATATGCAAATAGACCATATATGGATCTGTGCCATTTACTTTGAACTGGACTGTGTTTACAGCATGAGCAGTTGTGAGTAGATGCACTTGTTTTGAGATAAAAGCGAGAGCTGCATGTAGCCACTTGTGCATATTTTGTTCCTATCCTTTTCTAGTTAGTGAATTATTAGCCAAGTTATAGAGCATTTGTAGTTAGCAAAAGGGGAGTGATTGCTTCCTACAAGAGCAAAAGACGTGTAGACATTTCTAGACAGCTTTGAAAAGCGAGTCAGGTAAAGAGCTTTTTTTTTGTCTTAAAGAGGCAGTGTTGTATTTTGAGACAGGCTTGAATAAGCTAGATAGCCAATAGGCAGAGGGTAGCATAATTTGTCTGATTCTCTGTAATAATGGTATGGGAATAATAATGATTTTTATTTTGTACAGTAGTTTCTTGCATCAAACAACACAACAACATTTTCAGTCACCTCCCTTATCTAAAGGACAAGTGGATAAACAGATTACTGTCAAGCCCTGCATGTTTTTTTCTCCAAAAAGTCTCATGGAATGTAGGCCTACATGGAACACCGTACATTGGCTGCTATTGTAGGCTGAATGATAGAACAGCTATTTCCATGTAAAATGTTATGGGATGCATTTTCTTCACTGTTTTTGGTGGTACGCCACATTAGGCCCACATTATGATCAAATAGCCACAGTAGCCTACTTGGCCAATGTTAAAATTGTAACTTAAAGCGAGCACAGCCTTGGTGTTCACAGTAAACCGCAAGCTGGAAGTTGCACAGAATTTTCACAACTTTCAAGTTTGTGCTCAGCAGACCTGAAATTTGCTCAGTGCTGAAAAAATAGAAGGGAACATTGCACACAAGTAAATGAGCTTACAATATAAAAACAAGGTATTTTTTTCTCCAAAAATGATGCATGGCCATCATATTTCCAATCTTTATCATAGAAAGAACGTAACCAGCTACGTTTCCTAATAATGGTTTGCTTGTAGTTAATCTTGCATTGTACCTGAGAAAAGGAGGCTACACCAACTGGAGAAACGTAGCTACACATCAGTCAGAGCACTGCCTGCTGGTAGAATGAATGCCAGTTCGTGAATTCTTATCCAAGTAGAGAAGAGCAACTGAAGCACAAAATGAGTCTGATGCCGAGCAGACATTACAACAATCTCTGTGACAAATCATATGCTTATCAAGCACAAAGAAACGTTCTCGGAGTGGAACAAGCAGCAGCAATCATGAAACACATATTTTTGCCAATGCAATTCGAAGATGTGACTCCACTAGAGCCAAGCAGGTAATACAGCTCATGGTTTCAATGAATGATTCTCAAATTCATTATTGACTGAATGTACCAGTCAACAGTTTGGAAACACCTACTCATTCAAGAGTTTGTCTTTATTTTTACTATTTTCTACATTGTAGAATAATGGTGAAGACAACAAAACTATGAAATAACACATATGGAATCATGTAGTAACCCAAAAAAAAGTATTATGGTAAGAACAGCTCAAATAAGCAAAGAGAAATGACAGTCCATCATTACTTTAAGCTTACAAGCTATTTGACCAGTCAATGTGAAAAATGTCAAGAACTTTAAAAGTTTCTTCAAGTGTGGTCGCAAAAAGGATCAAGTGGTATGAGGAAACTGTCTCTCATGAGGACCGCCACTGGAAAGGAAGACCCAGAGTTACCTCTGCTGCAGAGGATATGTTCATGAGAGAAACCAACCTCAGAAATTGGCAATTAACTGCACCTCAGATTGCACCTCAGAGTTCAAGTAACAGACACATCTCAACATTAACTGTTCAGAGGAGACTGTGTGAATCAGGCCTTCATGGTCGAATTGCTGCAAAGAAACCACTACTACTAAAGGACAACAACAATAAGAAGAGACTTGCTTGTGCCAAGAAACACGAGCAATGGACATTAGACCAGTGAAAATCTGTCCTTTTGGTCTGATGAGTCCAAATTTGAGATTTTTGGTTCCAACCGCCATGTCTTTCTGAGACGCAGAGTAGGTGAACAGATTATCTCCGCATGTGTGGTTCCCACCGTGAAGCATGGAGGATGAGGTGTGATGGTACTTTGCTGGTGACACTGTCTGTGATTTATTTACAATTCAAGGCACATTTAACCAGCATGGCTACCACAGCATTCTGCAGCAATACGCCATCCCATCTGGTTTGCGCTTAGTGGGACTATCAATTGTTTTTCAACAGGACAATGACCCAACACACCTCCAGGCTGTGTAATGGCTATTTGACCAAGAAGGAGAGTAATGGGGTGCTGCATCAGATGACCTGGCCTCCACAATCACTCAACCTCAACCCAATTGAGATGGTTTGGGATGAGTTGGACCGCAGAGTGAAGGAAAAGCAGCCAACAAGTGCTCAGCATATGTGGGAACTCCTTCAAGACTGTTGGAAAAGCATTCCAGGTGACTACCTCATGAAACTGGTTGAGAGAATGCAAAACTGTCATCAAGGCAAAGGGTGGCTACTTTGAAGAATCTCAAATATAAAATATATTTTGATTTGTTTAACACTCTTTGGGTTACTACGTGATTCCATATGTGTTATTTCATAGGTTTGACATCTTCACTATTATTCTACAATGTAGAAAATAGTACAAATAAAGAAAAACCCTAGAATGAGTAGGCGTGTCCAAACTTTTGACTGGTAATATACTTCAATACATTTTTTCAACTGGCACCAGGGAACCTTCAAACGAGTCTTGTGACTCCTGTGGGTGTTCTAGAGCAAAACAACCGACACATACATGTCCATGAGAGTTTAATTTGAGAATGACTATGATCCATTTTCTTATATGTTACGAAATACAATTTGTATAAGATATGTTAGGAATTTGCTAAATGTACAATATGTTTTTTGCTTTAACGCTGCAATATGTAACTTTTTGGGTGACACGACCAAATTCACATTGAAATTTTGAGTTATAGATCTGCCATTCACATTGAAAGCAAATCTAAGAAGCGGTAGATCTGTTCTATGTGCACTATTTCTTTGCTTCCTGTTAAGTTTTGTTTTTGTGTCTTTTACTTTCAGTTTTGTACACCAGCTTCAAACAGCTGAAAATACTATATTTGGGGTTTTGAAAAATAATTTTCATAGCGGTTTAGATGGTACAATGATTCTCTACAGAATGAGTGCTTGTTTTTTCACATAAACTGAAATTAGGCAAACTATTCGAATTTTAGCAATCAACCAGGAAATGGCGGAGCGATTTCTGCATAGCACACCTTTAGGTAACCTTCTGTCTTATGTAACCATATCAAAGGTAACATATCATACTATACTGAACAAAAATATAAACACCACATGTAAAGTGTTGGCCTCTGGAGCAGTGGAAACGCATTCTCTGTATTAATGAATTACACTTCACCATCTGTCAGTCAGACAGACAAATCTGGGATTGGCGGATGCTAGGAGAACACTACCTGCCCCAATGCACAGGGCCAACTGTAAAGTTTGGTGGATGAGGAATAATGGTCTGTGGCTGTCAGGGCTCTGTGCAGGCCAGTCAAGTTCTTCCACACCGATCTCGACAAACCATTTCTGTGTGGACTTCGCTTTGTGCACGGGGGCATTGTCATGCTGAAACAGGAAATGGTCTTCCCCGAACTGTTGCCACAAAGTTGGAAGCACAGAATCGTCTAGAATGTCATTTTATGCTGTAGCATTAAGATTTCCCTTCACTGGAACTAAGGGGCTTAGCCCGAACCATGAAAAACAGCCCCAGACCGTTATTCCTCCTCCACCAAACTTTACAGTTGGCACTATGCATTGGGGGCAGGAAGCATTCTCCTGGCATTCGCCAAACCCAGATTTGTCCGTCAGACTGCCAGATGGTGAAGCATCCCTATGGAACACTTTTGACACCATGTCCAGATGAGTTGGGGCTGTTCAAAGGGCAAGGGGGGGTGCAACTCAATATTAAGGTGTCCTTTCATGTTTTTTGCAAACAGTGTAGATTGTCATTATGGAGACACCTATTGGATAAATGTGGCAACTCCTCTTTTGCTGCAATAAAAAAATAAAAACGTTTTCAAGCCTTGTGGGCGGGTTTTGAGTGGTCATTCGCTTAGACATTTACACTGGACCTGGCAACCCTGGCTGTGTCTGTTGATTATAACAGAAGGCGATCGCACGACTTTATGGGCAGAAAGAAGAAAGAACAGAAACAGACAAATCATGGCTGAACAGACAGATGCTAATCATCTCAGATGCTAGCAGTGAGAGAGAAGCAGGCAGCCCACGCAAATACTTTCCAGATCTCAATGGCAAAATACGCTTCATCTACATAAAAAACACGGCAATCGGAAATGAGAAACCTTACACATTTGAAAGGACGACGGAGGCGTCTAAATCAATGGATTAAAACTTTGTACAGCAGCTCCTCAACCTCATCTAGGCTGGAAATGTGCTGCAGTCAGCGCGTTTGGTTTCCATAGTAACCACCGACACACGCTGCCACGAACAATAGGTAGAACTGTCTCGCGCGTTTATTACAGGCAAAATAATCTGTAAACTAGCCTAATATTAGCCCGTATTAACATGCACTATGCTTAGAAGTAAATTTGTTAGACTTTCTCAAAACTAGTGACAGTAGTTTACTTGATACCAGTAGTTGGCTGCGCTGTATTGAATTACAAAAATGGGGCCAGTGCACAGCAATGTATATTGTGTTCTTGACTGTGCTCTTGCCTCTTGAATTTTAATAGCCAACAGATTGGTTAGCTAACACACTGAGGAAATGTAGGTCAAACCATATCTCAGTTACTATAAAGAATAGCTAGCTAATGCTATAGTTGCTTTTTTGGTATGTAACTTTAGTAGCTTGCAGAGATAGCAGCTATACATTCTCTAGCAACAAGTAACAAATAAACAAAGTGAACTGGCTGAAAACCTAGGAGGGCAGGGGTTGGGACAAACATAGGGGACTGAGCAAGTTTGCCTAGGCGCACATTTTTCTCTGGGGAAAATGTACCTTATTCATAAAACAGCAAGTTGAGCTCACAAAATGATTAAAAGGTAAAGGTAAGCCAAATGTATCTTTCTCAGTCATCCAACTTTAAAGAAGCAATCAGCAGTGGTAACAACAGCAGATCCCTGACCTTTTTTCTGTAAAAAGATGAGGGATGGGGCTGGAGAAATGTAACCAATCTCAAATTCATAGACAGAGCTATGGATGCAGGACTGACCATCCATGCATGATATCAAAATTATAGTTTTAACCATGTTTTGAAGCTATATAGTGTTTGTTTACATTTACTTTGTTTACAAACATTGAAATAAAACAGGTTTATATTCTGGGTTCTGATGGGGGATGACATTTGAACTAGCTAAGCTCATGAGGCAAGTTATATTCTTCAATAATGAATGGGTACATATAATTAATTAATAAGTAAAACATTTTTTACTGCTGATTGCCCCTTTAAGAGTGTGCTTTATCATTCATTTCAACTTAAACATATAGCTTTGAAATATTTTGGAGATCATTTGAAAGGCTCAATTGTGTTACTGCATTAGCGTAACTAGAATCACTATAGTGTTACTATAGTTGCGGTACAGCTCTTTGTGTTATTGCCCTAAGTGCTAGGCTACTTATGCTAAGTTTGACTTCTCATATTTCAAGTTCACATTGGTTATTCTGGTCAATTTTGTTGTGGAAATTTAATAAAAAAGAATCTCTAATTTTAAACTATGATTCTATATAACATATGTTTTTTCCCCCATTTGTGGACAGTCATATGAACACTAGTGTTAATCACTGGCGGTCATGACAGCCCTGGGACCTGCTGGGATAGGAGTGGCGGATCTGTGCCAAGAAGGAGACAAGCTCTTAGAGACTGGAGAGTTGGGGAGGGCCACTGCTCTGTACACATCTGCCTTCAAGAGCCATGCTGGATCCACCATGGGTCACATGCGAGGCCTGGGGGGTTCCAGGTTGGCTAGGGTGATCTCCACTCTGGAGACCTGGCTCAATGGTCATGGGGAGATCCAGGCTTCCATGGAGGGCCTCAACAAAGGCCTGGCAGCTGTGTTCCTATCAACACTGAGCCCCAACAATGTGTCTGCCTCTCTTTTCAAAATGGAGTCCATACTTCAGGGTGCCGGTCAGGGCTGTGACGAGATTGTTGTACGCTGCTCAGCTTTGCTCGAAGGAAAGCAAAACCCATGTCGAGAGGGTGTGGTTTTGGAGTTAACTAGAGCCCTCACCTGCTTGCTCTCAGATCCCCACAGTCCCAAAGGCCCTAGGCTTTATCTCAAGGCTTTCCAAGACAATAAATCGGAGACTGTAAGACTGGTCAAGGGTAGACAAGCTCAGCACCTGCCCAAGATAGTGAAGGCCTTCTCTGAGCAGATGTTGCAAAAACATGCTGAAATGAAGTCTGGGGAGAGAGCAAGTGAGGTCGTCGACATTGTAGCAGAAGCTGCCTCTGAATTCCTTGAGTTCTTAATGGCTGTTTCGCCAGGGGACACAGATGTGCAAGAGCTGCAAGCAGCCTTCTTATTTTCACTAGGCAAGTTCGAAGAGAGCGCAGATGTTTATTCTGTTGCCTTGCAGGATCATTCACAATCACAACCAAAGTCAGGTACAGGTAAGGTGGTTAAGGGGATGCCAGCAGAAAGAAGAGCCAGTCTCTTGACCAGTAGAGCGGCCGCCCATTTCTCCACAGTGGGGCGAGCCACGGAGGCAAGCCGGGACCTTGGTGAGGCTTTTGGAGTCCACCCTGCCACAGCCCGACTGCAGTTCCAGAGGCTCTTCGTAGACCAGGGGACGGGAGCGGCAGCCCGCATGCAACTGCGTCAGCAGGCAGAGAGAGGACTGTTGAGTTACAGGGAGACAGTCCTGGCCCGTCTTGACCTGCGTTCCTCTGAGGGCGTGGAGCTGCTGGACCCAGTGATCGCCCAGCTCTGGGCGCTGTGCCACCTGGAACCCGACGGGGGCAGCAGAGAGTTGCGGGTGCGGCTGGCCGAGTGCCTCCTCCTGCGGGGCGAGTTCCGAGAGGCCCTCTCCATCTGCAGCCAGCTGGCGACCAACACCAACTCCCACACCCAGCAGAGCTACCAGAACACGGTGCAGGTGCTGCGTGGCTACTCCTGTCTTCTCTCAGATGACCACAAGGGGGCCTTGGAGGACTTTCAAGCGGTGATCGAGCACAAGGCACCCCACCCTTCCAGCTGTGTGCGGGCGCTGTGCGGCAGGGGCGTCCTGCGCATGATGGGGGGCCTGCACTACCTCACAGCCCTGGACTATGTGACGGCGAGCAGGTTGCAGCCCCAGGACACTGCGCTGACCGTACGCTGCCTGGTTCCCTGGAACTGCCGCGGGCTGCTGCTCACCGTGCTGTTGGAGCAGGCCAGGGTCATGCTGGAGGAGTGGACCGGAGATCACAGCTCCAGCCTCAGTCCCTTGGAACACCAAGAGCACCAGCAGACCAAACAGCTACAGCCTACGCAGAGAAAAGATGGCTACAAAGAGGGGTAGCTAGCGCATGTGTTTCTCAGTGTTGAGGAAGCTACTCTGTTATCATTGTTTACCAAACTACCAATTACTTCACACTAGAAGAAGTTAAGATACAATAAAAATATAGTTCACTGAACTTAAGCTACTTTGAAAAAGTAGTTCTCTACATCCAAGCTACTTGGGGAAAACTTATCAAATCTAAATATGAAATGTCAGACTACAAATTGCAAGAACAGTTCACTCTAGGGTCAGTTATTAACAGAATGTGTAATTTAGTCTATTAAACACAAAAACCTTTATTGCCTATTTCCCCCATATTTTCTTATTTTTGCAAAAAAAATTGTGTGTAGTTCCAGTAGTTAGCTACATCGTTACATGGCAAAAAAGTAATTAACTACTGAAAACACTACCAAAATGTGAATTTATTTCAACTACCACCAAGCTACTGCAAAATGTAGTTTACTTACTAGTTGAACTACATGTAGTTCACTACTCACTAACACTGGTGTTTCTGCATGTCACACATACAGTACTTTAATGTGAAAGATCTCATAAAATAGGCTGCATCGTGAATTAGGCTATGACCCACAAGTTGGCTATTCTTTAGACATTGCTTGAATGATCTTTTATTAATTCTTCATTCTTTAACCCTGTCTGTCAGAGAGTTTGTATCAATTTGTATACTTTTTTATTGAATTAGAATTCAATTAGATCTTCATGACTTTCAGTGAGGGTTTTTTTAATTCATGAATGTCATTTCAGTATCGGCTGATACCGTGATTGAATCTCTCTGTTTGGCAGGACCCCAGTTGGAGTCCACTCTCTGGCTGTTTTGCTGATGGAGTTGCAGCCCAGTGCTGACGCTCCTCAGATCCTGGTGGCTGATGCCCTGTACCGGCTGGGCCGGGTGGAGGAAGCGTATCGCTTGCTGTTGGCCATTGGGCCCACTAGCCCACGTGCACCCATCCTGGCCCGCCTCACCCTGCTACAACTGCACCGGGGCTTCCTTTATGATGCCAACCAGGTCCATCATTATGTAAACATTGCTTTATGTGAAAGGGCAAACTATTATGCTGTTGTTTGGTGTTTCCAACATAAACAGTCATTCTAATCGTCCTAACATTAAAAAATATATATATTACCTACAGTATAAGATGTCTTTTGAACACTTGTCAGGAGACAATATGACCACAATATGACTACAAAAATACTTTTTGATACTGAAGGTCCCTTGTTATTATGCATCAGCAATACACTTGACTTGGCCCTAACTAACATTGTGTTCAAATTATACTTTTTAAATGTGTATATTATCAACTCTGCTCATGCTTTGTCTGTTCTTCTTTCAGCTGCTGAAGAAGCTGATCGAGTGTGGTGATACGAGCTGCTTGCGCCCTCTGCTGGCCGTGGCGTCTAAAAAGGACCGGCTGCTGCTGCAGGGCTACTGCCACTCTGCCTCCAAACGCATCCTGGAGGGCCTGCGAGGCGAGTGTACCCTGAGGCAGGCCGTGGCCTATCTGTCCATCGCCATCATGGCCTCTGGTGATTGGCTCTTGTCATTTGGTCAAGCATAGGTCATCATTTTGGTTGTGTAGGAAGCTCCTCCATGATAGTTAGGAATTAGATTTTTCCTTATTAATCAGGAATTCCTGCTTTTGTGACATTTATCCTCCATCTCTTGTAATAGAAACTGACCTCCCCCTTGACAAAATTCAGATTTTCCAAATTTTCGCACATTGTTGAAGAAAAGTTTCAAATTAAGTAATGCTGCCAGATTAAAAATAGGTTTATACTGTATTTTGTTTGCGGTAGATGCATCTCTGAATCATAAACACTTGATAAAGGGTCTCTTTTGTGGTGTAGCTTCGTCGTTATGTTTCGAACAGGTCATAATAGTACAATGTACAATGAGCGTACAAAATATTAGGAGCACCTTCCTAATATTGAGTTGCACCCCCTTTTGCCCTCAGAACAGCCTCAATTCGTCGAGGCATGGACTCTACAAGGTGTCAAAAGCATCCCACAGGGATACTGGCCCATGTTGACTCCAATGCTTCCCACAGTTGTGTCAAGTTGGCTAAATGTCCTTTGGGTAATGGTGGACCATACTTGATACCCACGGGAAACTGTTGAGCGAGAAAAACCCTGCAGCGTTGCAGTTCTTGACACACTCAAACCGGTGTGCCTGGCACCTACTACCATACCCCCTTCAAAGGCACTTAAATAATTCACCCTCTGAAAGGCACACATACACAATCCATGTCTCAATTATCTCAAGCCTTAAAAATCCTTCTTTAACATGTCTCCTCCCCTTCATCTAGACTGATTGAGTGGATTCAACAGGTGACATCAATAAGGGATCATAGCTTTCACCTGGTCAGTCTCTGTCACGGAAAGAGCAGGTGTACTTAATTCTTTGTACACTCAGTGTATATTTTATATATACTAACATTCATGACATTATAGGCAATACAACTAATGTAAGGTCTACTACTTGCAGGATGTGAGGCAGCAAACTCACTGATGGAAAGGGCCAGGTGCTATGTCTTGTTGGGCCAACGCAAGACGGCCATCTTTGATTTCAGCTCCATCTTGAAAGAGCACCCTGACCATGTACAGGCCCTCTGTGGAAGAGGCTTCACCTATCTCATGCTAAACCAACAGAAGGTACTAGGACACAAAAATGGGGGATACTTATCCTGCTGTACATGCAGTGCTAATATTTTGCTTTTTGCATCAGAATGAAAGCAATTGTTTTAAGGCCTCTACGTCCACATTGACAGCTTCTGATTGACAGATAATCTCAAGACGATTATAAACATGTCTTTGTTTTCCAGGAATGTACTCAGGATATACTGGCAGCACTTCAAATAAGCATGGACGCCGTCACCAAAGACATCCTATCGCTCAAAGATAAGGCAAGGAAACTGGTCTGTGATTGGCTGCAGCAGTACTGCCGGACCAATCTGTCGGAGATCCTGGCGGCTAAGGCCGTCCCCTGCCAGGAAGAAGAGCTTCGAGAGGCCTTTCTAATTGGAGGAGTCCTGATGAGGACTGACTGCCGAGACACCAGATGTCATCTCCTCTACGTAGATCTACTACTGGCCAAAGGTGAGATTGGCACTTGGCTGACAGACGCTCACTTATCTCTCATCAGTGAGTGCTCTTTTTGGATGACTTTTGCCTATCTCAGACTAGACCATATGCCCTATGATTACACCTTACACCTATGAAGTAATCGCAGATTTTCACAAGTGCATAGGGCGTAGGTTTTATGGGTCGACTTGGGATTTAGCCTTTGTCCTGTTCTGCCCTAGAGATGACACAGTATGGACAGTGTCTAAGCAGGCCTACTTTTAGGAAGGTTTTAGTTGAAGTATATTTTTGTAAAGTTGCTTTTCTTGATGATGCTGTTATATGATACCGGATCAGGTTCATTTGTAGATTGAAGATACTTAAAAGTACAGCAGAAGAATGGTAGCTTCTGAAAGTAAACTGTGAGTGCTAAGCTGTGCACAGTTAGTACATGTAGCTGTTTTGAAATATCTGCCCCTGTGATCCAGGTGAGGTGAAATCAGCAGGAGCTCACCTGGCTCAGGTGTTTGGCCAGGATCCCCGGGAGGCTGCAGCTCAGGCCAGGGTGGGCGTGGTGGAGGCCTGGCAGCAGAAGTACTGCGGAGGCGGCACCAGGCTGAGCAAGCTGACCGAAAAGGAACCCTCTACACTGGACTTCCTGCTGACCCTCATTCCCCCGATTCACAGGGAACGCATGGCACAAGTAAAAACAAAAACAACAAACACCTATCGACCAATCAGAATCCTAACTGTTTTATAATCACTTTTTTCCCCCCACGCAAGACAAAGCAACTCTTCTTACAAGAAAAACCAATCAACTCTTATTACAAGAAAAACCAATCAACTCTTATTACGAGATGTAACAGTCAACTCTTATTACGAGATGTAACAGTCAACTCTCATCATAATATGTACTCACACAATTATGTCTATGTTACCATAGGCAGCAGCCCAGGAAGCAGGCAGTGTCTCAGCGAGTGGCCATTGGGAGCAGGCCCTGGCCCTCCTGACCGTGGCTGTGCGAGCCGCGGCAGAGCTTCGACCGCAGTTCCTGCGCCAACGGGCCGCTTGCCTCGCCCAGCTCGACCTGCACGAACGGGCTGTGACTGACCTGGACCGGGTCATCCAGAGCCACGGTGAGCCCTCCGACACTACAGTCTCCGGAGCCCCAGAAGAGCCTCACGTCTGGGCAGAGGACCTGTGTCAGCGAGGCCGCAGCCTGGTGCTGTGCTCCCACGAGGGGCCCGCCCTGGACGACTTCAGCCGGGCCCTGGAGCTCCACCGGGGCCAGGCTTTGCAGTGTGTGGAGGCCGGGCTGGGAAGGTCCCGCCTGGCCGAGTGCTTCCTTCGTATGGCCCTGCAGCACTACGGAGAGCAGCAGCTCAGTAAGGCCTGGAAGTTGACCGAGAGCGGCCTGTTGGTGGACAGCGAGCACATGGAGCTGCGCAGGCTCAGGGCCAGGATCAAGCGGGAGCACTGCAGCCCCTGCATTGTACACTAGACTAGTGTACCATTGTAGTGCCTTTGTCCATTGAGATACCATTGTACTGTACTTTGGAGGCAACCCTTCCAAGTAAAGCTCACTTAGAGTAACCCTATGACAATTTGTTTTTATGTACACTAAACCTCAGTTAATTGCTACCGCGAAAATATTTAGAATGTCAAAGGGGAAGCTGCATTTATATCTTATTCAGAATGAGGGTTAATAGAACAATGAGCATTTCCCTTGGGTAGTGTTTTTGTAAACATGGAAAAGTCCTAGAATTTATTTGTAATTTGTGAGTATTTTGCAATCACGTGCCTGACATTTAATAGGAAATGGCGTGGAAACAATGGATATTCCCTGGTGCTTACTTCAATTAAATATACTTGATACCTGGCCTATATTGTGCCTTGTGGTGGTTGTTTGAAAGAATCCCAAAGGAACAAACAAGTAACACAGGTTATTTCTGTGTAATTACGTTTGACTATTTTACTACATAACTAGTAAGACTGTAAAGGTAAGAACTTAAAGATGCAACTACACAGAACAACTTTTGTTTTATTTCCATTTATTTTTGCGTAATTTTGAATTCATGTGTAATAAACCAAATGTCTTCGACAGCAATTACTTTTTTTTTTACATTCACTTTGTTACATTCAAGTTAAAGACTGATTGTGTTTAGTTCATTCAGCTTCAATGTCATTGAGACAAATCATAATTTGTCATTTACAATTGCGGAATACCAGAGCATAGCATCTGAGAATTGATACAGAAATCTATACAACCAAAATATCACCGTGAGGTTAAATAGTTATTTTAGAAAGTGCCCATGTGCAGGTTTTACTTTCTAAAGGGGCAAATTCAGACGTGTCAGGACAGATGGAAAGGTTGGGGGGGTATGATGGGTAATCCCGCGGGATTTGGAAATGCATAAATAGGGATTACTGTCTCATCTTTCTTTTCTTTCTGTTCGGGGCCTTGATCTGTTCCTATGGGAGTGACCCTTAACTCGACAGGGTAACATTGTGTACGTTCGGCATTTAGCGGCGTGGGCTGTGGCCGGAACAATAGCCCAGTTTAGGAATGAACCTGTGTTCTGACCTGCACACCTAGAGCCCGTCTCTTTTCCCTTTATGACCCAGCCGGGTCATTACATTGGTGTCAGAAGTGCTTTCGAACTACGGGATAGAGACTAGGCGAGTTAGCTGTTCAGTATAGGCCGGGTTGGCTTTAGCGTGACTCGCATCTACGGTCATGATGCTTGGGGCGAGGCGGAAAATTAAGGAAGAGTCGGACAAAGTGTCCGTTGTGGGCTCGGGGGTACCCGGTCGGGAGGGTCAGGCGGCGACTGCCGTAGGAAAGCTGGAGAGCCACCTGGCGGGAGTTAAATTGTCAGTCAGCAAGATGGCAGAACTGGCGGGTTTTCCTTCACACCGCTCGAGAGCAGACGTCACGGCGACGGGGATATCGACGTCACCGGGTGCGGAAATGGCTGGGCCTGCTTATGTAAACAGAGATGGCAGCGACCTATTGCCATTAGCCACGGTAGCGGCTAAACTACCAAAGTTCAATGGACAAGGTAAATGGGAAGTTTTTTTCACTCAATTCGAGTTGTTGGCTAGAGCCGGGAGGTGGTCTGACGAGACGAAAGCGTTACAGCTTGCCCTGAGCCTGGCAGAGGAGGTGTCGGAATGCCTGCTAACGCTAGCCCCGGACGAGAGGGGCGACTACGGTGCGCTAGTGGAGGCATTGGGGGGCCGTTTCGGCAGCGACGCGCAGCCCAACATGCTGCGGATTGAACTGAGTAACAAAAAGAGACTTCAGGGGGAATCATTAAAGGCGTTGGCAAGTGGTATTCTGAGCCTGACCAGGCGGGCTTATGCAACTATGCCGATTGGGGTGCAAGACGAGCTGGCACGGGACAGTTTTATTAGAGCGCTCTCTTCCACCGAACTGGGTAAGCATGTTCAGATGGCGGACCCACCATCTCTGCGGGCTGCAGTGGAGATAGCCAGGAAGAGGGAGCTGATCTGGGGTGAGGGAGTGAGAGTGGAAGTCGCCAGTCAACCAGAGGTGAGAGCAGCGGTGGCTGGGGTGCCGGGGGTCACAAAACCAGAGTGGGTTGACGAGTTGGGCGGGCTAGTCAAGACTGCTTCGCTTGTCATGGAGAGGGGCTCCAGGCAACGTCGCAGTGTCAGCTCAACTCCTATTGTCTGCTGGGGTTGTGGCCAGCCTGGCCACATTCAGCGGGAGTGTGGCAGATTCCCCCGTCACCAGGGAAACGACAGCGGGTTCTCGCGCAGGGGGCAGCACGGGCCCACCCCCCCCCGCCCCCGAACCCACTGTAAGCAAAGGAGGTACCCAGCAGCGCAGACAAGAGGGTGGGGACCTGCTCCCCCAGGGTGTAGCTGCCGCCGTGTTTCCTAGTCCGGTAGTTGTGGTGGGACGTACCACCGTTGGGGACTTCTGCAATGTCATCGTCAAGGTAGAGGGGGTGGAATGTTTGGCCCTGGTCGACACGGGCTCTACAGTAACCCTGGTGAGACCAGACATACTACATGTTGGGGTGCGGGTGGAGCCGACCCTTGTCCAGCTACGGACTGTCACGGGGGAGCTAGCCCCCATGTTAGGGAAGTGTCAGCTATCTGTGACTGTGGGGGGGAGAACTGTGGGGTGTCCGGTGTGGGTAGCAGCGGTGCAGGACCCCTGTATACTGGGAATGGACTTTTTGAAAAACTGTGGGGCTCAGTTGGACTTAGCGTCGGGCACTTTGAGGCTGTCGGGGGGGCCCACAGTGGGAATGTCGCCTTCGGGAGGGCCAGCAGGGGGCAGGGCTGTCCCTCCGTCTTCCTCCAAGCTTGCAGAAACTCCACCGGTCATCCAGGCTGCTCCCTTGGTCGTTGTGCCATCCCAGCAGCTGTCTCCGGCGGCGACGGCCTTCACTCCCCATCATGGTGCAAGCACAGGCAGCCCAGTAGCCCAAAACACACTGGCTCCTTCACCCCATCAGCCCGACGGGGGGAAGGAGGAAGCTATCGACGCCGTTGAGGCTGTGTGGCTGAAGAATTGTCAGGGTCTGGACGAGGGACAACAGAGACAGTTAAAGCAGCTGCTGTTGAACTTTAAAGATAGCTTCGCTTGGGGGGAAGATGAGGTAGGACAAACGCACCTAGTTCAGCACGAAATAGACACTGGGGACGCCCGACCCATTAAAATTCGGCCCCGTCGTATTCCCCTTGCCAGGAGGGAAGCAGCAGACACAGCTATTGTTGACATGTTGCGGGCTGATTTCATTGAGCCATCAGATAGCCCATGGTCCGCGCCGGTCGTCATGGTGCCTAAGAAAGGGGGTAAACTTAGGTTTTGTGTTGACTACAGGGGCCTAAATTCTGTCACCACTAAAGACTCTTATCCCCTACCGAGGATTGATGAGTCGCTAGACCACGTGAGAGGGTCCTCGTGGTTCTCCTCCCTTGATCTGCGCAGTGGCTACTGGCAGGTGCCCCTCTCGCCAGGGGCACGTGAAAAAACGGCCTTCTCCACAGATTGGCAGTTCAAGGTGCTGTGCTTCGGGCTCTGTAATGCTCCTGCCACCTTTGAGAGGCTCATGGACAGAGTGCTGGCGGGGGTTCCGAGAGACGAGTGTGTTGTGTACCTAGACGACATATTGGTGCACGGCACATCGTTTGAGGGGGCACTGGGGGCAATTAGGCGAGTGTTGGAGAGGATCTCGGGGGCGGGGTAAAATTACATCCGGGAAAGTGCCATTTCATGCAAAGGGAGGTGGCGTTCCTGGGGCATCAGCTGGGTGGTGAGGGCATCAGCACGATGCCAGACAAAGTAGAGGCTGTGAGGGGGTGGCCAGTTCCAGGGGGGAAAAAAGAGGTTAAGAGCTTCCTGGGGCTGGCATCCTACTATCGTAGGTTTGTGAAGGGGTTTGCGGGGGTAGCGGCTCCTTTGAACCACCTTCTCAAGGAGGACACTGTTTTTCAGTGGACCGAAGAGCACCAGCGGGCGTTTGAGGCCCTCAAACGTGCCCTGATGGAGGCCCCTGTCCTGACCTCACCAGACCCGAACCGTCCGTTCATCCTGGACACCGACGCAAGCAATGAGGGTTTGGGGGCTGTGCTGGCTCAGCGTGGCCCTGATGGGGAACACGTAGTAGCTTATTACAGCAGAACTTTTGATAAGGCTGAAAAACGCTACTGCGTGACAAGGAGAGAGCTTTTGGCTGTCGTGGCAGCAGTACGCCATTTCAAGTACTACCTGGGGGGCCTGCCGTTTGTGGTCCGGACGGATCACTCCGCCCTGCAGTGGCTTCTCTCCTTCAAGGAGCCAGAGGGTCAGATTGCACGCTGGCTGGAGGAGCTGCAACCCTACGACTTCCAGGTGGAGCACAGAGCCGGCCTTCGCCACAGCAATGCAGACGCCTTGTCCCGCCGCCCGTGTGCTGAGGATGGCTGTGGGTACTGCGCCAAACGGGTGGAGCGAGAGAGAGAACTGTGCAGGGAGGAGGGAGTCACCGCCACGGTGAGTCAGCTGAGTGTGACAGAGTGCCGGGAGCTTGAGGCTGTGGACGTTGGGGAGTGGAGGTGTCGCCAGGAGGAGGACGCAGAGCTGCGTCCTGTGCTGCGGTGGGTGGAAGAGAGAAGACGACCGCCGTGGGGGGAAGTAGCCCCTCTATCACCAGTCACCAAAGGACTGTGGGCTAAATTCACAGTCCTTAGAGTGGCTGAGGGAGTGCTCCAGAGGGGGTGGAAAAAGCCAGCGACTGGAGAAATTACGTGGCAGGTAGTGGTGCCCAAAAGGCTGCAGGGGAGCGTGTTACAGCAGCTTCATGGGGGAGTAGGCGCAGGGCATTTTGGGGTCTCCAAAACGTTAAAGCGCGTGCGTAAAGGTTTCTATTGGGCCAGGCACAGGAGGGATGTTGAGGACTTTTGTAGGCAGTGCGACGAGTGTGCTGCTAAAAAAGGACCTCCAGGTCAGTCACACGCCCTCCTACAACAATTCCCAGTAGGGGAGCCCATGGAGAGACTGGGGGTAGACATAGTAGGGCCGTTTCCAACCACAGACAGCGGTAACAGGTGGATTCTAACCGCTATGGACTACTTCACCAAGTGGCCGGAGGCTTACGCTCTCCCAGACCAGGAGGCGGTGACAGTAGCTGATGCGTTGGTGGGGGGAATAATCAGTCGGTTTGGGGTGCCACAGTCTATTCACAGCGACCAGGGGAGAAACTTCGAGTCACGGGTGTTCTCAGAGTTGTGTAGACGGTTAGGCGCGGAGAAGACGCGCACTACTCTGCTTCACCCCCAGAGTGATGGGCTGGTGGAAAGATTTAACAGAACATTAGCACAGCAGCTGGCCATCGTTACCTCAAAACACCAGAGAGATTGGGACACCCACTTACCGTTTATTCTTATGGCGTGTAGGTCGGCTGTTCAAGAATCGACTGCGTGCTCCCCAGCACTACTAATGTTAGGTCGTGAGTTGCGCACCCCAGCCGAACTGACGTTTGGCCACCCTCCTGATAATGACGACGGGGTTTTGCCTGGCCCGAACTATGTGTGTCGTCTGCAGAACCGGTTAGAAGCGGCTCACACCTTCGCAAGAGAGCAACTCGAGAACGCAGGGGTGCGCCAAAAGCGCCACTACGACTCGCGCGCTAGGGGGAGGCACTTTGGAGCGGGAGAATGTGTGTGGCTTCACAACCCCACGCGCAAGAAGGGGCGGTGCCCAAAGCTGGACAGTGCATGGGTGGGGCCGTGTATGGTGATAGAGAGAGTGGGGAAGGTGACGTACCGGGTGGAGGTCCCCCCACGGAGCAGGAAGGTGGTGGTCCACCGGGATCGATTGGCACCCTACAGAGGGAGGAAAACGGTAGGGAATGGGAGTGAGGGCTCTGATGTGAGCCCACGGGAACAGTCTAACGAGGAGACTCTAGCGCAACCTGAGCCTGGGGAGGGGGCTGCTTCTTCGGAGGGCGCTGGAAATGACATTGGGGCAGAGGAGTGTTCTGGGGGTTCACCGCTGAGAGTCACGGGGAGGCCCAAGAGACTGATGCGACCTCCGGGTCGTTTTAAGGATTTTGTTGTGTAACCCTAGGGGCTAGGGTTTAGAAAGGGGGGGGCTATGTAACGACCCGGTATTGGTTCTGTGTTTGTGGGTGTGTTATGGTTCTCATGGCTACTAGCAGGGGTTAAATATGTCAGGACAGATGGAAAGGTTGGGGGGGTATGATGGGTAATCCCGCGGGATTTGGAAATGCATAAATAGGGATTACTGTCTCATCTTTCTTTTCTTTCTGTTCGGGGCCTTGATCTGTTCCTATGGGAGTGACCCTTAACTCGACAGGGTAACATTGTGTACGTTCGGCATTTAGCGGCGTGGGCTGTGGCCGGAACAATAGCCCAGTTTAGGAATAAACCTGTGTTCTGACCTGCACACCTAGAGTCCGTCTCTTTTCCCTTTATGACCCAGCCGGGTCATTACAATACTTACATTGTTCGAAAGAAAGCTGGTATGGAATAAGAGGGATAATGTAATGATAATGATGCAAAATGAATGAATGAAGATACATATGGGGATGTAAATCTTAATGTAAATCATTCTCTGGTTTTTACTACGCAGAGACAGTTACAGTGGGAAGAACAAGTATTTGATACACTGCCGATTTTGCAGGTTTTCCTACTTACAAAGCATGTAGAGGTCTGTAATTTTTATCATAGGTACACTTCAACCGTGAGAGATGGAATCTAAAATAAAAATCCAGAAAATCACATTGTAGGATTTTTAAGTAATTAATTTGCATTTTATTGCATGACATAAGTATTTGATCACCTACCAACCAGTAAGAATTCCGGCTCTCACAGACCTGTTAGTTTTTCTTTAACAAGTCCTCCTGTTCTCCACTCATTACCTGTATTAACTGCACCTGTTTGAACTCGTTACCTGTCTAAAAGACACCTGTCCACGCACTCAATCAAACAGACTCCAACCTCTCCACAATGGCCAAGACCAGAGAGCTGTGTAAGGACATCAGGGATAAAATTGTAGACCTGCACAAGGCTGGGATGAGCTACAGGACAATAGGCAAGCAGCTTGGTGAGAAGGCAACAACTGTTGGCACAATTATTAGAAAATGGAAGAAGTTCAAGATGACAGTCAATCACCCTCGGTCTGGGGATCCATGCAAGATCTCACCTCGTGAGGCAACAATGATCATGAGGAAGGTGAGGGATCAGCCCAGAACTACACGGCAGGACCTGGTCAATGACCTGAAGAGAGCTGGGACCACAGTCTCAAAGAAAACCATTAGTAACACACTACGCCGTCATGGATTAAAATCCTGCAGTGCACGCAAGGTCCCCCTGCTCAAGCCAGCGCATGTCCAGGCCCGTCTGAAGTTTGCCAATGACCATCTGGATGATCCAGAGGAGGAATGGGAGAAGGTCATGTGGTCTGATGAGACAAAAATAGCGCTTTTTGGTCTAAACTCCACTCGCCGTGTTTGGAGGAAGAAGAAGGATGAGTACAACCCCAAGAACACCATCCCAACCGTGAAGCATGGAGGTGGAAACATCATTCTTTGGGGATGCTTTTCTGCAAAGGGGATAGGACGACTGCACCGTATTGAGGGGAGGATGGATGGGGCCATGTATCGCGAGATCTTGGCCAACAACCTCCTTCCCTCAGTAAGAGCATTGAAGATGGGTCGTGGCTGGGTCTTCCAGCATGACAACGACCCGAAACACACAGCCAGGGCAACTAAGGAGTGGCTCCGTAAGAAGCATCTCAAGACTTTCTAAGGGGCAAATTCAGACCTGAGATTGAATTTAAGCATGGGCAAATTCCAGTGTCAGCAAGGTACGTGTTTGGGGTGTAGATTAAAGAAATGGAGGTGTGGTGGAGGTGTGTACAGATACGCCATATTCTAACCTTGACTTAATTTTCTAATAATTCCACCACCTTTACGGGCGAGGAAACCATGAATAAGGTCGAGCGAACCTGCCGGAAAGTCAAGGTGCGAACCAAGTGAAAGAAGCATCTAGCCTAATTTATTTTTTCAGTTAGAATGTTTTTTTTATTATGATCCCTGGAGACAAATGTGAAACCAGTCATTTGGAAGGAAACTGAAAATCATATCAACATGACGTACAGTATTGCGGCCCCTTTTCCACAGTAAAGTAGGCGAGTGCACCCTAATCATTAGATAATTAACACATCAGATAATTAACTCAGATAATTAATCTTTAGAAAATGAACATCCCCTTTAGGGTCTATTTGTCAAAAGCTTTTCAACAGAACTCATATACATGACCCAGTTAAATGAGAGGTGCACAGACAATCTACATGCTTAGAACCTTAATTTGTGGTAAGCAGATATTTTTTTGTTGTTGATTCAGCTATCAAGATGTGGCGATTTAAAAACATGTATTTGACAAGTGGCTTGAGAAGGAACAATCAATTTCTTGGTGCAGGAGGAAAAACTACCCACTGAACAAGAAGTTGAGAAAAAGGCAGGGCCCTAGTAATGACACAGTAACTCTCATGACTGGGGTGACAGTGACACAGATAGGATATCCACTGCTTAAGGCTGTAGTTGTAATAGAACATCCCTTATAGGGATGATGTAGTAGTAGCAGCGATGGAAGAGAAAGCAAGACATCTCACTGGCTCATTTTTTTCTGGTTCATATGCAGTCAATTAACTAAGTAGACAATACCCAGCTTCTATTGCATTAGTGTCTATGGGAGAGCCAGCCCTTAAGTAGACCGGAAGTGTGACAATTTTTTCCAATGGTAAACAGCCCGAGTAAGACATTTTCATTTATCCATCATCTTTGGAAGTAGTTATTGGAGCATGATGTACTACACTACCCATAATGCTCTGCACAACCTATCCAATATTGTCTTGTCTCATCAATATAAATGATGTAGTAGCAGTGCTATAGTATCTTGATCACAGGCAGTCCTTTCTCCAGGAGCAGCTGCCTCGTTCCTCTGGTTTGACGTTCCCCTGCGTAGCAACTGGCCCTCGGAGCTCCTCAGGACCCTCACAGACACCAGGGCCCCAGCCAGGACCACTGGGGGAAGTGAGGTGGTGAAGAAGAAGCCTGCAGCGAAGGAGCGTACCGTATCCACCAGGGTGGTGCTACTGGCAATGTAGCCCCCTACGCAGCCAAAGGCTTTACCTGCAACAATACCAAAGAAGAATAAATAATTACCAAATGGAATACTTTGTGTAAATACAAGGCCTGCAACTATAATCCAATGAGACATTACTCTTATGGGAGTTAGTGTACAATATTACTGGATTTTGTAAGCAATGGAGTATTCTTAAGAAAGTTCAAATAGTGTATCAAGTTTGAATGTGACCCAATGTGACTAGCTAGATTGACAACCACTTACTCTGAAGCAAGTAGGCCTCTGACTAGACTTGTTTAATACCACCTTGTCATCTTAGCTTATATAAGCACTGATCTGAAACAATACTAAGTTCTACCGTTAAATGGTGAATGCTAGGTTGGAGAGAAGGTAAGCTGGTCCTAAATCTGTGCATAAAGGCAACTTCTTCTTTGAGCTATTCACAGTCCTAGAGGGAATCTTATCAGTATGGCCAGACTGGGTGTGTGGGAGCATCTCCACAGCTGATACCATATGTCCCCTGCTTCCTCTGATAACGCCTAGCTTCTATCGTGCCTTTGGTTAACCAGCATCAGGGCATGATCAAAATTATTGCTGTAATGTTAGCGATATAAATGTATCAGTTAGTACATGATTACCAGTAATTAATTGGTTAACTGGCTTCTTCCAATGATATTCTCTTGGCTCAAGCAAATCTATGTTTGTGGTGAGGGAGACAAGCTAAGACAGATAGAGACTAATGGTTAAGGGGGAAATCTGCAGTTGCTACATCAAAAGTTTGGAAACACCTACTCATTCCAGGGATTTTCTTTATTTTTAATATTTTCTACATTGTAGAATAATAGTAAAGACATCAAAATGATGAAATAACACATGAAATCATGAAGTAACAAAAAAGTGTGAAAGAAAATCAAAATATAGTTTATATTTGAGATTCTTCAAATAGCCACCCTTTGTCTTGACAGCTTTGCACACGCTTGGCATTCGCTCAACCAGCTTCATGAGGTAGTCACCTGGAATGCATTTCAATGAACAGGTGTGCCTTGTTAATTTGTGGAATGTCTTTCCTTCTTACATGCTGACCAGACCGTACACGTCGCGTGCGTGAGCGTCGCAAAATAATTTTAGAAATCCATGTTATTCAAGCGTCTGCGTTGCCAAGGGCTAAAATAGAACTCCTTTCTCTTTCTGACGCAGATCACGCTGAAAGTCCTGCCTCTCCCATCTCCTCATTGGTTTATAGAAGCAGGTACCCACGTGCCATTTCCTCATTGGTTATACCCACGTGGGTGATTGAAAGATGAAATGTTTGCCGATTGTCGTGGTAAAAGTTTAGATGCCAATCACCATATAAGTTCAAAGATGAAAAAGCCTGGAAGGAGGAGAGATGACTAGAAACGATTCGGTTGGCCGTTTCATGTGTGGATTAATCGTCAGAGTAGAAGACCTTGTGCATTTCAGGTAAAATAACAACTCAATGTTTATATCCCAGGACAAATTAGCTAGCAACAACAAGCTAGCTAAATAGGACAAATTAGCTAGCAAGTGCAAATTAACTAGTTAAAATACCATACATGTTTAATGCTTTCGATCTGTCCCCAAATTAATGTAATTGGTTCAGAGTTTGTTTTGATATTTTAACCTGCGTGTCTTGATCGCGTTTGGTGTTTGGTGGGACAAAATACATTTATGCATGATAGCGCACGATGGCGCACGAGCGCAGCCGGTTTGGGTTCCGTGTTACTGCGTTTGAGCCAATCAGTTGTGTTGTAACAAAATAGGTGTGGTATACAGAAGATAGCCCTATTTGGTAAAGACCAAGTCCATATTATGGCAAGAACAGCTCAAATAAGCAAAGAGAAACGACAGTCCATCATTACTTTAAGACATGGTCAGTGAAACCGAAAAATTATATAAGTATTCAGACCCGTTTTTTTCAATCTACACACAATACCCCATAATGACAAAGCAAAAAGAAGTTGTTAGAATTTTTTTGCAAATGTATAAAATAGAAATAACTGAAATATCACATTTACATACGTTTTCTGACCCTTTACTCAGTACTTTGTTGAAGCACCTTTAGCAGCGATTACAGCCTCAAGTCTTCTTGGGTATGATGCTACAAGCTTGGCACACCTGTATTTGGGGAGTTTGTCCCATTCTTCTCTGCAGATCCTCTCAAGCTCTGTCAGGTTGGATGGGGAGCATCGCTGCACAGCTATTTTCAGGTCTCTCCAGATGTCACGCCCTGACTTTAGTATATGTGCTTTCTTTATTATTTGGTTAGTCAGAGTCAGGGTGGTTTGTTTAGTTTTTGTATTGTCTAGGGGTTTTGTCTTGTCTAGTTTTTTTTGGTTATCTATAGGGATTTTGTATTGTCTAGGGGTATGTAGGTTTATGGTGGCCTGAGTGGGTTCCCAATCAGAGACAGCTGTTTATCGTTGTCTCTGATTTGGGAGCCTATTTAGGTTGCCATTTTCCAAGTTGGTTTTGTGGGTAGTTGTCCTTGTTTAGTTGCCTGTGAGCACTATGTTGGCGTCACGTTTCAGTTGATGTTTATTGTTTTGTTGACGAATTCTTATATTAAATAAGTATGTACGCTCACAACGCTGCGCCTTGATCCACTCCTTTAAACGGCCGTGACACCAGAGATGTTCAATCTGCTTCAAGTCCGATCTCTGGCTGGGCCACTTAAGGACATCCAGAGACTTGTCCCGAAGCCACTTCTGCATTTTCTTGGCTGTGTGCTTAGGGTTGTTGTCCTGTTTGAATGTGAACTTTCGCCCCAGTCTGAGGTCCTGAGTGCTCTGGAGCAGGTTTTCATCAAGGATCTCTCTGTACTTTGCTCCGTTAATCTTTCCCTCGATCCTGAATAGTCTCCCAGTCCCTGCCGTTGAAAAACATCCCCACAGCATGATTCTGCCACCACCATGCTTCACCGTAGGGATGGTATTAGACAGGTGATGAGCTTGGAATTCAGGCCAAAGAGTTCAATCTTGGTTTCTTCAGAACAGAGAATCTTGCTTCTCATGGTCTGAGAGTCCTTAGGTGCCTTTTGACAAACTTCAACTGGGCTGTCATGTGCTTTTTACTGAGGAGTGGCTTCCAGCTGGCCCCTCTACCATACATTTCTGATTGGGGGAGTGCTGCAGAGATGATTGTCCTTCTGGAAGGTTCTCCCATCTCCACAGAGGAACTCTATCAGAGTGACTATTGGGTTCTTGGTCACGTCCTTGACCAAGGCCCTTCTCCCCGATTGGTCCGTTTGGCCGGGCAGCCAGCTCTAGGAAGAATCTTGGTGGTTCCAAATTTCTTCCATTTAAGAATGATGGAGGCTAATGTGTTCTTGGGGACCTTAAATGCTGCAGACATTTTTTGGTACCCTTCCCCCAATCCTGTCTCGGAGCTCTATGGACCATTCCTTCGACCTCATGGCTTATGTTTTACTCTGACATGCACTGTCAACTGTGGGACCAATACAAATCTAAAACCCTTTTTCCGCTTTGTCATTATGAGGTATTGTGTGTAGATTGCTGAAGATTTTTTAAATTTAATCCATTTTAAAATAAGGCTACAATGTAACAAAATGTGGAAAAAGTCAATGGGTCTCAATACGTTCCGAAGGCACTCGAGTGCATGGATCATCAACTAGATTCAGTCGCTGACCAATTTTTTGAGCGAATGGCCGGAACATAATTACAAATAATTTGTAGACTGCAAATTGACCGCAAGAAGCCCAAACAGATATGTTTTAGTAAAACAATAATTTCAACCTTGCTTACATTTGAATACGATCACGTGTTTCTTTATTATGTGTGGGAATACTTGGGAACAGATTTCCTAAATAAAATTCACTTGGAGCTGATTTCCTGGTGTTTTTCCAGTCTTTTGTCTTCAGTCTTCATGTCCAACAATGAAATTATTATTATTTTGAGAGAAAAAAATGAAAACTTGGCGGGCCAAATAAAACCACCCGCGGGGTCGTCAGTTGGGGAACCCTGCTCTGGAGGTTATTTAAGTACGTGTGTTTCACAGTGGTGTAAGACCTGATGTAGATCAAACTCGGATCGAAACATTGTATTTTTGTGCATCTGATTAAATAGCAGAGCGCATCGCAGAGTTGCGGACATTCTCTTTTTCCTTTTTTCTTTGATACGTTCTTCTGTCCTGATAAGTTGGATGTGCATATTTTTCAAATTTTTCTGTGTGCAGCAGCGTAACATATCATCTACACCTGGTGAGTCAGGGCCTCTAGAGAGGCTGGCGGAATGAACAAAACACCACTAACAGTTTTTCAGGTGAGGGATGATGTCATTAGCACACCATGTCATTAGCATGTCATTGTTCACAATTTGAAAGTCAGACCAAAATTGGTTCAGAATGAAACAATGTCTATGAAAAACAAAACAAAAAACAGTTTAAGACTTCTTTGAAGATCTCTGAGAGAATTGGGTTTTTGAAAAAATACAAGTGCAACTATATTTGCTGGAATTTGACTGATTACTCTCAAACCTGACCCCTGATTGATCCAAAACACTTCTCCCCAACACATCTCTAACTTGCATAACACTGTTTCGTTCACATTAAGTCTGTATTGGTGAAAAGACGGTTGCAACATGTTAGAAACTCCAATGGCCTGAAAGAAAAGGAAGTGAATAAGGTAAACCACTTAGTTTTGGCACATAGGCACTGCATTAAGTCTTTTTGAAAGGCCTATGGATGATGTGAACATATGGCTCATTATTGCCAACACAATTATAAAGTGGTACAAACCATCGGGTCTGCACCAATGGGCCTAGTCCTCTTCATGGGAGTCGAAACCAAGGGAGTTTCCTTCCACCTCTAGAGGTTATCAGGAATCACATGGGAACTTGTTGGTTCCCTTCTGTGCCCACTTTGTTCACAGTGGGGAAAAGGCATTCCTGATGTAGAATAAACAGATCGCATGATTGGTATGCCTGAGAACTGAAGAGTTGGCTTTGGCTTAGCTCCTGGGCAGGAGACCTGGGTTGGAAGCCTATTTGTCACTCTTGGACTCTGAGGGGCAGGAACGAGGATAGATGAAAGTAATGTGAGTAGATATCCATGCAGCAATTATCAAGTAGATGAGTAAAAGTAATACAGTTTTCAACCATACATGCCAAATTAGAAATGGACAAGATAAGCTCTTTTGGAGGGAAACTACTATCAGGGCAGTTTGTGGTTTTGATTAAAGAAATGGGCTGTGAGACATTTATTGCCCTGTGAACAATTCACAGTGGCTCCTCTCGTACACGCTCTTCCGTCCTATGTCGGACATCTTCTTCTTCTCTTAACCTTCAGACGAGTAAGCACTTCGCCAACGATCCGCGACCAAAGAAAAGAGGACCAGTTCAGTCTTGAGCAGGATTCTTCCTCTCTATGTCCTCCACTGAGGCCGAACTCTTATACAAGCACCAATAGCAGATGCACTTACCCACCCCATATCTTCCAGACAGAGCGGTCATTGGTAATACAGATCTCAGTGTGCTCTCTTTCAAAGCGGTCTTTCCCCGGCATATAGATTCTGGTCAACATTAATAATGGAGACTATAGAAGCAAAAAATATGCTTACTGTGATTCAGTGAGATGATTGCACAAGGTTGGGTAAGGATATCCTTGGTCTGACTTTGGATAAGCACAGAGCGATGCAGAGGTGTCATGCTAATAAGAATCAGAATATTTTGCTAACTTGATGGATGTATTCCAGAAACTCGTCTTATTTTACCCACTTTGACTACAAATAAAAGTGCATGAAGATAACTTTTACATTGAGCGCCACTGCTAAAATTGAGTCCGTCAAAAAAATTTTTTGCTGTGATTTCTTTGATGCTACAGTTCACAATGCTTCATAGACAAACATACAAAAACAACTAGAAACAAATGTAATTTCCTATAACTCTTATTCTCCTTAAGTTAATCGTGGTTGTAGTGATTGTCTTCCAGTCTACGTAATCTCTCCAGTGTATGACTTTCCTTGTTTTCGCTGGGCTGCTGTTTGTTTATCATGTCTAAATTTGGCCCTGGTGATGGCTGTTGGCTGATATCTCTGGCAGTAGGTGGAAGAAGGCCAGAGAATTGTAAAGCTCACCCAGTCAGTGTCAGTCTCAGGCCTAATCCTCTGTTTCCCTGACTCCAAATCTTCCCTTCAGGCATCCAAACTCTCCCATCTCGACAAGTCATCTCCACATATGCTTTTCTCCACGAGGAAGCAGACCGGCTTGACGCAATAAAACTTATGCTTTATTCCCTAACACAGACAGTGGATTAGAATAACCAGTGTGGGTAGAGGGACAGCAAATGTTAGGTTTCAGAACATACAACATACAATGAAGGTAAGTCTTGAAACACATGCGTAGGAGCGGCAGTGATGCCATGTAAACTATAAAGAATGTATTCTTATCAACTGTGTTAAAATTGTATCACAAAAAAAAACTACATTAGCAGAATGACATGCTAGTGTGATGTTATCGCCTCCTAATTGGTCGGCGAGTTGGGTTGCCAGAGGGAGTTCTCTCACGCTGGAAGAGGCGATGGCACTGCTGAGCGCATGCTTCAGTAAGGGCACACAGATTTAGATTTAGGGTGTGCATGGACTCTGGTAACCTCAAAGGGATGGTGGAACTTCGTTTCCCACCGGGAGAGCTGAAAACTTGATCTGTTTGCTATATTTTAGCTTATTAGGTATCTAGTGGCGTTATTGACCAGCAGCAATGTGGCAATGGAGACAGGACATCATCAGATGACAGTCTTCTGATTAAATGTTACATTTTATTTCTACTTATTTATTCCACTATTTCCACCCAACCCTGACAGAGCAGGCTCATTATGCATTCAACCCTTTACTTATTCCCTTTTGTTTTTGATGATATGCATTAGCCTCTGACACCTGAGGCTGCATCATTGTTTAAAAAAAATATATATATATTTCACCTTTATTTAACCAGTTGGACCAGCTGAGAACAAGTTCTCATTTACAACTGAGACCTGGCCAAGATAAAGAAAAGCAGTGCGACACAAACAACAACACAGAGTTACACATGGCATAAACAAACGTACAGCCAATAACACAATAGAAAAAGTATATATACAGTGTGTGCAAATGGCATGAGGAGGTAAGGCAAAAAATAGGCCATAGTAGCAAAGTAATTACAATTTAGCAAATTAACATTTAGAATGTTGGAGTGAACACTGGAGTGATAGATGTGCAGATGATGATGTGCAAGTAGAAATACTGGTGTGCAAAAGAGCAAAAACGTAAATAAAAACAATATGGGGATGAGGTAGGTAGATTGGATGGGCTATTTACAGATGGGCTGTGTACAGCTGCAATGATCGGTAAACTGCTCAGATAGCTGATGCTTAAAGTTAGTGAAGGAGATAGAAGTCTCCAACTTCAGCGATTTTTGCAATTCGTTCCAGTCATTGGCAGCAGAGAACTGGAAGGAAAGGCGGCCAAAGGAGGTGTTGGCTTTGGGGATGACCAGTGAGATATACCTGCTGGAGCGAGTGCTACGGGTGGGTGTTGTTATGGTGATCAGTGAGCTGAAATAAGGTGACGCTTTACCGCTTTACCAATGACTTACAGATGACCTGGAGCCAGTGGGTTTGGCGACGAATATGTAGCGAGGGCCAGCCGACGAGAACATACAGGTCGCAGTGGTGGGTGTTATATGGGGCTTTGGTGACAAAACGGATGGCACTGTGATAGACTGCATCCAGTTTGCTGAGTAGAGTGTTGGAGGCTATTTTGTAAAATACATCACCGAAGTCGAGGATCGGTAGGATAGTCAGTTTTACGAGGATATGTTTGGCAGCATGAGTGAAGGAAGCGTTGTTGTGAAATAGAAAGCCGATTCTAGATTTCATTTTGGATTGGAGATGTTTAATATGAGTCTGGAAGGAGAGTTTACAGTCTAGCCAGACACCTAGGTATTTGTAGTTGTCCACATATTCTAAGTCAGAACCATCCTTAGTAGTGATGCTAGTCGGCAGGCGGGTGCGGGCAGCGATCGGTTGAAAAGCATTAATTTAGTTTTACTAGCATTTAAGAGCAGTTGGAGGCCATGGAAAGAGTTTTGTATGGCATTGAAGCTTGTTTGGAGGTTTGTTAACACAGTGTCCAAAGAAGGACCAGATGTATACAGAATGGTGTCGTCTGCGTATAGGTGGATCAGGGAATCACCCACAGCAAGAGCGACATCGTTGATATTTCCAGAGAAAAGAGTCGGCCCGAGAATTGAACCCTGTGGCACCCCCATAGAGACTGCCAAAGGTCCGGACAACAGGCCCTTCGATTTGACACACTGAACTCTATCTGAGAAGTAGTTGGTGAACCAGGCAAGGCAGTCATTTGAGAAACCAAGGCAGTTGAGTCTGCCGATAAGAATACGGTGATTGACAGAGTCGAAAGCCTTGGCCAGGTCGATGAAGACAGCTGCACAGTACTGTCTTTTATCGATGCCGGTTATGATATTGTTTAGTACCTTGAGCGTGGCTGAGGTGCACCCGTGACCAGCTCGGAAACTGGATTGCACAGCGGAGAAGGTACGGTGGGATTCTAAATGGTCAGTGATCTGTTTGTTAACTTTGCTTTCAAAGACTTTAGAATGGCAGGGCAGGATGGATATAGTTCTATAACAGTTTGGGTCTAGAGTGTCACCCCTTTTGAAGACTGGGATAACTGAGGCAGCTTTCCAATCTTTAGGGATCTCGGACGATACGAAACAAAGGTTGAACAGACTGGTAATAGGAGTTGCAACAATTGCAGCGGATAATTTTAGAAAGAGAGGGTCCAGATTGTCTAGCCCAGCTGATTTATACGGGTTCAGTTTTTGCAGCTCTTTCAGAACATCTGCTATCTGGATTTGGGTGAAGGAGAAGCTGGGGAGTCTTGGGCTGCGGGGGGTGCGGAGCTGTTGGCCGGGGTTGGGGTAGCCAGGAGGAAAGCATGGCCAGCCATAGACACATGCTTATTGAAATTCTCGATTATCGTGGATTTATCTGGGACTGGGAGAAGAAATGGTCCTGTCAAATTCGATTCATGTCCCCTCTTGCTCACCGCGCTGATAATCAGACTTCACAAGTCTAGGTTGAGAGTTTTGGGCTACTGACGCACGGCTGTGTTCTCCTATCTCCTATCAACCAGTCTTAACTGGCACCAACTTACAACTCTCCTGAATGCAATGTTTTCTATTTAGGGTTGATAGGAGATGAGAGGCTGTGTGTGTGTGTGTGTGTGTGTGTGTGTGTGTGTGTGTGTGTGTGTGTGTGTGTGTGTGTGTGTGTGTGTGTGTGTGTGTGTGTGTGTGTGTGTGTGTGTGTGTGTGTGTGTGTGTGTGTGTGTGTGGCAGTACTGGTTTCAAATGGCATTGGTTTTCTTTTAAATACTTTAGCAGCGCTTGATTTAACTTACCGAGTTTAATGAAACCAATAAAATAGTCCAGAAAGTGCCAACCGTGGTCATCTGGCACTCTAGGCAGGCTCTATCAAATGCTCAAAGTATTTGAAAGAAATACAATACTGTTGAGGTGGGTGGAGAAACAGTTTGATAGTGTGATTTGTATGTATATCACTGACTTCAGGCTTGCATGTCATTTGTCAAAAACTTTCACAATCTCTTGACTGATTTCTTCTGAATTATGAGATCTACTCTTCAATTAAAAAACAACAAATGTCATTGTATTTTCACAACAAACAGAGGATAATTTGAGAGATGTTTTACATTTGTCAAACTTTACCTCTTGGCTCTTGTGTTTACAAATGTTTAGATCAAATCCACTTTAGACAGAAAAAGCTATGCCTGTGTCTTTTTAGGTGGTTCTACCATGTTAATAATAATACAATGACAAGGTCATTTGGGGTGGCAGGTAGCCTAGCGGTTAAGAGCGTTGGGCCAGTAACCAAATGTTTGGTGGTTTGAATCCCCAAGCCGACTAGGTGAAAAATCTGCTGATGTGCCCTTGAGCAAGACACTTAACCCTAATTGCTCATGTAAGCTAAATGAATAAAATGTAATATGTGGCCCATGTGGGAATCAAACTTCATCTTCTACCAGAGACGATTCAAAGAATGTGTGAAATGTCCAAGAAGGAAAAATATATTGTGGTCTTGTTTGGTAGAGAGATGTCCTTTAGATTCCTCACCTTTCTTTGTATTGGCAAAGATTAAATCACACCGGGACCAAAGCACCAGAATACAAAGTAACAGACAGGAAGCACAGGAATGTATAATTCATCCAGACACTGTCCTGTGATCCTCTATCCTCAACACTGTGTTTATTATGGTGTTTTGACTATGCCGAGCCTCATTTTGTTTTTACGTGAGTGAAAAACAATTACAATCTTGATAACAGGCCTCATTTCAAGACACATTTTGAGTTCAGCACATAAACACTTTCTTTCCAGAACAGGTCAACAGGTTGGCACCTCTTCAAACACCCTCTCGATCCCATTCCTTATTGAGAATTTCTGCACAGAAGACATGGAAAAGGTGGCAGGATTTTGAAATGCTGTCACTGCAGCAGTTGAGAAGAACATGAATAAGAGCACGAATAGAGAGGATTGACAACATGTTCACTTTCCGCAGAAACAGAGAGCTGCTTGGAGAGAGTTTCTTTTCACGCTGAGAGGGTGCGAGACAGATACAGGAAGCTGTTCGATTTCTCTGCCGCCTTGCTGAGCTCATAAGTTCAGGGACGCTGCTTCTCAAGCACACACACACACACACACACACACACACACACACACACACACACACACACACACACACACACACACACACACACACACACACACACACACACACACACAAGTAACACACTCTTTCTCTCTGGCTCACACACACACACACACACTCACAGCACACATTAGACAGTGAAAAGCATTAATTATCTGTGAAGCATACCCTTGGGGTTGTCTGCAGTCTACATAGCGGAGAAAGTAGCAGAACTCTCAGCCCTGCAAAGCTCATTAAACAGCACTAATCCTCTCTGTTACTGCCGTAATGGGAAGACTGACACAATGAGAGAGACATGCAGGGAGGGGCTTGGAAAATTGAAGAACCTCATGTACTGTGTGCTTAAGAGTGTGTTAATGGTTTTGGTAAGTTGTGCTACTACAGTATGTGCTTGAGAATGTGCTGTGTGCTCAAACGTGTGTGTTTCCTTGGTGTGTATCAGGACTTTGACCCTATGATCGAGATCATTCCACCTCATTATCTTCTCTTCCACTAGTCAGCCTTGACTACAGTCCATGGACACCTTCACAGCACCATGGTTGGCCTCAATCACATATTCATATATCTTTATGTACATATTCTTTATCCCTTTACACTTGTGTGTATAAGGTAGTAGTTGTGGAATTGTTAGGTTAGATTACTCGTTGGTTATTGCTGCATTGTCAGAACTAGAAGCACAAGCATTTCGCTACACTCGCATTAACATCTGCTAACCATGTGTATGTGACAAATAAAATGTGATTTGATTTGATTTGACCTACAAAGAGCATCCAACAAGCACAGCTGTCTCTGATACAGTCAGTCAAGACATTGAAGAATAGGATGTGGTACAAAATGCTACAGGCAGATAATGCTGATGCATGATAACGCCCATTTGGGGTTAACATGCCGTGCCAATGTCACATTTCCGTCTGTTACGATTCAAACATCGGCATGAGGTTAGAGGTTGTCACGCTCTTCCTTAATAAATCATGCCACGATACATAGAGGGGTTTCCCCTCATTGATTTGATTGATTTCTGGGCACTTATGGTGTATTTCAGGTAAATGGGTATGTTCTAAACATGACTCGCTCAAAATAGGATGTCAACACAGTCATAACCTCTCTGTACATCGTCACTCGATCAGAATCTTTACTCAGAAATGTTCTGTTCTCTCCTCAGATCCACAGACTTGAAATTACTACACTGCAGTAGGCCTTACAATGTGTCTGATATGGATGTCTGTAATGTCATATGGTGGCTAAATTATGTTTTTCAACCTTTTTGTCAGAAGGGGGCAGTGTTGTATTTTAAATGTATTTTTCATTACTTTGGCTCCTGCTTCCCTTGGCATTAAAAAAACAAAATACTGCATAGTTTCCTAAGGACTTTAAGCGAGGCAATGTTGATCAAAGTAAAAGCTGAAGGGGGATTAATAGGGCATTGAGACAAAATGCTTTGTGCCTTTGGAGGTCAAATTCTGTTTGTGCAGCGACTTGTGTGGCTAAATATGCCACTCCTTGAGTAGCAATCTTTGCAACAGCCATTGCAAATTTAGTTTGTAGCAGGTGCAGGTGCCTGTTGGTCTTTCTTTCATGTGTCCAACCAATCTCAAGCGCCTTTGCTGAGTAGGGTGTACATGCTTGGGATTTTGGCTGTGTTCAGGACCGTGGTGTTGAGAATGTGGTCTTGCCATCTGATTCCGAGAACGCGTCTGAGGCAGCGAAGATGGAATGTGTTTAGTTGATGTTCCTGATTGGCATATGTTGTCTATGCCATGCTGCTGTAGAGGAAAGATATTGTGTTAAAATCTGAACAGAAGAAAACTCAGTTCTTTCTTATTCACTCCTTTCTCTTCTCCATGTCTCTCCATCATATCCACTCTAACAAAAATAGCCATCTTCATTTGAACATTGAAGTTCAATTATGTCACCATGGTGAATGCAATCTTTGCCTCAGCAGTGTACTTGCACCAATGACAGGTGCTTCATGCCATCCAACTATTAGAACCATTCTGTATAATTCTGTCTGTGGTGTCAGCATGGTATGATAACACAGAAGTATATTGTACAAAGGCGAATGTAATCTAAAAAGAGTGTACTGTACACTAACACTGGACAGACGCCAATGTTGGTCAGTGTCTCCCTCTGTTTCCTGCCCTCCCATTGACCTATCTTTTCTCAATTTCCTGAACTGGCTGTCCTCATGGCTTCCTGTCTTGGTGACATGTGACAAAGGCCAGTGAAGTGGTCATAATCCACTTCGAGGCCTTGCCTCCTCCTGGATATGGTCACGGTCTGGTCTGATAATGGTCTGATAATCAAAATACAGTCTAATGTGTAAAGTAAACCTGTGCTTTATGTAGCCTGCAAGTGTCCTTGCCATTTTCTAAATCTGTATTTTATTTTTCTGGGAGCAGTATAGCATCAGCCGCAGAGCATCATCAACTTCGATCATATAAATAAACTGAAATGTAATAATCTCTTAAACTCAAACATCCATGTTTTACAAAACACCTATCAAAACATTGACGGCTGGGCCCTGCGTATACATGTTTACACATACAGTTTAGGTACAATGATTAAGAAACTACACAAGACAAATAAAACGAACACAGATAAATCACAAACAAATACAGGGTAAGGGGGATACCTAGTCAATTGTACAACTGAATGCATTCTTTTTTGCGTCATCACTGCATGCCATCATGACTGTCAAAAGCCGCGACAGCCGAGGTTGACTTCTGAAGATAACTTTAGCGCCGCCCTAAAAACCCGATTCAAATTCGACATAAAACCCACTATCGACACATTATATAAACTCTTTATAGTGTTTTGTTTACATTTTAGAGGTGATAAGTTGGACAAATCGGGTGAAAAAAGCAGTTTCAAATAACAAGCTTATTAGCTACCACATGTTCTTCTCAAACTGTCAACAGAGTAGTTAATAACAGATTTGACCATTCAGACAAGTCACATGGCCAGGAATCTCATTTGTATCTGACTGTGGCTTGAATTATCATATTCCATGTGCTTTTTGGCTGTTCAGACTACAGGAAAAATAACAGATTCCAATTATGATATGCAAATAAATAGGATTTGAGTCACTTCAAACTGCCAATGTGAACACGGCTTAACTGTTTTCTAATAGTCTTGAATAATTTCCTTTACTTGTTACCTCTCTTTCAAGGCTGCTAATATTGTTGGACTTGGCATAAGTCAATTATTTGGTCCCGACTCCCATCACTAGTTATGAAAGAGTTTGTGTTTTCTTTAGCTCTTCTTCATTGGTCGTCCTCCTAGCTTGTTTTTCTGGGATAAGTGCGTTCATAATAACAAGGCAACAAGATTTCATTATGTTGAATCTAAAATCTTCAGCATTGTTACTTTACTCAAATGTATGAGAAATGCAACTCAAACTATTTAGGCAAGCTCGTAATAAAAAACCTTATGATTGATTCCCGTTCATTCAAATCAGCCTATTATTGTAAACACGATGATGTTGATTATCTCTAATAGACTTGACTGCAGGTATTTCATTTGTTTGTGTTTCCTGCTCGTTGACTTTACAGACATTCTCAGCAAATGAGCTCAATTTGCCAGATGTTTAATGTGCCTAATTTTCATATTGTAGTTAATGGTCCATTAACTAAACCAGATGACAGATTTCCAACGGAATGGCCTGAGGAGAAAGAAATGGGTACAATCTTCCAAACACAGAATAGAGCAGGGCTCTGGCAGGTAGCCTAGAGAGGCAAGCCAGGAACTTCGAGTCCAAGATTTGGTGGGGAGTTAGCCGGCCATCGGAGGGTTGCTGGAATCAGTCTCCTAGTTAGATTCCATATCATGCCGTTAAGCCCTTGAACAAAGCACTTAACCCCTAAAAACCGAGGCTGACCCTGTGCTACTAGATGTTTGTTTGTGTCTCTGAGGGTTTTGATGAAAGCAAAAAGACACACTTCAGTTATCTGAAAGGGATGGAGAGCAACCTATTCGATACTGAAAGTGAATGGGCTGATGCGATGGCAATTGGCAACCTGCCCCCAAAAGCCTTGAATGCATCTCAAGTCTTAACACCTTTCTTTGTTTTGTCCTCAGACTTTCTGTTAATGTCATAACTTTTTTTACATGCAGTTCCAATTCAACCTGAGAAACTTATTGTTATGCTCAAATGGTGTGGGGAAATGTGGTGCTGGTGCTGCTTTGAAGTGTTGGTGAAGTTGGAATCTAATGATTATGGTAATTTAGTGGTGTCCCTATCTGGGGGAGAAAGCATCACTGGGGAATCTCAGTGGAGTCTCCTCAGAGGAGGAAGGGAAGACCATCCTCCTCTGTGAAATTCATAAAAATAGTGAAACATTTACAAAGTTATCCTTAAACTATACTAAATAATTGATTAAAGCACACTGTTTTGCGATGGAGGTGTACAGTACAGTAAGATCGCTCTGTAGGGTATAACTACGGTGTAGCCGGTTGACAGCAAGTTTCCGTCCTTCTCTGGGTACACTGACTTCAATACAAAACCTAGGAGGCTGATGGTTCTCACCCCCTTCCATAGACTTATACAGTAATTATGACAACTTCCAGAGGACGTCCTCCAACCTATCAGAGCTCTTGCAGCATGAACTGCCATGTTATCCACCCAATCAAATAATCAGAGAATGCATCTAGTACTGAAAGCATAAGCTACAGCTAGCTAACACTGCAGTGCATAAAATGTGTTGAGTAGTTAACTTAAGTTATCAGAATTCTCAATTTAAGTGAGCAAACAACCGTATAGCCTATCTTATTGTCACCAGCAGAGAGTATTGACAATATTCCCAGTGAGTGCACACAGCGTATACTCACTTTATCATTGTTGGGTCAGTGCTACTTAAAAGTCGTTGTTTTTTACAATAATTTCATTCTCCAGTTTGAATGGACGTCATATTCTATGTGTCTCCCCTGGTCATAGGCCTATAATATGGACAAAGTAATTTTTATTGATATGTTTGTCAGTGTCAGCAGAGTAGGCTACCCTGTAATTTGTTGTGTTAAAAAAGATTCTGCTAATGTCTCCAGTCATATAAAGTGTGCCGACTATGTATGCCAGGTTGTAAAGCGGATTAATGTGCTTAATTTTAAGAATTAAGCATTACATTTAGCAGCACGAGAAAGCTGAGATCCTCTTTTAAATACTATCCAGTCAAAACTCAGTTTTTACATGCAATTGTGCAATGACTGGGCTTATAAGAATCCATGTTTCACTAGGCTCTGTAGGCTGTGCTCTCTAACTGTGTTCCAGGGGTCCTAGGCCTATAATTTGGACACTTTATTTGCGATACAAACCTTATCAAAATATATAGGCCTATGGGTTAGGCGACATGACGTGTGTGACTATAATCTGAAAAAGTCAACAACAAAAAAAGGCATGTGCTTTTTCTTGCCTTACTGCACATGCTCGGCATCATTCACAAGTGATGAAACATCATCCACAAGTGATAATATTGTCACCCATCAGACTATTCTTGATTTAATCTTGTCTTCACATATACTAAATCATATTTTTGTGAAATTAGTTTTGATTTAGAATGGACCATTATCATGCACCTGTTGGAACAGTGGCAGAAAAAAAGTATTTATGCCTAACAAAAAGTGATGCCTAAATAGCGAATGGACGCTTTTCCCGCGGTTCATTTTTATGCCAGCCGGATAGGCTGTACTCCTGTTGTGAAGCGAAGCAATGTGCCTAATATTAGGAAAGTTGAGAAATAAACATAGTAGGCCTAGCCCATTGAAAGCTGATGTGATCCTCCTCTTTTTAATAGAGGCCATCAAAACTCTTCCTCAGGTAATTGCATAGCCTATAGAAATGTTGCGCAACATGACTCTTTGCAGACGAGAGTTTCTATTGGACAAATTCAGGAATGTTTATCAACGTTTCGTATAATTTGCTTCTGTTTAACTTCTTTGGGGTAGGGGGCAGTATTTTCACGTCCGGATGAAAAGCGTAAACTGCCTGCTACTCAGGCCCAGATGCTAGGATATGCATATTATTAGTAGATTTGGATAGAACACACTGAAGTTTCTAAAACTGTTTGAATGATGTCTGTGAGTATAACAGAACTCATATGACAGGCAAAACCTGAGAAAAAATCCAACCAGGAAGTGGGAAATCTGAGGTTTGTAGTTTTTCAACTCTTTGCTTATCCAAGATACAGTGGAAATGGGGTCATATTGGACTTCCTAAGGCTTCCACTAGATGTCAACAGTCTTTAGAACCTTGTTTGATGCTTCTACTGTGCAGGAGAGGGGGATGAGAGGGGAATGAGTCAGAGGTCTGCCAGAGAGCCACGAGCTCAGTCTCGCGCGTTCACGTGAGAGCGAGCTCTGTTCCATTGCAATTCTACAGACAAAGGAATTCTCCGGTTGGAACATTATTGAAGATTTATGTTAAAAACATCCTAAAGATTGATTCTATACTTCGTTTGACATGTTTCTATGGACTCTAATATAACGTTTTGGACTTTTCGTCCGTACTTTCCGCTGGACTTGCACATGCGTCGTGAGTTTGGATTGTGTACTGAACGCGCAAACAACAAGGAGCTATTTGGACATAAATGATGGACATTATCGAACAAACAAACATTTATTGTGGAACTGGGATTCCTGGGAGTGCATTTTGCTCTCTGCAAAATCACCGGATGTTTTGGAACTACTGAACATAACGCGCCAATGTAAACTCAGATTTTTGGATATAAATATGAACTTTACCGAACAAAACATACATGTATTGTGTAACATGAAGTCCTATGAGTGTCATCTGATGAAGATCATCAAAGGTTAGTGAATAATTTTATCTATATTTTTGCTTTTTGTGACTCCTCTTTGGCTGGAAAAATGGCTGTGTTTTTCTGTGACTTGGCTCTGAACTAACATAATCATTTGGATTGCTTTCGTCGTACAGCCTTTTTGAAATCGGACACTGTGGCTGGATTTATAACAAGTGTATCTTTAAAATGGTGTAAAATATATGTATGTTTGAGGAATTTTAATTATGGGATTTCTTTTGTTTTGAATTTGGCGCCCTGCAGCTTCACTGGCTGTTGACGAGGTGGGACGCTACCGTCCCACGTACCCTAGAGAGGTGAAGAAAAGTTTTTCAACAGAATCGGTTGAATGAATACACCCCTGATCGCACACAAACGACAATACCTGGTTCTACTCCTTGCCAGCTAAAAACAAGGAGAAGCATCTCCAGCGGGCATGGGATCACCAACACCGGACAATTGACGAATGGAAAAACATTGCTTTGTCGACGAATCCCGGTTCCTGTTGTGTCATGCTGTTGGCAGAGTCAGGATTTGGTGTAATCAGCATAAGTCCATGGTCCCATATTGCATGGTGTGAACGAACTGGTGGCAGTGGTGTAATGGTGTGGGGAATGTTTTCCTGGCACATGTTAGGTCCCTTAGTAGTATTTAGTAGTATTTATTGGGTTCTCCTATTAGCCTCTGCCATGGCAGCGTCTACTCTTCCTGGGGTCCAAACAGGAAACAAAACAACAAATAAAATACATAATATACATAACACTACATAATCCTACTCTTGACTCTGTCTCATGCTTCAGAAACAGGAGATGGCTCCTGCCCTAAATTCTGAAGGCAAAAGGGGTCCGACCTGGTAATAGATGGGCATGCCTAATAAACTGGCTACTGAGTGTATATCATTCCCTTTGCACAGAAAAGCACTTTTCATATTGCCTCAGAGCATCTACTAATACATCCTCTCACATTAGATGCATATATTTTCTCAGCCGTTTCTCATGTGTGTGGATTCCTGTTTCCCATGATGGCTGTTCTCCGAGCAGAACAGAGAAAGCGCTGATGCTATGCTGCTGCCTTGTTTTTTTTTACTCATTCGTCATCTCTCCTCCATAGGCCCTAGGGGCAACGTAGTGTGAGATTTACTTACAAGAGAAAAAAGAAGACAGTGGGAAAGTGGAAGGAAAAGTATAAAAAGGATGCATTCCATTCGCTTCTCATTTCCATAATACCGCACAGACCTCTGTAGCTGTAAAATAAGCAATTCTCTCTCTCTCTCTCTCTCTGCTCAGTGGTTTTCCTGTTGTCTCACAGGGTTGTGATGTGTATTTGATCTCTTCGTAATTCATATCTAGGATACTCCATCATCAATCACCCTGGGAATTATAATTTTGGAGTCCCTATGCACTTGATTGTGCCAATGTTTGAAATGTTGCTCTTTCCAAAGATGCTTCGGTTGTTGTCAAAAGTGTTCTTTCCCCCTTGACCACATAGGCAGTATAACATTGACAACAAATAAAAATGTGTTCTTGGTTTTAGGTGTGCGCAGTAGTTGGAAAAAGTGCCCAATTGTCATACATGAGTAAAAGTAAAGATACCTAGTGAAATGATACTTCAGTAAAAGTCCAAAAGTATTTATTTGTAAATATGAAGTCAGGTATGTAGTGACGTAAAAGTAAAACTATGAATATAAAAAAGTAAAACTCAAAAATATAAATAGTAAAGTACAGATAACCCCAAAAACTACTGAAGTAGTAAAGTATTTTTACTTAAGTACTTTACACCGCAGCGAGGCTGCTCGGAGAGTCTAGAAGGCACGGTAAGCTTGCCTGAATAACTGGAAATGTGTGAGCATATTGGTAACTACATTAATGACTTGGGAGAATGATTATCCACGACAAACAACACATGAGAATGCCGTAATTTCAGTTAATCTGTTAATGCCTATAAATATTGACAAAATGCAAATGTGCCTTGGTCTGGTCCAACTCAAGGTGTTTAAAAAAAAATGCACCCCCCTCACCAACATAAAGATATTTTCACATGACCCTACCCTTGTACTGTAAAATAAATTGCACACCCTCCCCTCTCATAGAATTAACTCAAAATAATGTTTACGACCACAAATAACAATAACTGTACCGAACCTGTGTTTATATACGCCTACCTGGATATCGACTTTGCCACTTCAGCATGCTTTTGTAGGACAATCGATGCCATGCAGGGCTATGGGCCAGAAGGTTGAGGGTTCGCTGACCACCACGGACAAGCTCACTCTCCCTGCCTGTTTCCTTAGGCCTACGCTACAATCAGAGCTGGCTGAAGACAATGATCAGCTTGGGGGAAATCTGATTTTCAACATTTTCATGCCACATTTATAATTATATAAAATATATGCAATGAATTTTCCACCATCAGGTTTCGTGCCAATGCACCACACAACCAATAAACAAAGCATACTGATTTCAGGCACTCATTGTATATGGAAGTTGTTTAGTGCCCTTTTTTTATATGGGTCCAAAAATTTAAAACATAACTCCCTGGTCTTTGTTATATCTCCAAGATATAAGACAGACACTTGAAAATTTCCTCTTTATGTGTTTTTGGACTATCTGTTTTTCCATGTATGCATCTGTATTCATAGACATACAGTGCCTTGCAAAAGTATTCATCCCCCTTGGCGTTTTTCCTATTTTGTTGCATTACAACCTGTAATTTTTATTTGGATTTCATGTAATGGACATACACAAAGTAGGCCAACTTGGTGAAGTGAAATGAAAAAAATAAAAAATTTGAAAAGTGCATATGTATTCACCCCCTTTGCTATGAAGCCCCTAAATAAGATCGTGTGCAATCAAATTCCTTCAGAAGTCACATAATTAGTTAAATAAAGTCCACCTGTGTGCAATCTAAGTGTCACATGATCTGTCAGATGATCTCAGTATACACACACCTGTTCTGAAAGGCCCCAGAGTCTTCAACACAACTAAGCAAGCGGCACCATGAAGACCAAGGAGCTATCCAAACAGGTCGGGACAAAGTTGTGGAGAAGTACAGATCAGGGTTGGGTTATAAAAAAAAATCGGAAACTTTGAACATCCCACGGAGCACCATTAAATCCATTATTAAACAATGGAAAGAATACGGCACCACAACAAACATGCCAAGAGAGGGCCGCCCACCAAAACTCACGGACCAGGCAATGAGGGCATTAATCAGAGAGGCAACAAACAGACCAAAGATAACCCTGAAGGAGCTGCAAAGCTCCACAGCGGAGATTGGGGTATCTGTCCATAGGACAACTTTAAGCCGTACAAGCGGAGATTGGGGTATCTGTCCATAGGACAACTTTAAGCCGTACACTCCACAGAGCTGGGCTTTACGGAAGAGTGGCCAGAAAAAAGCCATTGCTTAAAAAAAATAATAAGCAAACACATTTGGTGTAGCCAAAAGTCCTGTGGGAGACTCCCCAAACATATGGAAGAAGATCCTCGGGTCAGATGAGACCAAAATGTTGCTTTTTGGCCATCAAGGAAAACGCTATGTATGGCGCAAACCCAACACCTCTCACTACCATGAGAACACCATCCTCACAGTGAAGCATGGTGGTGGAAGCATCATGCTGTGGGGATGTTTTCATCGGCAGGGACTGGGAAACTGGTCAGAATTGAAGGAATAATGGATGGCGCTAAATGCAGGGAAATTCTTGAGGGAAACCTGTTTCAGTCTTCCAGAGATTTCAGACTGGGATGGAGGTTGCCCTTCCAGCAGGACAATGGCCCTAAGCATACTGCTAAAGCAACACTTGAGTGGTTTAAGGGGAAACATTTAAATGTCTTGGAATGACCTAGTCAAAGCCCAGATCTCAATCCAATTAAGAATCTGTGGTATGACTTAAAGATTGCTGTACACCAGCGGAACCCATCCAACTTGAAGGAGCTGGAGCAGTTTTGCCTTGAAGAATGGGGAAAAAATCCCAGTGGCTAGATGTGCCAAGCTTATGGAGACATACCCCAAGAGACTTGCAGCTGTAATTGCTGCAAAAGGTGACTCTACAAAGTATTGACTTTGGGGGGTGAATAGTTATGCATGCTCAAATTATATTCAAATTATATTTTTACTGCAGCCTAGAGTAGAATTTTGTACTCACTTGAAAACAATAATGATATTATTAATTGCATTGTGTTGTTGTAGACGAGTCTAGGTAGGATAATTGGACTGTCCCTAAACAACATCAATAGGGTTTGCTTTTGAGCTGTGCGTCTGTCTTCATTGTTCTTTCATGCGCTATGATGCATCTGAACTAGGCTGCTGTAGGTTCATTCACCTCAGTCAATCTACAAACGCATAGCTTATTAGCTATACAAATGTATTGTTAGACCCCTGAAAGGGGGAAAATAAGAGGAATGATTTAAACTGACATAGAAAAAGCGACAAAACAAAAAGGTATCACAATTTTAGAACCGTATTGTTTGCATTGTCAATTTTAATGTAAACCTTTAGGGAAGATAGGCCATGTGGAGATGTTCATATTGAAACATATCTTATATTTTTAAAGTTTCTAGCTTCTTTGATAAGATTAGTGCAGATCTTCTCAGGGGACCCTACATGTGGCCCTGACCCAAAGTTTGTAAATGACTGTACTAACCTCTCTCTCTGCTTGCTTCTTCTCTCTGTCTCCTGCATGCATTGCAGACTGTCTCACCACTGAGCACCACATCACTTATTATGATAACTGAGTAGCGTCTGTTTTGCTCCTGCTGAGGCAGGCTCCGCTTAACGTAAGCTTCTTACTTCATTCTTCTAGTAAAGCTAGCCAGAGCCTTTCAATATTTTTGCAATATAATTCTCTGCCAGTAGCTAGCCACCTGTCTGACACATACAGTACCAGTCAAAATCTCAAATAAATGTTGATTTGTTTAATACTTTTTTGGTTACTACATGATTCCATATGTGTTATTTCATTATTTTGGTGTCTTCACTATTATTCTACAATGTAGAAAAGAGTAAAAATAAAGAAAAACCCTTGAATGAGTACGTGTGTCCAAGCTTTTGACTGGTACTGTACGTGTTTGTAAGAGTCATATTAGTGTGTAGCCCAAACATTTGGACGCTACAGACAGAAATTGGCAGATCGGCTTTACCAACTCAGACGAGTCCCAAGACGCTTGTGGGGGTCGTGGAGCAAAATGGAGAACATCATCGTGTTCGTGAGAGTCTCATCTTTTCATAGAGGCATTTGTAGGCCAAACTGTTTGGACGCAAAGGATGGTTTTGTGAGAAGACAATTTTCTGGATGTCTCATGTTCTGACAAACACCACTCTAGCTCTGTCACCTTTCACCGCAGATGCGGAAGTGCGACATAGGCAGATGTGGTGGATTGAGACGCATCCAATGCAAAAAAACAGACATGTCTAGCTTAACTTCTTCGGGCTAGGGGGCAGTATTCGGAAGTTTGGATAAATGAGGTGCCCAAAGTGAACTGCCTGTTACTCAGGCCCAGAAGCTAGGATATGCATATAATTGGTAGTATTGGATAGAGAACACTCTAAAGTTTCCAAAACTGTTAAAATAATGTCTGTGAGTATAACAGACCTGATATGGCCGGCGAAAACCCGAGGACAATCCATTCAGAATTCTTTTTTCCCCCAGCTCACCTGTGATTACAATGGCTGGGAATGGGAATATAAAAGGAAGTCCTCCCAGATTGTAGTTCCTAGGGCTTACACTAGATGTCAACAGTCTTTAGAAAGAGTTTCAGTCTTGTTTTTTGAAAAATTAGCTCGAATTTGTAGTTTTTCTAAGTGGCTCCCATTTTGGCTGTAGTGTTTGTAGCGCGTTCCGGTGAGTGTGCGTACTTCGTTATTTATCTCCGGTAATGGACTCCGGTATTCTCCGTCTTAACTTTGATTGTTTATTTACATAATAGGGTATCTGAGGATTGATTAGGAACGTTGTTTGACTTGTTTAGAAGAAGTTTATTGGTAATTTACCGGATTCATTGTGTATGCATTTTGAACGAGGGAAACCGGTGGATTACTGAGTCAAGCGCGCCATTGAAACTGACTTTTTTGGGATATAAAGAAGGACTTTATCGAACAAAATGACCATTTGTTATGTAGCTGGGACCCTTGTGATTGCAACCAGATGAAGATCTTCAAAGGTAAGTGATTCATTTTATCGCTATTTCTGACTTTCGTGACGCATCTGCTTGGTTGGAAAATGTATGTAATGCTTTTGTGTGCGGGGCGCTGTCCTCAGATAATCACATGGTGTGCTTTTGCCGTAAATTATTTTTGAAATCTGACAACGCGGCTGGATTAACAAGAAATTAAGTTTTTAAATAATGTATGACACATTTTCATGAATGTTTAATATTACGATTTCTGTAATTTGAATTTGGCGCTCTGCAATTTCACGGGATGTTGGCCAGGTGGGACGGTAGCATCCCAATGATCAGTAAGTTAAGAGTATAAAAAGGCGGACATTTTGGGCCCCCTCTTTAAAGTCCTGTGCTATTTTCTGGGTTTGCAGGTTCAATGATTGCCCAGTGGAGGGCACTCAAACAGTGAGAAAAGCTACAACTATTTCTAATCCTTACCATATCAGCAGATATAGATTTAGCCTGGTCCCAGATTTAGGCTACTGGTGCCATCTTACAAACTCCTATGGTCATTGCCATATAAACGACCATACGAGCTGGCTATACAGCACAAACAGATCTGGAACCAGGCTAATATAGATCCAGACAGCCATGAAAAAATATGTAGTCAGTTGTGTTTCAGATAATTATTGAGGTGGAGGAATGAAAACCAACAGTCCAAGTAGTAGGTTAAGTGACCCTTTGAATATCCTCCTCTCTTTTGCTCAGTTTAGAAACGACTAGTCTAGAGGGAAGGTGTATTGTTTATGTACTGTACATTAAGTACTGAGGGTTTAGAGGCTAGGGGTTGTTTCTAGACTGGGCCTCTCTCTCTCACTCTCTCTCTCTCTCTGCCCTTGCTTCAGAACACATCCCTCAGCAGCCTATTAAGGGCTAACTTCTGTGCTGTCCTCAACTATGGTAGCTTCTGTACTACTCACCTTCAAAGACACAGCATCCATGCCACTAAAATACTCTCAACCTCAGTTGTCTGTAAAGACAACTTCTCCAGCTCTCTCACTTCTTATCGGTGGTGCCTTTGGTGCGAAAATTTGAAGAGTAAGCCTGTTTTCTTGAAAATATCAGGCACAGTGAAAAACTCACGATTACGTAACACATTTTTTTCATGTTTCTATTGCCGACGGTCAGAGAGATTTGGTGCATGTGCTTCAAGGAACTCACATCAGTACTGACAGTCACTGTCACATCATCAGGTCACATCAAGTGACGCACAGTATCTTTGTGACAGCCTATGATTACTGCTCAACTCTGAATGATGACAGTCCATGACTCGTTATTGAAAAAGAAAACTCTTGACATATGTTGACCTACCCAGCTGAATAAAGTTCCAACAAATACATCGATATGTAATAAAAATGGTTGGGGTCAGCCAGTGTAGCAATTTAAAAGTGAATGCACAAGAATAAGCAAGTAGCTTTTTAAATGTAATACTTTTTCTGTTATCAACATTTCCACCATGTGGGCGTCCGCCAGAATAGTTGTTGCGAGTAGTGACATTTCACAGACTAAGGAAGGATTAATGGTAAATGGAAGGGGGCTGAGGAAGTACTGCTGTTGTGAGGACACACACTCTCTCTCTTTCCCACACACAAACACACTCATAGAAACTACACAGACACACACTCACTCGCTCACTCTCTCTGTTTGGCACACACTCTAGTCTTTCTGACTGCGAATGTAAAATATTAGCTGGAGGGAAGCTAAAGGAGAGGGTGCCAGGACACACAGGGCAAGAGCAGGGAAACGAAAACAGGATGGGCGTCTGATGGACACACGGAACATTCTGGACCAGAAAGGGAAAAGTCGTTGACAGCGTGACAGTTAGGAAACGGTGTTCTTCCACTGTGAACACTGTGTTGTTCCTAGACGGAAAGAGTCCACCTACCTCTACCCTGAACGAAGAGGAAGAACAAATATTTGGGCAATCATTAGGGGTCTAGTTCTGTAACTATGGTTTCATTTACAAACACTTTGGATGTTACTGTAGGAAAGGATAATGTTAGATATCACTATTAATGTCATTATATATATTAATGTAACTACAGCTTTTTCCATTGTACTTGCATACTAAGTAGCAGGAGGCAGCAGGATCAGGTGCAAAAATATACAGATTCTCAAATACTATCAAAACACTGGCTTGAATTAAATCAAAAGCTAAGCTTCAATCAGGCCTACCCTGTCAAACCAGTTATAGCTGGTTGGGGTATATCAGGCTAGCGACAGCCTCCCCACAGCTCACATACCTAAACTAAAACAGAACTGAAGCACATCTTAAAAACAGGTACCTTGATACAAATGGCCCCTCCCTTTGGAGCATACCATTAATCATGGTTACTCGTAACCAAAAACTGGCATCAACTCAATGATTGACACTTTCATTATACCCAAATTAACATATACCATACAATACATATTCAAAATATGATGATGACACATGATGATGAATTATCCTAATGCTGACCAGTGGCTGCGTTTAGTTTCCTTCAATAGCTTTGATTTGAGTAAAAACATTTTTTGAAATGCACTCAATGTCTCCCTCATGTAGGCTACTCTACAAGAAACCACCCCCTGCTATAACAGAATACATATTTCATCCATGTTCCTGATAAATCTGGGAGTAAATTTGCACTTATCATTTGGATGTGTAACATAACAAGCTTCGGGGCTTTAGTAGTTTGTCAGGTTCATTGCTATTCCACAGATGGGGTGGCAGGTAGCCTAGTGGTTAAAGCTTTGGACTAGTAACCGAAAGGTTGCAAGATCGAATCCCCAAGCTGACAAAGTAAAAAAAGCCTTGACGAGACACCTGCTCATGGACACTCAGGTACAATAGGAATTTATGCACACACACCTGACACATCGAAGAGGGTCAAATGGCATAATAGAGACCTTAGGATTCACTATAGAGAAATGCTGATTCAGGTGGAATTCAGACACATTTTCCTTAGTAAATAAACAACCTGCCTTGTTGCATTCGGAAAGTGTTCAGATTTGATCTGTGCCTCAACAATCCTGTCTCAGAGCTCTACGTACAATTCCTTCGACCTCATGGCTTGGTTTTTGCTCTGACATGAACTGTCAACTGTGGGACCTTATATAGACAGGTGTGTGCCTTTCCAAATCATGTCCAATCAATTGAGTTTACCACGGGTAGACCCCAATCAAGTTGTAGAAACAGGATGGTCAATAGAAACAAGATGCACCTGAGCTCAATTCCAAAGTCAACTAGGAAAGGCTCTGAATACTTCTGTAAATGTGATATTTCAGTTTTAGTTTTTTTGTATAAACTTGCAAACATTACTAAAAACCTGTTTTCGATTTGTCATTATGGGGTATTGTGTGTAGATTGATGAGAATCCATTTTAGAATGAAGCTGTGGAAAATGTGGAAAAAGTGAAGGGGGTCTGAATACCGAATACACTGTATATTTTTCATTGACATGTGCATCACATTTGCACCATCATACTTCAAGATTGTCTTCAGCTACACACGTTTACCAACCAGACTTCTTAATGGAAATCAGAGCATTCGTTATTTTCAATCACGCTTCGTCCTGCAGCTGCGCCAATTGTTACGAGGACATAGGTAGCCGTTGCCGAGTGGCCTTAATATGTGCTTCAGGTGAATTGTAAATATTGATGGGATGGTAAACCGCACAGACGCGAGGACAAAATTAATTTCCTCTATCAGTGTGTGTCGTCAATTTGTATGGCCCTTCAGTTCACGAGGCTAAGATGGATCTCTCTTATCATTTCCGTGATAATTTGGGCATTCAAATGTTATTTAGGGTGGCAGGTAGCCTAGAGCTTAAGAGTATTGGGCCAGTAACAGCAAGGTCACTGGTTTGAATCCCTGAGCTGACTAGGTGAAAAATCAATGTTCCCTTGAGCAAGGCACTTAACCCTATTTGCTCCGGATAAGAGCGTCTTCTAAAAGACTAACGCATTTGACTGACTGGATGGATGGATGGTAGAATGTTTATTGCGCTCTATCTCTATTCTCCCTGGCCTTCACTGATGACGTGAATCATCTTCCTACTCCTCCGATGATTATTATCCAAGATTGGACGTGATGTCTTTTAAAAATGATTTTGCCGGGAATCAATCATTCCCGGGGAAGGAAGAGAAAAATACAACTGTGAGAATTTTGGGGGCTGGCGATTGAGGTTTGCCGACTGCCAGCACGGCGGCTTTGTTATTAATATAATGAATTTGCCCAAACACATTTACTCCGTCACTCGCTTTAATGGGCGCCGTCAGATAAAGACGTTATCGCCACTCTCTGTCCTGCACTCTCTCTCTGTCAGTCATTCCTGCACATCATTTCCTGTGACCTTGAAGAGACTGTCGTTCAGATGAGAGGAGGAGTAAGAGATGAGATACAGGGTTGAGAAGGAGGAAGAGAAGGAGGGGTAAAAGAAGGAGATCTTACTGATGAGAGAAGGGTGACATGAGAAGGAGAGGCAGATGACAGACACGGGTGAGATGAGAAAGATGTAGAGGAGATGGAAGAACAGAAAGATAAGGAGGAGATGAGAAACTGAGATGAGCTCACGGTGCCCAGGAAGGGAGGATGCTAAAGTGAAGCTGTGATGTCAGGAGGCTGATTGCCTGCGAGAGCGATTTAACGTTTTCAGTGACGTCCTCCCGTTCAAAATGAGGGGTAAGTGGAGTGACTGATATTATCAGAATTTGACCATGCCCCATAGGGGTAATGTCATAAATAACTACGAGCAGTGGCTGACTTTTTTGACTAGTGGGCCTGTCTAACTTTGTTAATTTTGCACAGAATGGGGGCCCTCAATGAAGAAACTGGGCTGGTGTGGGGAACTCCAGGAAGAAAATGTGCTGGTGTGGGAGTTTCACGGATAAAAATGGGCCGGTGTGTTAGAAATGACAGGGACAATTTCTGGTCCCAGTACGCCGCTGGCTACGAGTGGGTGTTTTGGATAACCCTGTTTAGGTCTGTACATGTGCGGCTTTATTTATTGTTTGCCATTAAGAACCTTATTTGATAGTATGAGAGCCTACGTTCTTGTTGTATGTTCGATACCACCTAAAGCGAAAACGATTCAAGACCAAGACCGGAGCAATTCTAGTCCTGACCAGGACCGGAGGCGGGGTGAGACCGAGACCGGCAGGGGGACAAGGGGTTCGAGACTGAGTCAAGACCGAAACCAGAAAAATGCAAGTCCAATTCAATAACATAATTGTAATTTTGTCAAATCACCACCATAATAATGTTTCAAAATGTCCAGTATTTCTGTGTTCATATTTCAGAAAAAAAGGTATGCATTCTTCAGACATTCAGAATAGTGAACAAAATGCATGCTGAGGGAAAATAGAGACACTCAATAAATTATTACTAACCCAAACACAGTGGGTAACAATGGGCATTCTAGGATTTATAAAATAATGATTATAATAATATAAAAATAATGACAATCATATTATTATTTTCAATGATGTTCTGATTTAATCTCTTCAGTTTTTGTTGGAAAGGAAAGGGTTAACACTGAAGAGAATAAAGACTCAATCAGGATTTTTATTTTCTGGTCTCTGGGGATATACATCTAGCTAGCTATATCAGACATGGTATTTTTTTAATTATATCGATTTTTTTAATTGAACCTTTATTTAACTAGGCAAGTCAGTTAAGAACAAATTCTTATTTACAATGATGGCCTACCCCAGCCAAACCCAGACGACGCTGGGACAATTGTGCGCCACCCTATTGGACTCCCAATCACTGCTGGATGTGATACAGCCTGGATTCAAACCAGGGACTGTAGTGACACCTCTTGCACTGAGATGCAGTGCCTTAGACCACTGCGCCACTCGGGAGCCCTAGGCCCTTCAACTGTATTAGGGCAACATTTTGGAGTTACAAGTGGAATCAACCAATCACATTTTGACTTGAGTGGAACCGTTTTTACAAAAACTTATGGAAACGTCTGCCTTTTTGAAGACGAACAGGCCACTGCGCAATAGCGAGCAGTAGTTTTCCCATGGTCTAGCTAGCTAGCTAGCTAGCTATTGTTGTTGGCTAGTTTCCAGTGGCTGCAGCAGGTGTTCTCAAAGAGGATGGTGTTGCTAATTCGTTAGCTTCTCCCTTTTCAAGAATAACTTTCAGCAAGAAGTTCAGTTTCCAATGATCATCATCTGGTGAGTGGAACTGTTTTATATTGCAGCACGCTTGCTGTTGTTAGCCATCTCTTTGAAAATAACTTGTTCATATACACCCCCAGGAAGAATATGACACTTAAATAAAACAAGCTACCACTTAGTAATTTTCTCACTTTGAACTGGACTGTGTGTTTACAGGCAGTTGCAACAATGCGACTTTAGATCATTAGAAAGCATTCGCCAAAAGCCACAAACTACACCTGAATGGATTTCTGCAAATATATAAACACCTTGGGAGTCCTCTTACATTTGGGAACTTTACAGGCCTATTGATCAAACAACCATGAAAAGATAGGCTCTCTCTCCCTCAGTTGTGCACATCAACAACATCAACAATATCCACAACTAATGCTAGTTAGAGCAGGATGAGATAAAATCTAATGAAGGAACATTAGATAAACCGTCTCAAACTTTTTCAGCTTGTTGGCAGTCAACATTTCACTGATAAACGATGGGGAATTGTAGCCTCCTCGTCCTTCAGCTTGCTTGCCAATGCATGCTTGTCCAAACCAAGCACCGAAGCTAACTGGCTAAAGTTGGCTAGCTTGCTAGCTAGCTACTTCCAGACACAAATGAGAGAACACCTCACTCAGATGAGAGTGCTCTGAAATCGGAGTAGATAGCCAGAGGGAATTTGCGAACGCAAGAGATATGCTAACTGTATAACAGTCATTCAAGTTCTTGCTAGATAACCAAATGACACCTGCATCTCTAGCTGTGTATATCCACTGAAAAAGGATATGCGGGGAAAAAGTCAGTCACTCACCCACTCCTCCAATGGCATGACATGGCATCCTCGTGGCAACTAGCAATGATACGCTCTGTCTTTTTAGTTTGCTACATAAATGGTGGCAGCAAACAATGTACCAGGCCAGCTATGATTTACAACCTGCTTGCAATATTATTTTGGACTACAAAGAAATGTATTGGTGAATTATATTAATCATGCATTGAACTGCATCCATCTATTCTGCTAACAATTTCTTAGTGTACGTCATGGAACTTTGAATCAAATAGAACCTATTTTTAAAACCTCTTATGAAGTTGGTTTTGTAGCATAAACTTGTAATTTTATATTTTTGACTGATATTATGATTGTCTGTTTGTTTCATATCTGCAAAGTAGTTAAAATACTGTCAGTTCCACTTTAATATTTACGTTACTGGTTACTTTGTGTGCTAACCATGATATGTCTTTTGCAATGTGAAGTAATAGTTGTACATTTCGAATTGGGAAATGATTAATGGTTGTGTTTTTGTATTCTTAGGATTGGAACCTACTGGTTTATCCTTCAACATCATGCTGTGTGACTGCTGTCTTTCCATTGGCCCTATGCAGTGGTGTAGTGGTCACTGGAGAATGGCCCACCCATCTAAGTAAATGCACCCTGTGTAAAATAATAAAATAATGTTTTCCTATAGATTTTTCAGATTTCACTCTTTTTTTATATTGAAAAAATTAATTTTCACAACAATGCTTAAACCACAACAATCTGATTGGGTGGGCCTGTCAGGGCCTGCCTCCCCAGTCGGTAGGCCTCTGTCCACCCAGGCCCATCCATGTCTACGCCCCTGATGCAAACAGCACCTGATGACAATTGCACATCACAAATAGCCTACTAACCAACACTTCGGACTAAACTTTTTCAATACCTGGTTTGCATACCCATTGTTGCCTTAGTTAGCATTTACTGCTAGATATCATAAGTTGAAACGTCTTTCCTACCCTACCGGCTACCGATGTCATTCTTCTGTGAGCAACTCCATGCCAAAACTAGTTAAGAGGTGCATGCTCTTGCTGCCTGCAGATGATATTCCCCTGAAACTAGCCTATGTGTGCTGCACGGATGTGAATATATTTCATGCAGTGGCGACCCATCATTAATAAAAACCTTTGTTGCCTGTTTTGCATGTTATTTTGGCATTCATACGTGTCACATATCAGTTTGCAAACAATGTAAAAAAAAAAGTGAGTTAATGAAGCTTTCTTGAGTAAAGCATCTCCAAAATGCAAGTGTTTCAGCCTAGCTCAGTGCTTTCTGTGGTGTTGGTGCAGCCAGTGGAAAATACGGAGCGTAGGGGTTGGTAATATTCTATAGTTGCGCCGTAATTGGCTCAGTGTTCTGTCACTCATGGGGACACTACGTCACCGCAAAATCTACGGGTAGAGCTAGAAAATTCAAACCTCTTGGGTGCTGCCATAGAGTTACATTAGAAGTGCCCATCCAAGATGGCTCAAGATCATTGGCCACAAATAAAATTACGTAAAATCTCATTATATCTACAGTAGCTTTGATTGGACTGTCAACATCATACTTTCAAAATCTTAAATAGCAAGCTACCAGTCATCATCATGAATCAAGTTGGCAATCTTCTGGCAAATCCTTTTCAATCCTTGTCATATGAAGAGATATAATGAAGAGAAATTATAGATAAAACGTATTAGTGCTCATCGGCCATTGGATGCGCTGACTGAATGGAATTATGAGTTTTTTACTCAGCTGGTCTCAAGAAGATATTATGAGTCCTCACTGTCAGAGACGAGTCAAGACCGAGTACAAAAGACAAGACCGAGACACTCAAGTTGTGGTCTCGAGAACTACAACACTCCTAGCAGACCATACCTTACCATACTGATCCATACCACACCACACCATTCCAGCATCGCCCAGCCATGGGCCTCTTTTCCCTTTCTCTCCTTCCCCTCAACCCCTCTGTGACTGGACATGTCAAAACAAGCCAACCCCCACAGTATGAAAGCACTACATGTGCAACAGGTCACCAAAGCGCTGAGAGAATGTTTCTGCTTTCAACCTTTTCCTTTCTCACCCCATCTCTCTCTCTCTCTCTCTCTCTCTCTCTCTCTCTCTCTCTCTCTCTCTCTCCCCTTCACTCACTCACTCACTCACTCACTCACTCACATCATGGCATGACTGAGACAGGTTGTCATTGCCACCCTGGCTCCGGGATCTTTCATCCGTTGTTGGCCCTTCAGCCCTTATTTTGTATCCCTTCTTTTATGGCTGAGGTTCAACTGAATCAGCTAGGGATTGCTTTTTCCAACCCTTCCACAGCTGATTTCTGTGGATTTAGTTGATACAATTCCATAAATGTTTTATAGTTAGCTAAAGCACTTTGTACATCACGCTGTAATGTACAATTGATCTTACTTTAGCGCACAAAAAATGTAATACTTCCAGGTCAAATGTAATATGAATACCATTGTTAACCACAATTTGAATTGGGTTTTTAGGGCAGAGCTAAAGTTATCTTCAGAAGTAAACAGCGGTTGTCGCGGCTTTTGAGAGTCATTAAGGCTTGCAGTAATAACGCAAAAGAATTATGCATTCAGTTGTACAATTAACTAGGTATCCACCCTTATCTTGTCCCTGTACCTTTCTTGTTTTAATCTGCTCATGCTGTACGTTACGTCATGACGTCATGTCGCAATTTCACGTACAGCATCAGAGGGGTCCGTTCTTTTCAACCTTGAGCGTGGCTGAGGTGCACCCGTGACCAGCTCGGAAACCGGATTGCATAGCGGAGAATGTACGGTGGGATTCGACATGGTCGGTGCTCTGTTTGTTCACTTGGCTTGTTGGTTATTATATCAATATTTGCGCGTAAAGGCGTTTCCACCACCACCATTTCTCAAATAATGATTTTTTCCATAACATTGTCATGACATATGTTTAGACCTGTTGTGACATATAGTCGTGGCCAAAAGTTTTGAGAATGACACAAATATTAATTTTCACAGTCTGCTGCCTCAGTTTGTATGATGGCAATTTGCATATACTCCAGAATGTTATGAAGAGTGATCAGATGAATTGCAAAGTCCCTCTTTGCCATGCAAATGAGCTGAATCCCCCAAAAACATTTCCACTGCATTTCGGCCCTGCCACAAAAGGACCAGCTGACATCAAGTCAGTGATTCTCTCGTCAACACAGGTGTGAGTGTTGACGAGGACAAGGCTGGAGATCACTCTGTCATGCTGATTGAGTTCCGATAACAGACTGAAAGCTTCAAAAGGAGGGTGGTGCTTGGAATCATTGTTCTTCCTCTGTCAATCATGGTTAACTGCAAGGAAACGTGCTGTCATCATTGCTTTGCACAAAAGGGCTTCACAGGCAAGGATATTGCTGCCAGTAAGATTGCACCTAAATCAACCATTTATTGGATCATCAAGAACTTCAATGAGAGCGGTTCAAATGTTGTGAAGAAGGCTTCAGGGCGCCCAAGAAAGTCCAGCAAGCTCCAGGACCATCTCCTAAAGTTGATTCAGCTGCGGGATCGGGGCACCACCAGTACAGAGCTTGCTCAGGAATGGCAGCAGGCAGGTGTGAGTGCATCTGCACGCACAGTGAGGCAAAGACTTTTGGAGGATGGCCTGGTGTCAAGAAGGGCAGCAAAGAAGCCACTTCTCTCCAGGAAAAACATCAGGGACAGACTGATATTCTACAAAAGGTACAGGGATTGGACTGCTGAGGACTGGGGTAAAGTCATTTTCTCTGATGAATCCCCTTTCCGATTGTTTGGGGCATCTGGAAAAAAGCTTGTCCGGAGAAGACAAGGTGAGCGCTACCATCAGTCCTGTGTCATGCCAACAGTAAAGCATCCTGAGACTATTCATGTGTGGGGTTGCTTCTCAGCCAAGGGAGTGGGCTCACGCACAATTTTGCCTAAGAACACATCGATGAATAAAGAATGGTAACAACACATCCTCCGAGAGCAACTTCTCCATACCATCCAGGAACAGTTTGGTGACGAACAATGCCTTTTCAGGCATGATGGAGCACCTTGCCATAAAGCAAAAGTGATAACTAAGTGGCTCGGGGAACAAAACATCGATATTTTGGGTCCATGGCCAGGAAACTCCCCAGACCTTAATCCCATTGAGAAATTGTGGTCAATCCTCAAGAGGAGGGTGGACAAACAAAAACCCACAAATTCTGACAAACTCCAAGCATTGATTATGCAAGAAAGGGCTGCCATCAGTCAGGATGTGGCCCAGAAGTTAATTGACAGCATGCCAGGGCAGATTGCAGAGGTCTTGAAAAAGAAGGGTCAACAGTGCAAATATTGACTCTTTGCATCAACTTCATGTAATTGTCAATAAAAGCCTTTGACACTTATGAAATGCTTGTAATTATACTTCAGTATTCCATAGTAACATCTGACAAAAATATCTAAAGACACTGAAGCAGCAAACTTTGTGGAAATTAATATGTGTCATTCTTAAAACGTTTGGCCACGACTGTATATTGCGTTATATTATGGCTGGTTATGACACCTACATAAGAGTGTCAAATCCCACAAAACGTACCACACAAGGCAAAACATTCCATTGCTCCATAGCCTACTTTTCAAAAGTATGTTTATGTTATATAACGTTTTCTGAAATTGACCATATAAAATGTTCATTGTAATTGCGCACACACTGATGTCAGTCATGCACCAACCCTAATGCTCTGTTTCTGATGGCTGAGATGAACACAGGAGCAGATTTCAGGAGCAGGACAAGACACCCTCTTTTTGATGGATGACTGATATAAGGGTCATAATGCTTCCTGACAGTGTCATAAAGTGTATTTTCTACAATAAAATATGATTAAAAAAACATAACAACAAAGGACTTAAGAAACAAACTTTCAAACAAAAGGAAACTTATTGGCAAGGAAAAAACATTTGAATAGCAGTCCGTTTCTGATTGATTGGGCCACGGCTGCTGCTTCAAGTTCCAGCACCACAATGTAAGTTACTTGAATCTGTCTTATTGTGAGATCAATTACTCTGATGAATACATAATGAGCAAGAAACATTGTTTTTAATAAAATCAATTTTAGTAGTAGTAGTAGTGGTGGTAATAGTGATCCTCCTCATCTTCTCGCTGTCCTTCTCAAACTGAACAGAACATAGGCTATAGGCTAGTCTGCGAGCAAGATAGTTCATTTTGGGACTAGGCCTTTTTGGAAGAGGTCTTTGACTCTCCTCCTGACGTGCCACCGTAGGCCTACACAGCACAGCCATTGGTTAGGCAGCACACAAAAAAGTTTTTGATCAACAAGAGCAGAGCAGGCCAGGGCTCAGGGTTGAAATATCCATTGCTGTGTGTGTATTTGTATTTACACCATCCCAGCAGCTATCTTAGAAATATAACTTTGCGCTGTGCTTCTCCGAGCATGCACTTCATAGCCTATATGCTATGGATCATTTGATTGAGATCACACTAAATAACCTATGATATTGCGCACCCAGTGAGTCAGAGATGATGGGTGGCATCAGGCACACATCGATATATAGTCTAAAAAGCATTTTTTTTTTAAACATTACAAACACTAGATTAAAAAAATACTAAACCCTCCCTTTGACTGAAATTGAAAAAGCATGACACTCCCTATTTTCCTCCAGGTAACCATTATGTAAATTCTTATCCATCCATAATCAGGGGTGGAAAAAAATTAAGCTGGTCCGGGATGGTTTCCAGTCAAAATAAATAGTGGAGGTACACTGTACCAGTAAAACATCAGCCTATCACAATAATAACAAAAATATGTAAAACATTTTGTTAGGCCATGACACCATTATTTATCATTTCCGCATGTCAGAGGCATGACACATTTGGGAATGGACTTGAACACAAGTGGTATCCGCTCCAAAATGTGATGTGGTTCGACGAGAACACTGAGATTTTGCCAAGGCAAAGATGAGTGGCTGACACCGAGACGTGTGTGAACAGCAGTGGACGCTTTAATTCTGGACCTAATGACAATCGCCGAATGTCATTACACTTTTAAGGATTTTTTTGTAACAGATGTCTCTTTCTATTCGTTCAACATTGTTTGGAGGCTGGAAATATGTTGCGATTGGATGAGTGTGCACAGATAGCCTAGTAAAGGAGCCATTTGAAGTCATTGACTGGTTGTGTTTATGCCACTATAAAACTGAATACATTTTAAAAGTTAAATGACAAAACTTTACGACTAGATCCTATTGAATTAATAGGGATTCTATGTAATTCTATGATTAGGCCCATACATTTTTTTCCTGCACTCGCAAGCGCTTGCACCCATACGAGTCATGTACCGGGAAGAAATGAAATCTACTTTCACCCCTGAGTATAGCTACTATAGCAATAAGACTCTTTGAAGGTGTGTTTAATGAATCAAATGTAGTATTTGTTGTGAGTTCCAAACTGTCTGCTGCAGGACTATAGCTACGTATGAGGACACAGAGGTCGGGGTTTGAAGATACTGTTGAGAGTTAAAATAAAGGTGCAATTTCCAAGATTAGTTGCAACAGTTTTCCTCTTGTTATATGTCACTCACTGACAGTAACTCAATTAGCCCATGTCAGTTACATTTTTTTAGCTAATGGCCGAATTACCGATCGGGCACACAGTGCACATGCCTGGCATAAGTCGTGGCAAAATATGTATAATTGCAAGAAATGAGCTTTAAAACGGCACAAATGTATCCCCCACCCCATGGCAAAATGTAAAGAATTGCAGGAAATTTGATGTAGAACTGGAAAAACAAATGGTTCTGTAAAGCAAACTTATTTGTTTACCATTTGGTAATAAAATACTTATTCTGCTAATAAATCCCTCAGTATATATTCATTTAATATGATGGGGCGGCAGGTATCCTAGTGGTTAGATCGTTGGAAAGGTTGCAAGATTGAATCCCAGAGCTGACAAGGTCAAAATCTGTCGTTCTGCCACTGAACAAGGAAGTTAACCCACTGTTCCTAGGCCGTCATTGAAAATAAGAATTTGTTCTTAACTGACTTGCCTAGTTAAATAAAAGGTAAAACATTTTTATTAAGACACAATAATGCAATGGGAATTGTTGTGGTCTGGCGGGAAATAGACTCTTGACATGCTGATGTACTGTAATGCTCTATTCCATTTTAGAAATGCATGCAAAATAAAAAATATTTGGATGGATAGTTATGATTCCATTGTTGCTAGATTATGACAAAGAATAGGCTAATTATCTACCTAATTATGTTAGTCTTCTGCTAATTTTAGTGTAGAGAGTTAATAAAAATATACAAGGTTTGATAAATTGCTCATCACATTGCAAATATGTAAAAGGATGAGAGTCAAGCATCCTTTTTTGGTTAATTACATTGTTTTGAGTGCTATAATTTAAGACACTAGTCTTTTCTAATGTTAATATAAAATAATATACATTTCGGATTGATTGATCCCCTGTCATGTATACTCCCTCTCCGGCCTCTAGGTCATCAGGCTGCTGATTATCCCGCACACCTGTCACCATCGTCAAGCGCACCTGCGCCTCATGACACTCACCTGGACTCCATCACCTCCTTGATTATCTTCCCTATATCTGTCACTCCCCTTGGTTCTTTCCTCAGGTGTTATTGACTCTGTTTCATGTTGGTGTGTTGTTTGTGTTTATTGTTTTGTTATGTTTATTAATTAAAACACTCACTCCTGTACCTGCTTCCCAACTCTCAGCGCCTCGTTACATCCTCAAACAATGTTACATCCTCCCCATGTTTCCTTTATTGTATCTCTGCTGCAACATTGATTGACCCATTTGTCATTAGTAGACTGATTAATCATCCTAAAGCTACAGGGGGGAATTAGTAATACTGTACCTATCTGTTTTATGACATGCTTGAATGATGTGTTTTCAATGCCGTGAATGGAGCCAGTGTGTTTTTTTGTGTTCATAGTCTTGTGCATTATGTGTGGCTACATACTGTATGTCTCTATAGGGGCAGTGAGGGGTGTGTGTGTGTATGTGTGCCTGCTTGCGTCCATCTGCATGCATTTGTGTGTATGTCTGCGTCCATGTGTATGTGTGCCTGCATGTGTCTATATAACAGGCTAATGTGGGGCTCAACACCAGTAAAGATCTTTGGCCATGCAGAACTCCCAGTCTGTACAGTGGAAATACAAGGGACATAGAACACTCCCCCTATCCAAAGGGCCATTGCTATGCAGAATAACTAACGACACATCTCCAGCTAGCTCTTTGATAGGAAAACAAAAAATAATTGGGCTATCGATTGGAAAGAGGGGTGAGGTGGGGGAGAGGGGAGGGGCAAGTGATTGTGCATGCCTTGCATATCCACATCCACAACCAAGCACCCACCCTGTTTTAACACTCCCTTACTGGGGGTCAATGTCTGCAGGCTGCAGTCAACTGTGGGACGTGGCTCCAGCTAGCGAGCTTGCATGGCCTCAACAACAACTAGCTGTTAATAGTCTCACCATTGATCCAAAGTTGGAGAGTCAAGGTGCCTCTGGGACCCCGAGACCCCAAGACTGCTAGTCCTCACACTGATCTCAGAGCAGAGGTGGCGGGAGAGTAATGACTAAACGCCCCCTCCTGATCCCCAGAGAGGCGGTCAAGATAAATGTGTGCCCTTCAAGGTGAAACACCGGACTGAGTTCTTGGCAGCAGCTAATGGGGATCCATAATAAATACAAATACAGGAGTAAAGCCATTTAACCAGTGGCCAAATGGTTCATGATTCTAGATCAGTATGCTTCTCTGATCTGAAAACCAATCTGGTTCCCTTAAGAGTGCTTGGTTTGATTAGGTCAATCTCTGAATCCTGTTTGATTTGGCTGCACGTTGAGAGGGCTGACGTAACTGGATCTGGCTGGTATCAAATGGGAGTCCCATAGAGAGATTTCTATGATCAGGTGGAATGAAAGACAGGATCTGAGTTAAGCTGTTTTAGATGAAAAGGGATCATGATGAATAAGCTAATTACCCAATTTTGTTCATCCATTGGGGGCATTGGATATATGGTTTGTTAATGACCTTCTATGCAGGCAAAATATTGTTGAGCCATGAATCCACACAAAAATATGCCAATGAAAAGCCTTTCAGAATGTCCTTGGCTGCAATAAAACGGGTAAGGACTGTACATAGTGGTACAGTATCTGAGATTCACCTGTGCTGATTGATTTTTAAAAGATTGAGCAGCATACAGTATTGCATACACACACACACACCAGGCAGGTCACCCGTGATACAAGTCAGTATTTGACGTCCATCCATGTCTGAGGACGTCAGGAGACGGCCTCTAGGGGCAACAGTGAATGCTGTTACCTTCAAGTAGCCTATTGTTTTGCTAGGGCGTTGTGGTTGGGGTTGGCGAATGGACGTAGGCATCTGCCTCTGGTTGCATGTTCGAATCCAGCAATAGAAAGTTGTTTTTGATATTTTTGTCTTAACCCTATTCCAATGGATAAAGTTGTGGTAAATACTAAAGTGTGTTAACTTTGCTGACCTGATTGTCATTGACCTTGTATTTTGCACAAAAACATGCATATTTGCACTTATTATGTGTTATGAATTTTATGAATACATGACTAAACAATGTATACATTTAACTATAACTATAACTAATTGAATTCTACCATGTTTTTCTATATTGATAAATAATGTTAGTTCATAAGGAAGAGGTTATGTAGCATGTATGGGGAAAGAAAGGGATGTCTGTATGAGTCTAAAGAAAATTAAGTGGATCATTAACCTATGTTTGAACCGACTAAGCTATAACTCTGTGGGGATAAGGGAAGACAGCTCAAGCCCCTCTAGGTTTTCCGTATCTGGGGGGGACTGGAACTGTCAGCTAAGTGGTAATAAACTGTGGAGAGACTTCAGGAGATAATCCAGATATTGTGTGTAAGGTATGTGCGTAAGTGTGTTGGAATGGACTTTTGATCAGCTTTGTCCTTGTCGGAGAAGAGGGACATTTAGAAAGCTATGACGCTGTGTGTGATATATAACCTAATGTACATTGTTTTTTGGTCAGAGATCTCTCCATAATAAACGCTATTGATTAATTTGGACACTGGTCTTTGTCTATTTTATGCAAATAAGAATCTTACAAATTCTTATAAACGGACAAAGTGTTTGCTTTGTTATAATTAAATTGGTTAACGAACATTTAGGAAACAATTTCCTTCAACATATGTTGTACATATGTTGTTTTATATGGTTTTATGTTGTGTGTTTTTAAACGCAAGGGTTCTCAGACAGTCTTAACCAATTTTAACTAATCCTAATGCCTCAGGATGGAACACTCAGGAAAGAAAAGGCTGACATCACTGAAGGCATTGGAGATAAGTAGGGATATTTGCATAACCTGACCAACAGTACCCATTTTACTAGGCAACCATCCTCTGACAGGCCCGTCACACACACCCGAGCTGTGTCTGACAGAACCAGTGTTTTTCAGCTTACCTGCATTGTGTGACCCTCCATTGGACAAAGGAGAGAAATCGTGACTCTCCTTGAGTGAAATCTTCCCACTTAGCTCTAGAAGTCCCTATGCGGGAGCTGTAGACATACTTTCTCAACAATTGCAAACTAAGTACAGTACCATACAGTAGGACTAATAGTTTTGCAGTTGGTTCTATGCTGTCCTATTAGGGATAAGTTAGCGCCAATTCTGTAGTCGCATTTTGTTCAGACACTTCTCAGATCTATCCTTGGATCTGCAAACAGTAAGAAATAACTCTATATAACTCTATATAAACTAACATTCCAAACTATTGTGAAAAGTGAAACGTGTCTAAAGTGTCTAAAGTGAATGGAGGAATGCCTGTGTATTGTATCCTACCAATAACAGTTCAAAGGCCCTCATGCTATATATCTCCCTCACTAGCTTTAAGCACCAGCTGTCTGAGCAGCTCACAGATCACTGCACCAACTACCCATCTGTAAATAGCCCATCAAACTACCTCATCTCCATTCTGTATTTATCTTGCTCCTTTGCACCCCAGTATCTCTACTTGCACATTCATTTTCTGCACATCTACCATTCCAGTGTTTAATTGCTATATTGTAATTACTTCGCCACCATGGCCTATTTATTGCCTTACCTCTCTTATCATACCTCATTTGCACACACTGTATATAGACTTTTTCTACTGTATTATTGACTGTATTTTTGTTTATTCCATGTGTAACTTTGTTGTTGTATGTGTCGAACTGCTTTGCTTTATCATGGCCAGGACGCAGTTGTAAATGAGAACTTGTTCGCAACTAGCCTACCTGGTGAAATAAATACAAAAATTAAAAAAATGCTGTTTCACATGTGGCTGTGTGTCTTCCTGGGTTCTTGGCCTTGGATCACAGTCCAAGCAATGCTTGGAATAGAGGCAATGTTCTGATCGCTGGACGACAGAGTTGTCCTGTAGACATTCACAGCCGGAAGCCACTGATGTAGCCGCTCTCGGCATCATCTGACCACAGACCAGTCAGATGAAATGGTTTCATAATCTTACGTGTTTATATATTGATGCGGTCAAAGTGGAAAACATCAGTCCAGAAGGGACGGACGCCTTAGGGTGTGTGTGTGTCACTATGGAAACAGAATAAAAAGGTGGTCCAGATAGCACTGTGTGCAGATACAGTACATACGTATTCACAGCATGGTGATAGCCCCAGGACTACCAACTACCCTACTCTTCTCCTTCATCCACTTCCTTTCTCTCTGTTTGGCTCTGATTTCTCTCCATATTACTTGGCAGAGCCAGTATTTCTTCAGGTCAAAGGTTCTGCCCTCAATTTCGGGATGAGTGTCAGAGATGTGAGAGAGGGGGTGTCTGTGACTCCTACTCAGATGTGTTCCCGGTCTAACGGCAACATTTTTTACTTGAGATAAATCCTGTGGCCCTAAACTATGGGTCTATGTGTCATGTTCTGACCCTAGTTCTTGTGTTATTTCTTTGTTTTAGTTGGTCAGGACGTGAGTTGGGTGGGTTATCTATGTTTTGTGTTCCTATGTTGGGTTTCTCGTTTGGCCTGATATGGTTCTCAATCAGAGGCAGGTGTTAGTCATTGTCTCTGATTGGGAACCATATTTAGGTAGCCTGTTTTCTGTTGTGTTTTGTGGGTGGTTATTTCCTGTTTAGTGTTTTTGTGTTTCACCTTTCGGGACTGTTCGTTTGTCGGTTTATTGTTTTGTTTCAGTGTTCAGTTTTATTATTAAAACATTATGGACACATACCGCGCTGCATCTTGGTCCTCTTCTTCTCCTCCAGATGACGAACGTTACACTATGAAGAGAATAAACACACTGCTTAAGCCTTAGTGGAACTGACAGCATTTTAGCAACATGTAATCTGTTCATATACACCCCCAGGAAGAATACCCGCAGGAAGAATATTACACTTTTGTTTTACATTTTCCGACAAGCGAGCACTTACTGTAGATGGTCATTTTCACAGTTTCATAAATTCTTAGAATGTTTGGGAATTATATTATTATGTATACTAAGGCATTTGTGAAAATTGTACAGCAATATAGAGTTGGAAGCAGCCGTGTGCTTGGACAATTAATAGACACTGCAGTAAAGAAAACCTAACAATAACATCTGTTGAGTCTAGGGCTGTGGCGTTCATGACATTTTGTCAGCCGGTGATTGTCAAGCATAACTGCTGGTCTCACAGTAATTGACCGTTAATTAACATAAACATGTTTAGCATCTACTGACTTCCACGCATAGCCTACTTCTCACAGGCATTTCAGCTAAGAAGTAGGCTACAAGTGAAGACAGACACATCAGGGACACAACTCAGCGTGTCCCTCTTACCGAATTCAAAGGCGCATATTGAAGATGTTAACACGACACATTACTGTAAGTTGCGTTGGATAAAAGTGTATATAAAAGTGTGTGTATATATATATATACACAGTGCCTTTGGAAAGTATTCAGACCCCTTGACTTTATCCACATTTTGTTACGTTGCAGCCTTATTAAAAAAAATCCTCAGCAATATACACACAATGACAACATTTTTGCAAATGTATAATTTAAAAATAAGATATATTGTTTACATAAGTATTCAGACCCCTTGCTATGAGATTCAAAATTGAGCTCAGGTGCATCCTGTTTCCATTGATCATCCTTAAGATGTTTCTACAACTTGATTGGAGTCCACCTGTGGTAAATTCAATTGATTGGACGTGATGTTAGGTCCCACAATTGACAGTGCATGTCAATTGTGGTCAGAGCGAACATCAAGCCATACAGCAATGTGTTGAGGCACAGGGTAAGGGTACCAAAAAATGTCTGCAGTATTGAAGGTCCCCAAGAACACAGTGGCCTCCATCATTCTTAAATGGAAGAAGTTTGGAACCACCAAGGCTCTTCCTAGAGCTGGCCGCCCAGCCAAACTGAGCAATCAGGGGAGAAGGGCCTTGGTCAGGGAGGTGACCAAGAACCTGATGGTCACTCTAACAGAGCTCTAGAGTTCCTCTGTGAAGAGGGAGAACCTTCCAGAAAGACACCTATCTCTGCAGCGCTCCACCAATCAGGCCTTTATGGTAGAGTGGCCAGACGGAAGCCACTCCTCAGTAAAAGGGACATAATCTCAGACCATGAGAAAAAAGATTCTCTGATCCTCAAAAGGTTTTACAGCTGGCACACACCCAGAGGCGGACAAAAACCTCTGGGTCGCTTCTCTTTGATTAATTGAGCTGTTCTTGCCATTATATGGACTTGGTCTTTTACTAAATAGTGCTATCTTCTGTATACCCCCCTACCTTGTTACAACACAACTGAACAAGCTGGATGAGAGAAAGCCAAGCTGTCATACGGCAAACAGTAGCTACTTTGAAGAATCTCAAATATAACATATATTGATTTGTTTAATTTTTTTAAATTGCTACATGATTCCAAATGTGTTATTTCATAGTTTTGATGTCTTCACTATTATTCTACAATGTAGAAAATAGTAAAAATAAAGAGAAACACTGGAATGATTAGGTGTGTCCAAACTTTTGACTGGTACTATATATAAATACATACTTCGGACTCTGACATTGATCGTCCTAAAATGTCTATATTTCGTAATTAATTATTTTACTTGTTGTGTATTGTTAGATATTACTGCTCTGTTGGAGCTAGGAACACAAGCATTTTGCTACACCCACAATGATGTCTGCTAAATATTTGGATGTTGATTTAGAATGAAAATGTTATGATATTTTGTGGGGGAATAATCATTCATAGGCACATATGCACGCACACACAGATTTTAAAATGTGTAATTTGTGGTAAATTTCAAGACCTACTGACAACAGCCACTCTTCCAACAAAACCCTCTCTCTCCATCAGTATTATCACCCCAGTCTGTCTTGGATAACTCTCACAAACAATTTACAACATTACTTCCCCAACCACACACAAAACGATGAAGTTCACTTGTGCCTTTCACTTTCCATTTGTAACACATTGACGTATCCCTGTTACCCTCAGTCATTTAAATTGCATTAGCAGTAAAAGTCCCTCTGTGGTTGCAGAATGACCATGCCGTCCCCTGAAGACTAATGCATTAGTTCACGTTTCTCAAGTCATCGTAGTTGTAATTTGGATGCTAAAACATTTAACATGTTTAATACAAATTTTCCTGCACAAGTATAAGCATAAACCCTTTGACTTAGCCGTACCACGCATATCAAAGCCATTTTGCCCTAATTTTAATTAGAATTTGCCTATCAGCATTTTAGATTTAAGGGGTCTTGGCTTTTTCAATGAGTAAGCATATCTTCTCTGACTCAGTAAATTAAAACTGTCCTTACATCAACTTTTCCAAAATGCTTTCATTTTCTCTTCATGTGTCATCAGAGCTTCTTTTTTTCCTGCTGACTCTGTCGAACGCTTGGCTGTCTTTCAATTTAGCACCGTCTGATAATTCAGCCTCCTCCAATAGATAAATATGAAATTATAACAAATTAATCTTCACTGCAGGAAATTGTGTCCTCTCCCCGAGAGGCATTTAGTGTCAGCTAAACATTTACATTTACATTTAAGTCATTTAGCAGACGCTCTTATCCAGAGCGACTTACAAATTGGAAAGTTCATACATATTCATCCTGGTCCCCCCGTGGGAATTGAACCCACAACCCTGGCGTTGCAAGCGCCATGCTCTACCAACTGAGCCACACAGGACCGGCTGTCCTAAACAAGGACTGGCTCTATCTGTAATTGGGACTGGAAGAAGCCGGCCGCTTCCTGTGAACTCTTTAAACAAATGCCCTTCGCTTTATCAATATTAACCAACCAGATGTCTCTTTAGGATAACTGGCCATTATTCAGAATTGTTCCTCATTCCTTAAGGGGCCTCACACCAAACCGCACCACATTTTTCCTATCTGCATTCATCAATATTATCCACCAATAACCTTCAGGATGGAATGCGAGCTCGGCTTTTAAAAAATGTGAGTGACTAATACACATTTCTCAGAATAAAGTCCTTTTCATGTTATTTTTTAGCACGCATACAGATCCAAGGTTCTGGGAAGGTTGTAATTTCATAAACCTGTTTCACTGTGTAACGTTATTAGCGTAACATGATTTGGATGGCGTAGGTTGTGGGGTGGGTTTGATTGCTGTTTTAAAGGCCATGTTGCAAGTTAAATGTCCCAAAATAAATTGAATGTACACCCCTTGTGGCAATACTAAAAAACATAGTGTAAGAAATGTTGTCTTCATTGACCTTAACACATAGCTATAATACTGTAATAATGCCTTCCTTCTTAGTATTTGATACACTGACAATTTTGCAGGTTTTCCTACTTACAAAGCATGTAGAGGTCTGTAATTTTTATCATAGGTACACTTCAACTGTGAGAGACAGAATCTAAAACAAAAATCCAGAAAATCACATTGTATGATTTTTAAGTAATTAATTTGCATTTTATTGCATGACATAAGTATTTGATACATCAGAAAAGCAGAACTGAATATTTGGTACAGAAACCTTAGTTTGCAATTACAGAGATCATACGTTTCCTGTAGTTCTTGACCAGGTTTGCACACACTGCAGCAGGGATTTTGGCCCACTCCTCTATACAGACCTTCTCCAGATCCTTCAGGTTTCGGGGCTGTCGCTGGGCAATACGGACTTTCGGCTCCCTCCAAAGATTTTCTATTGGGTTCAGGTCTGGAGACTGGCTAGGCCACTCCAGGACCTTGAGATGCTTCTTACGGAGCCACTCCTTAGTTGCCCTGGCTGTGTGTTTCGGGTCGTTGTCATGCTGGAAGACCCAGCCACGACCCATCTTCAATGCTCTTACTGAGGGAAGGAGGTTGTTGGTCAAGATCTCGCGATACATGGCCCCATCCATCCTCCCCTCAATACGGTGCAGTCGTCCTGTCCCCTTTGCAGAAAAGCATCCCCAAAGAATGATGTTTCCACCTCCATGCTTCACGGTTGGGATGGTGTTCTTGGGGTTGTACTCATCCTTCTATTCCTCCAAACACGGCGAGTGGAGTTTAGAGCAAAAAGCTCTATTTTTGTCTCATCAGACCACATGACCTTCTCCCATTCCTCCTCTGGATCATCCAGATGGTCATTGGCAAACTTCAGACGGGCCTGGACATGCGCTGGCTTGAGCAGGGGGACCTTGCGTGCGCTGCAGGATTTTAATCCATGACGGCGTAGTGTGTTACTAATGGTTTTCTTTGAGACTGTGGTCCCAGCTCTCTTCAGGTCATTGACCAGGTCCTGCCGTGTAGTTCTGGGCTGATCCCTCACATTCCTCATGATCATTGATGCCCCACGAGGTGAGATCTTGCATGGAGCCCCAGACCGAGGGTGATTGACCGTCATCTTGAACTTCTTCCATTTTCTAATAATTGTGCCAACAGTTGTTGCCTTCTCACCAAGCTGCTTGGCTATTGTCCTGTAGCCCATCCCAGCCTTGTACAGGTCTACAATTTATCCCTGATGTCCTTACACAGCTCTCTGGTCTTGGCCATTGTGGAGAGGTTGGAGTCTGTTTGATTGAGTGTGTGGACAGGTGTCTTTTATACAGGTAACGAGTTCAAACAGGTGCAGTTAATACAGGTAATGAGTGGAGAACAGGAGGGCTTCTTAAAGAAAAACTAACAGGTCTGTGAGAGCCGGAATTCTTACTGGTTGGTAGGTGATCAAATACTTATGTCATGCAATAAAATGCAAATTAATTACTTAAAAATCATACAATGTGATTTTCTGGATTTTTGTTTTAGATTCCGTCTCTCACAGTCGAAGTGTACCTATGATAAAAATGACAGACCTCTACATGCTTTGTAAGTAGGAAAACCTGCAAAATCGGCAGTGTATCAAATACTTGTTCTCCCCACTGTATAATCTGCACAATATGTTTAGGGCCTCTTTTCCGACGATTCCATACGAGTCAGACAGAACGGGGCCGTGCAGCACGCTTTGCTCAGATATCTTTACATTGAATAAACTGTCTTACTAAATACCGATCCACCCTGTCCAGCGTCTTGACTTGGTCTCATTTCTCTAGTAACGAATCATCAACAAAACTTGGTATGCAGAGGATGGTTATCAACCTTTGAATTCGGTCTATAGAGAGTTGATGTGAGAAAAGAGAAGTTTGAGACAGATTCCAGAAGGACGGGTGACCTGTTCACAGGAGCCATCGGGGATTCAACTCACCCCAGGAAAACTGATCAAAGAGCTCGACATTAAAAGGCAAGCAGAGCCTGTTAAATCAAAATCTGTATAATTGTATTATAGCCAATATCTAAATTGAGATCAGGATGGCTGGGTGTGAGTATGAATTTCTGTTAAATTTGTATAAAAACGTTAAAACAAAGGCATTGTGTAAGGATATCTGCGTTAAAAATCCCATTCCAAGTAGTCTGATGAACAGTGAGGAATTAAATGGATTTTGTCTGAATGTATTCCAAGTAGTCTGATGTAACAGTGAGGAATTGATGAAATGATGTGAAATGATGAAATGTGATATTGTGTGATCAAGTTGGTAATAGCGAACCTGAGCCTACTGGAGTTGGGATTCCAGTAGACAGAAGTCTATGCTTGATATTGTGTGATCAAGTTGGTAATAGCGAACCTGAGCCTACTGGAGTTGGCATTCCAGTAGACAGAAGTCTATGCTTGATATTGTGTGATCAAGTTGGTAATAGCGAACCTGAGCCTACTGGAGTTGGCATTCCAGTAGACAGAAGTCTATGCTTGATATTCTGAATGTATTCCAAGTAGTCTGATGTAACAGTGAGGAATTGATTAAATAAGTTGCATTAGCAGAACCGAGACTAGTCGATAACTATTTTTCGATTAGGAGCGTTGGTAAGAAGTTATTGCTTGAACTAGGAGTATAGGAATTAAACCTGAACTCTCCAAATTAATGTAACTGCTTGACCGTTTCACGAGACTGATTGTTAACTACTGGTATTCTACAGTAAGGCTGTGTTGAAGTGACCGCCGAGTCAAAGTTGAGCCGTGTTGCAGCAGCCGTGCTGAGAGATGACTTGATTGTATTAATCTGATTTTTCCCTCTTGAGCTGTTGGTATTGCCTTAAGGACTAGAATTCATTTGACAATTATTATAGAAGCGCTAGGATATACTAATATATTGTCCCAAAAGGACATGTTTGAAATACTTTGGGAAAGTATTTAATTAATTAGTTGAATATGTGATAATAATATTTTTTGAGAAAAATGAGTCCTAGAATTAATTAAATAGTTATCTCAGAAGCGCTCGAATTTATTAACATATTGTTCCAAAAGGATATTGCCGAAATACTTTGGGAAAGTATTTAATTAATTCGCCAAACATAAAGTAATAACAGTCTTTGTGGAGAGGGCGGGACACAAGAGATAAGTCTGTGTCGGCACCAAGAATACATCGCTGAGCGATCAGTGACGGGCTAAGTACGCCAAGATAGTAAAAGACCCAGACATAGCTTAACGACAAAATGGCAACAACCACCATCCCCAAGCACAAATTCAATGAATACTTAGATCAGAGAATACAGGACAGAGCAGGGGGAAAAATACAGTATAAGACAATAAAAAAGGTGTGGGAGGGAGTGAAGCTAAAATGGACGCAGGCAGGTTACCTTAGTGGAGGGGCCCCGTCAAAAGGGCAACTCCTGACTATGGAGAAAGAACTAGCGGAAGCAGTGAAGGAAGGGATAGAAAGTGAGGTTGAAAGGAATAAGAGTCACTTATTCAAGAAGGAAGGAACAAAGCATAGGGAAAGAGCAGAGGCTGAGCTGAGAATAGGTACGTGGGCAATTGAGGAAACAAGAAGAGCACTCCCATACAAAAAACCTGATATGATGGGGGTGGTCACTGGAGCCCCAACTGACACAAAAAAGGGCATGCCCAACGACAATGACACCCCACCTGCCACCACAGCCATCCCATCGGCCCCAACCCCTTTATACCCGGAACTGCCAAAGGGAGAGAAAACAACACCACCTCCCTATTCCCAAAATCCATTCACCCCTGACATGGGGCCAGATAATGTTCTCCCCCACGCAGGGGAGAATGGCTGACTCAGACCTTTTATTACCACTGATAAGGGAGGAATGCCATTATACGAGCACGCACATACACACACACACACACACCCCACTCAGAACAGGCCCCTGAAACAACATTAGGCATACACATTCTTTCCAAGGTTGTGACTCAAGACAAAGAACTATGTTAAGAGCCAATGGAACGTCGACACCAGGCCCGAACAGGACTACCCACGACCCAGATCGACCAATCAGAAGGCCAGACTACCAGATTCAACCTACGTCATTTACTGCATATATAATCTGCACAATATGTTTAGGGCCTCTTTTCCGACGATTCCATACGAGTCAGACAGAACGGGGCCGTGCAGCATGCTGTGACATGGGCTTGGATGGTGACACACATCTTCTTCAAGCTCCCTGACTGATTACTGGAGATTTTCAGTGGTCTTGGAAGCAAGGGCCTTACCTGGGAGTACAGCAACAGTCTCTGTCTCGCAGCCATTCTGTCAACATGTATTTTATGTAACCACTCAAATTCGTACAAACTGCTACGGATGCAAGCACCAATTTATATTCACTTTGTCCCATTCTTTAATCTTGTCTGGGATATATATTTTAGTTGAGACACCTGTATGATATACATTAATACGAGTAGGTAGCCGGTACCTAACAATAAACTTTAGTGAACTTTTAACAGAATATATTTACTAAAGAATACGTTGTATGTACATACAACCCTCCCCGAGGAAGACTCTAGTAGTTGAAACGCGTTGCAGTTGTGTGTCCTGATGTACTAGGCTGACTGCTCCCATATGTATTATTTTGTAAATATATTCTGTTAATAGGTCACTAAAGTTTATTGCTATGTACCGTCCGTCTACTCACCTGATATACAGTGCCAGTCAATAATTTGGACACACCTACTCATTCAAGGGTTTTTCTTTATTTTTAATAATTTATACATTGTAGAATAATAGTAAAGACATCAAAACTATGAAATAACACATATGGAAATATGTAGAAGCAGAAAAGTGTTTCACAAATCTAAACATATTTTCTATTTGAGATTCTTCAAAGTAGCCACCCTTTGCCTTGATGACAGCTTTGCACACTCTTGGCATTCTCTCATTTATATTTGACCTTTTAAACCTTTACGTGTATTTGTCTAGGTGTTTATGTTATCACAGCGGTTAGTAAATATGTGAAGACCGACATAACAAACATGCTTTGAAAAAGTTGTTTTGGAATCTTACAATAAAAAATGAAAAATGTCTGTTTATACAAAACTTTATGGCATTTGGTCATCCCAAAATGTCGCCATTGAAAGTCTGCGGATAGCGGACAACACAGTGGCAGGTTCGTTGATGTGCTGCTCTAGAGTTCCATAGTCCAGCTGACTCACCTAGAGGAAAGGGGGATGGACACATGTTAGTTTTGATGAAAGTCTGGGACACTTCTAAAGGGAGGAGAGAGCATGCGTTTGAGTGAGTGCAGTAAATCCAGTAAATCCATATTATCCTGGATAATATGCTAGCATCACACAAGCAGGCTGCTGTAGAGAAAGGGGTTTACATAGTGCATCAAGTTAGTTGGTCAGAATGCTCTGGAGATCCTTCGATCAGTCTGAGAGACGGATCGAGGTAGTGAGTGTGCTTGAAAGAGAGTGCCCTCACCCCTGACCTACCACTGGCCCAGGGCCTTCTGCCTAACCCTCCAGTCACAGACAGGAAGTTACTCCAGGAGTAGACCGTTGCATGGTGCATAGGGCTTCTTTACATTTTATATGAGTATAGTATTAGCTTTTGAAATGGTATAATGCAATGTAAAGGAAAAAATTATATCAAGACCTACTGGCATGGAGTGCTCCATCTTCCTGCTGATAGCAAGCCTCAACCTGAATGCATGATTCATGCCTTTAAATGACTATAGAGTGGTCGTCACTAGTTAACACAACCACAAAGTCGTACATCCCGCCATTTTTCTACAATTTCTCTTCTTAAAATCAGATTTAAACCTATGCCTGTTTTCATGAATTTGACTTGGTCAAATTCATAATGATGGTTTATGATAATTGCAGTTAGTTCGTAATCTAGCTAGCTAACTAGCTAAGTGTAAAATTTGGAAGGGATTGAATGTCTCTGCTGTAACCTAGAAACTTGATATTGACAGCTAGCAAGTTAGCAAACCACATGCATAGCTGGAGCCCTGAGCTGGATATAATTTATTTGACACTTATAGTTACACTTATAGTTCTAAGCATGCACCGAGAACGAAAAATATTGCAGGTTTTTCTAGCGTTTTTCTCAAATGTTCTTAATCAGTTTGTTTCGTGCTTTACTACACCCACCCGGGTAGAAATTTTGGAATACAAATTGCTGGGTACTCACCGACCTTTCGGAATTCCCTGAGACAGCTGAACAATGGACTACCTTTTTCGGTGAGGAGCCGAGCTGCTCGGGAGGCCTAACGGAGAGTAGGAAGCGAAGGGTTCTTAGTGAGATTAAGACGCCGGGCGTCCCGTCCTCCATGACTGAGCATACTACTGTTCATTAATGAAAAACTTAGCGGCTTGCGAAAGTATTCACCACCCTTGGCATTTTTCCCATTTTGTTGCCTTACAACCTGGAATTAAAATTGGGTTTGTAACATTTGATTTACACAACATGCCTACCACTTTGAAGATGCAAAATATTCACCCCCCCCCAAAGTCAATACTTTGTAGAGCCACCTTTTGCAGCAATTACAGCTGCAAGTTTCTTGGGGTATGTATCTATACTGGGATTTTTGCCCATTCTTCGAGACAAAACTGATCCAGCTCCTGCTGGTGTACAGCAATCTTTAAGTCATACCACAGATTCTCAATTGGATTGAGGTCTGGACTTTGACTAGGCCATTCCAAGACATTTAAATGTTTGACCTTAAACCACTCAAGTGTTGCTTTAGCAGTTAGCTTAGGGTCATTCTCCTGCTGGAAGGTGAACCTCCATACCAGTCTCAAATCTCTGGAAGAATGAAACAGGTTTCCCTCAAGAATTTCCGTGTATTTAGTGCCATCCATCCTTCCTTCAATTCTGACCAGTTTCCCAGTCTTTGCCGATTGAAAAACATCCCCACAGCATGATGCTGCCACCACCATGCTTCACTGTGGGGATGGTCTTCTCAGGGTGATGAAAGGTGTTGGTTTTGCGCCAGACATGGCGTTTTCCTTGATGGCCAAAAAGCTCAATTTTAGTCTCATCTGACCCGAGTACCTTCTTCCATATGTTTGGGGAGTCTCCCGCATGCCTTTTGGCGAACACCAAACGTGTTTGCTTATTTTTTTTCTGGCCACTCTTCCGAAAACCCTAGCTCTGTGGAGCGTACGGCTTAAAGTGGTCCTATGGACAGATACTCCAATCTTCGCTTTGGAGCTTTGCAGCTCCTTCAGGGTTATCTTTGGTCTCTTTGTTGCCTCTCTGATAATTGCCTTCCTTGCCTGGTCCATGAGTTTTGGTGGGCTGCCCTCTCTTGGCAGGTTTGTTGTGGTGCCATATTCTTAAACATTTTTAATAATGGATTTAATGGTGCTCCGTGGGATGTTCAAAGTTTTGGATATTTTTGTATAACCCAACCCTGATCTGTACTTCTCTACAACTTCATCCCTGACCTGTTTGGAGAGCTCCTTGGTCTTCATGGTGCCGCTTGCTTTATGGTGTTGCAGACTCTGGGGCCTTTCAGAACAGGTGTGTGTATACTGAGATCATCTGACAGATCATGTGACACTTAGATTGCACACAGGTGGACTTTATTTAACTAATTATGTGATTTCTGAAGGTAATTGGTTGCACCAGATTTTATTTAGGGGCTTCATAACAAAGGGGGTGAATACATATGCACCAGTTTTCCGTTTTACATTTTTATAATTTTTTAAACAAGTAATTTTTTTCATTTCACTTCACCAATTTTGACTATTTTGTGTATGTCCATTACATGAAATCCAAATAAAAATCTATTTAAATTACAGGTTGTAATGCAACAAAATAGGAAAAACGCCAAGGGGGGTGAATACTTTTGTAAGGCACTGTAACGAACTCAGAACGAGGAACTCCTTCCAGAAGGACATCAGATCCTGCAACAAACTCTGTTTTTCTGAGACTTGGCTTTCTTCTGACATTCAGATGGATTATATACAACCAGCAGGGTTTAACAGTTTTTCGAACGGATAGGAAGTGGACTCTCTCTGGCTGGAGCAAGGGTGGTGGGCTCTGCTTTATGACTGACAACACATGGTGTGAAGAGGGAAACGTACAGGAACTTGCGAGTTTCTGCTCCACCGACTTGGAATACTTGGTTATAAAACCATCCAAGAGAGTTTATCGCCATGGCTGTGTTCATCCCGCCCCAAGCCAACACTAAAAAGGCTCTCAAAGATCCTTATTGGACCCTGAACCCTGGAACTTTAACTTCTTTTTAACTTCAGGTTAAACAGATTCAACTTTAACTTCAGGTGGGACGCTACCGTCCCACTTGCCCAACATCCAGTGAAATTGCAGAGTGTGAAATTCAAACTACAGTATTATAAATATTTAACTTTCATAAAATCACAAGTGTAATACATCAAAATAAAGCTTAACGTCTTGTTAATCCAGCCGCTGTGTCAGATTACGGCGAAAGCACACCATGCGATTATCTGAGGACAGCCCCCCGCATACAAACACATGAAAAACATATTTCAACCAGGCATGTGCGACACGAAAGTCAGAAATAGAGATATAAAAAATTCCTTTCCTTTGAAGATCTTCTTCTGTTGGCACTCCAAAAGATCCAAGTTACATCACAAATGGTCCTTTTGTTCGATAATGTCCTTCTTTAAATCCATAACTCAGTTAAGCTGGTGCGCTTCAGTCAATAATCCACCTAGTTTCCCTCCATCAAAATGCATACAAAATGAATCCCAAATGTTACTAATAAACTTTTCCAAACAAGTCAAACAACGTTCATAATCAAACCTTAGGTACCCTAATATGTAAATAAACAATAACATTTAAGAATCGTTATTGTCTTTACCGGAGAAAAATACCAAAGAACGCGGTCTCTTCCACGCGCTTGGAAACACTACAGCCAAAATGGGAGCCACCTAGAAAAACTACAATTTCTGGCTCATTTTTCCAAACTCTAGCCGTGTTCTCTGACATTTTCAATCTCTCCGTATCTCAGGCCTCTATTCCCACCTGCTTCAAGATGTCCACTGTCATCCCTGTGCCCAAGAAAGTAGCACTCACCTCCGTCATCATGAAGTGCTTCGAGAGGCTAGTCAAAGACGATATCACCTCCTCCCTCCCCGATACACTCGCCCCTCTCCAATTCGCCTACCGCCCTGACAGATCAACGGAAGACGCAATCGCCATTGCACTGCACACTGCCCCACCTGGACAAAAGGAATGCATATGTGAGGATACTGCTCACCGAATACAGCTCACAGCCCTGGGTCTGAACACCTCCCTGTGCAACTGGGTCCTGGTCTCCGTGACGGGCTGCCCCCAGGTGGTGGAGGTAGGCAACATTACCTCATCGAACACTGATCCTCAACACGGAGTGCTCCACAAGGGTGCGTCCTCAGGCTGGGCCACTCAAAGACATTCAGAGACATGAAATGCTTTGTCTTGGCTGTGTGCTTAGGGTCGTTGTCCTGTTGAAAGGTGAACCTTTGCCCCAGTCTGAGGTCCTGAGTGCTCTGGAGCAGGTTTTCATCAAGGATCTCTCTGTCATTTTCTCCGATCATCTTTGCCTCGATCCTGACTAGTTTCCTAGTCCCTACAGCTGAAAAACATCCCCACAGCATGGTGCTGCCACCACCATGCTTCACCGTAAGAATGGTACCAGGTTTTCTCAAGATGTGATGCTTGGCATTCAGGCCAAAGTGTTCAATCTTGGTTTCATCAGACCGTAGAATCTTGTTTCTCATGATCTGAGAGTCTTTAGGTGCCTTTTGGCAAACTCCAGGCGGGAGTTTGCCAAAAAAAATGCACATTTGTGGCCTGCTGAAGGTCATTTTGCAGGGCTCTGGCAGTGCTCCTCCTTGCACAAAGGCGGAGGTAGCGGTCCTGCTGCTGGGTTGTTGCCCTCCTACGGCCTCCTCCACGTCTCCTGATGTACTGGCCTGTCTCCTGGTAGCGCCTCCATGCTCTGGACACTACGCTGACAGACACAGCAAACCTTCTTGCCACAGCTCGCATTGATGTGCCATCCTGGATGAGCTGCACTACCTGAGCCACTTGCGTGGGTTGTAGACTCCGTCTCATGCTACCACTAGAGTGAAAGCACTGCCAGCATTGAAAAGTGACCAAAACATCAGCCAGGAAGCATAGGAACTGAGAAGTGGTCTGTGGTCACCACCTGCAGAACCACTCCTTTATTGGGGATGTCTTGCTAATTGCCTATAATTTCCACCTTTTGTCTATTCCATTTGCACAACAGCATGTGAAATTTATTGTCAATCAGTGTTGCTTCCTAAGTGGACAGTTTGATTTCACAGAAGTGTGATTGACTTGGAGTTACATTGTGTTGTTTAAGTGTTCCCTTTATTTTTTTGAGCAGTGTATATTTTTTTGTGACACACTTTTTGGTTACTACATGATTCCATATGTGTTATTTCATAGTTTTGATGTCTTTACCGCTGTCTTCACATGTCTTCATGTCTTCTTCTACAATGTAGAAAAAAGTTAAAATAAAGAAAAACCCTTGAATCAGTAGGTGTTCTAAAACTTTTGACCGGTAGTGTATGTCATGTGTCAGCCGTTGAATTGTGACTCCATTTTGTCTCTGTACTGACGTTTTGCCTGTTTGATTGATTGTGCCTTTCCAAATCATGTCACAGGTGGACTCCAATCAAGTTGTACAAACATCTCAAGGAAGATCAATGGAAACAGGATGCACCTGAGCTCAATTTCAAGTCTCAAAGCAAAGGGTCTGAATACTTATGTAAATAAAAAAATAAAAAAATAAATGAAATTTGAAAAAAAATCTAAAAACGTGTTTTCACATTGTGATTATGGGGTATTGTGTGTAGATTGATGAGGATTTGTTTTATTTATTATATTTTAGAATAAGGCTGTCACATAACAAAATGTGGAAAAAGTCTGAATACTTTCCGAAGGCACTATATGCAGTATAAGGTTAGCGTCTATGCTAATATGTAAACCACGTGTTAAACACAAGGCCCCTGGCCCGAATCCGTCTCGTGACACATTGATTTTTGGCACGCGCAATGATTTGGGTTGTCACTTAATTTTGGCCCACTTCCATAATGCCTGCAAATATCTGCACTACAAGTCACAGCAAGCACTGCGAACGTGCTGCATGCCAAAAGGCAGTGCATTGCCACACACACACCCCTCCTCCCAGACCCAAACACGAGCCAGCCAGTGCACTGTACCATATCATCACTATTATTCTACCAGACTGAAAGTTAAATGTGTTGTACTTAGGCTAAATGTCCATGCCAAGTTTAGTTTCCAACGGGTCATTGCTGTAGCCTACAGAATATGTCATCTTGGTTGTCAAAAAGTTATAAGATAAAGGATTCACACGCGGGTATAAATTACTACTAAAGGACAATAGAACACACAAGCGAGTAAAATGAGTCAACAGTTGAGTCATTTACTTCATGAAATTACAGCCTGATGCGCTGGCATCAGTGAATTCAATGTCAATTGCGCTGCTTTTGTATGTGCCGTTTCCAGCGAGCAATGGAGGGAAATGACAGGGTCCTAGCTAGGCTACTAAAATGGCTTTGGTTTTTAGAGCTTTACAATGAATAACCGAAAAACAGAACCTGCAACAAAACACCATGCAAAGGAGATACATGTAGGCCTATTACAGCAACATCTGAGCAGTAGCCTAGGCTGGCTACTCAACTACAAGACATTTTGAGTGTGCCATACAGCAATGCAGCATTCAACAGCACCGGTGATCCATGCACTGCAAAACAATTTAAACTATCTTTCAAGTTTCAATATTACGACAACCTAGCTAGGTTTTTGTTATTTGGAGTTATGAAATACTTTATTGGGGTCGCAGCATGCACATCTGCAAGCATAGCAGCGTAGGCTGGACAAATATGATCACTTCCTTTGTTTTAATATGCTAAAATGCTATACACTGAATCCTATGTACATAAATGGAAATTATAAAGGGACATATAAAAAACAAGTGCCAGTTTGAGTCGCAGCTCTATAGCCGAGGTGGAAAATGCAATTACATTGGTTCCTTGTTGTCTCTACAGCAATCTAGAGGTGAGGAAAGTTGGTTCTAGGAGTGGGGCCAGAAGGAATGAATCATTGCCTTAAGGCCACCGGCTACCACTGCAGTAGAATGTATCAGTAGCCAGTGACAGATTTAATTAGACTTTCACAAAGATAGCTTAGATTAGCCAATAAGAAATCCAGGTGTTTATTCTGTATTAGGTTCTATGGATAATGAATGATTTATGATTTACGGCATAGTTAAAAAACGGACAGATCAAGTGTTACATAAATTTTATTTGCTTAGTACTATATTTACTGTGATAATGCATTGATTGGCAGCATACTCAGTGTAATTGTGCATATAATTTTTCTTTCAAGCTCTTTGAATAAGCATATGGTATATCATAATGTCATTTTTACATACGTACCCATTGATTCATAAAGCAACAAAAACGGGCATTTCCACAAGTTGCTCAAGAAAAAATGTCAGTCCTCTTAACTGGCTCTGCCAAACCTTGGAGCTCATAAAATGTAAATGACTGTACGTCTACACCAGTCAGTTTGGAAAGTGCAGGCTAAAGATTGGAGGAGGAGGACAGAGGTCTCTTCACTTGTCCTGCTGCTGAAGATAAGACTGTGTCTACTTAGTAAGCATGACAGGTTCACACTGAGAACGAGGTTGGCAAAGGACCCTGTGTGCGACAATCTATCGAGTGCTCTTGGCATAAGCTGGAGGCAGCCAGGCCACACCTAGAGAGGACAGAGAGATTTAGCTTAGAGCACCTATTCTGTCCTCTACTGTTTAGCAGCAATGTGACGAGAGAAGACAACACAAGTTGTTATTGAACATTAGGTTAATTCCTGTAATTCAGGGAATCATGAATTTACATTCAAATAAAGTGTGTGAAGCTACCCTAATTTCATATTTTTGTATTATTAAATCAATTAAGATGATTATATGAACATCAGTTTACAGTTTTTCATAGATTTGCCTAAATATAATGTAAATGTTAAACAAAACAGGTCCTAAAATGGAGCCTTGCAGAACCCCTGATGTCCAGGAAATTTGTTTTGTGTCTGTCCACCTAAGTTATATCTGAGAGATAGTTGTTGAACCAATCACAGGCTTTCTTTCCGACTCTAAATTTTGGTTTATTGGGATTTAGCAATCATTTTTATGAAAGGACTCCATAATTTCACAATCACAGCCCGAGGACTGGCTGCTGCCAAGTTAAAATAAGATCACAGTTTTATGTTCAATTTCCTCACCCAGGTTGGCATGCTCTGGAGCGTTTCTCAAAAAAAGTCAGGCTATCTGCCATATTACAGTACATAGCCTACTGTAATATGTTTGTCAGGGGATTCCGTTGAACAATGAAAAGTGAGGTTTGCCATAGAGAATAGTTTTAATTGATGTGAATATGTATAAGTATCTCAGTGTTAATGAATGGATACTGATATTGTCACACTCTATGCCTATTACATACTGCTGCTTTCAAGTGCACTACTTAATCTCTGGGTCACCATGTTCTTCTGTGAGATAATAGATCTCTACTAGATAGAAGGCTCCTTGTACTATTTAGGCGATTCCACATTATTGATTTTATCTATCAATGTTTCCACCTCCTATTGTGTAATGATACCGTAATATGTTGAACCTTCATGTATGCAATGCTGAAATGAGTTCTCGACACACACAACATTTATTGACTATAGCTCAGACTACCATTCATTTGACGTTCTCCTTACTACATCTCAGTCTCCATATTTACTCCTCTCCTTTCCGCTCCTCTCCTTGCAGGAATCCATCCATTTGGGTTAAACTTTCTCTCCCCAGCAGCTTTTGACATGAATAGTAGATAATGAAATGAAGGAGTCGCTAGTGAGGCAATCATAAAAAAGTGTAAACATGTAATGTAATCATGTGTGTCAAAATATGTAAGTTGAAAACACTATGTTAAAAGCAATGTGTGTGAGCATCCCTAACCTTGCCAACTGACAAAGATCTATGAATGGATCAGTGGTTCGCCACCAATCAAGGCCTTGCTTGGCTTGGGAACAGTAACAGGGCGTGATCTGTAATGAGACAATTTATGAGACAATGCTCCCATGAAATGTGTCAAGAACATTAATACCTTATATTCTGAGTACATTGCAAAAATGTCCTTTGTATGTTTGGTGGAACGTTGATGGAGTATTCTTCTAATTCTCAGAAAACTGGACACACAAATGTTCTTTCAACGTTCTCCTGAAACGTGTCTAGAACATGAATATCTTATATTGAGAAAACGTGGCGATCATGCTCTGTGTATGTTTGGTGGGACTTTGATGAAATATTCTTATAAACCACAGACAACTGGACATTAAAACATGAATTACTATGCAACCAGCTGTGTATGTAGATGAACACTTGCTGATACATTTTGCTATAATTGCAGTGGACAAGTACCATCTTTCATTTATTTTTTGCCCTAGAAAATAGACAATACACTTTTATGAGAACAAGCATGTTGTTTGGGGTTAGAAGACGAAGCCCCCGAATGCTAACTACTTAACTGGCAAATCCGGGTTAGTTATCACACCATTGTCATAGTTGAAATGAGTTGGCTAGCTAGCAAATATTCGCTAGCCAGTTCGAGTTGAAACATTATTGAAAGCAAGCTGGCTGCATCCTATGATTAGCTAGCAAGCTAGTATACAAGTGCCTGCCCTGAATACAAATGGACTACAGTTAGCTGCTGTTAGCAAGGTAGCTAGCTAACGTGAGCTATGTACATTCTGCATCACATTACACGTTAGCTTGATATACAGAGTCAAATGTTTGGACAAACCTACTCAATCAAGGGTTTTTCTTAATTTTTACTATTTTCTACACTGCAGAAAAATAGTGAATACATAAATACTATGAAATAACGCATATTGTGTCAGGTTTTGGCCAGGAATGTTCTGGTTTTTTGTCACTAGATGTCCCCATTGCACCTTTTTTGTACCTTTTGTTTTTGCCCTTGCTCTAATTATTGTTTGCACCTGTATGTCGTTCCCTTGTTAGTATTTAATCCCTGTGTGTTCCTCAGTTCCTTGCTCAGTGTTTGTATGTTAGCACCCAGCCCCAGCCCAAGCCTTGTTGTGAACATATATTTTTCTCTTGTTGGATTTTCCAGAGGTTCTCTGGTTTTGTTCTTTTGTATTTTGTATTAGTCTTTTGAGGTTTGTTTTTCCCTTGCTGTTTTTACCACTTTGTGGATTTTCTTTGTATTTTGGAAGATATCTATTTTTTATTAAACCACCATCTCTAGTACTGCTGTGTCTGCCTCATCTTCTGGGTTCTGCCGATTTAGTGACTGTTTCTCGCACCGGGTCCTGACATATTGGAATCATGTAGTAAGGAAAAATGTGTTCAAAACAATCAAAATATATTCTATAATTGAGATTCTTAAAAGTAGCCACCGTTTGCCTTGATGACAGCTTTGCACACTCTTGCATTCTCTCAACCAGCTTCATGAGGAAGTCACCTGGAATGCATTTAAATTAATAGGTGTGTCTTGTTAAAAGTTAATTTGTGGAATTTCTCTCCTTCTTAATAATATGTTTGAGCCAATCAGTTGTGTTGCGACAAGGTAGGGCTGGTATACAGAAGATAGCCCTATTTGGTAAAAGACCATGTCCAATTTATGACAAGTAAAGCTCTAATAAAGCAAAGAGAAACGACAGTTCATTATTACTTTAAGACATGAAGGTCAGTCAATCTGGAAAATTTCAAGAACTTTGAAGGTATCTTTAAGTGCTGTCGCAAAAACCATCAAGCTATATGATGAAACTGGCTCTCATGAGGACTGCCACAGGAAATGAATACCCATAGTTACCTCTACTGCAGAGGATAAGTTCATTAAAGTTAACTGCACCTCAGATTGCAGCCCAAATAAATGCTTCACAGAGTTCAAGGTACAGACACATCGCAATATTAACTGTTCAGAAAAGACTGCGTGAATCAGGCCTTCATGGTCAAATTGCTGCAAAGAATCACTACTAAAGGACACCAATAAGAACAAGAGACTTGGTTGGGCCAAGAAACACAAGCAATGGACATTAGACCGGTGTAAATCTGTCCTTCGGTCTGATGAGATCAAATTTGAGATGAGCCTGCCTGCCGTCCTGTACATGCCTGACTCTGACCTGATTATGAACATCTGCCTGTCCTTGACCTGCCCTTTGCCCTGTGTTATAATAAATTATTGAGAACTGTACTCTCCGCCTCTTGTGTCTGCATCTGGATCATATTCTGAGTTGTGATACATGCAGCGCAACATTTCTCTTTTAAATAATCAGGCTGTTTATTGTGGCCTGTGGAATGTTGTTTTTCTCCATTTCTAGCTTCCAGGAATTGTGTACAGATCCTTGCGACATGGGGCTGTGCATTATCATGCTGAAACATGACGTGATGGCGGCGGATGAATGGGATGAAAATGGGCCTCAGGATCTTGTCACGGTATCTCTGTGCATTCAAATTGCCATTGATAAAATGCAATTGTGTTCATTGTCCCTAGCTGATGCCTCCCATACCATAACGCCAGCACCACCATGGGGCACTCTGTTCACAACATTGACATCAGCAAACTGCTTGTCCACACACTGCGCCATACATACTGTCTGTATTCTGCCCGATACAGTTGAAACCGGGATTCATCCTTGAAGAGCTCACTTCTCCAGCGTGCCAGTGGCCATCGAAGGTGAGCGTTTGCCCACTGAAGTTGGTTACGATGCTGAACTGCAGTCAAATCAAGAACCTGAATGTTTGTGCAGAAATTCTTTGGTTGTGCAAACCCACAGATTCTTCAGCCTTCCAGGTGGATGGTCTCAGACGATCCCACAGGTGAAGAGGACGGATGTGGAGGACCTGGGCTGGCGTGGTTACACGTGGTCTGCGGTTGTGAGGCCGGTTAGACGCGCTGCGAAATTCTGTAAAATGATGTTAGAAGCGGTTTATGGTAGAGAAATTAACATTTGATTCTCTGGCAACAGCTCTGGTGGACAGTCAGAATGCCAATTGCACACTGCCTCAAACATTTTTTACATCTGTACATTGTGTTGTGTGGAAAAACTACACATTTTATAGAGGCCTTGTGTAATGATCATGTTGTTTAGTCAACTTCTTGATATGCCACACCTGTCGGGTGGATGGATTATCTTGGCAAAGGAGAAATGCTCACTAATGCAAAACATTTGAGAGAAATAAGCTTTTAGTGCTTATGTACTTTACATTTTGCGTTTATATTTATATAAATCAAATCAAATCAAATCAAATCAAATCAAATTTTATTAGTCACATACACATGGTTAGCAGATGTTAATGCGAGTGTAGCGAAATGCTTGTGCTTGACTTCCGCTGTTTACCAATCTCATAATTAGCTACCATAACATTTCAGGCTATCAATCAAGTCAGAGTAGCTTGTCTATCTACTGTATCTTAGCTGGCATGCCTGCTGGCAAGGTTGCTAAAGCAAAACAATTCTTTATTCTTGGGTTATGATCATACACTGAGTGTACAAAACATTAGGAACACCTTCCTAATATTGAGTTGCACCCCATTTCCCATTTTCATGTTTCATTTTGTTTAGAATTTTCTCAATGGCAGTATTAATCTGATCATTTTTGTACCCCCTTAAAGACCCTTGCTCCCTTCGGTGTCAACGTAGATTTGATCTGAAGCCATTCTTGTGATTATTGTGACTTTGCCATTGTAATTGTTTGTAGGCTTATGTAGTCTAAATTGAATCTATGATCATATGCTATCCATTTGTTTTGTCATGTTGTTCTTTGTATGTCATTTTAATATTTGAGAATTAACCAATGATATTAGGCCATACTTGGCCATGATTACAGACACCTGTGTGTGTGTGTCTTTTGACACTATATAAACGAGTCACCCTGCAGTGTTTGTGATTATACCCTGATGAAGACAGTTTGCCTGTTGAAATGTTGGACATTACATTTTTGCATCTGAGCTCTTAGAGTGTGCGGCACTCCTTCATTTTCCATTTTGCTCCTCCCTTTCCATAGGCAGAAACTCAAACTGGATGTACCCGTGCTAAGGACTGTTTAACGCTTCAAGATTATTTTGATCACGCGGACTGGGACATGTTCCGGGTAGCCTCAGAGAATAATATTGACGTACAGTGGGGAGAACAAGTATTTGATACACTGCCGATTTTGCAGGTTTTCCTACTTACAAAGCATGTAGAGGTCTGTAATTTTTATCATAGGTACACTTCAACTATGAGAGACGGAATCTAAAACAAAAATCCAGAAAATCACATTGTATGATTTTTAAGTAATTAATTTGCATTTTATTGCATGACATAAGTATTTGATACATCAGAAAAGCAGAACTTAATATTTAGTACAGAAACCTTTGTTTGCAATTACAGAGATCATACGTTTCCTGTAGTTCTTGACTAGGTTTGCACACACTGCAGCAGGGATTTTGGCCCACTCCTCCCTACAGATCTTCTCCAGATCCTTCAGGTTTCGGGGCTGTCGCTGGGCAATACGGACTTTCAGCTCCCTCCAAAGATTTTCTATTGGGTTCAGGTCTGGAGACTGGCTAGGCCACTCCAGGACCTTGAGATGCTTCTTACGGAGCCACTCCTTAGTTGCCATGGCTGTGTGTTTCGTGTCGTTGTCATGCTGGAAGACCCAGCCACGACCCATCTTCAATGCTCTTACTGAGGGAAGGAGGTTGTTGGCCAAGATCTCGCGATACATGGCCCCATCCATCCTCCCCTCAATACGGTGCAGTCGTCCTGTCCCCTTTGCAGAAAAGCATCCCCAAAGAATGATGTTTCCACCTCCATGCTTCACGGTTGGGATGGTGTTCTTGGGGTTGTACTCATACTTCTTCTTCCTCCAAACACGGCGAGTGGAGTTAGACCAAAAAGCTCTATTTTTGTCTCATCAGACCACATGACCTTCTCCCATTCCTCCTCTGGATCATCCAGATGGTCATTGGCAAACTTCAGACAGGCCTGGACATGCACTGGCTTAAGCAGGGGGACCTTGCGTGCGCTGCAGGATTTTAATCCATGACGGCGTAGTGTGTTACTAATGGTTTTCTTTGAGACTGTGGTCCCAGCTCTCTTCAGGTCATTGACCAGGTCCTGCCGTGTAGTTCTGGGCTGATCCCTCACCTTCCTCGTGATCATTGATGCCCCACGAGGTGAAATCTTGCATGGAGCCCCAGACCGAGGGTGATTGACCGTCATCTTGAACTTCTTCCATTTTCTAATAATTGCGCCAACAGTTGTTTCCTTCTCACCAAGCTGCTTGCCTATTGTCCTGTAGCCCATCCCAGCCTTGTGCAGGTCTACAATTTTATCCCTGATGTCCTTACACAGCTCTCTGGTCTTGGCCATTGTGGAGAGGTTGGAATCTGTTTGATTGAGTGTGTGGACAGGTGTCTTTTATACAGGTAACGAGTTCAAACAGGTGCAGTTAATACAGGTAATGAGTGGAGAACAGGAGGGCTTCTTAAAGAAAAACTAACAGGTCTGTGAGAGCCGGAATTCTTACTGGTTGGTAGGTGATCAAATACTTATGTCATGCAATAAAATGCAAATTAATTATTTAAAAATCATACAATGTGATTTTCTGGATTTTTGTTTTAGATTCCGTCTCTCACAGTTGAAGTGTACCTATGATAAAAATTACAGACCTCTACATGCTTTGTAAGTAGGAAAACCTGCAAAATCGGCAGTGTATCAAATACTTGTTCTCCCCACTGTATATGCTGATTCGGTGACAGAGTTTATAAGGAAGTCCATAGGAGATGTTGTACCTACTGTGACTATTAAAACCTACCCTAACCAGAAACCGTGGATAGATGGCGGCATTCACGCAAAACTGAAAGAGCGAATCACCGCATTTAACCATGGAAATGTGACTGGGAATATGGCCATATACAAACAGTGTAGTTATTCCCTCCGCAAGGCAATCAAACAAGCGAAATGTCAGTATAGAGACAAAATGGACGGCTCAGACGTATGTGGCAGGGTCTACAGACAATCATAGACTACAAAAGGAAAACCTGCCATGTCACGGACACCATCGTCTTGCTTCCAGACAAACTAAACACCCTCTTTGTCCACTTTGGGGATAATACAGTGCCACCGACGTAGCCCGCTACCAAGGACTGTGGGCTCTCCTTCTCCGTGGCCGACATGAGTAAGACATTTAAACGTGTTAACCCTCGCAAGGCCGCTGGCCCAGATGGCATCCCTAGAGTCCTCAGAGCATGCGCAGACCAGCTGGCTGGTGTGTTTACGGACATATGCAATCTCTCCCTATCCCAGTCTGCTGTCCGCACATGCTTCAAGATGGCCACCATTGTTCCCGTACCCAAGAAGGCAAAGGTAACTGAACTTAATGACTATCGTCCTGTAGCACTCACTTCTGTCATCATGAAGTGCTTGGAGAGGCTAGTCAAGGGTCATATCACCTCCACCTTACCTGTCACCCTATACCCACTTCAATTTGCTTACCGCCCCAATAGGTCCACAGACGATGCAATCGCCATCACACTGCCCTATCCCATCTGGACAAAAGGAATACCTATGTAAGAATGCTGTTCATTGACTATAGCTCAGCATTCAACACCATAGTACCCTCCAAGCCCTGTGCAGTTGGGTCCTGGACTTCCTGACGGGCCGCCCCCAGGTGGTGAAGGTAGGAAACAACATCTCCACTTCGCTTGCTCAGCCCCCTCCTCTGTACGCCGTGTTCACCCATGACTGCGTGGCCATGCACGCCTCCAACTCAATCAAGTTTGCAGAGGACACAACAGTAGTAGGCTTGATTACCAACAATGACGAGACAGCCTACAGGGAGGAGGTGAGGGCACTCAGAGTGCGAGGCTCTCCAGATGGTGGTGCGGTCCGCACAACGCATCACCAGGGGCAAACTGCCAGCCCTCCAGGACACCTACAGCACCCGATGTCACAGGAAGGCCAAAAAGATCATCAAGGACAACATCCACCCAAGCTACTGCCTGTTCACCCCGCTACCATCCAGAAGGCGAGGTCAGTACAGGTGCATCAAGGCTAACACAGAGAGGCTGCTGCCTACATACTTGAAATCATTGGCCACTTTAATAAATGGATCACTAGTCACTTTAATGCCACTTTAATAATGTTTACATATCTTGCGTTACTCATCTCATATGTATATACGTATTTTATAACATCTGTTGCATCTTGCCTATGCCTCTCTGTCAATGCTCATCCATATATTTACATGTACGCTACCGTTCGAAAGTTTGGGGTCACTTAGAAATGTCCTTGTTTTTGAAAGAAAAGCAATTAAAATAACATCAAATTGATCAGAAATACAGTGTAGACATTGTTAATGTTGTAAATGACTATTGTAGCTGGAAAAGACAGATTTTGTTAATGGAATATCTACGTAGGCGTACAGAGGCCCATTATCAGCAACCATAACTCCTGTGTTCCAACGGCACGTTGTATTAGCTAATCCAAGTTTATAATTTTAAAAGGCTAATTGATCATTAGAAAACCTTTTTGCAATTTTTTTTAGCACAGCTAAAAACTGTTCTGCTGATTTAAAGAAGAAATAAAACTGGCCTTCTTTAGACTAGTCGAGTATCTAGAGGATCAGCATTTGTGGGTCGATTACAGGCTCAAAATGGCCAGAAACAAAGACCTTTCTTCTGAAACTCATCAGTCTATTCTTGTTCTGTGAAATGAAGGCTATTCCATGTGAGAAATTGCCAAGAAACTGAAGATCTTGTACAAAAAAGCCATATCTCAGACTGGCCCTTGAATGAGTAGGTTGAATGAATAGGTGTGTCCAAACTTTTGACTAGTACTGTACGTGATTAATACATGCATAAAATAGCTAAGATCGTTTAAAAACGTTCTTTAGGTCTCTCTGCTATCTTGGAAAAAGGACCCATAAGTAAATATTTCACTGTTAGTCTACACCTGTCGTTTACAAAACATGTGACAAATAAAATTGTATTTGTTTCTCTCTTTTGTGCTCGCTCTCTCTTCATTCGTCCCTGTGAGTTTGCAGAAAAAAAGATGATCAAAAAGATAAGATGATCACGATAGCAGAGCAAGATAACATCCAGGGACAAAAAAACAACATTTCAATTGTTCACCAGTTACTCTTGAAAATCAAACTATTTCATGTCACAAGACGAGGCAGGTCGAGTCGTTCAAAAGCAGTAACTGGAATTCCCAGATAAGATCAAAGTGCAGGTGATTTTGGTGCAGTCCAGAGGCTGCATTGCAGAGGTGTGGAATATCCCTGAACTGTACGTGTGGGATTTCAGTGGCTTGTGCATATCTTTACATTCAGATTGAATTCCTTGCACATCCTCAACCTTGACTGTAAGGCCCAGACTACCCATTATTGAGTAGAAACGCTAGTTCACCGTTACAGCAGGATGGCTTACTACTTTTCTCTCCTCAAAGGTTGTGTGTAGATGAGGGATTGCTGCAATCCACTGTATGTGTTGTTTTGGGGGCATATCAGCGTGTTTAGCTAATAGTCCACTACAAAAACAATACTTTTTGAGGCTTGTCCTAAAATGTTTTTTAATCAAAAGCACATTTCCACAGTAGTTTTGGCTATCTGATGTATTACAATCGTGAGGCTGGACCTTGGCACTCATGCGTAACTCTCATAACAGTTCTGTAGGACACAGAAACGGTTGTATATGTCTTCCAAATGGAGGCAGTGTCTAAGCTATAGGGTGTTGGTCTTCCTCTGAACAATGGGCATCTTTGGTGAGACAGATCTGTGGCATACTGCCCACATTGAGACCCTGTCTGTGTGGCTGTCAGACTAGCAGGACAGGAGAGAGGCAGCCTTTGCTCCAACCTCCGCTCCACTGCTCTTAGTCCTCCCTTGCTCTATTCACATGCTAATGTAACCCCAGTACACGCCACCAAGCCACTGATCCTAGATCAGCCGCTGTGTCCATCTCCGGTCCACTGTCCCCAATCAGAGCACTTCAGATCACCCGAGGGGGATGTCTGTACTGGTCAATTCCAAGGAAACGGAATTACACTTTAAAATGTATGCCAAACAAAACATTGATTTTGAAGTTGAACAAACCATACACCTTCATGCAAAATGATTACTTTGAACAATTTCCATAGAAGGTTTACAAAGACTAATTTAGTGGAAGAACTGTGCAGATGCAAACTTTGGTAAGGGTACCTCAGGAGTTATGCGACCACGTTTTCCCAAAACTGCCAAATAACTGCTCCGAAATAAGAATAAAATCTGTCTGCAGAAATAATTGGGTGTCAGCTATGACATGGCACCTCTTTTGGTTATTGAACTACAGTAAAGTGAAGTGGATTTACATCCGGTAATGGAATTACAGTAACGGAATTACATCAAGGGTCCCTGATCTGTACTATACAGACAAACATCATTATTGAATGTCATTTAACTCTTGTTTTACAAGTTTGGACATCACAGCACAGCAGAGCAGAGTACAGTACAGTAAAGTAGAGTATAGTTCAGTACATTAGAGTACAGTACAATATACTCTACTCTACAGTGGAGGTCGGTGGTGTTTAAGATTAGGGAGGATTATACATTTATGAGCATAGGCTTATTTCTATTACAGTATATTGGATGACTGTCATTCATATTCCATTCACCCAGTTCAATGTAACATCGATAGGCTTAGACTGCTACATGATACCCTATACCCTATATCATAAGGTCGCTACAACCTAGCCTATGAATCAAAGTTTATAATGTAGGTGCAAATGTTGAGAGACAAATTGGAGTAGTCAGGATGACACCCTGTGACACATTCAATACCACCTTGCACACTCTTGCCTACCTCTAGCGGATCTAGGGTGTAATCATTAGTATTTCTGGAAACGTGTTTGCTGGAATGTGTCACTAGACACAGCTTAAGTACACACACACACGGAAGTAAGTCATCTCTCATTTGACATAAAAAAAAAACTATCAATGTTCCCAGAACATCCAGGGAAACTAATGTGCTAGCTTGGGTGCTTTTAAATTCATGATGGGGAGTGTGCCAGTGCAAATATTAGATATCAGACCTAAAATGATTATTATTAATTATTAATCTTGCTGTGGTACTGTGACACTCTGCAGTGGGGGATGGTGAGGGTGACATTTAAACTTGCCAGGGGGAATGCTTCTAGTGCCTTTCTAGTGCCCCTCTCTCTCACACACATACACTGTAGTGGGGTCAGGTGGCCCTGGTACTACTCAGACAGAGGAAATGGAGCATTGACGAAAAGAGAAGGAAACCACTTCAACTGACCATGACCTTGAATCATTTAAAAACACACAATCATGTGTATGACGGGGTGTTAAGGTGTGTTTGTGTGTGTTTGTGTGCCCATGTGTGTGTGTAATGTGTATACTGCACGCACACAAGTGTGTGTATGTAATGTGTGTGTACTGTATGCAGGAAACCACTTTGCCACTGTATCTGCTGGAGATTTTCATTGCAAAGCCAGCCTGACAGCTTTAATCCAGTCAAGCTGGGTTATTAAACATCTTTCAAAATACACCACTTTCTATCTGTCTGCTTGTATTTCAAAATGCTTCAGATATATGTGAAACATTGACATTTGAAGGTAAATCAATTCCAAACTCATAAATTGTGTCTTCTAATGTAAGATTTGAAGCAATCTGTTAAACTCAGCAACCTACTGGAACATTTTCTGCAGATATGTCAAACAAATGTATGATATGAACTCTGCTCCATAGGAAGGGAAAAAGTATTCTTCTATGTTCTTTTCAATATCCTGGATTACCCTCAGATCCCAAAGCAGGTGTTAGTCATTGCATCTGTTTCCTGTATTTTATCCCTCGCTTAGATGAACAGAAGAGGGGATTGGTAGAATGGGATGGGGGATGGGAAGAGAGGGATAAAAGTGAGTGTCACGCCCTGACCGTAGAGAGCTTTTTATGTCTCTATTTTGGTTTGGTCAGGGTGTGATTTGGGTGGGCATTCTATGTTAATTTTCTATGTTTTGTATTTCTTTGTGTTTGGCTGGGTGTGGTTCTCAATCAGAGGCATTTACATTTACATTTACATTTAAGTCATTTAGCAGACGCTCTTATCCAGAGCGACTTACAAATTGGTGCATTCACCTTATGATATCCAGTGGAACAACCACTTTACAATAGTGCATCTAACTCTTTTAAGGGGGGGGGGGGGTTAGAAGGATTACTTTATCCTATCCTAGGTATTCCTTAAAGAGGTGGGGTTTCAGGTGTCTCCGGAAGGTGGTGATTGACTCCGCTGACCTGGCGTCGTGAGGGAGTTTGTTCCACCATTGGGGTGCCAGAGCAGCGAACAGTTTTGACTGGGCTGAGCGGGAACTGTACTTCCTCAGAGGTAGGGAGGCGAGCAGGCCAGAGGTGGATGAACGCAGTGCCCTTAGATAGATAGAGGCAGCTGTCTATCGTTGTCTCTGATTGAGAACCATACTTAGGTAGCTTTTCCCCACAGGGTTTTTGTGGGTAGTTAATTTCTGTTTAGTGTTTTCACCTTACAGCACTGTTTTGGTTATTCTCTTGTTTATTTTTGTTATAGTGTTCAGTTTGAATAAAACAAGCATGAACACTTACCACGCTGCGCTTTGGTCCGATGATTCCTCTTCTTCAGACGACAAATACCGTGACAGTGAGAGAGAAAGGGAGAGAGCAGGGGCTTGTCCAGTACAACATTGTCATGGAACTTTCAGATAGAAATGTATCGTGTAGAACAGACATGCCTCTCTCATGCTTCTCTGCCATGCAGGTCAATATCTTATGTAACTTTATTGTAGAAATGATTATTTAATTAGCATAAGGAATGATGTCAGCTCTACACGATACATTTCGATTTAACACATTCACTATACTGACTATATTGGTCATTTAAGCTTCTAGTCTTTCTCACTCAGCCAATAACACATGAGATCCAGAAGACCGTGACACTGACACATTAACACTGCAGGACAATAACCAGCCACACCAGACTGAGCCTCAGCCTAAGTCAGGAGAAAGCCAACATTTTCATTTGGGAAACGCTGACTATGCAACGTGCTTTGTTGTACCCCAACACATGTACTTTTCTTCTTCTTCAAGACATTTTTTCCTTTCCGCAGTGCAAGAGTTTCATCCACTATGAGAGAGAGAGCAAGACACACCATTCACAGATTCTCTCACCAACAGATTTGTTCTGGATGTTTCCCTTAATGTCAAAGAAAAACAAAACCTTGCTAAATCTCACGATGGAAAAGTACTGAAAAGAGTTGAGCAACTCCGCTGCATTTTACTTCTATTGTACAGGAGCCCTACTTCTCTCTCCCCGTGGTTTCCCTGGAGTTGGTACAGTCCATTTAAAAAGGTGTCCTTTCGGCAGTCAGCTGCAGGGAGGACATTTCAGAGGGAGAAGCCTGCTCTCTCTTACTCAGACACACACAAACATAGACACCCCCGCCCCCTCTCTCGCTCTCATTCTGTTCCAGAACTCTCTCACTCACACATAGTCACACACAGTTACACTCACACATACACATCACATTGGATAACAGTTACACACCACATTTCCCCTGAGCCAGATGCTACTTTGAGGAAAAGGACAACCTGCTGCGGAAGGATTTTACCTGCTGTTTTTTTCTTAAGAAAGGAGTATAAAAACAGGAATAAAAACTAACACACGAGACAGTTTCAGTTTGTTCCTGGACATGGTCAACATGACACCAGCATGACACCCTCCTGTTTGGATTCCCTCCTCATGCCAAAATCCTGAAAATGATGGATGAGAACAAGCAGCTGGCTCAGAGGATCAATGGGGCCAGCCAGTCGGCCAGCCAGGAGGTGACCAACCTGCGATCGGAGCTGACGGCCACCAGCAGCAGACTGGCTGAGCTTGGGGCCACCGACCGGGAGCGTGACCCCTTCATGGAGAATCACGACCCGCAGCACAACCACCACCACGGTAAGAGAGACAGACCCAGAGAGAGTGTGTGAGAGAGAAACTCAGTGTGTGTGTAACTGTCTTATGTGTTGTGAGAGCACTTACCATGACGCATGGGTACGCGTGTGTCTGTGTGTATGTGAGTGTGCGTGCTAAATGTTAAAACCTGTGCAAAGCTTTACCTCACAGTTTGAGAGAGTATGTGTCTGTGCCTTTGAGGAATTATGTGCGTGTGTTTGTGTATGTGTGTTGTGTTCGTGTTTGGGGGAGAAAGAAGCTCCAAATAAGATGGATCAGAGGAGGGGGGGTGATCCATCCCTTGTTTTATGTCCAATTTCACCCCCCTCTGTGTTTCAGCAAGTCCCCTCACTGTTTGCGTTTGAAGAACACTTTGAGGGTGCACTTTAAGGGGAAGTGGAGGAGAGGAGGGTGGGGGGAGAGTGATTGAGTGAGTAACCCCCCCCTTACTCATACTCTTCACTTTCTCTTCTGGCATTCTGGCTGGTTCAATACTTTCCCCTTCTTTTGTTAGGGTTGCTGTAGGTTACTGTTTCCAAGCACTGTTTAAATGGCTGCCCACGCTGCAGAATGTGTGTGTTTGTTTGTGTGTGTGCGTGCTTGTCTGTGGTGTGATTTCCCTACCTTGGCTTTGTTTTACAGTCCAGTTGACATGTGGCTGAAACAAAAGCATGTGACCTGACCTGTTCACCGCACGTGCTACCTGTCCCAGACCTGCTGTTTTCAACTCTCTAGAGCCAGCAGGAGCGGTAGAGATACTCTTAATGAGAGTATCTCATTGAAAAGCCAACTGACATTTACTCCTGAGGTGCTGACTTGTTGCACCCTCGACAACTACTGTGATTATTATTATTTGTCATTTATGAACATTTAAACATCTTGGCCATGTTCTGTTATAATCTCCACCCGGCACAGCCAGAAGAGGACTGGCCACCCCTCATAGCCTGGTTCCTCTCTAGGTTTCTTCCTAGGTTTTGGCATTTCTATGGAGTTTTTCCTAGCCACCGTGCTTCTACAACTGCATTGCTTGCTGTTTGGGGTTTTAGGCTGGGTTTCTGTACAGCACTTTGAGATATCAGCTGATGTAAGAAGGGCTATATAAATACATTTGATTTGATGTGGGTGCGTTGCTATGTCCCCTCCACCCCTGTAAAACAAACACACACATGAAGCCTCTGATCACACACTAGTGGCATGTGCAAGCATGCACGCACGCACGCACACGCAATCACGCACGCACACACACATACACACCTGCTTTTTCCTTGCCGCCTGGAAGCAGTGTGTGTGTGTGTGTGTGTGTGTGTGTGTGTGTGTGTGTGTGTGTGTGTGTGTGTGTGTGTGTGTGTGTGTGAGAAAGGTACCTCTGCTAGGTACTAGAAGCATTCCGCCGGGCAAGTTTAAATGTCACCCTCCCTCATAGGGGCTTCACCATTGAAGGGTCATTCCATGAAATTAAAAGCCTGTTATATAAACTGAAGTGCCCTTTAATATAGACCACGTGGAGAATTAAATATTTCTGATTTAGATTTTTATATGAATAACAATGCTAAAATTCAGCATTTTGACATGTCCCTCCGTCAACCCTGTGTCACTTCTAAGATTTTAACCCACTTAATCCCAAACTTTCTCCAAGCTTCACCATCATTTTTTTCATGTGATTAGTAATTAATTTACACCTGTCCCTCATGTTAAAGTAAACCCTGTTATGTGAACTGAACTCTCATTTCAAAACAGTGAAACTATTCCTTTAAAATTATTTTTTAAATAAATAACATTGAACATCTAATAGTCAAATCATAGAGTAAAAGCAGGTGAGCTAGTTCTTCTCTTTTGGGCCATTTTCTGGTGTTTTGTGGTGAAAAAGTGAGTGGGTCAGTTATAGATAGACAGGATAGAAAGGTTTTAACAATTTCATTATTTTGGGGGGTGAAGCTTGCATTTAATTGCCAATCCCTGTTGCACACAACAAGCTTCCATTCCCCCTGTCACAAGGGATTTATGGCTGATTTAAGAAGAAATCATCAACCCTGTTACGGTGTGTCCCTGTTACTTTATTTGACACATCGGCATAGTCATTTTTATCTTGACATGGGAAAACCTGTTTTTTTGAAGTTGAACATGTGCTTTTTATAACAGAATGTTACAATTAGGTGAAATCAAACGTTTTTTGGGGGACCAAGTTATACTTGTTACACTCCAAAGCCACTGAATTGGTGGAACGACTGCTCACCTGAGAGACCACAAGCATTCTCACTTATCAAAGCATAATATGACAACTGGACAACGTGGTCCCATGTGGCTCAGTTGGTAGAGCATGGCGCTTGCAACGCCAGGGTTGTGGGTTCATTCCCCACGGGGGGACCAGGATGAATTTGTATGAACTTTCCAATTTGTAAGTCGCTCTGGATAAGAGCGTCTGCTAAATGACTTAAATGTAAATGGTATTTTACTCATAATTAAACCATACCTTATGTCATTTCTGTCAAGGATGTTAAATCTTGTATAGCTGTTACAAATGTCTCCACGTGCAGGACAATTGAATGGTTTTAGTTCATTTGATTGAGGATTACTGTTGGAGGAGGCCGTAGTATTTATTGTGTACATGTACTGGTGTTTCGTGGTCTTACCTCTTCCCTTGCCCAGTCTTGTTCTCCTTCCCTCCTCCCCTCTTCCCACACTCCTCTCTTTCCAGCCTGAGCTAGGAGCCTTGGTTGGTGAGGTGTGAAAAAGAACAGGGCCATGGGTTGTAATTCATCACTAGTTGTTGCAGAGGGGAAGAGAGTGTGTCGGAGAGGTCGTGGGTTCACTGTGCAACCCGCCGTACCAGGTCCTGGGGGAACACTGCAGACCTGGGACTGGGAGAGCAGTGCCAACCCTGTTAGCAGGCTAGCGCCTGGGGATCCACTACTGTACACTGCCCAAAAATGTTGAGCCCCCACCAATTCCATACACATACAGTATCATACAAATGTGGATATTTTATAATAAGTGTAGTGATATATGTAGGCTAATGAACCTAGTTTGAAACAAGGATTCACATGTGTTTAAGAGGTGTACTGTATGTAGATATGAACAGACATGCCCGCACCCTCTCACACATGCACACACGCAAAACAGCCTTGTACCTCATGTACCTCCTGTTCCTCCCATGTGAGGCTGCCTCCCTCAAAACTTCCTTGGACTAATTCGGGTCGGATGCCTGGCTGCTTAATGCCTGGAAAAGCTGAGCAGTCACAAACTTCTGCATAGGACTATGGAAGCTGCGCAGCCGTGCACGCTCGCAGTTCAGAGGGAATGTTGGTTACATAATATGCTACGCTTTTGTAACTGTACGTACAAATCCATATCTTTGACACTGGTAAATTAGAGACAAGTAGGCTAAATCAAGAAACCTTTTATTTTGTCTAGTTTTTATGAATTATGAAGTTGGAGAATTGTGCATTTTTCAAACACCTGAAATAGCTTTTTTCCTGCAATTTAGAGCCATTATCATTATGCCTAATTCTATGTAAAAAAATATATATATTTTTTTCTGCATAGGTTATATAAGCATACAGTTGAAGTCGGAAGTTTACATACACTTAGGATGGAGTCAATAATAATCGTTTTCCAACCACTCCACAAATTTCTTGTTAACAAACTAGAGTTTTGGCAAGTCGGTTAGGACATCTACTTTGTGCATGACACAAATCATTTTTCCAACAATTGTTTACAGACAGATTATTTAACTTATATTTCACTGTAACACAATTCCAATGGGTCAGAAGTTTACATACACTAAATTGACTGTGCCTTTAAACAGCTTGGAAAATTCCAGAAAATTATGTCATGGCTTTAGGAGCTTCTGATATGCTAATTGACATAATTTGAGTCAATTGGAGGTGTACCTGTGGATGTATTTCAAGGCCTACCTTCAAACTCAGTGCCTCTTTGCTTGAAATCATGGGGAAATCAAAAGAAATCAGCCAAGACCTCAGAAAAAAAATGGTAGACCTCCACAAGTCTCACTCATCCTTAGGAGCAATTTCCAAATGCCTGAAGGTACCACGTTCATCTGTACAAACAATAGTATGCAAGTATAAACACCATTGGACCATGCAGCCGTCATACCGCTCAGGAAGGAAACGCGTTCTGTCTCCTAGAGATGAACGACCTTTGGTGCGAAAAGTGCAAATCAATCCTAGAACAACAGCAAAGGACCTTGTGAAGATGCTTGAGGAAACAGGTACAAATGTATCTATATCCACAGTAAAACAAGTCCTATATCGACATAATTTGAATGGCCGCTCAGCAAGGAAGAAGCCACTGCTCCAGAACCGCCATAAAAAAAGCCAGATTACAGTTTGTAACTGCACATGGGGACAAAGATGATACTTTTTGGAGAAATGTCCTCTGGTCTGATGAAACAAAAATAGAACTGTTTGGGCATAATGACCATCGTTATGTTTGGAGGAAAAAGGGGGAGGCTTGCAAGCCGAAGAACACCATCCCAACTGTGAAGCACGAGGTTGGCAGCATCATGTTGTGGGGGTGCTTGCTGCAGGAGGGACTGGTGCACTTCTCAAAATAGATGGCATCACGAGGCAGGAAAATTATGTGGATATATTGAAACTACATCTCAAGACATCAGTCAGGAAGTTAAAGCTTGGTCACAAATGGGTCTTCCAAATGACAATGACCCCAAGCATACTTCCAAAGTTGTGGCATAATGGCTTAAGGACAACAAAGTCAAGTTATTGGAGTGGCCATCACAAAGCCCTGATCTCAATCCTATAGAACATTTGTGGGCAGACTGAAAAAGCGTGTGCGAGCTAGGAGGCATACAAACCTGATTCAGTTACACCAGCTTTGTCAGGAGGAATGGGTCAAAATTCACCCAACTTATTGTGGTAAGCTTGTGGAAGGCTACTCAAAACCTTTGACCCAAGTTAAACAATTTAAAGGTAATGCTATCAAATACTAATTGAGTGTATGTAAACTTCTGACCCACTGGGAATGTGATGAAAGACATAAAAGCTGAAATAAATCATTCTCTTAACTATTATTCTGACATTTCACATTCTTAAAATAAAGTGTTGATCCTAACTGACCTAAGACAGGGAATTTTTACTAGGATTAAATGTCAGAAATTGTGAAAAACTGTGTTTAAATGTATTTGGCTAAGGTGCATGTAAACGTCCGACTTCAACTGTACTTCTTTGCTTGTTCACTTGTCATTTTAATGAGGGTGTCATTCTGACTGTTGTAAATCACACAGCTCAATTTACTGCACTAACATGCCTAGGCATTTTTTATGCATATCTAAGCATACCTCTTGAGCCATTTCTATCCTTCTGTCTGTTTTTCTTTAATTAAAGAAACTAAATATGCTTCTCTGCATATTTGCTGAAATCTGGGTAAAAGATTGAAATGAACGTGAGTCTTAAAAACTACATATAGTAATTCCTTGCTTTGCTATAATTTAGAATTCTTGCCAGCTAAGATAGTTAGCTACTCTAACTTGATTGCCTGAAATGGCTTGGAAGCTAGTTATGAGTTTGGTAAATTTCTAGTTGGCTAGTATTACAGAGGAACAACAAAACATGTTGGTTCTATTTATTAATCAAGAAGGAATCAATAGGCTACATCGCTTGATCAAATTAATTTACAAACATACCTCCTGCGAATCATGCCCATCACCAGCGGCTAAAATCAAATTAAAATGCTGTGTGTGTCACTCAACACACTCTCTCCTCCTCCACTGACGACAGTGTCTGCACGCACTAGAGTATCTAGCGTCCTGCCTAGCATACAGTAGCTTTGCTCCGTGGCGCACCTTGGAAGGAACCACTTGGTAGGGTCCAGTCAGTTTGCCCCCTCTGCAAAATACAGCTGAGATATTTTTATATTTAATTATGATCAAGAGTGGGCTTAAACATGAAGTTTAGTAATTCATTTAATGTCTGCATTTAAAAAAAAAAAGGATCAATCTGAAGGTGCACAAGGACATGTGCCCCCTATGACCATGATGCCTCTGATCACACACACGTGGCACGTGCAAGTGTGCGGGCGCACACACACACACACACAGAAAAACACATTGTCCCACCAGAGAGAATAAAGTAAACGTGAGTGCCCATATTTGGGCATCTGGCCAGGACATCCTGGCGGGAAGTTATCACGTGCTCTAGGGAGTGCCAATATAGGGGCATCCTGTCTGGACATCCTGTTCCTGTTCTCACGGCACACGCCAATATGGTTATATTAACATATTGTGTACGTTAATGAGGCACAGAGGTCTCCAGAGTGTGTCGATTGGTTTCACCCTCTGTCCTTCAGCTGTCTGATGTAACAGCTAATGACTCTCTCCTATAGTCCTGGACAGATGGCCTGTGCGCCTATGCTTGGTAATCAGTAACGTTGCACATACCAGTGCCATTAACTGCAACTACCTAGCAAGGGCTTGTCATGCCGAACCAGGGAGGGAGGGGGGAGAAAGAGAAAAGCCCTGTACTAGAACAATTCTATGATGGGATTTGCTCTCACATTTCCTACCACCAAGCGAAAAGTCCCTTTATTTCCTGGAAAAAGTCGCTTCAAGAAGGATGGCACTGCTAGGCGATGCGATCAGTCAATGGAACAAGTTTTTCCCAAGCATTTGTATGGCACTACTATGGTTCTAATACTGTATACTCGGCTAAATTACTGAGAACAAATCATTAAAACCCTCATTAATTTAATGAAAGGATTAATTAGGAGTGAAAAATTGCTCTGATTAAAACAACAACCTTAAAACAATATTCTTAGACTGCCTCCATTTTAAGATATTTGCCCAAGCTCTTCAACTATGATCACCGATTTGAAAGGTCTTGATACTGCATAGGTGTAAGTAGGCTGTATATATGTTGGCAACCTTTCTGGTTCTTCCACCTATCAATGATCAGGAATTTATTAAGGACACAAGGAAAGGGGACAAGGAAAGAGGACAGGGTGTTATTTGGGGCTATATCAGGACAAACCAATTGAAGCTTATTACCTACAGGAATCCACTCATAGCCAAGATAATAGGTTTTACTGAAATAATGGGCGAGATGGCAAGTAAAGAGAAGTGTGTGGCAGCCAAACCCCCAGTGTTTCAAAAAAAAGATGTGATGTGAGTGTGTGTGTGTCTGCTGCAGGGTCTGGGATATTGTCGCCACAGCAATTATTCAAGATGTCATTTTCTTCTGTTCCTTTTAAATTTCTAGTGGCAGTCACTGAACAGATGTGATTTCTGCCTATGTCCTTCTGCTAATGTACACTCTTAGCAAAAAAGGTGCTACCTAGAACCTTAAAGGGTTCTTCGTCTGTCCCCGTAGGAGAACCCTTTGAAGAACGCTTTTTGTGTGTAGATTGAGCCCTTTGGATGACCTCGATGTCACTATACTGTCTTCATGTATGGGATTTGTAGAAAAGTTACTGTCTGTGCATGACAACTAAGCCCTGTCCGAGTCAGAATGGCCCATAGGTCATGTAGGAGCCTTTCTCCTGTTTCTGTAGCGTGAGGCAGCTTGATGTACAAGTACACACCCTGCACAGGATGCTAGTACTGCACAGTAATGGGTTATAATTCCATTAGAAGCAAAGCAATGATCTGTGGTAGGAGTCAGCAGTGTCCCTGCTTTTCTTTCCTATATTCTCAGCGCAACATTTCCTGGGTCGTGTTTATTAGGGCTACCAACAGAAAGCGTTTAAAAAAAAATTCAACCGAAAACTAAAATGTTACATTTTTTATTGGACAATTGCAGGTGGCTCATTTTTGTTAATATCATCTTTCTTCCGTATGGTGCAAAATGAACACGACCCTGGGCTAAGAATGAAGCCAGTGGGTTTTTCCCACAGTCAGTCCAGTTTCTCATGAAGTGGATGACTGAATAGACATACATGTTATGTACTGGGCCCTAATAGCATGTTTTGTTTGACCCCTGTCTTGTGCATAAGCCATGCTCCTTAGACTGATTTTTATTTTTGGATCCTAGGCAGGAAGTGAATGTGTAACCAAAGAGGTTGGGGTATTTTGTGCAGTGGAGGGTGAATAGAATTACTGTATCGCACTCAAGACGCTGCAATTTGAATGAGTTAGAGTAGAATTCAAGTTTTGGGGGACTTGGCCACAAAAGTAAAATTGCCACTTGAAATTGTTCCTGTTTAATTTACAGTTTCAGTAAACAATTCTGGATATAATAAAATGTTCTATCCAATGATATTAGCAGCTAGCCAATTCAGAACATTGTCTTAAATACAGCAACACAGTAAAAAAAAAACACACCATAGAAAGGTTTAAATACATGTAAGAAAGGCGAATATGTATGACAGTAAAGCTTATTTATGAAATCCTCTTCCCGTCTCCAACTCTCCCTCTCTCCACTCTCTGTGCATAATGCCTCGCCTGGAATGTTGCCCTTAAGTCACCCCTCAAATGGTGTTGAGTCTAGACTAAGCCAACGAGCTCAACACTCTGAAGATGAACACTACAAAGGTGGAATACTATAGTTCTGGCCTCCTAGGCTTATATTCACAAGAATCGTTCAAAACCCTGTGTATGTGTGTGTTTTCTGTTTACGTTTGTGGAGATTCTCTGTCTAAATCAATTTCTCGTTAGATACTGTAGGTTTCAAAAGTTAAATATTTGATGTGCAGATAGTAGAAAATAGAGATTTTGGGGTCATTTGTGCTATGCGTTTGTCTTACAGGTACGCAGTATGCACGCAGCCTGAGCAGAGTATTTTTTTTGTTGTCCCAGGGTGTATGGGTGTACTGTATGTCAATGACCATTTTCATGGCTTTCCATCTGCCCCTTGGTCTGACCTGCTGCATCTGATTTGAAGCAACGGTTTGGTTGTCTTCCAAGACATACGGTACATGCACGTGCATACATTCACAGACATGAACAAACTCAAGAATCACTGATGTCCTATTGCTCTTTCTGCCTTACCAAATATGCACAGATGAATGCACAGATGCACGCACGCACACCCACACACACCGCCAGCTCTGGCTGTGAATGAGTGTGTGGACCACGGTTGCCTATCCATCAACGGCACGGGCAGGCTGGCAGGCCAGCTGGTGGCAGGTGGCACAGAGCAGCAGATTAGGCAGGGCTGGGTGACAGGTGGGCACTGCCATCAGGTGCCACGGAAGCCTGCGGAGAGGGACGCCTCACAGCAGCAGGCATGAGCCCAACCCTGTAGAGCGGCAGACAGATTGGATAACGCCTCCAGCAGCTTGGATGGGCAACGCCAGCATGTGAGATGATATATGAGGAGGATCAGTTGAAGGTGGGAGGGCTGTGCGGGGGTCATGAGGGGGAGGGTAAAGAGCAGATGTGTCACAGAAGCCCCGGTGTCACACTGACAGAGGGGAGACACATGGATGCGTATACACACACACATCTGAATATTTTTAACACAGTCATTTCCATGTAAAGGACCCATGAGCACCAACATAGGAGCATATATCAAATTGGGTGTCAAATGAAGGCTCAAGGTCTATATTTTTGGTAAAAGAAGGCATAGATCAATTTTTCAACCATTTGCCATCTTAGGAATAAGGCATAAGTAATATCTTTGATTCCTGGTCAAACAGCTGGAAAAGGGGTCTTATAAAACATCTATCAGAAAAAGTCTTAAAAGTTATTAGAACTAAAGTACATCAAAAAACAATATTGTTAAAGTAACGTCCCCTGCCAACTAATATTAACACATATTTAGTTTTGCCTAAATTATTTTCCTTCTTTTGCCTAAAACCTTTCACACCCTGATCTTTTTCACCGGTCTTTGCTCTTGTCTCAACCCCCCCTCCAGGTGTAGCCTGTCTTCCCATTATCCCCTGTGGAGTTATACCTGTGTCCCTCTGTCGCCAGTTAATCTTGTCTTGTCAGGTCTTACCAGCGTTCTCTCCCGCCTTCTTGTTTCTCTAGCTCTATTTCCTAGTTTCTGACCTGATCACGAACCTCTGCCTGGCCTCGACCTGCCCTTTGCCTGCCCCGTGTTTCTAATAAATCATCTGAGAACTGTACTATCCGCCACCTGTGTCTACATCTGGGTTATATCCTGAGTCGTGATGAAAACCCACATGTTGCAATTTTAAAGCAAATTTCCTGCAATTCTATACTTTTTGCCAAGGGACAGAGATTTGTTGTTTGGCTATTTATAGTTCATCTTATGCTTTTGTTCACATTTTGCCATGAGGCTGAGAGAAAATGGTGCTGTTTTAAAGCTAATCTCCTGCAATTTTACTATCATATGCTAAATGGGGTGGGTGGGCACTTGGCACTGGGCACATGTGCTGCATGCCCGTTCACTAATCTGGCCCTGATCCCAGCCAAGTAGAGCTGTGTTACCATCTGTGGGGTGCTATGCCCTCTAGTAGGAAGTGTCAACTGTATCTCCAACCAGACATGACAGAGAGACTATAGTACACAGGAAATTATGTAATAAAACTTTAATAACAAACTTTATCCTTTTAATCTATTACCTCATCTATAGTCCAAATCATTTTAAATGTCATGTACTTGTAAAACTCAGGTGTGGTTTAGAAAGTTGGGAATATGACCCATCTCTGCTTTAAAATGTTATGGACTCTTGGCTCATTGTCACGTTCCTGACCTTATTTCCTTTGTTTTGTCTTTGTTTAGTTGGTCAGGACGTGAGCTGGGTGGGCATTCTATGTTATGTGTTTCTATGTTGGGTTCATTTTCAATTAGCCTGATATGCTTCTCAATCAGGGGCAGGTGTTTTACATTTCTTCTGATTGAGAACCATATTAAGGTAGGCTGTTCTCACTGTTTGTTCGTGGGTGATTGTTCCTGTGTCAGTGTTTGTGCCACACGGGACTTTCTTTCGTTCGTTCGTTCGTGTGTACGTTCCTGTTCGTGCGTTATGTTCTCAAGTACAGGTCTGTTCACGTCGTTTTTGTTATTTTGTAAAGTGTTCTTCGTGTTCGTCTTTCGCAAATAAATCATTATGTATTCAACCCACGCTGCGTTTTGGTCCGATCCATGCTCCTCTTCAGACGAGGAGGAAGACGAGCGTTACACTCATGAGGTACTTAGAGATTGTTGTTAATTATACTTCTAGCCTAGGAAGTCAATTATTTGACATTGCTATGGAGAATAGCCATTTGGGGCATTTCCTTTAGAGATCTGGGATAAACGTCTATACCTCTGGTAACAACTCATTTAGTATTCACTTAATAGCACAAAGGAAGACAAACGCTTCGCCTCAAAATTAAATTAAACCAAAATAGCTGTGTCTTCACAGCTGGACTCAATTTAGAACATGATGCAGTCGAAGAGCTGTAATTCAATATTTTCCAGAGGTAACTAATCTTCACGTCTAGTCTTTCCACTTTGCATTAATGTTGACTGAATTATTTGTCAAAAGACAGAACCTGTTCCTATAGAAGAAGCCTATTTTAATTCTCAATTTATTTAACTAACTCAACATGGTTTTTGAAAGATACCTCTTTTTCATTCCAGATGCCCAGATATTTATGAGCAGAGACAAGATCAATGAGGGCACCATCCAAAGTATATATGCATAAATCATCAGATTTGGAAAATAACATTGGTTTTATCTGCATTAAGTACCAATTGCAGTTCAACATAGGCTTTATGCAGAAACATTGTTTCTCTGACAGAGTCTGGACAGCTGTGGGTGCAATAGCATACACTACAGTGTCATCTATATACAGGTGAGTATATACGTACAGTTGAAGTCGGAAGTGTACATACACCATAGCCAAGTACATTTAATCCTAGTAAAAATTCCCTGTCTTAGGTCAGTTAGGATCAACACATTCCCAGTGGGTCAGACGTTTGCATACACTCAATTAGTATTTGGTAGCATTGCCTTTAAATTGTTTAACTTGGGTCAAATGTTTCGGGTAGCCTTCCACAAGCTTCCCACAATAAGTTGTGTGAATTTTGGCCCATTCCTCCAGACAGAGCTAGTAAACTGAGTCAGGTTTGTATGCCTCCTTGCTCGCACACGCATTTTCAGTTCTGCCCACAAATTTTCTATAGGATTGAGGTCAGGGTTTTGTGATGACAACTCCAATACTTTGACTTTGTTGTCCTTAAGCCATTTTGACACAACTTTGGAAGTATGCTTGCGGTCATTGTCCATTTGGAAGACCCACTTGCGACCAAGCTTTAACTTCCTGACTGATGTCTTGAGATGTTGCTTCAATATATCCACATAATTTTCCCCCTCATGATGCCATCTATTTTGTGAAGTGCACCAGTCCCTCCTGCAGCAAAGCACCCCCACAACATGATTCTGCCACCCCCGTGCTTCATGTTTGGGATGGTGTTTCTGCAGCTTGCAAGCCTACCCTTTTTTCCCTTCAAACATAACGATGGTCATTATGCCCAAACAGTTCTATTTTGTTTCATCAGACCAGAGGACATTTCTTCAAAAAGTACAATCTTTGTCCCCATGTGCAGTTGCAAACCGTAGTCTGGCTTTTTTATGGCGGTTTTGGAGCAGTGGCTTCTTCCTTGCTGAGCGGCCTTTCAGGTTATGTCGATATAGGACTCGTTTTACTGTGGATATAAATACTTTTGTACCTGCTTCCTCAAGCATCTTCACAAGGTCCTTTGCTGTTGTTCTAGGATTGATTTGCACTTTTCGTACCAAAGTACGTTCATCTCTAGGAGACAGAACGCGTCTCCTTCCTGAGCGGTATTACGGTTGCGTGGACCCATGGTGTTTATACTTGCGTACTCTTGTTTGTACAGATGAACGTGGTACCTTCAGGCATTTGTAAATTGCTCCCAAGGATGAACCAAACTTGTGGAGGTCTACATTTCTTTTCTGAGGCCTTGGCTGATCTGTTTTGATTTTCCCATATTGTCAAGCAAAGAGGCACTGAGTTTGAAGGTAGGCCTTGAAATACATTCACAGGTACACCTCCAATTGACTCAAATGATGTCAATTAGCCTATCAGAAGCTTCTAAAGCCATGACATAATTTTCCAAGCTGTATAAAGGCACAGTCAACTTAGTGTATGTAAACTTCTGACCCACTGGAATTGTGATACAGTGATACAGATACATAAGTGAAATAATCTCTCTTGTAAACAATTGTTGGAAAAATAACTTGTGTCATGCACATAACCGACTTGCCAAAACTCTAGTTTGTTAACAAGAAATTTGTGGAGTGGTCGAAAAATTAGTTTTAATGATTCCAACGTAAGTATATGTAAACTTCCGACTTCAACTGTATATATTTTTTTACAGATAAAACATTTCAGTTTACGTATACAATCAAAAGAAACCGGACCAAGAATCGATCCCTGTGGGTCACCCTTTGCTGTGTCCAGGAAACCAAATGTGATGCCATCGGTCAATAAACACTGTGTTCTGTCCTTTAACAATTTTTCATACTATCTCATGCAGCCTAGTCCAGGCCAGTTGATAAACTCTGAATAAGTAACATTCATCCGTGTGGGTTTGGCATTCAGTTAAATTCAATACAAATATTCTTAAAATGGTTTACAACAGATAAATGTGTATTTTGGCTTATGGCCACATCTATAACCAAAAGCTCTAATTTTGGGAGAATAGTGATATTTAGAGAACATGATGCCACAATAGATCAAATCAAATTGTATTAGTCACATGCGCTTACTTACAAGCCAACAATGCATAAAAAACCACCCCTGAGTGGCCCCCGTGTTGAGGATCAGTGTGGCAGATGTGTTGTTACCTACCCTTACGACCTGGGCGCGGCACAGCAGGAAGTCCAGGATCCAGTTGCAGAGGGAGGTGTTTAGTCCCAGGGTCCTTAGATTAATGATGAGCTTTGAGGGCACTATGGTGTTGAACGCTGAGCTGTAGTCAGTGAATAGCATTCTCACATAGGTGTCCCTTTTGTCCAGGTGGGAAAGGGCACTGTGGAGTGCATTAGAGATTGCATCATCTGTGGAACTGTTATGGCAGAATGCAAATTGGAGTGGGTCTAGGGTTTCTGGGATAGTGGTGTTGATGTGAGCCATGACCAGCCTTTCAAAGCACTTCATGGCTACAGACTTGAATGCCAAAGGTCGGTAGTCATTTAGGCAGGTTACCTTAGCGTTCTTGGGTACAGGGACTATAGTGGTCTGCTTGAAACATGTTGGTATTTCAGTCTCGGACAGGGAGAAGTTGAAAATGTCACTTGCCAGTTGGTCAGCTCATGCTCGCAGTACACGTCCTGGTAATCAGTCTGGCCCTGCGGACTTGTGAATGTTGACATGTTTGAAGGTCTTACTCACATCAGCTGTGGAGAGCGTGATCACACAGTCGTCCGGAACAGCTGATGCTCTCATGCATGTTTCAGTGTTATTTGTCTCGAAGCGAGTATAGAAGTAGTTTAGTTCGTCTGGTATGCTTGTGTTACTTGGCGGCTCGGTGCTTCCCTTTGTAGTCTGTAATGGTTTGCAAGCCCTGCCACTTTATTTTTGGACACTTTATCTGTTTGATGGTTCGTCGCAGGGCATAGCGGGATTTCTTGTAATCTTCCGGGTTAGAGTTCCGCTCCTTGAAAGTGGCAGCTCTAACCTTTAGCTCAGTGTGGATGTTGCACGTAATCAATGGCTTCTGGTTGGGGTATGTACGTACAGTCACTGTGGGGACGGCGTCATCAATGCACTTATTGATGAAGCCAGTGACTGATCTGGTGTACTCCTTAATGCCATCGTAAGAATCCCTGAACATATTCCAATCTGTGCTAGCAAAACAGTCCTGTAGCTTAGCATCATTCAAGAAATTTAGAACCTGGAACAGATATAGCCCTTGGTTCTCTCCAGACCTGACTGCCCTTAACCAGCACAAAAACATCCTGTGGCGTTCTGCATTAGCATCGAACAGCCCCCGTGATATGCAACTTTTCAGGGAAGTTAGAAACCAATATACACAAGCAGTTAGAAAAGCCAAGGCTAGCTTTTTCAAGCAGAAATTTGCCTCCTGCAACACAAACTCAAAAAAGTTCTGGGACACTGTAAAGTCCATGGAGAATAAGAGCATCTCCTCCCAGCTGCCTACTGCACTGAGGATAGGAAACTCTGTCACCACTGATAAATCCACTATAATTGAGAATTTCAATCAGCATTTTCCTACGGCTGGCCATACTTTCCACCTGGCTACCCCTACCCCGGTCAACAGCACTGCACCCCCCACAGCAACTCGCCCAAACCTTCCCCATTTCTCCTTCTCCCATATCCAGTCAGCTGATGTTCTGAAAGAGCTGCAAAATCTGGACCCCTACAAATCAGCAGGGCTTGACCATTTGGACCCTTTCTTTCTAAAATGATCTGCTGAAATTGTTGCAACCCCTATTACTAGCCTGTTCAACCTCTCTTTCGTGTCGTCTGAGATTCCCAAAGATTGGAAAGCAGCTGCGGTCATCCCCCTCTTCAAAGGGGGGGACACTCTTGACCCAAACTGCTACAGACCTATATCTATCCTACCCTGCCTTTCTAAGGTCTTCGAAAGCCAAGGTAACAAACAGATTACCGACCATTTTGAATCCCACCGTACCTTCTCCACTATGCAATCTGGTTTCAGAGCTGGTCATGGGTGCACCTTAGCCAGGCTCAAGGTCCTAAACGATATCATAACCGCCATCGATAAGAAACAATACTGTGCAGCTGTATTCATTGACCTGGCAAAGGCTTTCGACTCTGTCAATCATCAGCAGAATCAACACCTTCGGTTTCTCAAATGATTGCCTCGCCTGGTTCACCAACTACTTTTCCGATAGAGTTCAGTGTGTCAAATCGGAGGGCCTGTTGTCCGGGCCTCTGGCAGTCTCTATGGGGGTGCCACAGGGTTAAATTCTTGGGCCAACTCTTTTCTTTGTATACATCAATGATGTCGCTCTTGCTGCTGGTGAGTCTCTGATCCACCTCTATGCAGACGACACCATTCTGTATACTTCTGGCCCTTCTATGGACACTATGTTAACTACCATCCAGACGAGCTTCAATGCCATACAACCCTCCTTCCGTAGCCTCCAACTGCTCTTAAATACAAGTAAAACTAAATGCATGCTCTTCAACCGATCGCTGCCTACACCTGCCCGCCCGCCCAGCATCACTACTCTGGACGGTTCTGACTTAGAATATGTGGACAACTACAAATATCTAGGTGTCTGGTTAGACTGTAAACTCTCCTTCCAGACTCACATCAAACATCTCCAAACCAAAGTTAAATCTAGAATCGGCTTCCTATTTCGCAAAAAGCATCCTTCACTCATGCTGTCAAACATACCCTCGTAAAACTGAACATTCTACCGATCCTCGACTTCGGCGATGTCATTTACAAAATAGCCTCCAACACCCTACTCAACAAATTGGATGCAGTCTATCACAGTGCCATCCGTTTTGTCACCAAAGCCCCATATACTACCCACCACTGCGACCTGTACGCTCTCGTAGGCTGGCCCTCGCTTCATATTCGTCGCCAAACCCACTGGGTCTAGGTCATCAACAAGACCCTGCTAGGTAAAATCCCACCTTATCTCAGCTCGCTGGTCACCATAGCAGCACCCACCCATAGCACGCGCTCCAGCAGGTGTATTTCACTGGTCACCCCCAGGGCCAATTTCTCCTTTGGCCGCCTCTCCTTCCAGTTCTCTGCTGTCAATGACTGGAATGAACTACAAAAATCTCTGAAACTGGAAACACTTATCTCCCTCACCAGCTTTAAGCACCAGCTGTCAGAGCAGCTCACAGATCACTGCACCTGTACATAGCCCATCTATAAATAGCCCAAACAATTACCTCATCCCCTACTGTATTTATTTATTTATTTTGCTCCCTTCCACCCCAGTATTTCTACTTTGCACATTCACCTGCAAATCTACAATTCCAGTGTTTTTAATTGCTATATTGTATTTACTTCGGCACCTTGGCCTTTTTATTGCCTTCACCTCCCTTATCTCACCTCATTTGCTCACATTGTTTATAGACTTGTTTTTGTACTGTATTATTGACTGTATGTTTGTTTTACTCCATGTGTAACTCTGTGTTGTTGTATGTGTCGAACTGGTTTGCTTTAATCTTGGCCAGGTCGCAGTTGTAAATGAGAACTTGTTCTCAACTTGCCTACCTGGTTAAACAAAGGTAAAATAAAATAAATAAATAAATCTGCTTCATCTGACCACTTTTTTATTGACCGAGTCACTGGTACTTCCTGCTTTAATTTTTGCTTGTAAGCAGCAATCAGGAGGATAGAATTATGATCAGATTTGCCAAATGGAGGGCGAGGGAGAGCTTTGTAAACTCTGTGTGTGTAGTAAAGGTGATCTAGAGTTGTTTTCCCTTCTGGTTGCACATTTAACATGTTGGTAGAAATGAGGTAAAACGGATATGTTTCCCTGTATTAAAGTCCCCGGCCACTAGGAGTGCCACCTCTAGGGGAGCGTTTTCCTGTTTGCTTATGGCGGATTACAGCTCATTGAGTGCGCACTTAATGCCAGTATTGGTCTGTGGTGGTATGTAGACAGCTACTAAAAATGCAGATGAAAAGTCTCTAGGTAGAGCCTCCTCGATGTTGGCCGAGATGTCTTTTGCCCGTTTCATATTTGGATTTGTCACATGCGCCGAACACAACTGGTGTAGACTTTAACATGAAATGCTTTCTTATGAGCCCTTCCCATACGTGTATGCGTATGTGAATGTGTGTGGGTATTGTGCGGGAGTGTCAATGTAGTGTGTGTGAGAGTGTGTATATGGTGTGTACGTTGCCTTCAGAAAGTATTCATACCCCTTGACTTATTCCACATTTTGTTGTGTTAAAAAAAAAAATTCTGACCCATCTACACACAATACCTTATAATGACAAAGTGAAAACATTATTTTTTATTTTTGTTTTGAAAATTTATTGAAAATGAAATACAGAATTATGTCATTTATATAAGTATTCACAACCCTGAGTCTCTAAGAGCACCTTGATTGTACAATATTTGCACTTGCTCTGTCTAGTTGATTGCTGATCATTGCTAAACAGCCATTTTCAAGTCTTGCCATAGCTGATTTAAGTCAACTTAAACTAGGCCACTCAGGAACATTCAATGTTGTCTTGCTAAGCAATTCCAGTGTATATTTGGCCTTGTGTTTTAGGTTAGTGTCCTGCTGAAAGGTGAATTTGTCTGCCAGTGTTTGTTTGAAAGCAGACAACCAGATTTTCCTCTAGGATTTTGCCTGTGCTTAGCTCTATCCTGTTTTTTTAATCATAAAAAACTCCCTAGTCCTTGCAGATGATGAGCCTAGCCACAACATGATGCAGCCACCACCATGCTTGAAAATATGAAGAGTGGTACTCAGTGATGTGTTGTTTTGGATTTGCCCAAACATCATTTATTGTATTCAGGACATAAAATTAATTAATTTGCCACATTTTTATCACTTTTACTTTAGTGCCTTATTGCAAACAGGATGATTGCTTTGCAAATTTTTCAAATGTCATTTAAGTTAGTATTGTGGAGTAACTACAATGTTGTTGATACGTCCTCTGTTTTCTCCCATAAGAGCAATTCAACTCTGAAAGTAAAAGTCCCCATTGGCATCATGGTGAAATCCCTGAGCGGTTTCCTTCCTCTCCAGCAACTAGTTAGGAAGGCCACCTGTATCTTTGTAGTGACTGGGTGAATTAATAGACCATCCAAAGTGTAATTAATAACTTCACCATGCGCAAAGGGATATGCAAAATCATAATTCCACTTTGACATTTTGGGGTATTGTGTGTAAGCCAGTAACACAACATCTCAATTTAATAAATTTAACATTCAGTCTGTAACACAACAAAATGTGGAAAAAGTCTAGGGCTGTAAATACATTCTGAAGGCACTGTATATACAGTGGGGAGAACAAGTATTTGACACACTGCCGATTTTGCAGGTTTTCCTACTTACAAAGCATGTAGAGGTCTGTAATTTGTATCATGGGTACACTTCAACTGTGAGAGACAGAATCTAAAACAAAAATCCAGAAAATCACATTGTATGATTTTTAGGTAATTCATTTGCATTTTATTGCATGACATAAGTATTTGATCACCTACCAACCAGTAAGAATTCCGGCTCTCACAGTTGAAGTGTACCTATGATAAAAATTACAGACCTCTACATGCTTTGTAAATAGGAAAACCTGCAAAATCGGCAGTGTATCCAATACTTGTTCTCCCCACTATCAGTGGTGGTCAGTGCCATGAGGTTGCTACAACCTAGCCTATGAATGAAAGTTTCATCCCCTCTGAAACTACTAGCAGGTAATTAGCTAGCTAGTAGCTACCACAGCCAGTTCAGCTCTAGCTAGCCTCTAGCTAGCTATCTGTCAGGTAGCAGTATCTAACAGCTGTTGTGTGTATGGAAATTTACATTTTATGGTGTAACATTAGCTAGAGCTAGCCAAAAGTTGGCTTATTTTTTCCTCAATCACAGCCAAACGATTGAAGACCGATATATTATGAGGTTTCTTCAGCAAAATATTAGTTTTTATTAGTCAGTATAGCAATGTAACACTATGGATCTGTCAGTTTCCCTAGCTAATTCCCTACTTTTCACACTGACAAGATAGAAACTCTACAGGCATCACTGTCATGGTGCACAGTCAGTACGTAATACGATGCTCATCATGTCTTAGTAGGACCAGATGGTGACAGGTGTCCCAGCAGGGTCAGACAGCCAGGGAAGACCAGTATATGGAGCTCAGGTGAATTTTGCAATATATTGTAAAAATCAGTGAATGGATACAAACTTTCATCTTGAGTTGATGGGTAGGCTACAGTCTGGGATCTGGGAATAATGGTCATTTCAATTATTTAACCATTGATTCTATTCTTGAAAAATATAATGTATAAATGTACACCAAGGTAATTGTTTGTCATGCCTCATCTGAGCAGGATCAGATGTTGACAGAGTCAGGCAGCCATGGAAGACCAGTCTGTGATGGCGCAGAGGTGAACTTTTGCAGAAACAACACTTTAATATTTCTGTGCAACAAACACTGAACAAGCAAGAAGCTTCAACAATTTAAACTATTTTAACCCTTGTGTAGTCTAAACATTCTCTATACTCCCCTTGTCCTAAGGGTAAAAAATTACCCACCTTCACTAAACCCCTAAAATAAAGCAGCTTAATTGAATTTTGAACCCCAAATCTATTTTGCATGAAGAAACAACCTGTCATTCATCAAACTTTGTGAATATCTGGGTTTTCCCTCTTCACAATGCAGAAATAAGATTTCAACTACAAAATACTAGTCTTCTCCCATTTTTTAAAAACCATTGCCCCCACCCACAAGGTGTATAAACAACAACAATAAATACGAATAAGATAATAGATACAAAAACGTGAAGAACATAAATCAATCAACTCTAATTAACACATGGACAGTATGCAAGTGTGTGTGCATGGACTTTGCAGATGTTTTTTTGTCTGGGGGGCAGAATTGGCATCTCCTTCTCTTGTCTGCCCCAGCTGCAGCCTCGGGTGGATCAGAACAAGATTCAGCCCCCTGAACAGCTTTCCTTGTTTCAGCCCCCTGACCTTAGTTCCTTGTTTATGTCTCTATTTTGGTTTGGTCAGGGCGTAAGTTGGGGTGGGCATTCTATGTTTTGTTCTATGTTTTCTATTTCTAGGTGTTTGGCCTGGTGTGGTTCTCAATCAGAGGCAGCTGTCTATCGTTGTCTCTGATTGAGAACCATACTTAGGTAGCCTCATTCCCACCTGTGCTTGGTGGGTAGTTGTTTTCTGTTTTGTGTTTTTTCACCTTACAGGACTGTTTCGTGTCGTTCACTCTCTTTGTTGTTTTTGTCATTCAGTGTTCAGTTTATTTAATAAAATTTACTATGAACACTTACCACGCTGCGTCTTGGTCCTCTTCTCCTTCTCCCCGTGACATTCGTTACATCCCCCTTGTTGCAAGGAGTGCAGGGGGCAGCTCAGGCTTGTTCTTTCTAACTGTGCCAACCATGGTGATCTTCCTCTTCAAGAGCTGCTGGCTGAGTTCATAAGAGGTGAAGAAATTGTCACACGTCACATCAAGCACAACCCTCTTCTCCGGGCCTCCACTGGTCGGCTTCCCTGTGTAGACTTGCATCTTCCAAGCGTAGCTGGATTGTGCGTCACGATATGGGTGGCATATCTTAATGCCATACTTTGCTGGCTTGCTGGGCATATACTGCCGGAAAGGACAGCGACCTTTTGACAAAAGAGATTACTATCAGTAATTAGTATCAGTGTCACAGAACACAATAACATAAATCAATGATATTACAGCAATACATAATAAAATGAACAGTGAACACAAGGGTCAATTAAATTGTTGCATGCTGCGTTTATCATTTTTGATAAACGCAGCATCATTTTCAGTATAAATAAATACAAAATAAGTACCCTCTTATTTATTACTGTACCATTCTTCTTTATATACTGTTAAATTGGGATGTTTTAACTTTTATTTTCCCTACAAACTTAATTTCTTGAAAAAGTATTGCCTGGTAGATTGTGGTGAGGTGTACATAAATGTGCATATGTATTAAGACATATAGTTAAATAAAGGTTAAATAAAAAATAAATTGCCATAGTTTGGATCATAATTTAAGGATTTTAGTACAAAGGGAAATCCACTAGACACATAAGGATCCCAGTGGCACAGCAAACTAAGCAGCCTACAGGGCTTGAAGATGGCAGATCACAGGTACCATTCTTTAAAAAAGCTATAGCTATGTTTAGACAATACTCTAATAAAATACAGTATAATGATAGGAGAAGATTGAAATACCATTTACTTTGAAAGTTTGGCAACTTCATAAGACAATGTTACATTACATATAAATATTAGCAGAACATTGCAGCAATGTTTATCGTTGAAGTATGTTTTTAGACCAATTCTGGATCGTCATGTCATAACCTTACTGAATAACTTTCTAAGAGTCTCACAAGAATGTTTCTTGTTTGTTGTTATACAGCACCTTTGGAAAGTATTCATACCCCTTGACTTTTTCCACATTTTGTTGGGTGACAGCCTGAATTTAAAATATATTAATTTGAGTTTATTTTATCATTGGCCAATACACAAGTTTATTTTATCATTGGCCAATACACAATACCCAATAATGTCTAAGTCGAATTCTGTTTTGGAAATTTTTACAAATGAATTACAAATGAAATGTCTTGAGTCAATAAGTATTCAATCCCTTTGTTATGGCAAACATAAATAAGTTCAGGAATAATAATACATTGAATGGACTCACTATGTGTGCAATAAAGGTGTTTAACATTATTTTTGAATGACTACCTCATCTCTGTACCCCACACATAAAATGCTCTGTAAGGTCCCCCAATCGAGCAATGAATTTCAAACACCGATTCAACCACAAAGACCAGGAAGGTCTTCCAATCCCTCGCAAAGAAGGGCACCAATTGGTTTATATTGAAGCAGACATTAAATATCACTTTGAGCATGGTGAAGTTATTAATTCAACATATTACTGAGGACCACTCTCCATAATTTCAAGCATAGTGGTTGGTGGCTGCATCATGTTATGGGTATGCTTGTCATCGGCAAAGGACTAGAGTTTTTTACGATAAAAATAAACTGAATGGAGCTAACCACAGGCAAAATCCTAGAGGAAAACTCGGTTCAGTCTGCTTTCCAACAGACACAAGAAGACAAATTCACCTTTCAGCAGGACATTAACCTTTGATGCTTTGTGATACACCCGGTTTTATGCTGTTTTAGTCACTCAACATGTTGCCCTTTCACCCACTGTAGAACATAATGAACATAATGGGGGAAATGATAAAATTGGCCAGCCACCGTCATGCTTTTTTATCCTACCAGATCCGAGATGAGAGTGGGTAGCTGACCCCTCCGTGGGTAGCTGGCCTGCCCACAGAGCAATGTTCCACTCAAACAATAGAGGAACCGCAGTATCCAGCGGAAAGATGGCTAGCGCTGTCCAAAGCCAGCCGGGCTCAACTTCTCAATGTTGAGCTTTGTTAATTCATTCATTGCCCATGTCTGTCTTTTGACACAGGCAGGTTTTTGCTTTTATCTGTCGTAGAATTTGGATTTCTGCTTAGGGATGCATGTTAGGTAGGCCTATTTGCAGTACAGAAAAAGAGTGAACTGAACTAAAAATTCACAAAGAGAAATTCCTCGAGGGAAATGTTTTTAAAATAATTTTTTTAGGTTGACATGGTGAAATGGGCAGCATTGTGAGGTCATCAGTGTGCTGCCAGCTTTGTGAAAAGTCAGAGGCGGACATTAGTACTTGTTACCATGGTGATGCATTCAAGTGGCTACCCTGGGCTTTAGTTCAACAAGTTAAAGCTGCCCTTTTAAGAGTGTGGATTAGGGCGGCACGGTACAGTTAGACTTAAGAACCTATGTCTCTGCCTCTCTCCGTTGCCTCAGAGACCTAGGACACACACACACACTCACCAACGTTAGCCACTAAATCTTGCATTGGCTTTGTCAAGGCCTTCCTCCAGTAAGTGTTACACAAAAACAGGAAAGCTTTGATTCCTCTCCTTAACCTGCTTCAATGTATACACCAAACTTTGACCATATATTTTTCACTGCAAGGTTATTCAGTATCAGCAAGCTGTGTGGTCACCCCAACGAAAATACAGAAAAAACGATGCCAAAACATATTAGGATGTTCCATAAATTGGATCCCTTGTCTGTTGTCTTTCCATACCACCTCTGCCAAGGGTACAGCCCTCCTTACCTATTCAATACAGGGAAGTGTATAATGTTTCAGAAATAGGGAAATCAATGCCCCATCTTTTCTGCTTTGAAATACTATAATCATATTGCTGTGATTTAAATGAGGGTTTGAACGACCTTAATCCAGATTTTAATTGAACTGCAATATTAGGGCATATTAAACAAGCTGGATATCTATCAACCAAGCATAAACCTGGAAAAAATGTCAAACCTGTGAAGTCAAAATTCAGGGCTTGCAGCGTATCAGAACATCGTTTGGGGAATAATGACAGATTTTCATGCTTTAGCCTCCAATCCTGTGATGCATTTATCACAGCCGCATGATAACGACATCAAAGCCTCTCACCCCTGCCTCCGTACCGTACCAGAGCTTAAAAGATGTTAACAAGCCGTCATGGTGGCGAGCGGCTGCTGTTGGAGAGCTCTCAATCACGCCGACTCGTTTTCTTCCCCAGCTGCTAACGTTAAAGCTATACTCAAGCAGTTGGCAAGTAGCGCTAATGTGTGTAGCTGCATTAGCTGTCTGAGGATGCTGAGAGTGAGAGAGAGGAGTTGTGTGTGTGTGTCTGTCTGTTGCGTTTCCTTTTTCCTCATTAAGATTCTAAGGAGGTCACTGAGTTGGGCCGAGATGAGAAGAGCTGATGAGAGGAGAGGCAGAAATAGAAATAGAAATAGATCAGAGCGGAGCGTGGAGACCAAAGTACCTCTGGGCAGGAGGGAAAGGAATGTTGGCCGCATGAGGATGGGTACGCTAAATGGAACTGTCTGCCTTGTCCCAGACACAAGAATTTCGCTACACTCGCATTAACATCCGCTAAGCATGTGTATGTGACCAATACAATTTGATTTGAGATAGAGTAGTAGAAACATGATACTAGCTAGCTAATGACAAGAGGCTTAGCAATGTTGATAAAGGCAGGACGTATTAAAGTGGTGGGGGTATGGGTAGGTTTGCTAGGGTAATGGGCAGTGACGATTTTATCATGTAAATCTTGGTGGGGCAAACTCAAAAATAAAAATGTAGATGCATGCCAGCAAAGTATCACAACTTCCGCCGAAGTCGGCTCCTCTCCTTGTTCGGGCGGCGTTCGGCGGTCGACGTCACCGACTTTCTAGCCATCGCTGCTCCATTTTTCATGTATCCATTTGTTTTGTCTTGTTCCCTGCACACCTGGTTCTCATTCCTCTGTTCCCCATCATGTCTTTGTGTAGGATTGTTTTGTGTTCCGTGGTGTTTGTTCGCATACGCTGGTTTGTTCCGTGTTTATTGTTACACGAGATTGTTACTTTGTTAACTTATTCTAGTTGTGTCTATTTTTGCGCAATATCAATTTTGCCTAGTTTTGGATAGAGGTTTTTGACGTAGTTGCGTCTGCTACTGTTATTCTCTCCTGACATATAACGTGTGCGCCTGTTCACAACTCTCTGCTCTCCTGCACCTGACTTCTTCACCAGCAGCGCCCAGCCTTAACACAAAGCCACTACACAACACAATACACAAATTGCACTATAACGGTAACAAACGGTGCCCACAAACTGTTAAGGCCTACATAAAGCTGTCCCAACAGCACCATGGAGTGAATCCTTACCACCGCTACACCTGGCTATCAGCGGAGTCTTGTCTGGCAGCGAAACAGTTCATTCAGACTCATTTACTGCCTTTTAAAAAACCATAGCTGATATGGCTGACTTGCTTAAACAAATGTGGTTACTACTGACTCCTTGTGGATTTGTGTAAGTCGATAAGAACCGCATTCTCCTTCAATAATAACAAACACCAAGATGAGATTTTACTTTTTAATCATACACAAACATTATTAAATTTATGTTCAGTAAATTCATATTGTTTATTCTTATATTATTAACACTTAGCTTTAAGTTTAAGCAAGTGCAAGCAAACGAGCTGCGACGAGGTAGGCCTATTTGTTCAGCACGGATGGATGGATATCACCACCAGAAATTCAGATAGATGCTAGTTCAGATAAACTCTGCAAGATGTAGAGGCCTTAACTCTTCTTTAAATCGAGAGAGAGTGACTGACTGACTGACTCTCGGTTAGCCTACCATTTGAAGTATTTTATTACGCCTATGTGGTCTAAAAAGGAAGGAAAATATAATCTTGTGGATCCCCTTTTATATACAATATACCGACGCACAGACAGCGCATTGCGCAAACAAAACAACACTCGCAATTTGAACTGGAATTACATGGGTCTATTCCTGAACTTTTAGTTGAAAAGAAATATTTGAATGGGAAGAGACAGTCACTGGCAAACATGGTTACAGACCCAACAACATTATATAATATCTCCTCCTAGTCAAAAAAAGCACATGAGCTAATTATAATACACAAAGTAAGCAAAACAATTAAATAATTCCAACATTGCCTAAAATGATGAATACGCTGTTGCTACTCTCTGTTTATCCTATATGCTTAGTCACTTTAACTATACATTCATGTACATACTACCTCAATTGGGCTGACCAACCAGTGCTCCCGCACATTGGCTAACCGGGCTATCTGCATTGTGTCCCGCCACCCACCAACCCCTCTTTTACGCTACTGCTACTCTCTGTTCGTCATATATGCATAGTCACTTTAACCATATCTACATGTACATAATTCTAAGTAAATTCCAAGCAGGCTGTCATGTGCCTTTTACTGAGGAGTGGCTTCCGTCTGGCCACTCTACCATAAAGGCCTGATTGGTGGAATGCTGCAGAGATGGTTGTCCTTCTGAAAAGTTCACCTATCTCCACAGAGGAACCACCGGGTTGGTGGTTACTTCCCTGACCAAGACCCTTCTCCCCCAATTGCTCAGTTTGGCCAGGTGGCCAGCTCTAGCTCTTCCAAACTTCAATGCTGCCTTGACACAATCCTGTCTCGGAGCTCTATGGACATTTCCGTCGTCTTCATGGCTTAGTTTTTGCTCTGAAAGGCACTCTCAACTGTGGGACCTTATATAGATGGGTGTGTGGACTCCAATCAAGTTGTAGAAGCATCTCAATGATAATCAATAGAAACAGGATGCACCTGAGCTCAATTTCGAGTTTAATAGCAAAGGCTCTGAATACTTAATATACAGTTGAAGTCGAAGGTTACATACACTTAGGTTGGAGTCATTAAAACACATTTTTGAATCACTCCACAAATTTCTTGTTAACAAACTATAGTTTTGGCAAGTCGGTTAGGACATCTACTTTGTGAACGACACAAGTAATTTTTCCAACAATTGTTTACAGACAGATTATTTCACTTATAATTCACTGTATCACAATTCCAGTGGGTCAGAAGTTTATATACACTAAGTTGTCTGTGCCTTTATACAGCTTGGAAAATTCCATAAAATGATGTCATGGCTTTAGAAGCTTCTGCTAGGCTAATTTACATCATTTGAGTCAATTGGAGGTGTACCTGTGGATGTATTTCAAGGCCTACCTTCAAACTCAGTGCCTCTTTGCTTGACATCATGGGAAAATCAAAAGAAATCAGCCAAGACCTCAGAAAAATAATTGTAGACCTCCACAAGTCTGGTTCATCCTTGGGAGCAATTTCCATATGCCTGAAGGTACCACGTTCATCTGTACAAACAATAGTACGCAAGTATAAACACCATGGGACCACGCATCTGTCATACCGCTCAGGACGGAGACACATTCTGTCTCCTAGAGATGAACATACTTTGGTGCGAAAAGTGCAAATCAATCCCAGAACCACAGCAAAGGACCTTGTGAAGATGCTGGAAGAAACGGGTACAAAAGTATCTATATCCACAGTAAAACGAGTCCTATATCGACATAACCTGAAAGGCCACTCAGCAAGGAAGAAGCCACTGCTCCAAAACCGCCATAAAAAAAACAGACTACGGTTTGCAACTGCACATGGGGACAAAGATCGTACTTTTTGGAGAAATGTCCTCTGGTCTGATGAAACAAAAATAGAACTGTTTGGCCATAATGTTTGGAGGAAGAAGGGGAAGGCTTGCAAGCCAAAGAACAACCGTGAAGCACGGGGTTGGCAGCATCATGTTGTGGGGGTGCTTTGCTGCAGGAGGGACTGGTGCACTTCACAAAATAGATGGCATCATGAGGGTGAAAATGTATGTGGATATATTGAAGCTACATCTCAAGACATCAGTCAGGAAGTTAAAGCTTGGTCGCAAATGGGTCTTCCAAATGAACAATGACCCCAAGCATACTTCCAAAGTTGTGGCAAAATTACTTAAGGACAACAAAGTCAAGTTATTGGAGTGGCCATCACAAAGCCCTGAGAAAATTTGTGGGCAGAACTGGAAAAGCGTGTGCGAGCAAGGAGGCAAGGAATGTGATGAAATAAATAAAAGCTGAAATATTCATTCTCTCAACTGTTATTGTGACATTTCACATTCTTAAAATAAAGTGGTGATCGTAACTGACCTAAGACAGGGAATTTTTACTAGGATTAAATGTCAGGAATTGTGAAAAACTGAGTTTAAATGTATTTGGCTAAGGTGTATGTAAACTTCCGATTTCAACTGTATATACATACCTTCTGACCATTTCTACCTCAAGCGTTATGACGGTCAAAATGTCTGTATGCATATTTAAATAGTAGAATCGCCAATAGCTGCAAGTCGTCTAAATTAATTTAATATACACAATCAGAAAGAGATCCATTTAATATTTAGTTCAGGAACGTCACAAAAAACATGATACTTAGACAGTTTATTTCAAAAGAACAGAGTAGCATATTTTCAGGTTTATTTATCTGTGCTTAGTAGCCCAGACTGTGTCTGCACCATAGCAATGAAATCAACTTGTTTATTTAGAAAACATTACGGCAGGTAGTCTAGCGCTTAAGAACGTTGGGCCAGTAATCGAAAGCTCGTTGGGCCAGTAACCGAAAGGTTGACTATGACAAATCTGTCGATGTGCCCTTGAGCAAGGCACTTAACCCTAATTGCTACTGTAAGTCGCTCTGGATAAGACCGCACCAGAGTCAAAACACATATTTTACAGTAAGAATATAATGGAATATAACAGACTAAAATAGAAAGGATATTTAGCTGATTGTCGCCAGTACTCACATGAGGAATACGTGGAGCTGCGGTTATTCTAGGAAAAGGTTGTTTGGCAAAACTAGGTTATTTAGAAACCTTCTAATCTTTTCTTTCCGATAGGGTATGTCAATCAAAACATCTGGCCTGCATGGACCTCCGTAATATTATTCGAAAATGTGCTGTTTGGTAAGCTCAGTTCCCCTCTTTGTCAATGCACGCTGCTCTGGTCATCAGTCTCTTAGTTCTCAATTTGACAATTGATTAATATTGTCACCCATCAGACTATTGTGAATTTCAAAGTTTTTTCTTTAGGCCACATCTATTATATTTGTGAAATTAATTTCAATATAGTGTAGGTGTAGTTTGGATGGGCCATTAGCTTTGCAGGCAACAGTCAGAAAATATACTATCACCGTATTTTAGTATTTACAGTCTAGTATTTATGGCTTCTGGATCAATCAATACATTATCAGACTGATTACAATTTACATTTGGTGTCCTGAGGTTTCTTCGGACCTATTTTAACATAATAAATTAAGAGTTTCATTTCAAAACGCTATATATCCATTTTCAGAAATGTTGGAAGATGTTGGTATGTTTTTTCACTATCTAATCGTCATGGCATGTTCTATGACAGACATGTATTTGTTTAATCTATCACTTGATGGTTTCATTTCAGAGAGACACATAATCACTTGTTTTGCTAAATGATATATATCTACCTCTCTCTCTCAAATATATATACAGTGGGGAGAACAAGTATTTGATACACTGCCGATTTTGCAGGTTTTCCTACTTACAAAGCATGTAGAGGTCTGTAATTTTTATCATAGGTACACTTCAACTATGAGAGACGGAATCTAAAACAAAAATCCAGAAAATCACATTGTATGATTTTTAAGTAATTAATTTGCATTTTATTGCATGACATAAGTATTTGATACATCAGAAAAGCAGAACTTAATATTTGGTACAGAAACCTTTGTTTGCAATTACAGAGATCATACGTTTCCTGTAGTTCTTGACTAGGTTTGCACACACTGCAGCAGGGATTTTGGCCCACTCCTCCCTACAGATCTTCTCCAGATCCTTCAGGTTTCGGGGCTGTCGCTGGGCAATACGGAGTTTCAGCTCCCTCCAAAGATTTTCTATTGGGTTCAGGTCTGGAGACTGGCTAGGCCACTCCAGGACCTTGAGATGCTTCTTACGGAGCCACTCCTTAGTTGCCATGGCTGTGTGCTTCGTGTCGTTGTCATGCTGGAAGACCCAGCCACGACCCATCTTCAATGCTCTTACTGAGGGAAGGAGGTTGTTGGCCAAGATCTCGCGATACATGGCCCCATCCATCCTCCCCTCAATACGGTGCAGTCGTCCTGTCCCCTTTGCAGAAAAGCATCCCCAAAGAATGATGTTTCCACCTCCATGCTTCACGGTTGGGATGGTGTTCTTGGGGTTGTACTCATACTTCTTCTTCCTCCAAACACGGCGAGTGGAGTTAGACCAAAAAGCTCTATTTTTGTCTCATCAGACCACATGACCTTCTCCCATTCCTCCTCTGGATCATCCAGATGGTCATTGGCAAACTTCAGACAGGCCTGGACATGCACTGGCTTAAGCAGGGGGACCTTGCGTGCGCTGCAGGATTTTAATCCATGACGGCGTAGTGTGTTACTAATGGTTTTCTTTGAGACTGTGGTCCCAGCTCTCTTCAGGTCATTGACCAGGTCCTGCCGTGTAGTTCTGGGCTGATCCCTCACCTTCCTCATGATCATTGATGCCCCACGAGGTGAAATCTTGCATGGAGCCCCAGACCGAGGGTGATTGACCGTCATCTTGAACTTCTTCCATTTTCTAATAATTGCGCCAACAGTTGTTTCCTTCTCACCAAGCTGCTTGCCTATTGTCCTGTAGCCCATCCCAGCCTTGTGCAGGTCTACAATTTTATCCCTGATGTCCTTACACAGCTCTCTGGTCTTGGCCATTGTGGAGAGGTTGGAATCTGTTTGATTGAGTGTGTGGACAGGTGTCTTTTATACAGGTAACGAGTTCAAACAGGTGCAGTTAATACAGGTAATGAGTGGAGAACAGGAGGGCTTCTTAAAGAAAAACTAACAGGTCTGTGAGAGCCGGAATTCTTACTGGTTGGTAGGTGATCAAATACTTATGTCATGCAATAAAATGCAAATTAATTATTTAAAAATCATACAATGTGATTTTCTGGATTTTTGTTTTAGATTCCGTCTCTCACAGTTGAAGTGTACCTATGATAAAAATTACAGACCTCTACATGCTTTGTAAGTAGGAAAACCTGCAAAATCGGCAGTGTATCAAATACTTGTTCTCCCCACTGTATATATATATATATATATATAAACAGTAAACCTTGGAAATCATTCTCATCACACAGAACAAATACCATCTGTGCTGGGTTAGACCTCAATCCCCCAAACCTCAATCAACAGTTACATACAATGTGTTGTTATCTAGGACAGCCAAGTGCACTCTCATGGATGGAAATTACAACATACAGTTTATTTCTGTGGTATGATGCTGGACTACTGTGCTGTATAGTCATTGAAATCAAATGGGTTCATTTAGGTTAAATTCTACTGGTCAGGTTAATGAGCCTAAGGGTAAATATGAGAGTGGTCCAGGTGGTAGCATTAGTATTCCTCTCTACCATACAACACTACCAACACTACCACACAACTCTAGTAAAATTAGGAGAAGGGAGACAGTGAATTATAATTTTGTCTGACATCAAGCTCAAAGGCCAGAATTATTATATTTTTGTTCACTTAAAATTAATGAATGTGAACAATTAAGGGAAGCAGCCTTGGGGAGAAACTGGGGACCAGTTTGAGCAGTGTGCACATAGAACAAGCAGCTGCAGGAGGACAAAGAGGGCATTTAATACCACAACAGACAAAAAAACACTTGAGCGGTGTGAAGTGATCAAGTGCTTTGGTCATTTATACAGAGTAGTAGGAAGAGGAAAAGGAAGAGAGAGAAAGGGAAAGAGAATAGAGACGGAGAGAAAGTGATGGGGTGGTATGTCAAACTTAAAATAAGCCATTCTTGGACATTTTCAGAGTCACAGAGCTCTGAACTTAGTGTTGGTTGGTGTCGGTGGTGCTGAAATAGAGTCAGACGACAGACATGTTAACATTAACTGTGTTTTCTCTAGATAGTGGTTTCAAAGCAGGCTAAGAAGAGGAACAGCCAATAGATTTACTCCGTCACCATAGCGACAGGGCACTTTTGGCAAGGAACTTTCTAGGCTCATTACCAGATGAGGAAACGGTTCTACCTCACTGCTTCACTCTCTGTTTCCTCCCCACAGAGACAGAGACAGACAGAGACAGAGACAGAGAGAGATTCAACTCCTTAATGCGGAAAGGCAACTTGATGAACAGAGGGCAATAACGCATCTGTTCCCTCTATCAGTCTCAATTAAAAGTGCGGAGAGGCCATTGCATCTTAATACATTGTCATTAAAGGCAGCTGGGGCCTCCAGAAACGCTAACTTTTATTTGACGGGTTAAAACTTGACATTCTGACAGGCCAGCTTTGTGGGAATCCAAATTTAAAGGGAAATATAATTATACACCAGAAATACAAAATATGTACAGTTTTTCACTTATATAGACTCTTGCCAATGGATATGCAGTGCAAACGTTCACATATTTAGATAGTTTCATCAGTCTCTGGCTAGCTTGAACTTCTGACTTTCTGATTTTTTTGCCTTGAAGCAAGTTGATCTGACGTTCAAGTGGCCTCCATGGCTGTTTCCTAGTAACACAGCGTTTTGGTCTCCACTGCACTGCATTGTGGGCCACAGGGAATTGGCGGGAGAGCCCGTCGAATCACACCTCTCCTTGGCAGCCATGATGGATAACTCCAAAGCATCTACCACCAAGAAAAACAAAGCAAGCACTTGGCTCAAAGATGACTGCCATCCCTTTTCTGCCATCCGCAGAATACATTTTAGTAGGGCTTCCAAAGTGTTTTCTTTAAAGGGGGTGAGAGGAGTCATTTGTTTAACTTTGCTGGGTGTACGGGGATAGGGGTGCTGGAACCGGATGTCATTGACCCTGCCTTGGGGATCGGCTGCGGGGCTGGTGGGTGATGGGAGTGGGAGGACATTGGAGATATGGAACTGATTGAGCAGTGTCATGCTCCTGTGGGGTAATGTGATTTGGACTTTAGTTGTTTGTCTGCGCTTCATTTTCTCTCTCATACTTATAAGTAGAGAAATTGTCTGTAGATTTCCATGTGATTAATGGCAGGTGGTAAGGGTTGGATAAACATTTACAGAATGGTTACCTGGAGGAAAATGCTTTTACAATTTAAATTAAGGGGAAGGTTGAGTATTTTTTAAATCGAGTCCATGGGAGGGTCATGATGCAATTTCAATGTTTCTCACCGTTTTAGAATGAGTTGCTGATTAGGCTATATATCGACGTGTGCCATTATCTCTGATTCTCCACTGGGCGCGCAATATCAAGTGTGCCTAGAGGCTAATTAGTGTGGTCTCAATCAAATGATCCATAGCCTATAGGCTATAGGCTACGAAGTGCATGCTCGGAGAAGTACAGAGCAGAATTATATTTCTAAGATAGCTGCTGGGATGGTGTAAATACAACTACGCTGCACTACTCACTGTAATGGATATTCCAACCCTTAGCCCAGGCCTGTTCTGCTCTTGTTAAACGAAGATCTTTGTGTGCTGCCTAACCAATGGCTGTGCAGTGTAGGCCTACTGTGGCAGTTCAGGAGAGTCAAAGGCCTCTTCCGAAAATCATGTTGGATTAAGCCTAGTCCAAAAATGCACTACCTTGCGCGCAGACTAGCATATACAGTGCATTCGTAAAGTTTTCAGACCTGTTGACTTTTTAAACATTTTGTTACATTACAGCCTTATTCGGAAATTGATAAAATATTTTTTTTCACCTCATCAATCTACACACAATACCCGATAATGACAAAGCATTATCAGGTAACCGCAATAACTTATTTACATAAGTATTCAGGCCCTTTGCTATGAGACACAGAATTGAGCTCAGGTGCATCCTGTTTCCATTGATCATCCTTGAGATGTTTATACAACTTGATTGGAGTCTACCTGTGGTAAATTCATTTGATTAGACATGTTTTGGAAAGACACACACCTGTCTATGTAATGTCCCACGGTTGACAGTGTCAGAACAAAAACCAAGCCATGAGGTCTAAGTAGAGCTCCAAGACAGGACTGTGTCGAGGCACAGATCTGGGGAAAGGTATCAATACATTTCTGCAGCTTTAAAGGTCCCCAACAATACAGTGGCCCCCATCGTCCTTTTTATTTATTTATTTATATATATTTTTGGGGGGTTGATCAGCTTTAATATTGCAGATAGAAAGTATTCAGACCCCTTGACTTTTTCCACATTTTGTTACGTTACAGCCTGATTCTAAAATGTATTAAATCATTTTTTCTCCTCATCAATCTACGCACAGTACCCCATAATGACAAAGCAAAAACAGGTTTGTAGAAATGTTTGCTCATTTAAATATCACATTTACATAAGTATTCAGACCCTTTACTCAGTACTTTGTTGGAGCACCTTTGGCAGCGATTATAGAATCGAGTCTTCTTGGGTATGATGCTACACACCTGTATTTGGGGAGTTTCTCACATTCTCTGCAGATCCTCTCAAGCTCGGTCAGGTTGGATGGGGAGCGTTGCTGCACAGCTATTTTCAGGTCTCTCCAGAGATGTTCGATCGAGTTAAAGTCCGGGCTCTGGCTGGGCGTCACGTCACGTCTGGGAAAGCATGGTGGTGGCAGCATCATGCTGTGGGGATGTAATACACTTATCATAATTTGGTTGTAATCCAGAGAGGTTAGAAAAAGTATCTAGATCCTCTGAGGCTGTATATTAAAAAAAAGTTTGGTATACCTCCACTGGTATGCCATCCAGCCCTGGAGTTTTCCCGGACTTAAAGGTGTTTAGTTGCATCAAGTAGTTCTTCCTCTGTAATTTGGCCTTCACATGAGTCTTTCTGTACAGCTGTTTATTTTACATTATTAATAGAAAACAAATCCATACAAATAGCTTAAGTTAGTGGAGATTTAGGAAACTGAAATGAAAACATATGCTTAAAGTACTTTACATCCTCTTTCAAAAGATTATTTGGTGAATCATGGGTGACTCCGTCATTTGTAACAGGTTTCAGTAAATTATTTTTTGTAGCATTCTATGTTGAAGATTAAACAATAATTTGGTGCATTTTATCCCCATATTCCATACAACTCGCATTATTTGTATAATATATTACACTTGATCTTTCTTGAATAAGTTCCTCCATTTCTTCTAGTTTTTCCTTAGTCTGAGCCTCTATGGTACAATTTTTATTGTTATCTATCTGTATTGTTAGTCCTTCCATTTCCTTTGTTAATATGGACTCTTTTGACCTAAATTGCTTTTGTTTTAGAAATTACTACTGAATTGCATGGCCTCTAAAGACACATTTAAAAGTGTCCCATACAATAAGTTATGTCGGAAAAAGTCAGTTATAAATGATGTTGTCCTAGTTAAAAACAAGTTATCATCCAATAGGTTTTGATGAAATATCCAATATCCTCGCCCACGTGGAATTTCTGTAAAACAAATGTATATGCCAATTATTTGATGGTCCGACTGCATTCTGTCCCCTATCAACACTTGAAACTTTTGGTGCCAGAGAGAATGACATAAAAAATGAGTCAAGACGACTAGCTTGACTGAGCCTCTGCCATGTATATTTCACTAGGTCAGGATATTTAAGCCTCCATATATCCACTAGTTCCAATATATCCATGACATTCGTGATTTAATTAAGTGCATGAGGGTGACCGTTTGTAGTGTGATTTTCTTTACTGCCCATAGAGGTATTTAAAACCGTATTATAATCTCCAACCATAATAATAGAGTTTTCTATTGCTTGTAGAGTTGATAAATTATTATATATATTTTCAAAGAAGCGTGGATCATCATTATTTGGACCTTATAGGTTAATGAGCCACATCTGTTTATGGTCCAATAACATATTTAAAATAATCCATCTACCTTGATGATCTGTTTGGACAATTTGCACATTTGGATCAAAATTACTGTTAATTAATATCATCACCCCTTGTAAATTTCTTTGTCCATGGGAGGAATACATTCCACCCCAATCCCTTTGCCACACAACTTCATCTATAATTGTTGAATGAGTTTCCTGTAACAATATATATTATATTCCTTCTCTTTTAGCCAGGTAAATACTGATTGCCTTTTCTTATTATCTGCTAAGCGATTACAATTATAACTGGCTAAACTTACACTACTGTTCAAAAGCTTGGGGTCACTTAGAAATGTCCTTGGTTTCCATGAAAACATACATGAAATGAGTTGCAAAATGAACAGAAAATATAGTCAAGACATTGACAAGGTTATAAATAATGATTTTTAATTGAAATAATAATTGTGTCCTTCAAACGTTGCTTTGTCAAAGAATCCTCCATTTGCAGCAATTACAGCCTTGCAGACCTTTGGCATTCTAGTTGTCAATTTGTTGAGGTAATCTGAAGAGATTTCACCCCATGCTTCCTGAAGCACCTCCCACAAGTTGGATTGGCTTGATGGGCACTTCTTACATACCATTGGGTCAAGCTGCTCCCACAACAGCTCAATAGGTTTGAGATCTGGTGACTGTGCTGGCCACTCCATTATAGACAGAATACCAGCTGACTGCTTCTTCCATAAATATTTCTTGCATAGTTTGGAGCTGTGCCTTGGGTCAATGTCCTGTTGTAGGAGTAAATTGGCTCCAATTAAGCGCCGTCCATAGGGTATGGTGTTGCAAAATGGAGTGTTAGCCTTCCTTCTTCAATATCCATTTTACCCTGTACAAATATCCCACTATACCACCACCAAAGCACCCCCAGACCATCACATTGCCTCCACCATGCTTGACAGATGGCGTCAAGCACTCCTCCAGCATCTTTTCATTTTTTCTGCGTCTCACGAATGTTCATCTTTGTGATCCGAACACCTCAAACTTAGGTTTGTATGTCCATTACACTTTTCTTTCAATCTTCCTCTGTCCAGTGTCTGTGTTCTTTTGCCCATCTTAATATTTTATTTTTATTGCTCAGTTGTGCACCGGGGCCTCCCACTCCTCTTTCTATACTGGTTAGAGACAGTTTGCGATGTTCTGTGAAGGGAGTACTACACAGCGTTGTACGAGATCTTCAGTTTCTTGGCAATTTCTCGCATGGAATAGCCTTCACTTCTCAGAACAAGAGTAGACTGACGAGTTTCAGAAGGAAGGTCTTTGTTTCTGGCCATTTTGAGCCTGTAATCAAACCCACAAATGCTGATGCTCCAGATACTCAACCAGTCTAAAGAAGGCCAGTTTTATTTCTTCTTTAATCAGGACAACAGTTTTCAGCTGTGCTAACATAATTGCAAAATGGTTTTCAAATGATCAATTAGCCTTTTAAAATTATAAACTTAGCTAACACAACGTGCCATTGGAACACAGCAGTGATGGTTGCTGATAATGGGCCTGTGTAGATATTCCATAAAAAAATCTGCCGTTTCCAGCTACAATAGTAATTTATAACATTAACAATGTCTACACTGTATTTCTGATCAATTTGCGGTTGTTTTAATGGACTCAATGTTTGCTTTTCTTTCAAAAACAAGGACATTTCTAAGTGACCCCAAACTTTTGAAAGGTAGTGTATTTCACCATTTACCATAATGAGATAGAAGTTTCAAATGTATTTATCATAATATATGTTTGTAATCTCACCTTCAAAAAGCACCATAGTGATTTAGTGTCCATATAGCTACAGTGGGGCAAAAAAGTATTTAGTCAGCCACCAATTGTGCAAGTTCTCCCACTTAAAAAAACTTGACAGACAAATTTAGAAAAAAAAATCCTGAAAATCACATTGTAGGATTTTTAATGAATTTATTTGCAAATTATGGTGGAAAATAAGTATTTGGTCACCTACAAACAAGCAAGATTTCTGGCTCTCACAGACCTGTAACTTCTTCTTTAATTATGGCTGAAGTTCCGGTAACGGGACCGATATGACAACAGCCAGTCGAAGTGCAGGGCGCCAAATTCAAAAAACAGAAATCTCATAATTAAATTCCTCAGACATTCATGTGTCTTATATCATTTTAAAGGTAGTCTTGTTGTTAATCCCACCAAAGTGTCCGATTTCAAATAGGCTTTTCAGCGAAAGCACTACAAACGATTATATTAGGTCACCACAAAACCACAATAATCACAGCCATTTTTTCCAGCTAAAGATAGCTTCACAAAAACCAGAATAGAGATAAAATTAATCACTAACATTCGATTATTTTCATCAGATGACACTCATAGGACTTCATGTTACACAATGGGTTTTCTATGTGAATCTAGATTTCTAAGGCACTTGCTTGCAGTTCCTATCGCTTCCACTGGATGTCAACAGTCTTTAGAAATTGGTTGATGTTTTTCTTTTGAGTAATGAAGAAGTAGTGCTGTTCAGAACGAGGGTCGAGTCTAGTGTACTGTTGTGGTTGGAGCGCGCGACCTGAAAGCTCGCTCCACTTTGTTTTTATCCGCTATTGAACGCAGTTTATCCCGTCTTAAATTGTATCGGTTATTTACGTAAAAAAATACCTAAAGTTGTATTTGGAAAGTTGTTTGAAATGTTTGGATCAAGATTACAGGTAACTCATTAGATATTTTGTAGTCATGTTGCGCGAGTTGGAACGGGTGTTTTCTGAGTCAAACGCACCAAATAAATTGACATTTTGGAGATATAACGACGGAATTTATCGTACAAAAGGGCCATTTATGATGTTTATGGGACATATTGGAGTGCCAACAGAAGAAGATCTTCAAAGGTAAGGCATGAATTATATCGTTATTTCTGAGTTTTGTGTCGCGTCTGGCGACACAAAATGGGGTGCTGTCCTCAGATAATAGCATGGGTTGCTTTCGCCGTAAAGCCTTTTTGAAATCTGACATGGTGGCTTGATTAACAAGAAGTTAAGCTTTAATTTGGTGTATTGCACTTGTGAATGTATGAAAGTTAAATATTTCTAATAATTTTTTTTGAATTTCACACTGCCATTTCACCGGATGTTGTCGAAACGTTCCGCTAGCGGAACCCCTAGCCGTAAAGGTTAGTAGCCTTCTGTCTTATGTAACTATACTGTTAGCAGTTGATGTTATTCTTCAATAACACAGACCCAAAAGCAAATCAGGGGGACAAAAATAGGTTTATTCAAAGAGAACAAATCATAGTTGTTATGCAAAGAAGTAGTATGGTAGATGTTCATTCTTCCCTGTCCTCAATGATTCTCCACAGAACAAAGTGACAGGATGTAATTTATAACCCCCAACCCTAGCCTGTGTTTGACCAATTATTATTCCTTGCAGTAAAATTGGGCAAATGGCCAAATAACAAGCATCCTGTTTCAGGCTCAATGTGTAAATGATTCAGACCAATGAGATCTTGCCACATGTAGCTATGAGTTCAGGACTGAAACCCCTACACAGATTCTTACCAGATGTAGAACTTAAAAACAACAAATTTCCATTGATTGTTAATTCCCTATTGCCCTCTAATCCTCTGCGTTGTGTATTCTCTTAAAATATTCTTACAATACCAAACGTAACATATCATACAAATTCCCAGATAACATTTACTATGTTACGTCTAGTCTATGAGACCAGGCTGGCTTAAAACAGCCCAGATTGGGTGGCTAGCTTTGGCAGGCCTCATGTTTTCAGATTCCCTGCGCTGCTTAATTCAGCTCTGCCAGCTGCTCAGCACCTGTCTCGCAGGGAACTTTCTCGTTAAATCAAGATGAAATAAAATCAATTCCTGGGCCCACATAATTAGGGCTCTGAAATTGTTAATTAATCAGACCTCTGGAGAAAAGGAATGATGATGGAGCTTTAGGCCGTGGATGTGGGGGGTCTCACTCTCTGTGCCATATGGGAGTGTGCTATAGATTAGAATACCAGGGTTTATTAATGTGCTTGCTTCCCAATGTAATCTGACATACTTCTGATTTATTAATATTTTTAGACAGCTGAAGCAAGCACGGACAACTTCTTCAGGAAATGTGCCTTTTCTAGTTCAATACTACTCCAGCAGTTACAAAAATAGCAGCTCAGTGAAACCCAGAAATGACTGGGTTGTTGTTGATTCTTCATCGTTTGTGGTAGCTATGACATATTGATTTTGGCTAGAAACATGGAGGGGAGGAGATCAGGACCTGTCCAGAGTGTTGTTTTTTTCTTCGTTTTGTCAAGCCCTCTCTTATCTCTACTCATTAATAAGTTGAATATCAATGGACAGCCAGCTGTCCATTGATATTCAACTTATTAATGAGTAGAGATATTCTCTAATAATGATAATGCCCTTTTAGTGTAAGAGCTGTTTGAAAAGACTGCCTGAAATTCCAGCCTGTTTTGGTGGGATGGAGTTTTGGCCTGCCTGGTGACATGACCAGTCAGAGTTCCAACCCAATAACAGCTGGTTTTCAGTTTCCCCCTCTCCAATCAAACCACTCCCAGACAGTCCTAGCAATATTCTTGCTTGAGAAATTGCTCTTTGCTAAGAATCTATTTTTAGTTTTTTTTTTTTTACAATTTTAGTTGAAAACAATCACAATAAGGTACTTAATTGTACCCCGAAATTATTTAATATTGAGATAAAAACAGCTTCATTAGACCTTTAATTTAGGGCTAGGGGTCAGTATCCTGAATTTAGGCTGTCTGACGTGCCCAAAGTAAACTGCCTGTTACTAAGACCAGAAGCTAGGATATGCATATAATTTGTAGAATTGGATAGAAAACCCTCAAGTTTATAAAACTGTTAAAATAATGCCTGTGAGTATAACAGAACTGATATGGCAGGCGAAAACCCAAGGAAAATTCATCCGGAATTTCTTTCTTTTTTTGAGGTCACAGGTCTTTTCAATGGAAGGCTATGGGATATAAAAATAAATAGCTCCCAACTTGCAGTTCCTATGGCTTCCACTAGATGTCAACAGTCTTTATACAAGGTTTCGGGCTTGTTTCTTGAAAAGTAGTTGTAGTTAATCCAAGGTGACTCTCATTAGAAAAGTAGTCTTGTTGCGCGCGTGAATGAGGTGAGCTCTCTTCGTTATTTATCTTCCCTATTGAACATACTAATCTCCGTCTTAAATATTATTGTTTATTTAGATATTCGAATAGCTGAGGATTAATTAGAAACATTGTTTGACTTGTTTGGATGAATTTTACCGGTAACCTTTTGGATTCCTTTGTATGCATGTTGAACGAGTGGATAACTGAAATCAATGGCGCCAACTAAACAGACTTTTTGGGATATAAAGAAGGACTTTATCGAATAAAATGACCATTCATTGTGTAGCTGGGACCCTTGGAATTGCAAACAGATGAAGATCTTCAAAGGTAAGTGATTTACTTTATCGCTATTTGTGATTTTGTGACGCCTGTGCTGGTTTGAAAAAATATGTTGTTTTGAGGCGCTGTCCTCAGATAATCGAATGATATGCTTTCGAAGTAAAGCCTATTGTAAATCGGACAAGGCAGTTCGATTACCAAGATTCTAAGCTAAAGAATGCTGTAAGACACTTGTATTTTCATGAATTACGATATTATGATTTTTTATTTTGAATTGGGCGCAATTTCAAAGGATGTTGTCGTAGGTGGACCGCTAGTGGTCCACGAGCCCTAAGAGGTTTTAAACCCTGTCTCTCCCTCATCTTCCCTTAATCTGCTGCCCAGTGATCTATGTGTTTGTGGTGTGTTCTGTCACATGCCGAGTCGTGCTTTTCACATAAATTGCCTGTAATGGCTACAGGGTCTGAGTGACATACTGTCCACATAAACTCCATGCATAATAATGGGACTGGGAGGGTGTCAGCCGGTAAAATGCTGGTAAAGACTGTCCACCGACTCGTCCCAGCGGGAAAGGGCTTTACCCCTCCCTCTCCCCGTTCCGGGTCAGTTATGGGGCAGTCAACACAGCCTGGGCATGGTGTAAACCATCTTTAGGGCTAGGGAGGGGTTTCACAGCCAGATTCAATGAATCATTGCAAATGCTCCTACTGAGCCTTGACTTTGCCATCAAATCAAATGTATTTGTGAAGCCTTTTTACATCAGCAGATGTCACAGGGTGCTTATACAGAAACCCAGCCAAAACCCCCAAACAGCAAGCAATGCAGATGTAGAAGCATGGTGTCTTGGAAAAACTCCCTAGAAAGGAAGGAACCTAGAAACAAACCTAGCGAGGAACCAGGCTCTGAGAGGTGGACAGGGGAATTTCACCAGATAGGACAGACTGACCCTAGCCCCCCAGCATAGACTGAGACAGGATGGTCCGGGGATGCTGTGTACTACTCCCTTCACAGAACAGCGCAAAATGGCTCTAACCAGAATAGAAAGGGGAGTGGGAGGCCCCGGTGCACAACTGAGCAAGAGGACTAATACATTAGTGTCTAGTTTGAGAAACAGACGCCTCACAAGTCCTCAGCTGGCAGCTTAATTAAATAGTACCAGCAAAACACCAGTCTCAATGTCGACAGTGAAGAGGTGACTCCGGGATGCTGGCCTTCTAGGCAGAGTTGCAAAGAAAAAGCCATATCTCAGACTGGCCAATAAAAAGAAAAGATTAAGATGGCAAAAGAACACAGACACTGGACAGAGGAACTCTGCCTAGAAGGCCAGCATCCCGGAGTTGCCTCTTCACTGTTGACGTTAAGAGTGGTGTTTTGCTGGTACTTCACGGTCGTTTATTTTGTTTCTTGTTTTGTTGGCGACATTCTAAAATAAAAGGAAATGTACGCTCACCACGCTGCACTTTGGTCCACTTCTTTCGACGGCCGTGACAGGTATAGAGAGAAATAGTCCTATAATTACTATATTAACCTCAACCTAAAACTTCTTACCTGGGAATATTGAAGACTCATGTTAAAAGGAACCACCAGCTTTCATATGTTCTCATGTTCTGAGCAAGGAACTTAAACGTTAGCTTTTTTACATGGCACATATTGCACTTTTACTTTCTTCTCCAACACTTTGTTTTTGCATTATTTAAACCAAATTGAACATTGTTTCATTATTTATTTGAGGCTAAATTGATTTATGTATTATATTAAGTTAAAATAAGTGTTCATTCAGTATTGTTGTAATTGTCATAACATTTTAAAAAATTAAGAAATCGGTATCGGCTTTTTTGGTCCTCCAATAATCGGTATCGGCGTTGAAAAATCATAATCGGTCGACCTCTAGTCTCAATACTATGATGGGGTCTAAAACCAGACTGGATTGTTTCATATACATTATTTGTCTTCAGGAAGGCAGTGAGTTGCTGCGCAACAGCTTTTTCAAACAATTCTGAGATGTTTGGGAGATTCAATATAGGCCGATGTACATTTTTTTCCAGGTCAAGGTTTGGCTTTTTCAGGAGAGGATTTATTAATGTAACTTTTAGTGAGTTTGGTACACATCCGGAGGATAGGGAGCCATTTATTGTGTTCAACATAGCACAGGAAGTAGCTCTTTCAGTAGTTTAGTTGGATTAGGATCCAGTAGGTAGCTAGAAGGTTAAGAGGCCATTACTTTTTTCCTGAACGTGTCGAGAGATTGAGTGTTTTAGCCCTGTTAAAAAGTTGAGGTGAATCAGTTTACAAGGGTTGTTTGCAAAGGCTGTCTCTGTGTTCTATAGAGGAGTATCATCCAAGGCACCACACAGCACAGCACTAGTCTAGCTCCCCAGTCTATTCTGGATGCATTAATTAGCCAATTGAACAGAGCTTGTTCTTTCCCCAGGGCTTCCTCTGGGTGCTGCCCTTTTCCTGTGTACAAAGCCACCCTGGAGACCCTATGTGGTGTGTGTGTGTGTCACAGTACCACTCTGGGGGTCTCGCTAATGAGCCGGTAATTTGTTATTGTAATCACTCTCTAGTTTGTGTGCCGCCCGTTTCCTTTGGCATGGGTTCAAGCCCCCCCACCATCAAAGCCGGTGTTGGGATACCATTAGCCTGGCACCCTCTCACCACACTAGTGTACCCTAGTGGTGCTTCAATACTCAGCTGCCAGCCAGCCAGTCATTAATGAAATCATTAGAGATGTGGCATCAGGGCTAATCTTTCTCTGTCCGCTATACCGGTACCACCTTACTAAGCATGGGCACAGAAGCTGAAGCTAATTGACGTAATTGTTTCAAACACTGCTATAAGCATGTTTGCAGACGTTATGCAGACAATATGACAAGCTGCGGTAAAGTATAAACAAAAGGTGGCCCTGTGTAGCTCAGTTGATAATAGCGTGGCTCTAACAATGGCAGGGTTGTGGGTGTGACATCGGCTTGGTCCACCAATATGAAAATGTCAGCACTCACTGATGTAAGGCACTTTGGATAAAAGTATTCAGACCCCTTGACTCTTTCCACATTTTGTTACGTTACAGCCTTATTCTAAGATCTACACACAATACCCCATAATGACAAAGCAAAATTATTACAAATACATTTCTTTGGGGAAAAGTCAAGGGGTCTGAAACCTTTCCGAAGACACTGTATATACAAGGAACGTGTTTCCCCAAAGTCATTGCCTCCAGGAGCATGAGATAGTGAGACTTTTGTATTTCAGATGGAAAACACAGTAGTGGCATAACACAGCCATAGAAAGCCTCCTCTCTTTTTCTTTCAGATCAGGTGACTGTGTGGTCGCTGTTATCAGCATATTAATTTCGCCTTGGATATTTTGATCTTCCAGCTATTTTGATCTTCCAGAGGCGAGAGCACTCTGTGATACTCAGGCAACAGTCCACTATTTCTTTCTGTCTTTACCCTATCTAAATCAAATCAAATTTTATTAGTCACATGAGCTGAATACAACAGGTATTTCACCTGACAGTGAAATGCTTACTTACGAGCCCCTAACCAACAATGCAGTTTAAAAAAAATATGGATAAGAATAAGAAATAAAAGTAACAAGTAATTAAAGAGCAGCAGTAAAATAACAATAGCGAGACTATGTACAGGGGTGTAACGGCTTTCGTCGGTGGAAGGAGAGGACCAAAGCGCAGCGTGGTTAGTGTTCATCTTAATTTAATAATAATACAAAAAACAGAACACTTCAAATACAAAAACAACAAAAGTGAAAACCGAAACAGTTCTATCTGGTGCAGACACACAAAGACCGAAGACAACCACCCACAAAACAACACATGCTACCTAAATATGGTTCACAATCAGAGACAATGACGAGAAACCCCACATAGAGAAACCCCACATAGAAACAGAAAACATAGATCATACCCACCCAACTCACACCCTGACCACACTAAAACAAAGAAAATACAAAAGAACTATGGTCAGAACGTGACAAGGGGGGTACCGGTACAGAGTCAATGTTCGGGTGCACCGGTTAGTTGAGGAAATATCTACACATAGGTAGAGTTATTAAAGTAACTATGCATAAATGATAACAACAGAGAGTAGCAGCGGTGTAATGCAAATAGTCTGGGTAGCCATTTGATTAGATGTTCAGGAGTCTTATGACTTGGGGGTAGAAGCTGTTTAAAAGCCTCTTAGATCTAGACTTGGTGCTCCGGTACCGCTTGCCGTGCGGTAGCAGAGAGAACATTCTATGATTAGGCTGGCTGGATTTTTAGGGCCTTCCTCTGACACCACCTGGTATATAGGTCCAGGATGACAGGAAGCTTGGCCCCAGTGATGTACTGGGCTGTTCACACTACCCTCTGTAGTGCCTTTGCGGCCAGAGGCCGAGCAGTTGCAATACCAGGCAGTGATTCAACCCGTCAGGATGCTCTCGATGGTGCAGCTGGAGAACCTTTTGAGGGTCTGAGGACCCATGGCAAATATTTTCAGTCTCCTGAATAGGTTTTGTCATGGCCTCTTCATGACTGTCTTGGTGTGCTGGACCATATTAGTTTGTTGGTGATGTGGACACCAAGGCAATTGAAGCTCTCAACCTGCTCCACTGCAGCCCCGTCGATGAGAATGGGAGCGTGCTCGGTCCTCTTTTTCCTTTAGTCCACAAATCATCTCCTTTGTCTTGATCACGTTGAGGTTGTTCAACCACGACTCCGTGAAGCATAAGATACTACAGTTTTGAATGTCCCGTTGGTAGTTTAATCTTCCGTGGAGGTCATTGATTTTATTGTCCAAAGATTGCACGTTTGCTAGCAGAATGGAAGGAAGTGGGGGTTTATTCAATCGCCTACAAATTCTCAGAAGGCAGCCCGCCCTCTGGTCCCTTTTTCGCCGCCTCCTCTTCTCGCAAATAGCGGGATCTGGGCCTGTTACCGGCAAAGCAGTATTTCATCTGCGTCGGGCTCGTCAGACTCGTTAAAGGAAAAAAAGCATGCTGCCAGTGTGGTGAGTAATCGCAGTCCTGATGTCCAGAAGTTATTTTCGGTCATAAGAGACGGTAGCGGCAACATTATGTACAAAATAAGTTTACAAATATGTTACAAACAAAGCAAATAAACAAACAAAATACGGTTGGGGACACGTAAAACGTCAGCCTTCTTCTCCGGCGCCATTTTACATCTACCCCTCAGCAATGGAATCGTAATGGGATATTATACCTCAAATGTTCATTGTAAATCGTATTCATTATTTCACCTCAGTTAAACAGGTAGATCGCTTGAGGTGAAACTTCTTTTGCGAGGGAGACCTGGTAAGGAGTCGGCAGGAATAATGCATACAAAAGTAGTGAAACACAATGTCCAACACCCTGACAATAACATTAGACAACGAATCACCAGCAGTGTTATCTGCACACACAAAATACACTGATACCACATTCAATGTTGTTGATTGGCGTACGCTTTGCTTGGTGTAACTGCCAGAAATTCTGAAAAGAAGTAAGAAATCAGATTGTCAAACTGATAATCAGTTTGAAAAAAGAGTGAGGTCAGAGGTGAGGTCAGAGGTCACAGAAAATCAGGAAGGGACAGTTGTGAGCAGATGAGTGCCTGGACATGTCCAATCTCATTTGAATGATGATTAATGGTCTGTGCGTTGGGGCCAGCTGAGTCCTGAGTTGCCCTTGCCCTGTCCCCCCTGGGATCTAGCTAAATATCCTGTCAGGCTATTGGCTAAATCACTGACTCTTATTTGGCTGCAGCTGCTCCTTGCCTGTCCACATTACCTCCCTCCGCACAGAATATCACGCTCGCTTTATTGAAATAAATGACTGTTCGTAAGAACATCATTAAGATGTACAGGGGGAGAGTCAAGCATCTCAATAGGAAATATCGTCTTCAATATGCATCTCTCTCTCGCTCTCGCTCTCTCATATATATATATTTTTTTATTTAACTAGGCAAGTCAGTTAAGAACAAATTCTTATTTACAATGACGGCCTACTAAATGGCAAAAGGCCTCCTGCGGGGACGGGGGCCTGGGATTAAAATAAATACAATATAAATAAGAGATAAAACACACATCACAACAAGAGAGACAACACAACACTACATAAAGAGAGAATATATATATATATATATATATATATATATATATATATATATATACAGTACCAGTCAAACTTATGGACACACCTACTCATTTCAATGTTTTTCTTTATTTTTTACTATTTTCTACATTGTAGAATAATAGTGAAGACATCAAAACCATGAAATAACAAATAACGCAAAGGTTCACCTTCTAACAGGACAACCACCCTAAGCAAACAGCCAGGACAACGCAGGAATGGCGTGAATGTCCTTGAGTGGCCCAGCCACAGTCCGGACTAGAACCCCGATATAACATCTCTGGAGAGACCTGAAAATAGCTGTGCAGCGACGCTCCCCATCCAACCTGACAGAGCTTGAGAGAATATGCAGAGAAGAACTGGAGAAACTCCTCAAATACAGGGGTGCCAAGCTTGTAGCGTCAAACCAAAGGCGCTTCAACAAATTACTGAGTAAAGGGTCTGAATACTTATGTAAATGTAATATTTCCGTTTTGCAAAATTTCATTTTCTTTTCTAAAAAGCAGTTTCTGCTTTGTCATTATGGGGTATTGTGTGTAGATGGAGCCGGAGGGAATGGCTGCCGTTTAATGGGCTCCTAGCCAGCCGTGCTAGTTTGTTTGTTTTTTCACATTGTTTGTAAATATTTTGTATATAATGTTGCTGCTACCATCTCTTATGAACAAAAATAGCTTCTGGACACCTTGAACTGGATGAAGAATTTTTCTTTTACGAGTCGGACACCCGAACAGGCCCTCATCCCCGTCATTTGCAGGAGAAGGAGAAGGAGGTATTGCGGAAAGAGATCGGGGTAACTTGTGAGGATCCGGCGACGAGTGGCTAATCTGCCTTTGCCATCGGTACTATTGGCCAACGTACAATCGCTGGATAAAAAAGTGGATGAACCACAACAATCCTACCAAGGGAACATAAAACCTGTAATATCTTATGTTTCACAGAGTCGTAGCTGAACAATGACATGAATAACATACAGCTTGTGGGTTATACACTGTGCTGGCAGGATAGAACAGCAGTCTCTGGTAAGACAAGGGGTGGCGGACTATGTATTTTTGTAAACAACAGCTGGTGAACAATATCTAAGGAAGTATCAAGGTTTTGCTCGCCTGAGGTAGAGTGTCTCATGGTAAGCTGTAGACCACACTATCTACCTAGAGAGTTTTCATCTATATTCTTCGTAGCTGTCTATTTACCACCACAAACCGATGCTGGCACTAAGATCGTACTCGATGAGCTGTACAGTATACGGCCATAAGCAAAAAGGAAAATGCTCATCCAGAGGTGGCGCTCCTAGTGGCCGGGGACTTTTTTCCACAAAAAGTTTGTAGCCCTTCCCCAGCAGTTGAAAATCCAATAACTCCATAACGGAATCATAACTCAGACCATTATCGGTAGCAAAACTGTTTTTCCCTCATAAACAAAAAAATTGCAAGTGTAGGCACACACAGAATCAGCCAAAACAAACAGCTTGTAACCCCATTTGGTTGGTTTGTTACGCATGTATTGTTTGAGGCTGATTCTGGCCTTTGAGGCTACCATTCTCTCATCGATGGACAGGTTCTGGGCGGGCTGAAAATAAGTCTTGCAGGCATCAACGATGCTGTGATAGAGAGGTTTTATTTTACAGAGCCTATCAAACCTTGGTGTGCCTCTCTTCTTGTCATTCTCCCCATCAACTTCTGGGTCACTGATGTGAAGCGCCCGTGAGATAGTCAGAAACCTTTTAGAAGACATGACAGTCATGGGGAAAGGCAGTTGATAGAGAGCTGATGTTTTCCAGTAGTCCCTTAGAGTTTTCAACTTCACCAGCCCCATGTAAATGACCATTGAAAAGTAGCAGAAAAGGTCTGACATGGAAATGGTCTTCCATGCCTCTTTCTTTCCTGCCTGCTTCTTAGCCCCATACTTATTGGTGTTCGCCAACAGGGAATCAACAACTGACGAGGTGAAAAAAAGTTGAAGGGGGCTGTACTTTGCAGTCATGTCTAGTTGAGGTCCTGGCTGCCTTTTGGGTCTAAAAACTGGTGGATTTGGTTCCACATCATCTTCTAACACAGAGTGCCAACGACCCTCTGGCCCTCTGTCTGCAGGTTTCTCTCTTCCCCACCTCCTCTTCTTTGTCACTGACTTCACAACTCTAGATGGCCGGGTAGGTGTGGAGCCGGAGACAGTGGGGGTCTGGCTGGATGAACCAGCTTCAGCGGGAGATGGACACCTAGACATTGGCGGCTCATAATCAGAATCACTGGCACTGTGAAAGATTTAAAAAAATCAGTAACAATACTTTCACGTATGAGCCCTGTATCAACACGTAAAATAAACAGATATATATAGAGTACAGTGAACATAATCACTATGGTGAAGTGCTGTTCCATTCCATGTTTATGTAAAATTAATTTTTAAAATATATCACACACACAGTATTGCCAATGTGTACTTTACACATTTCATTACAGATAATTTTTTTATACATTGCAAATAAAATAAGAAAATCAACAAAAAAAAATCTCAAATGAATAATATTTCATATTAATTTCAAACAATGACATTAGCATTAGATGTTACCAATCCAGCATGGCATCCTTGCCATGCAGAAACATGTATTCCGCCTGGGAGTCAAAACTAGCTTCACTAAAAGATTCATCTTCCTGAAGAAACTCTGTCTCGCTGTCTCTATCAATTTCCTCTATAATTTGGGTTAAATCTGTATACCTAGACTTTGTTTTAGCTTTTCCTGATTTATTCGCCATAATTTAAATATATAAACTTGTTGAAAATGCTATTGAATATGTACTGCTATGCGTAACACTCGTGGCTCCGTCAAGTAGGATTTGCAATGGCGAATGAACCTCTTTTACGCCAGAGTTTACGACAAAGGCTGGTCTTCGAAAGTATAAACATTACATATTGCAGTTTACCTCAGCTCATTGGCTATCTTCCAAGCTAGATTTCAAAATACAAAATACAGTCAATCAACGATAGACCGGTCCTACCATTGGTGCGTAATGAGGTAATTGATTGGTGTCTTCAAATCGGTTTGCTTCGGTCAAGACGTCCCGGGAAAAGAACCATCATGTATGGTTGTGTTAGTAACAACCAGAGGATTGCAATAAAACCAACCATGACTGGATAAATGTTTGTTTAGTACGTGTAATTACCACGAACGCTTCGTCCAAAGTTGAATGAGACAGAAATCACGACGCAACCGGTTTACAAATGTTTCGTGTTAGGCTATAAAAATGGATTTATCAAACAAAACGAACATTCACTGTGTCGTTAGGACACTTGGCATTGCCACCAGAGGAAGATCTTCAATGGTAAGCGATTTATTTTATTGTTGTTTCTGACTTTCGTGACGCTAATGCTTGGTTGGAAAATGCTAGTAATACTTGTGTGTGTGGGGCGCCGTCCTCAGAAAATCACATGTTTGCTTTTGCAGTAAACATTTTTGAAATCTGATACAGCGGCTGGATTAACAAGACGTCAATCTTTTAAATGATGTAAGTTACATGTATTTACAAGAATGTTTAATACAACGAATGGTGCATTTAAAATGTTAGCTCTCTCCAGTTTCACCGGATGTTGGCCTGGTGGGACGTTAGCGTCTCACCTACCCTAGAGAAGTTAAGACAGGGGATTTTTACTAGGATTAAATGTCAGGAATGGTGAAAAACAGAGTTTAAATGTATTTGGATAAGGTGTATGTAAACTTCCGTCTTCAACTGTAGGTATCCCTGTTCGTCGACCGTCTTGGAGATTTCCTGCTGCTTCCATTTGTTGAGGCAGTATTCTGTAACGATAGCGCTGGGAGATGGAAAGCAAGTGCAGGTAGTGAGTTTAAAACTTCTTAGGGCTAGGCCCCTTTTTTCCCTCTTCCAGCCTGAATTATGTACCCAAAGTAAACTGCCAGTAGCTCAGGCCCTGACGCCAGGATATGCATATAATTGGTACCATTGGAAAGAAAACACATTGACGTTTGTGGAAATGTTAAAATAATATAGGAGAATATAACACAATAGATAGATAGATTAGAAGAAAATCCAAGGAAAAAAAGAAAAAATGTTTGATGTTGAGAGACCATCCTCTTAGAAATGCAAGAGAACGGTCATATTGAAATGTATCTCCCTGGATGCAATTCCTATAGCTTCCACAGGGTGTCAGCAGTTTATGTTCAAGGTTTCAGGCTTGTAACTTCAAAAACGAATAAGAAATCCGTTTTAGTAGAAGGACACAGTCTTGGAAATTCGTGTTTGCGCTCACCATGAAGACATTATACACCTGCTAAAATTGGTTTCCTATTGAACATACTTCTTTCCGAAATAAATGTTATAGTTTGATTACATTTGAGGGTATCTGAGGAGTAAATAGAAACTTATTTTGACATGTTGGAACCAAAGTTTAGGGGTGAATTTTTGATTCCTTTCTCTGCAAGTTGAACGAGTGGATTACTTAAATCGATGGCGCCAACTAAACAGACTTTTGGGGATATAAAGAATGATTTTATCTAACAAAACGACACTACATGTTATAGCTGGGAACCTTTGGATAACAAATCAGAGGAAGATTATTCAAAAAGTAAGTGAACATTTAAATTGTGCCGGTGGAAAAATATTTTATGTAGGGCGCCGTCCTCAATCAATTGCATGGCATGTTTTCGCTGTAATAGCTAGTGTAAATCTGACAGTGCAGTTAGATTAACAAGAATTTAAGCTTTCAGCCGATATAAGACACTTATATGTACATAAATGTTTAGATTCCATAATATTTATGATTATTTATTTGAATTGCGTGCCCTCCAGTTTCACCAGAAGTTGTCCCGACTGGATTACCGATCCTTAAATGAAGCTTTTGTAGCGTTTTTATCATGTCAGTCTTGTCACTCATTATGCTCAGCAATCCAAGAGTATGTGCATCCACTTTATAACACACTGTGTGTCGTGGGCATCATTCTAGTGTCAGTATTGGTTGACATTAGTGGTGGAATTAGAAAAACTTCATTCTGAGAACTCACTACTGTAGAATTAATTGGAATTCAGCTCAAAAACAATTCCAAATAAGTTTGGGTACTTTGTCCCTCCCATGTTCCCCCTCAATTCCAGCCCAGGTTGAAATGTGAGTGGTATGGTTCACTGTGATGCCCTGGTTGGGTTGCAGAAATTTCGACATTTGGGTTCAATACTCTGTCTCCTTATGCATTACTCTTGTTAGAAAGCCAGAGCTGGAGTTTTTTACGGCACAGCATTTTCCACATTAGTCTTTTCTCTGGTATAACATCGACTGACACGTTTGACCATTCTCCGTCTGCTCTCCACCAATGAGTCTCACAGGAGCTTGTTAGCTGCAGCCCTGAACTGAGCTGACCCAATAGCTCTTTAATTTCCCCCTGGTGCTAAAAAAGAGATTGAAGACTTTTTAACGGTCCATTTTAATGCCTTGTAGGATCAGCTTGAGGCTCTGAGCAAAACTTGCTCAGACACTGACCTCTCTGACCTCTTCTTGTTGTTTACAGTGGTTCCTCCTTTAAAAGTTGTGTCATACTGCTGCACACCTTGAGGGCTGCCGCAGAATTCTGTGGCACGTCATTAAATTGTCAGCCATTTTTTTGTTACTGCAAGTTATTGCTAGTTTGTCCACCAGAGGGCATCTTTGAGAAACATTTGATACTATTCCATATTGGCATTACCAGAGAATTTAAACCCTTTTTTTGCAGTAACATAGTATATGGGATTGATTTTAAGACATTTGGCTTAATTAATTTGATTAATATTATGGAGTTTCTATTCAGAGACAAATGAAACCTTCAGGGTTTTTGTTAGGATGAAATGGAAAATATGGCACTGTACAACGTGACGGTCGGGAGAAGGCAACAGGATTGGAGGATTCTAAATTGTTTGCCTTCATTCAACAACTTTGTTCCAATATTTCTGTAAATCAGTGATATTTATTCCCATAGTCATTTGTTATGGATCCATAACTAAATCAACATCTGCAATTTGAACGAGCATTTTTTTGCATTATTTTATTCACGAAATGTGTTTGTTTATTAGGCTACCGTGCAGTCTACAATACATACTGTAGTAAACATGGGAAAGTGCCTAATTCCTTACATAAGGGAGAGCAGGCCATGTCTGTACTACAGAATGCGGGGCACGCGGGAGACTGGTGTTATTTCATAGTTGTGATGTCTTCACTATTATTCTACAATGTAGAAAAAAGTAAAAATAAAGAAATCCTGGAATGAGTAGGTGTGTCCAAACTTTTGACTGCTACTTGCTTAATTAATTTGATTAATATTATGGTGTTTCTATTCCATGAAAAACGAAAAACCCTCTGGGTTTCCGTTAGGATGGAACAGAAAATATGGCGCTGTACAATGTGATGCTCATAAATTCAGAGCATTGTCAGTTTGTAAATTCAGATCGTTTCGCTCTCTGAGTGCACACTGGACGTTCGGGCCGAGGAGTCTGGTTGATTTGAGCGTTCCGGCCTTACAACGGCAGTAAAGCACCCAAGCTAACGTTGGCTAGCTTGCTAGCTACTTCCAGACACAAATGAGACCACTCTGACGATTTTACTTGCCCAAGCAGAGCTGGTAAGGCAGTTTCCGTGTTAACCAGAGCGTTGGTGACTGTAACTGTGCTGCTGGAAACAATTTCATTACGCTTTTTTGCTGACGTTTACTGACACTGGCCATATTCAACGGGTGTTGAGCGCTCGTAAATTAATTATTCTGCGAATTTACGAAAGCACCGAATGTCCATTGAGAATGCACAACGACTATAACATTTAGCTAAGCTAAGAATGACGGGAATAATCAAGTCAACAAACGTTGGGTAGTTAGATAGCCTATAGTTAATATACAGGCAAGTTTGATGTGTAACTACTAACGTTAGGTAGCTAGCTAACAGGCAAATTGTTATATGCTGTGGAGGTACATTTGTGTCTTTTTGTCAAGAGCAAAACTTTTTTATTTTCAATCAAAAATAATTGTTCTGAAAGCAACTTTTTTCCAACACAAAGGAAGCCCATAGCGGACACCTACAAAGAAGGACTGTGATGATGGCATCTCAAGTAAGCAGCTCTGGGCGTTCTTCCGTCCAACTTTTACATAGCTAGTAGTTAGCTCAGTGTCGGTTCATAACATTCTACTATATTACATACATACCGTAGAATGATAAATCATGCAATTATTATTCCCAAGCTAACCACAAGCATTTAGCTATGAACGCCTGTTCTCACCATTTTCAGTTGAATTCATCTAACTTTCTTTCATGGCAACTCATAAGCAGGTCATGTCATATTTGTTTCATAGTCGATATATAATCATTTCATGACAGTGTAAACGGTCAGCTTTTTTACAGAAGGATGAAAGAACACAACATGTCTGTCACGAAGAGTTAGGGAGTCTTTGCAGCGTGTAGATGGTGCAGGTATCATTGCATATTTCCCATCACCTAATGAACAACCACAATACCAGTCTGGTGTTAAGCTTTCTGTGCTGTATTGACGTATCCTGAAAATGACATCTGCTGCTTTAGATTGAATGGTCATATCTCAGTTATTGTTTTCATATCTACAAAAAATAAGCTATTTTCTTTACTTTCAGAGTGCGAGCTGATCAAGGGGTCGGAAATGTAGATATTGCCAGATGTTCACTGTCTGAGGAACAGGCTTTGGAAGCTTTATTGCTGGCAAAGTTTCCATAACCAGAGGTAATTAAACTGTTCTGTGTTCTTTTTCTCTCTTCCTCTCTGTCTGTCTTGTTGTACATGGAACCTGTCTCACATGCATTAATTAATAAACCCTTAAGATGTCAGCTACTAATTTTCAGATTTATACAACATAAACACAGCCATTTTCACTGGACTATCTGTTGCTACCAAGACAGGATTTCCCTGGGGGTTAGCCTTGCAATAACCAAGAGGTGAGACACATAGCCCTCTACACTTAATTGTTTCAGGTACACTCCAATAGGTGTCTGCGTCACATACAGTATCTTCTATTGACATTATCTTCTATTGTTAGTCCTCATGCGTCTGTTTTTTAGCATAAAATACGCTGTAGCCACTTAGTGTGGACACCAGGTGAGACCAGACACACACACAATAACAGTCTCTCTTCTTCACTTCATCCCTCTCCCCCTTCTCCCTATATCCTCTAGGTTATATCAGCTGTTTTGGTGAACCCCTCCCGCATCTGGACTGGCTGACACAGCTTTATTAAGCTTTATGGAATGCTAACGACCATCTTACAAGCGCCTGGAGATGCCTCCGCTCTTAAATGAATACTACAGAGCACGCCAATGCTCCTCCTCGGTGTACTCTATTTGGTATGTGTGAGAGAATTTAAACCATCCTTTATTGAAACAATGAAACTTATTTAGCTCATCCAATGCTAATTTAACAAGGTAGAAATTGAAAAGTCAGAAAGTCTAGGAAAGAAAAAAAACAGAGAGAGCGGGGGCAGAAGAAAGAAAAAAAGGGCTTGACTAGGCTTGTGGTTGTGTCCTTGAACACACTTTTTTCTATCACACTGACAGTACTTGGCTCTCTGTACTCAAAACAGGGAGAATGAGATATAGAAGTGAACAAAACGGCATTAAAGGGACTTTCTCAATACACTACAACTCACCTGTATTTCATCTAAACCAACCGCAGATTAACTTTGTCAGGTACTCGGGAGAAAGTGTTTTGTTCTCCAAGGAATGTTCACCTTATTACATGAGCTGGTGCCAACTCTGACTCAGTCTTACCTTAAGCAATGTAGACTTATTTAAATGCCCTGTCTTAGTTCATGGCCAAGGATATCACCACATAGACACCATTACAGATAAAACTTCAGTCTGTGAGAGAAAATTTATGTCCTTTTAGTAATCATTCTTTCAAGCCAGAAACATTTTTTTATTAAAACATTTTTTTGATTTAACAGGGTAGGCTAGTTGAGAACAAGTTCTCATTTACAACTGCAACCTGGCCAAGATAAAGCAAAGCGGTGCGACACAAACAACAACATAGAGTTACACATGGAATAAACAAACATACAGTCAAGGGAGGTAAAGGCAATAAATAGGCCATAGTGGCAAAATAATTACAATATAGCAATTAACCCCTGGAATGATAGATGTGGAGAAGATGAGTGTGCAAGTAGAGCTACTGGGGTGCAAAGGAGCAAAATAAATAATAGTATGGGGATGAGGTAGTTGGATGGGTTATTTACAGATGCGCTATGTACAGGTGCAGTGATCTGTGAGCTGCTCTGACAGCTGGTGCTTTCTGGACTACCCATCCCGGATTCGGGATAATTGTCATCAGAAACCCTGACTAGTATAGCCTAGCATAGCGCCACAGGTAAATAATATAATATAATATCATGAAATCACAAGTCCAATACAGCAAATGAAAGATAAACATCTTGTGAATCCAGCCAACATGTCCGATTTTAAAATGTTTTACAGCGAAAACACTCACCACCATATCCAAAAAACACAGCCATTTTTTCACAGCAAAGATAGCTTTCACAAAACCCACAAATAGAGATCAAATTAATCACTAACCTTTGAACATCTTTATCAGATGACACTCATATGACATCATGTTATACAATACATTTATGTTTTGTTCGATAATGTGCATATTTATAGACACAAATCTTGGTTTACATTGGCGCCATGTTCAGAAATGCCTCCAAAATATACAGAGTAATTACAGAGAGCCACGTGAAATACAGAAATTCTCATCATAAAACTTTGATGAAAGATACATGTTTTACATATAATTAAAGATACACTGGTTCTTAATGCAACCGCTGTGTTAGATTTAAAAAATAACTTTAGTAAAAAGCACACCATGCAATAATCTGAGACGGCGCTCAGCCATTCTCCGCCATGTTGGAGTCAACAGAAATATGAAATGACATCATAAATATTCCCTTACCTTTGATGATCTTTCACCAGAATGCAGTGCCAGGAATCCTAGTTCCACAATAAATCGTTGTTTTGTTTTATAATGTCCATTACTTCTGTCGAATTAGCAACTTTGGCTAGCATGTGTAGTACACGTGTCCAAACACTTGCGCAATTGAACGAAAATGTCGAACGAAAACTTCAAAAAGTGATATTACAAGTCGAATAAACTGGTCAAACTCAATTGAGAATCATTCTTCAGGATGTTTTTATATATATCCAATAACGTCCCAAACGGAGCATTTCTTTATGTCTATATAACTGGCAAACATGGACATCACATGCCTAGCGTGCGTGGCCAGGAACTGGCAATGTGCCAGACCAGTCACTCCAATAGCTCCCATCCGGCCCCACATCATGCTATAGGCTTCATTCAACATTCTACTGACTGTTGACATCTAGTGGAAGGCTATGAAGTGCATACAGATCCATAAATGACGGAGATTTGAATAGGCAATGACTTTCACATCGACCCATTTCAGATTTTTCACTTCCTGTTTGGAAGTTTGCCTGCCATATGAGTTCTGTTATACTCACAGATATAATTCAAACAGTTTTAGAAACTTCAGAGTGTTTTATATCCTATATATCTGCATTTCTATCCTAGATATGCATGGAGGAATGGGCCAAAATACCAGCAACAGTGTGTGAAAACCTTGTGAAAACTTACAGAAAACGTTTGACCTCTGTCATTGCCAACAAAGGGTATATAACAAAGTATTGAGAAACTTTTGTTATTGACCAAATACTTATTTTCCACCATAATTTGCAAATAAATTCATAAAAAATCCTACAATGTGATTTTCTGGATTTTTTTTTCTCATTTTGTCTGTCATAGTTGTGTACCTATGATGAAAATTACAGGCCTCTCTCATCTTTTTAAGTGGGAGAACTTGCACAATTGGTGGCTGACTAAAAACTTTTTTGCCCCACTGTAACTAACATAGAGAGGCTGCTGTCAATATACAGACTCAAATCTCTGCCCGCTTTGATAAATGGACATAATAAATGTATTACTAGTAACCTTAAATAACGCCACTTTAATATGCGGTTGTAGGTTGTACTCACGCCCAGATGTCCAGCAAGATCGCTTTGGGATGTTTTCAGCACCAACTGAAAAAGCTTAACTGGTACTGCAACCTGACTAATAGCCTTCCCCACAAAACTACCACGAGACACTCACTTTCTCACCAGGACATCATCCTGGAGAAAATAGCCATGGGCGACATCTCCCAACTGTTCCACAGACACTATTTGGTCACACAACTCTGCTAATGTCGGGTCAGCCCGTTGCTCCTTGATTAAATCGGAGCAGGGCACTGTTAATGGGATAACAGGGAAAGTAGTGACACATTTATTTGTGCCATCATTGTTAGCCGGCGGATACTCTGCACGCTCTCATTAGGATTCCCTACAAATGATGGCTTAACGGAAACCACTAGAGATGGAGACACGACAGGCCATAAACGCTCACCAGCCAAGTTATTCCCAAGGAAAACATCAATACCCTCAATAGGCAACAAAGGACGCAACCCTACAACCTCACCTTTCACCAGTTCAGAATGCAACATCAGTTTATGCAATGGAACTGACAGTGTTCAAACCTGTTTCCCTAATTGTGTCTCTCAGTATCTTCACTGGCACTAGGTCATTGCTTCCTAACATTGACACAAAACCCTCTGTAATGAAAGGTAAATAGTCTGGGTAAATATGGACTTTCACATGCCCCTGGGCATGAGACAGAGTGACAGGAGTGAACTGATGTGGGACAGGTGCTGCTAACGCCGTAGGCTTATGTTTAACGTAAGCGCAAGTACTGAATTTACCCTTAGCCCTGAGAACCGGACATTCGTTTTTCCAGTGACCTGAACCCTGACAGTAGTGACACTCTTGACCGAAGTCAGCTTTACCACGGGAGTCAGGCTCAACCCTAGTTGAATGTCACGGGAGTCAGGCTCAACCCTCTGCCCGAGATACACCAGAGTATCTCGGTGGGCGAGACCCAAATCTCTCCGAACACCCCCCACACACTCCGAATACGGGGCTCTGCAAAGACACTTTTGTGAGTCAAAACATTCTTGTCCTCCAAAACCGCAGCTTCAGAGACAGTCTTCCCTTTTCGTTCGTTAATGTACGTGGCTATACGATCGGGGATTGTGTCCTTAAATTGCTCTAACATAATCAGATCACACAACCCCTGGAAAGTCATAACCACAGAGGCGGAACACCAGCGATTAAACTGTGAAGATAACTCTCGCGCAAACTCAACATGATTCTGTTTGTCAGCCCTTTTTAAAGTTTGTTGGCGGTAAGCCTCAGGAACCAATTCGTAAATCTGTAACACAGCCGTTTTAACTTTATCATAACTGACACTGTCGGCTACACCAAGAGCTGAATATGCTTCCTGCGCTTTACCAGTCAACACACACTGCAACATTAAGTGCGGTCAGAATCAGGCCAACTCCTAGAGTCAGCAACACGCTCAAACAACAAAACAAACATCTCAGGGTCCTTCTCAAAATGGGGAGACGGCGAGCACAAAGGGATCTGGTCCCCACAAGGATGGGAAAACCAAACACACACACACGCAGGCTAAATCATCACTGCATGACCAGACTCCTCTAGCTGCCTTAAACAGCCAATAATTATGGAAGAAAAAAAACTATCACTAATAGCTAAGATGAAAATTCACAAAATTACCTTAGCTATCTCTGCTTATTCTGATCTTAATTCTTCTCTTCCCTATAACTATTAGTCAGTTAGTTGGGCTCTAATCAATCCTAACTGGGAATAAGTTGATTATTCCGTTAGGGGGAACATAAAATGTGTCCATGTCTGCAAGAAAGGAATTCATATCCAATTTCAACCTTTGTTTTGTGTATTTTTCTTTCTCACAAAAGTCAGTATGATTTTGCCTTACAATAGAAATCATGGATTTGATTGAATACGGTCTTAAATTCCATCCGTACAAACCTCGGAAGTGACCAAGATAGTGTCAAGCCCTGGCCATAGAGGTTTTTATTCTCTATTTTAGTTAGGCCAGGGTGTGACTAGGGTGGACATTCTAGTTTCTTTATTTCTATGTTTTCTATTTCTTTGTTTTTGGCAGAGTGTGGTTCCCAATCAGAGGCAGCTGTCTATCGTTGTCTCTGATTGGGAATCATACATAGGCAGTCCTTTTTCCCTCTTTCATTTGTGGGTTCTTATTTTTGCATTGGTTGTTATTTTGCCCTGTAGAACGTCACATTCGTATTTTGTTTTGTTGTTGTCGGTGTTCATTTAATAAATAAATAGAAAATAAAATCCACTTCTTCCCATGACGATCGTGACAGAAGAACCCACCACAAAAGGACCAAGCAGCGTGGCCAGGAGGAGAAGGGATCCTGGGCACGGAGAGAAGGGAGTTTAGGACATCGTGGACATGGGAGGAGATCATGGTAGGCGACAAGAGCCTGCTATGGAAACAGGCGGAGGCAGATAGAGAGGAGCGGAGAGATCAGGAGTTACAGCAGAGACGGGAGCACGAGAGGCAACCCCCCCAAAAAATGGGGGGCGAGCGGAGTTGGTCACGGTTCCAGTGCAAGGGGCAAGGTGTCTCCAGTGCTCCTGCACAGCCCAGTGCGTCCTGTGTCAGCGCCTCGAACGTGCCGGGTTAAAGTGGTGATTCAGCCATGAGGGGTTGCGCTAGCTCTAAGCTCCAGACCTCCAGTGTGCTTTTACAGCCCAGTGCGTCCTGTGCTGGTGCCCCGCACTTGCTGGATTGAAGTGGGTATCCAGCCAGGACGGGTTGTGCCTGCTCCATGAACCAGGCCTCCAGGATTTCTCTCCAGCCCAGTTAGTCCTGTGCCTGCTCGATGGACCAGGCCTCCTGTGTGTCTACCCAGCCTGGTGAGTCCTGTGCCTGCTCCACGCACCAGGCCTGCAGTGTTTCTCCCCAGCCTGGTGAGTCCGGAGCCTCCAGCGACGGTCCCCAGTCCGGGGCCTCCAGCGACGGTCCCCAGTCTGGAGCCTGCAGCGACGGTCCCCAGTTCGGAGCCTGCAGCGACGGTCCCCAGTCCGGAGCCTGCAGCGACGGTCCCCAGTCCGGGGCCTCCAGCGACGGTCCCCAGTCCGGGGCCTCCAGCGACGGTCCCCAGTCCGGGGCCTCCAGCGTTTTGTTGTTGTCGGTGTTCATTTAATAAATAAATAGAATGAACACGTACCACGCTGTGCTTTGGTCCACTTCTTCCCATGACGATCGTGATAGCCTGGTCTGGTCCTTCTGTTGCAGAGGGGCTGCTGTTATAAACTCAGCAACAACAAAAAAATCCTCTCCCTCAACTGCGTTTATTTTCAGCAAACGTAATAGCCTATTGCGGACAGTCTGAGCACTGATGGAGGGATTGTGCGTTCCTGGTGTAATTCGTGCAGTTGTTGTTTCCATCCTGTACCTGTCCTGCAGGTGTGATGTTCGGATGTACCGATCCACAATCAGCTGTCCATCCTATCTCCCTGTAGAGCTGGCTTAGGCGTCTCACTGTACGGACATTGCGATTTATTGCCCTGGCCACATTTGCAGTCCTCATGCCTCCTTGCATGCCTAAGGCACATTCACACAGATGAGCAGGGTCCCTGGGCATCTTTCTTTTGGTGTTTTTCAGAGTCAGTAGAAAGGCCTCTTAGTGTCCTAAGTTTTCATAACTGTGACCTTAATTGCCTACCGTCTGTAAGCTGTTAGTGTCTTAACGACCGTTCCACAGGTACATGTTCATTAATTGTTTATGGTTCATTAAAAAAGCATGGGAAACAGTGTATAAACCCTTTACAATGAAGATCTCTATTTGGATTTTTACGAATTATCTTCGAAAGACAGGGTCCTGAAAAAGGCACGTTTCTTTTCTTGCTGAGTTTAGTAAGCTCTTTAACCTGTCTCTGTCTCCTCTCAGTCCTGCTGTGTTAAGACATTCTGCTTTAGGTCAAACTGACCCAGACATAGACCCAGAAAGGCAGCTTGCTGCAGCCGAGTAAAGCTTAAAGCGGCATTCTCCTCAGATGCTCTCCCCAGGTGGAACTAAAGAGCCATGTGGCCAGGGAACACTGCTGAAAAGGCTGAGGTTAAGTTTGTTTGACCCACACAGTACTGCAGTGCTGTGGGACCAAGCTCTCAGCCTCTGGTGTGTCAGCTGTTGGTGCTATTTGTATAGCCAACTTGCTATGGTCATTGTCATGCCAAAGACAGAACAAACAGACATGGAACCAGGCAAAGGGGGTTTGGTTGACGGTTGTTGCGTCTCACTCTCTTACACCATCTACCACAACCAAGTATGAGGACGACTCTGTCAAACATCCACGTAGATCTCCATTCAACGTCCCTTCATTCCCATTACGTGACTCCCTCATATCCCACCATCATGGTGTATGGGACATAAATGCTAATTTGCTCGCTCTCCTCTTCCCGCCTCTTAAAATTTGCATTCAAGACAAAACATGTGACTTTTTAAATGTTTATGTTCTCTTCTTAACCCTGCTCAGATCTCAGTCCAGCTGTCACAGTTAAGGCACATTCAGTGTTGATGACAGTCTCCCTTCAGCTCAGGCAACCAGCTAGCATTAGCTCCCCATAAGCCAGCGCAATCCCTATGAGGGCCAATCTGGCCCAATTTCTTTCTATTATACTAATGTTAAACTGTGTAGAGAGAGTGAGAGAGATGTGATAGAGTAAGGGATGAGAGAGGAGAAAGAAAGTAAGAGAGAAAGAGAGCATTAGTAAGAGAAAAGAGGGGGCACAAGAAATGTGTATAAATACAGTAAGAGATAAGCTTGGGAGGAGAGGGTCTATGATTCATGAAGGGGAAGTGTGTGTGTGTGTGTGTGTCTGGTTTCGTTGGTGACAGAATAGCGATGCTGCTTCAGCTGTATAATTGCAGTCAGGCTTTTCAGCAGAAATCATTGCAGTACTCTACCATGCACATCATATTCTGTGGTTACAGTATGCTGACTTCAAGCAATCGGCCTGTTTCTTCACTTCAGTTTTCAGCAAAAGATAATGAAGTGCTATTCACCAGACAAGGCACCTTCAAACATTTGACATTACACACTGTGTGACAATGTGTGCCCTTCAACAGACTCACTGTGTGTGAGCCCTGAAGCATTTAAAGATTCCTAAGGGTAACAGCGTGCCCAGTCTCACCCAAGGTTAGTGCTTATAATGTTAGTGATACGATTAGCATAGGCCTGAACTGAATGGATAGAACACAAACAAACTGTTCTGTGGACTTGCCACAGTAGGAAGATATTGATGTCAGTGGTTGGTGCAGTGTAGAATTGAAAGTGGCGTTGCATGCACAAACGCACCCAAGTGTGCGTGCGTACACACACACACACACACAGACACACACACGTTATTATTCCATCACTCCAAGCCCAACAGGAAGCGTTGCCACATCATCCACTGTCCTCCAGAGACAGATTGGAAGTGGGGGTAAAATTCTCTCTGCTCTTTATCATCCCTCTCTCTCCCCCATTCTCGTTCCCCCTTTCTCTCCCTGTCTCCCTCTCCTCTCTTTCTCTCTCTATTCAGTCACTTCCCATTCTCCAGCGTTCCCAAAAGCCCCGGAGCATGGAACATGTATTATAATATTATGCAGGCTATGTTATGAACAAACCTGCAAACGGGTCTCAAGTGCCATCATGATGTCATCAACCCGCACCCAACCTAGTGCTCTCAGTCCCAGATAGGCTAGGCAACACCCCTCAAAGAGCCCCTTTAAGCCCAAAAAACGAGACCCGGCTTCAGTTAAATCAAATGCCAAATATTCCATCTCTGCACGCTCTGTCGTGCCTATACATCAGAGAAAGTGAAGGTGTCATTTGAGTATATTCAGTCACGTGGAATTTGAGGAGCTTGGCAGCATTCTCCTTCAAAAGATAGTAGAGTACCACAGACTTGTCTTGAGCATTACCATTTCATACAGTAACACTGCTGGGAGGAGGAAGCAGGGAAGCGAATTGAGGAATCATGGGAGTGGGTTAATTTGCATTGCATTATTCTGGCTATGAGGTATTTATTTCTGCCATGTTTTGCTAGTCTACCAATAGCTTTGTCTTCCACAGACTGTAGGTCACTGAAGCTAATAGCTAACGCTCAGCCCTCTGGGTTTACAGTACCTGACTACCTCAGTACATGATATCCATTTCAGTCAGTCCCCATGTGGCCTGGCTTTGAATCTCCTCAGCCAATGAGATACATTATGAGATGTCACTGCCTATATAAAACCTATATTTGGTATATTCAGTAAATGTTGCCCTTGTGGGAATCAAACCCACAACCATGGCGTTGTCAATACCATGCTCAAATCAAGTGAGTTATAAATCATTGATTTACTAGCTATACATGCACATTAGTCAGAGACTGATATACTGCAGTCTTTTAAGGTAACTACTCATTCAAACAGTTGTAGAAACTTCAGAGTGTTTTCTATCCAAATCTACTAATAATATGCATATCTTAGCTTCTTGCAGGCAGTTTACTATGGGCACGCTTTTCATCCGAACGTGAAAATACTGCCCCCTAGCCCAAAGAGGTTTAACAACCAGTTGTAAGGATGGACAAACATGGTTAGCATGGGTGGCTAGCTGTAGCGGCTCATAAGCAGGTCCATTAGTCTATTTACCCGCAGGATATTTATAGGGCACCTTGAATGGGGTCCTGAGGCAGGTGATTCTCGCTGCTATCCCGCTAGCAGTAATTGATGCCCTGAATACAGTGAGGATTATCAGGAGTCCGACAGCTTCAAGACCAGTTAATGCTAATGCAATTAAAGTTATGGCAGAGGGAAGAAAAGGAGGCAAAGACTATCTGGGTTGGGAATATTTGTTTTGGAGAAGGCTCCGCTCCGGCCATTCAATCAGTTAACCATTTCGACTTCTCATTAGGAGCTGCTTTCATTCTAATTCTCACGGCTTAATGGGTTTTTTTCTCTCCCGAATGGGCAGATAAAATAGGGTAGCTTGAAAAAGCAAAAGAAGGAAGCCAAGCTTCTTGGACTTCGGCGCTTGGCAGTTTTGAGAAACCTCCTTAAATTGTGGGAGAGGAACGACAGAAGAAGAGGAGAAGGAAGGAGGGCACATGAGGAAGTCAGTCATCTGAGGAAGAATAGACGTCTCATTGAAGAAGAGAAGTGACGGGCACAGATGAGAGAGCGAAGGGAAGACCTGACCACCAGGGTTATTAGGGGGCTTTATAGAAGTGGATAAATGGTTCTACTATCTGTGGGCCTTACAATCTATGCTATAATCATAGTGCATTATTTGTCACCAGTACTTGAAAACGTGAATAAAACTGTAAATACATTATGCTCCATACATACTGTATGCTACAGTAGAAACGACAACACGATATTCAGAGAATAAGGCACTTACTTTGATAGAAACGCACACATCCAAAGTAATTATTTGTAAGGAAAACAACAATGAATGCAATGTGAGCACCAGTCACAGGGGAAAAGTTTGTGCAAGATCTGCGGAAACACTAGGGAGAGAAGTTTGTCCAGCTCAGTAAAGCCTCCAACATGAATTGTCCACAACAGTGAAATGGGTAACTTCTATGTGAATTAATGAGGAGGCGGAACACACCTCAATTCAAACTGTTAGAACATAATTTGAAATTGACAAGTTGAAACATAGCCTATAGATGATTAGCATGCAGTGCTGGTTAACTGTCCTGTTGCGTAACAATCACATTTTGGAACATGAGTGTATTCTGACATCATGTGCATAAAACAACTCACGCTGGGGTGACCGTTAGAGATATTTGGAACTCACGGGTGGAAAGGTAAGGGTGCAAAAAAACATTCCTTTGATTTTGCAAGAATGTTGACAGAACAGACTTTCTGAGTTCTTTAAATGTTCCCAGAACATGTAATTAGGTTGTGGGAATTGTGTGGGTACATTACAAGAGAGAGGTTCCCAAAATACAAAATATGCTCAGTTCAGATGAGGCTGGAAGAGCTATAGGGGGAACGGAGTCAAACGTGGTTTCCATATGTTTTATACAGTTTCATAAATTCCATTCCAGCTATTACAATGATCCCGTCCTCCTATAGCTCTTCCCAATAGCCTCCTCTGGCTCAGTTTTGATGACATTCATACAATGCTTAAGTTAGGTTGCACAGGACATTCCTTTAATGTCGTAAGTCTACACTTACAACAATCTACACGTGGGGTATAAACCTGCAATGTTTAGTTCCCAAGCCAGGTCGTTTATCCTCTGCACCACCAGGGAAGCTCTCTTACTGACTGTTCTGAGGACCTCCAAGACAAGGTAAAATGTATATTGCTTGAACGTCAATGGAATATTATGTAAACCTAAAACCAATATGCTATGAACATCATAAAAACTGACATTTCATTCTTACAGCATTAAGGGGATGTCCTCTGGAATCTAAATCAAATTGAATCAAATTTTATTTGTCACATACACATGGTTAGCAGATGTTAATGCGAGTGTAGCGAAATGCTTGTGCTTCTAGTTCCGGCAATGCAGTAATAACCAACGAGTGATCTAACCTAATAATTTCACAACAACTACCTTATACACACAAGTGTAAAGGGATGAAGAATATGTACATAAAAATATATGAATGAGTGATGACATTTTTTACATACATTTTTCCATTATAAAAGTGGCTGGAGTTGAGTCAGTATGTTGGCAGCAGCCATTCAATGTAAGTGGTGGCTGTTTAACAGTCTGATGGCCTTGAGATAGAAGCTGTTTTTCAGTCTCTCTGTCCCTGCTTTGATGCACCTGTACTGACCTCGCCTTCTGGATGATAGCGGGGTGAACAGGCAGTGGCTCGGGTGGTTGTTGTCCTTGATGATCTTTATGGCCTTCCTGTGACATCGGGTGGTGTAGGTGTCCTGGAGGGCAGGTAGTTTGCCCCCGGTGATGCGTTGTGCAGACCTTACTACCCTCTGGAGAGCCTTACGGTTGTGGGCGGAGCAGTTGCCGTACCAGGCGGTGATACAGCCCGACAGGATGCTCTCGATTGTGCATCTGTAGAAGTTTGTGAGTGCTTTTGGTGACGAGCCGAATTTCTTCAGCCTCCTGAGGTTGAAGAGGTGCTGCTGCGCCTTCTTCACCACGCTGTCTGTGTGTGTGGACCAATTCAGTTGGTCCGTAATGTGTACGCCGAGGAACTTAAAACTTACTACCCTCTCCACTACTGTCCCATCGATGTGGATGAGGGGGTGCTCCCTCTGCTGTTTCCTGAAGTCCACGATCATCTCCTTTGTTTTGTTGACGTTGAGTGTGAGGTTATTTTCCTGACACCACACTCCGACGGCCCTCACCTCCTCCCTGTAGGCCGTCTCGTCGTTGTTGGTAATCAAGCCTACCACTGTAGTGTCGTATGCAAATTTGATGATTGAGTTGGAGGCGTGCATGGCCACGCAGTCGTGTGTGAACAGGGAGTACAGGAGAGGGCTCAGAACGCACCCTTGTGGGGCCCCAGTGTTGAGGATCAGCGGGGTGGAGATGTTGTTACCTACCCTCACTACCTGGGGGTGGCCCGTCAGGAAGTCCAATACCCAGTTGCACAGGGCGGGGCCACGGTCTCGAGCTTGATGACGAGTTTGGAGGGTACTATGGTGTTAAATGCTGAGCTGTAGTCGATGAACAGCATTCTCACATAGGTTTTCCTCTTGTCCAGATGGGTTAGGGCAGTGTGCAGTGTGGTTGCGATTGCGTCGTCTGTGGACCTATTGGGGCGGTAAGCAAATTGGAGTGGGTCTAGGGTGTCAGGTAGGGTGGAGGTGATATGGTCCTTGACTAGTCTCTCAAAGCACTTCATAATGACGGAAGTGAGTGCTACGGGGCGGTAGTCGTTTAGCTCAGTTACCTTAGCTTTCTTGCGAACAGGAACAATGGTGGCCCTCTTGAAGCATGTGGGAACAGCAGACTGGGATAAGGATTGATTGAATATGTCTGTAAACACACCAGCCAGCTGGTTTGCGCATGCTCTGAGGACGCGGCTGGGGATGCCGTCTGGGCCTGCAGCCTCGCGAGGGTTAACACGTTTAAATGTTTTACTCACGTCGGCTGCAGTGAAGGAGAGTCCACAGGTTTTGGTAGCGGGCCGTGTCAGTGGCACTGTATTGTCCTCAAAGCAAACAAAGAAGTTGTTTAGTCTGTCTGGGAGCAAGATGGGTCTGGTTTTATTTTTGTAATCCGTGATTGACTGTAGACCCTGCCACATACCTCTTGTGTCTGAGCCGTTGAATTGCGACTCTACTTTGTCTCTATACTGACGCTTAGCTTGTTTGATTGCCTTGTGGAGGGAATAGCTACACTGTTTGTATTCGGTCATGTTTCCGGTCACCTTGCCCTGGTTAAAAGCAGTGGTTTGCGCTTTCAGTTTTGCGTGGATGCTGCCATCAATCCGCGGTTTCTGGTTTGGGAATGTTTTAATAGTTGCTGTGGGTACGACATCGCCGATGCACTTGCTAATAAACTCGCTCACCGAATCAGCGTATTCGTCGATGTTGTTGTTTGACGCAGTGCGGAACATATCCCAATCCACGTGATCGAAGCAATCTTGAAGCGTGGAATCAGATTGGTCGGACCAGCGTTGAACAGACCTGAGCGCGGGAGCTTCCTGTTTTAGTCTCTGTCTATAGGCTGGGAGCAACAACATGGAGTCGTGGTCAGCTTTTCCAAAAGGAGGGCTAACTTAAGCATTGTATGAAAGTCATCACTACTGAGTATACTTTGTGTTTTTCAAAGTGCTTAATTCGTTCACAAACAGACAAACATTGGTTTTATAATCGGCACTCTCTCACGACTATGTGGCTTGGTTGTCAAGAGAAATAAAGTGACACGTTTGCTAGGGATAATTTTGGCAAACTCTCTCCTGACTTGTCTAGAAAACAGACAACTTTACGGCTTTATCCACAAGTGTTCATTAGAATGGTAACAGTCAGGCCTTCTGGCAAACCTGGACTGAGATGGAGAGAGAGCGGAAGGGGGGTGGACACAGAATTAGAGGTAGGGAGAGAGAGGAGGAGAAGATATGGGAATAAGATAGAGGAAAATAGAGGGTTAGGCGAGAGAGAAAGAAAGAAAGAGTAGGGACAGTGAAGTAAAGGCACTTAAGGCTATCCCTCAGTTTGCCAATGGTCAACATGCATCATTTTATTGTTTTCATAGGGATTAGAGTGAAGTGTGTTTTGACACAGCCACAAACAAAGCAATATGCTGCTACAGTATGTAAATGGGATAAAGAAGAGGATAGCCCTCCAAGCAATGAACACTCAACTTGGATGCAGCATGAATATCCATTTTGGAAGCCGATGAGTGTAATTTGGCCTTATTCCGTAAATAGCATTGAAGACAGTTCTTGGTGTCTGTTAAAGTGAGTATTTGGTGTCCAAGCCACAACAACGACAAATCCAAATCTGGTAGCCTGTAGTGCAACTGACAGAACTGGTCTACCATACAGTTTATTGTGAGAGGAAAAGGAGGCACAGTCGCCTCTGTTTCAGGAGAATAGTTTATTTGGAGAATTATTTATCTGTAACTGTAGGTTTGTTTTTAATCGAGAATTTTTGCCTAAATATTTAGCTTTAAGGGTACAAATTAGAAACAGTGTGAATGTTCAAGTTAAGCCTTACTGTATGTCTATACTTTCCCTTTGCAGCATAATCTGAATGTGCATGACACAACATCTCAAATGATTGTTTCTGTAGCTAGCATGGTTTTGACAGAACGGGGAAAATAGGAGAGTTCTCTGTTGACACCCTGTTCTGCATCAATATAGTAATTTGGATAATTGCATTACGAAGCCACATGGGATGTGAATCTTGTTTCTCTTGCTGTAAGGAAATAATTATTTATTTCATCTGAGAGAAATAACTTTTTTCTCTCTGTAGTGTGCTTTACTAGTTAAATGGCCCACTATTGATAATGAAATGTATGGGTTGCCGCTGAAGTGATGTGGCCTATTTTGTAGAGCAGTGCTAATTTTCACTTCTAAATCACAATTACGCAATCATAGTCAGCGACATTGATTGTATGTCTCTGCAGAGAAATGTTTTAATCTAGAAAACATAGTATACTGGTCGAGTAGGAACATATATTTATGGCATTTCTCAGGCATACATTTCCAGCTTCTGGTGGAAGCACATCCTCATAAAAATACATTATATTTAGGACAAAAATGGCTAGTGAAAATGATGTAGATGTTCACATTTGTTCTATGCATTTTAATAAGTAAGATTATCCCATTGATCAGGTTTTCGTTGTGACACACTTTGAAGTCAGTCATACTGTATACTTGTCACGCCCTGACCATAGAGAGCCCTCGGTTCTCTATGGTGTTTAGGTCAAAACGTGACTGGGGGGGTTATCTAGTTGATAGATCTCTAGGTTGGTGGTTTGTGTGGTTCCCAATTAGAGGCAGCTGGTAATCGTTGCCTCTAATTGGGGATCATATTTAGGTAGGCTTTTTCCCCACCTGCATTTGTGGGATATTGATTGTTTGTGTTAGTGTGTTTGGACACTACGTCCTCACGGTCTTTGTAAGTTTTTTTATTTTGTTTTGTTAGTTTCACTTAAATAAATATGTGCAACTATACTCATGCTGCGCCTTGGTCTGCTCATTTCCAAGATTGTGACAATACTGTAGATGGCTCTGTTTATATTCAGTTGATCAGATTACTGGTTAACCAATATTATTTTTGATTTAGAAGTCTTTCAATCAGTTAAATAAAAGTGAAGAGATAGATGACCTGCTTTCATTTGCGTTGCACCTACCACACACAAAAACAAACACAAACAAAACTAGGAGAGTGCAGTTTTTCCCTTTCTTTTGTCTTCAATTCCATATGTCTAATGGATGCATCGTTAGTGGTCTGAAGGCACGTAGGTACGTGTTTCTCACTTTCTGCCTGCTGCTGAAAATGACTTTTCTGCCTTAACTCCCTGTGGCATCCACACTCGTTGGCGATAATAGGTGAGTGGTGTCTTTGAAGGCTTATATTGCAGCTGCGTAGAGAGAGAAAGATAAACAGAGAGGGAGGAGGAAGAGGGAGCGGTGAAAGTGATTCTGCCGTCTCATAGGCTGAATAAATTAGCCAAAACAGCATGATTTCAACGATAGGCTGCAGCTCAGGTTTGAATAAGAATGAATCCTTCATCGCAGCCTTGTGTAGGTGCACTGAGAAGACAAGGCAACAGGGAAATACTAACTGTCAAATTGCCTTCCTTACGTGCTCCCACTTCTATCCAGCTATCCTCCTCCACTCAATTTGAGTTATGATTTGAAACGCTGTTATTGTGCCAATAAGGAATGCGCAACTATTAGCAGTTAGGAGTATGTATGGGGTTTCTATGCTCAATGTCCTCGTTATCGTTATTGTCTCCACCCCCTCCAGGTGTCGCTTGTTTTCCCCAGTGTATCTATCCCTGTTTCCTGTCTCTCTGTGCCAGTTCGTCTTGTATGTCCAAGCCTACCAGCAGTTTTTCCCGGTTTCCTGCTTTGCCTTTTCTCCTTTTTCTAGTCTTCCCGGTTTTGACCCTTGCCTGTTTCTGGACTTTGTACCCGCCTGCCTGACCATTCTGCCTGCCCTGACCTCGAGCCTGCCTGCCACTCTGTACCTCCTGGACTCTGATCTGGTTATGACCTTTTGCCTGTCCACGAACGACCATTCTTTTGCCTATTCCCTTTGGATTTATTAAACATCTTAATCTCCAACCATCTGCCTCCTGTGTCTGCATTTGGGTCTCACCTAGTGTCATGATACTATAGTTTGCTGAACAGCCTACATTATCTTACTGTGAATAAAGGGCTAGTGTTTCGGTGATGGTTAGAATTATAAATTGTATGAGTATGCACATTTTTACACACACAAAGCATATTATTCTGTCTTGTTCATACACATGTACAGAGACAGAAACAGTTCTATACATACATACCTTCTCTTACTGTTTTACACACACACACACACACGATGTAGCTCACATAATGGCCAATCTTTGACACAAGTCACAGCTTTGGATCAATATGAAGCAGTGAGACCTTGTACACACACAAAGAAAAAAACAATTAGCTGAAAATGCAGTGATCCAGGAGGGTACCCAATGACTCCATTTGCCACAAAATGGGATTCTTTCAAAGACACACAAGTTCTGTGTATCTATTTGACAATAAACAAAAGCTTTAGCCCAGCTAGCTCTACTTTCACAGGCTAGTGCTCCCAGGCCTCTTGAACGCCACACCTTTGTATTTCTATTTTTACATCTGTGGATAAACCGCACTAAAGATTGATATAGAGAGGCAAGAGGAGTGATCTCTCCATAAGGACAACATGCTGCATCCCCCCAGATCTATTTATTAATCTCCTACATCTGTCTTCAATCACTGTAATTAATTCAGCCAGATAACAAGGCATTAATAGGCGGTGGTGGGTAGATGAAGGGATGGAGGTGGAGGAGAGGAAGAGGAGAACGGCAGAAGGAGGACACAGATATTACTGTGAATCTAACCATTATCCTGGGTGATGTAAAAGCACAGCAGTGGTGTTTGTGTGTGCACGTGTGAGCATGCATGTGCGTACATGCATTCGTATTACATACATATTGTACTGTATGTATGACTAACAAGACCCACTTGCTTTTCTGGTTATGAAATGCTAATGTTGCTTATATCTCAACAGTGGGTATAAATGCTAAGAAGTACTCAGTAATCCTGATGACAAATGGTGCAGTACTATGGTGAACACTACTTATCAGCCTATACATACATGCGTGTTGGTTTGAGAGGAGGGACAGTTATTGGTCATTGGTTTGCATTGACAGGAATCGTTCAAGATGATGAATGTTTAGTGTGGTTGCATTCATCCCTTCCTTCAACACAGGCATTGTATTTCTTCTACCAATTCTCATTTCCACCCGCGCGCTTTGTGTACCAAAGCGCACACACACACGCACACGTGGAAGCATACACATCTGCACACACACACACACACACACACACTCTTCATCATTCTTTCTTGAAAATCCTTATCTGTTGTAGTCATTAAAGGCAAACCAACACATACTAACTCTTGTACGTAAACAATGTTATGCCATCGGTCTATCTATTGCCATTGTTATCAACACCCCTCTCGCACCCATGCACGCACATGCATTAAATCACACACAGTCACCGCCTACCAAAACTCAAGTGTGTTCTAAACCAATTGTCCTGTCCTCTCCTACAGATCCCTCTGTACACCAGAGGCAGAACCCGCCAGCCACCGATCTCTGCTACAAGAGTGATATCAGCAGCCTTATGGAGTTCAGCACCCCAGACTCCTCTCTGGACAAAGGTAAGCCACTACCTACACTCTCTACGCACTGTAGCGACATATAAACGGGCAACCCTAGTGTAGATACAGCCTGCAGCAACATTGTTTCAAGCTATCAAGAAATACATTGGAGTATGATAGTGTGCAACTTTGTCTGGTTGCACCCCTTTTAATATTTTGGTATGTATCTTTTTGAATGTGCTCCTATACCCTATAATACCTAACAGAGCGTTTGCTTTCAGATTCAGTACAGCTATAGTGTCCATGTCCTGGCCTCTATATAGGCCTGTGGGATGGTGAGAGCACTGGTAACTGATGATCGCACCAGTGCACACAAGTCCCTCCTGGGTAATCCAACCTGGCAACGCAGACAGATCCAGTATGGATCCTCCAGCCCCAGTCAGGCTCTCCCTGTGCCTGGAGCTGGCTGGAAAATCATGACGTTGTATTTAGGACTTCAGCTCAGTGCTAGTGTATGATTGTCAGTGCAAGGCTGCATGTACAGTGGGACTAACGGGATCTAGGATCAGTGTACCATACCAGAGTCCAAATTGCATGTTTTTCGAGGTAATGAGTAAAACTGACCTTGGATCAGTGCTTTTGGGGCACCTACAGTGGTTCCTCCTTTAAAGTTGCGTCATACTGCGGCACACCTTGCAGGCTGCTGCAGCGTTCTGTGGCACGTTATCTATTTGTCAGCCATTTTTTTCTGTTAATGCAAGTTATTGCTAGTTTGACCACCAGAGGGCATCTTTGAGAAGCATTTGATAGTCTTCCGTATTGGCATTACCAGAGAATTTAAAACCTTTTTTTGTAATAACATAGTATATGAAATTGATTTTCAGAAATTTAGCTTAATATTATGGTCTTTCTATTCAGAGAAAAACGAAACCATCAGGGTTTCCGTTAGGATGGGAATGGAAAATATGCCGCTGTACAACGGGAGGAAGGAGTAGGCTGTCCTTGTAAATAAGAATTTGTTCTTAACTGACTTGCCTAGTTAAATAAAGGTTACACTAAGAGCATAACATTTCTGCACCCTAGTTTTCTAATTCTTGTCTAACCAATACCCAAACGGATATTAAGTGAAAATAAAAATCTAATTGACTAATCAAGACCAGTCCCCATGCTTGCCTCAGAGCAGCGGGAAACGGTGCTAAAATAGTTGTAGGCTTTGGCTTCTAACTTCAATATGTTCTTTAAATAAATAAGACCTACACCATTTTTAACAGCACATTACTCAACACTAGTGAGACTCATTTTGCCTATGGTAGGCCTACAGTATATCGAAAAATAATAATAATTCAATGATGTGTCTCTCCGCCAATTACATTTAGAGGATTGGAGGACTCTAAATTAATATCTAAGGGCCATTTTCCGTTAGATATTCTCACAGATCCTAAGGGGCTTTTATATAATTCTAAATTAATTAATAATAATAATAAAATCAACATGTTGGAGATTTTGTTTACATTTAACTTAGAGTGAGCGAGAAAAAGGCAATTCTTGAACATGGGGTGAGACATTCTCACTAATTTGTAAATAAAGCCAGTTTGTTATTTAGAATTATTAATTTCTAAAGAAACCTAACTTGATTATTTAGCAGACATCACTTGCTTATATTCATGAAGATGATGAGCGATTGCAAAGGCAATCTGTAATCTGCTGGCATCACGGCACAACATCAACATCGCTCTAATTACAGTCAGAAGACAGTTGAAGAAACTTGCGTGGACTTATGGAAATGCTCGGTAAGAAATTATATATATATTCTTTTTTTTAAATCATCATAACATTACCCATGTGTGTTCTCTTGTTTTGTACTGTTCTGGAGTTTCGACCCAATGATTCATCTGACAAACAAAGAACTTTGCGTCCTGCAGGGCCAGGCATGGATCAAAACTGGTGAGACATTCAATAATGTCATCTTCACAGACGAATCAACCGTGGCCCTTGAGCAATTTGCTCAAAATTGCTACAGAAACAAAGGAAGAAGATCAAGCAAGCTGAGTCCCAAGCATCCACTCAAACTCCATGTGTGGGGGGCCATGTCTCGCCAGGGACCTGGCCCATATTTGATTTTTGATGGTAATTTTGGATATTTACAAAGCAAAAGGTACATCAAATATTGTGGCCTACACCTCACGGACTGTTATGTGTTCCACAATAATTCACTCTTGCCTCCTTTTCAGGTATCATGGCTCGAGAATTCTTTGAGGAAGAAATCATCAAGAGATATGCTGGACCCTATGTCAGAAAGGTGTTTCTGGGTACACATAATTTCTTTCAAGGTAGCAATATTTTGTTATGTTGAGGCCTATTTACATGTATATTTATATTATTGTACCTAATTTCGGCTATTAGGCTAAATAAAAAATGTTCTTCTCCAAATGCAGACAATGACCCAAAACACTGCCGCCCGGGTTTGCATTGCAAATGACGGCATAAACTGAGTAAGTAGACCTTTATGTAGTAAAATAAAGGTTAAATAAAAATACATACATAAATGAAAACACCTTCGGTAGGCCTACAGTACATCTACAAATATTATTTTCATCTCTACATGTAGGTCTCCTGATTTGAACTTGTTTGGCATCAACTGAAAACATTAACTCGTAACTGTGCCAACCCGACAAGCAAATATGAACTGGTCAAGGCCATCAAGATGTTTTGGCTAGAGAAATTGACGATACAACAATGCAGGGTTTTACCTGTGGTCGTGGAGCTGGGTGGAAGTGCGACTAAAATATCTGCATTTGAATGTCTTTTTTCTCGTTATTTTATTAATGAAGAAATACTGTACTACTGTTTTGAGTTAAATCTAACACTAACACTAGAGTACTTAACTTGAAATGTATTCGATGCTTGAGGGATTTTCACAACAGTAGCCAGGTTATACAAAGTCTATTATCTTGCTAATAGGAAACATTTGCATGATGGGCTACACCTGCTACAGTTGATGTGTTCACTATTATTCTACAATGTAGAAAATAGTCAAATAAAGAAAAATCCTGGAATGAGTAGGTGTCCAAACTTTTGACTGGTACTTGCTTAATTAATTAGATTAATATTATGGTTTTTCTATTCCCCCCCCAAAAAAATGAAAAACCCTCTGGGTTTCCATTAGGACGGAACGGAAAACATGGCGCTGTACAACGTGACGGTCGGCAGTGCAGTACAGTACAGTACTGGGCTATTTAGCCAAAGAATCCCTGCAGGGCACGCAGGAGACCGGCTATTAGACAATTCCTTAGTAAAGGTTGAATAGTCTATTGTTCAGCTAATAGCCATCCTGCTACGCTTGTGAAAAACGAATAATAATACTTTTTCCTCTTTCCACATTTTTTAAGATTCCAATTGATAAAGTGTTTTTAGTCACAATCGGCCCCAACCCCAATTAATACATTTGGGCACAGTCGACAGCGTGCTGGACTTCGGTCTAGAATGTTGAGGGTTTAAAACCTGCTCCCTGCTTGTTTCATTACATTATTATTCCGGTCTCAGAGCAAATAGCGTGGATTGTTACTCCCATCTCGTTCCACGCCCTCGTTCATGCGTCATTCTTCGCCTGAGTGGCTCGCTTCTGGACGTGCTGGCAAGATGTACTGTTTTTTATTCTGTAAATATGAATTACATATCAGCTTTTACTTAAATCATGTTTCTAGTCTTTTGCATAGTTACAATGTGTAATCATTGATGTCCCAGGAGCAGGAGTGGTAAACACTGTTGAAGTGTATAATTGTAATACATACATGCATCATGCAAAAAATGGAGTTTGATACACCTGGTATTGGATATGACTGACTGATTTTCGTAAATTAACATATTCCTCTCAATTGTACATGTTTTGCTTGACTCGTTATGACGTTATAATTACTTAAATTTGCTTCCAGCATAATGCTTTGTCAGCCATCTTTGCTGAAGAATGTCACCAGGGACGGGTGGCTCGCATCAAATTCGTCATTGGAACCACTCGATATGATTGGTCATATAAAAACCTTGGGACCCAAATGCATAACGAATGCTCTAACTTCTCCTTGCGGTGGTCTGCAGCAATGAATTCCTGCAGTGTAAGCTCGCAACTTTTAAAGGAGGAACCACTTTGGGTGAATCTACAGAAGTGGTGCAAATTGCAGTCCCGCCCCAAAATAACTTTAAAAAAATCAGATTAGTCTCCAAACATTTATATACATCATGATATGTTCTGATTCAATCCAAAGCAATAACAAACATATTGTTAAATTAACATAGTACAAAGTCATTGTTTATACACCTATTTATATTGAGAGGTGGTTGTCTCAAACCCGGAGTCCTAAACTTCATGTTTGAAAATAAAGCAATTAATGATTTTCTTTTTACACTATTATTTCAATAGAACATGTTGAGTTGGTATATTATAACATTGAAAGATAATGATCTAATTAGTAGTTTTGTTTATCTTTAAACATCTTTCTCAAAAAAGTGCTGTCCCACCTTTTGATGTCCCTACCAAAACACACACATTTTTATTTGTAATAATTTAACCTTTATTTAACTAAAAGACTGAAAAATGAATGTGCCTTAAGCCACACCCCTACACATATCCCCAGGTGATGGGATTGCACTACTCTCCAGCATGGCCACATGGTGAGTAATTTGGTAAATATCATGTATTTTTAAGAAGTGTAAGTACTGCACATCTACTATATCAAGAAATATGTAAATCACGGTTTTGGGACAAAAATAAATGTTTGATGGGATGTACATTTGTTCAAATGAAAGATAGCCATCCATATGTTAGCTATGGGGATTCTTTAAAGTCCAAAATAAGTAAAAATTGTCCCAACCAAAACAGTCAAAACCAACACAATTTAGACAATAAAGATAGAGGTCTCGTCTTTGTATCTGTCATTATGGTGTCTGTGACAACGCCATTGAGACTATCTCCATTTTAAAGTTGCATGCGCCATGATACAGAGGACCACCATTTGGGTAGTGGACAAGCGCACACTTCAGGAAGAATGGGAGAGTATTGTGATGCACAGCCAGCCGGGGGGCTCCAACCCTCAGGGCCAAACATTCACTTCTATTTGGCCAAAACATAGATATCTATAATGTGCTATACCGTAGTGTACTGTATTGTGCTCTACTGTACTCTTGAGGGGGCTTAACTGGCGCTACACAGATTTGTGACGGGGCTATAGCCCCCCTAGCCCCGGTGTAGCGCCGTGCATGATATACAGCGATGAGTTTCTCTCTTTCATAACGAGGAACGCCCACAATGTGTTTTGTACGGGGAAGTGCTTAGTAATGACTCTCTCAAAACGAACAAATTAATAAAACGACACGTCCTGACCAAACATCCACAGCATGATGGTAAACCCAGATATTTCTTTCAGAACAGGGCAGAATGCTTCAGGAAACGGTGCTTCAACAGTGGAAAGTAAGTCAGCTAGCGAGGCATTGTTGTCATTTTATAACAGATGATGATCAGCAGAAATAAGGGAGTACTAACTCTCATTGTAGTAGATGTAAGTTTCTCTTTCAAACAATCCCCTGGCCTTTTACACAGCTAACGTTAATAGCTAACATTAGCCAAAGCAAGTTATCTTCATCTGTACTGTTAAAGTTTAAAAAATGATCAGGCCTACTGTTGTAGATCTTACTGTAGAAATGATTGTTGAAAACGAGTCTAGGTTGGAACTGTTGCTGTTAAAATACAATAGTTTGTATTCTTAACTGGAATAAACTGATTTGAAGCCAGATGCTTTTTGAGGCAAACACACTCACACAGTTCAGGGTTGCTCATCTACAGCAGGAAGTGGTCTCCTGCCTGACTGATAACACACTCACACAGTTCTGGGTTGCTCATCTACAGCAGGAAATGGTCTCCTGCCTGACTGAGAAAGCAGTAGATGTTCTGGTCCAGTTTGGCACCACATACCTATGTGAGTCAGGGTTCTGAACTCTGACATACTTAAAAAACAAGTACAAGAACTGTCACGCGGGACTAGGTGGGTGAAGGAATCAGACGCAGAGAGTTCCACTTAAGAAAAGTGCTCCTTTTACTATTGCACACAAAAAAATTATAAGCCCAAACATACAGGGCGCAGAGAACAACTTTTCAACCCAAAACACAGGGTGCCAAGTAAATAGGAAAAATAATACACCTCTACCTAAAACACACACACGTAACATAAAGACAATCCCGCACAAAACAAGGGCGGGTCTACCTACTAAATATAGGGAAGCTCATTAACCAAAAACAACAAACACAGGTGAAAGTAATAAGACAAAACAAACAGACAAACGAAAAAGGGATCGGTGGCGGCTAGTAGGACGGTGACGACGACCGCCGAGCACCGCCCGAACAGGCAGGGGAGCCAACTTCGGCTGAAGTCGTGACAGGAACAGTTTCAAGGCTGAGCATGACCTCAGAATAGACACGTTCTGAGAACGTCAACCAGCCTCACACCTCTCATTAGGACTGTGTGTGTGTGTGTTTTCTGAACTACATCTGTGTGATGTGATCAATCAGTTCATTCCAGTTCAGAATAAAAAATATGTATTGTATTTTAACAGCAACACATCCAACCTAGACAGATATGTAGGAGTGTTTTTAATGGGGGAAAAGAAACATTAATAGACATATGGATATTTCATTTAATTGTTATTTGTTTTTGTATATAGTTGCATATTTTCTAAGCTTGGGCGTAGGAAAACACACAATTTCTAATTTGGGTCCCAGGCTGAAAAAGTTTAAGAACCCTTGCTTTACAGTCTTATTCTAAAATGGATTCAATATTTCCCCCCCCCCCTCATCAATCTACACACAATATCCCATAAAGACAAAGCAAAAAAACAGTTTTGAAATGTTTGCTAATTTATAAAAAAAAAAATGAAAAAATGAAATATCACATTTACATAAGTATTCAGACCCTTTACTCAGTACTTTGTTGAAGCACTTTTGTCAGCAATTACAGCCTTGAGGTATCTTGGGTATGATACTGCAAGCTTGGCACACACGTATTTGAGGAGTTTCTCCCATTCTTCTCTGCAGATCCTTGCAAGCCCTGTCAGTTTGGATGGGGAGTGTCCCTACACAGCTATTTCAGTTCTCTCTAGAGATGTTTGATTGGGGTCAATTCCATGCCCTGGCTGGGCCACTCAAGGGCATTCAGGGGCCTGCGTCATCTTGGCTGTGTGCTTAGGGTCGTTATCGTGTTGGTTTTCATTAAAGATCTCTGTACTTTGCTCCATTCTTCTTTCCCTCGATCCTGACTAGTCTCCCAGTCACTACCACTGAAAACTATCCCCACAGCATGATGCTGCCAACACCATGCTTCACCGTAGGGATGGTGCCAGGTTTCCTCCAGAAGTGACACTTGGCATTCAGGCCAAAGAGTTCAATCTTGGTTTCATCAGACCAGAGAATCTTTTTTCTCATGGTCTGAGAATCCTTTAGGTGGATTTTGGCAAACTCCAATTGGTCTGTCATGTGCCTATTACTGAGGAGTGATTTCCGTATCGGCCACTCTACATTAAAGGTCTGATTGGTGGAGTGCTACAGAGATGGTTGTCCTTCTGGAATGTTCTATCTTCAGAGGAACTCTGGAGCTCTGTCAGAGTGACCATCGGGTTCTTGGTCACCTCCCTGACATAGGCCCTTCTCCCCTGATTGCTCAGTTCGGCCCGGCGGCCAGCTCTAGGAAGAGTCTCGGTGGTTCCAAACTTCTTCCTTTTTAAGAATGTGTTCTTGGGGACCTTCAATGCTGCAGAATTGTTTTGGTACCGTTCCCCAGATCTGTGCCTCGACACAATCCTGTCTCGGAGCTTTACGGACAATTCCTTCGACCTCATGGTTTGGTTTTTGCTTTGACAACCTTGGGACCTTATATAGACAGGTGTGTGCCTTTGTAAATCACGTCCAATCAATTGAATTTACCACAGGTGGACTCCAATCAAGTTGTAGAAACATCTTAGGGATGATCAATGGAAACAGGATGCACCTGAACTCAATTTTGAGTCTCATAGGAGTGAATCTGAATTGTTATGTAAATAAGATATTTTGTTTTTCATTTTTAACAAATTAGCAAAAATGTCTACACTTGTTTTCGCTTTGTCATTGTGGGTTATTGTGTGTAGATTGATGAGGGGGATTTAAAAAAAATCCATTTGAGAATAAGGCTGTAACGTAACAAAATGTGGAAAAAGGGAAGGGGTCTGAATACTTTGTGAATGCACTGAATGTCTATCTACATTTGACATTTTAGTCATTTAGCAGACACTCTTATCCAGAGTGACTTACAGTTAGTGCATTCATTTTAAGATAGCGAGGTGGGACAACCACAAACATTTTCCTCAATAAAGGAGGGGGTGTTGTGGGTTTATTTAAAATATTATTTGAAAAGGTTGTGTTTCAAATGTTTTTTATCTTTATTTAACTCGGCAAGTCAGTTAAGAACAAAGTCTTATTTTCAATGATTGCCTAGGAACAGTGGGTTAACTGCCTTGTACATATTTTTACCTTGTCAGCTCGAGGATTCAATCTTGCAACCTTTCGGATACTAGTCCAACGCTCTAACCACTAGGCTACATGCCGCGCCAGATGGGCAGGGACTCTGCTGTCCTAGCTTCAAGGGGACGCTGGTTCCACCATTGGAGTGCCAAGACAGTGAACAGCTTGGACTGGACTGAGTGGGAGCTGCCCTCCCGTAGGGGTTGGATTTCCAAGAGACCAGATCACACCTGACATATATTGGAAGATATGCGTGCTGAAAGTTTTGGGGAAAAGAATACAATTGAGCTTTGATTTAAATACAACAACAAAAAAGTGTTAAACAAATAAAAATATAAACTCAGCAAAAAAAGAAACATCCCTTTTTCAGGACCCTGTCTTCCAAAGATAATTCGTAAAAATCCAAATACCCTCACAGATCTTCATTGCACTGTTTCCCATGCTTGTTCAACGAACCATTAACAATTAATGAACATTCATCTGTGGAACGGTCGTTAAGACACTAACAGCTTACAGACGGTAGGCAATTAACGTCACAGTTATGAAAACTTAGGACACTAAAGAGGCCTTTCTGCTGACTCTGAAAAACACCAAAAGAAAGATGCCCAGGGTCCCTGCTCATCGGTGTGAACGTGCCTTAGGCATGCTGCAAGGAGGCATGAGGACTGCAGATGTGGCCAGGGCAATAAATTGCCACGTCTGTACTGTAAGACGCTTAAGACAGTGCTACAGGGAGACAGGACGGACAGCTGATCGTCCTCGCAGTGGCAGACCACGTGTAACAACACCTGCACAGGATCGGTATATCCGAACATCACATCTGCGGGACAGGTACAGGATGGCAACAACAACTGCCCGAGTTACACCAGGAACGCACAATCCCTCCATCAGTGCTCAGACTGTCCGCAATAGCCTAAGAGAGGCTGGACTGAGAGCTTGTAGGCCTGTTGTAAGGCAGGTCCTCACCAGAAATCACCGGCAACAACGTTGCCTATGGGCACAAACTCACCGTCGCTGGACCAGACAGGACTGGCAAAAAGTGCTCTTCACTGACGAGTCGCGGTTTTGTCTCACCAGGGGTGATGGTCAGATTCGCGTTTATCATCAAAGGAATGAGCGTTACACCGAGGCCTGTACTCTGAAGCGGGATCGATTTAGATGTGGAGGGTCCTTCATGGTCTGGGGCGGTGTGTCACAGCATCATCGGACTGAGCTTGTTGTCATTGCAGGCAATCTCAACACTGTGCGTTACAGGGAAGACATCCTCCTCCCTCATGTGGTACCCTTCCTGCAGGCTCATCCTGACATGACCCTCCAGCATGACAATGCCACCAGCCATACTGCTCGTTCTGTGCGTGATTTCCTGCAAGACCGGAATGTCAGTGTTCTACCATGGCAAGCGAAGAGCCCAGGTCACTTTCCCATTGAGCACGTCTGCGACCTGTTGGCTCGGAGGATGAGGGCTAGGGCCATTCCCCTCAGAAATGTCTGGGAACTTGCAGGTGCCTTGGTGGAAGAGTGGGGTAACATCTCACAGCAAGAACTGGCAAATCTGGTGCAGTCCATGAGAAGGAGATGCACTGCAGTACTTAATGAAGCTGGGGGCCACACCAGATACTGACAGTGACTTTTTACTTTTGACCCCCCCTTTGTTCAGGGACACATTATTCCATTTCTGTTAGTCACATGTCTGTGGAACTTGTTCAGTTCATACAAATATTTATACATGTTATACATGTCCAATGCTCTAACCACTAGCCTACCTGCCAACCCACTGGATAGACTATCTAAACTTGCAGTAATCATGGCCGGATACCGACCGGACAGACTGGACACGTGTCCAGGGGGCTCCCATTGATTTTGTTAGTAGTTCTCCCTCCGATATCATATTAACATGGCATAAGTCATGGCAAAATGTGTAGAATTGCAGGATATTTGCTTTCAAAGAGCAAACATTTCTCCCCACCCCAAGGCACATGGGTTGAATTGCAGGAAATGTATAAATTAAGAATGTACACATTAAAATGTATGAAAACACAAGTACACACACGCACGCACATACGCCACACCCAACACACACACACCCCTGTGCAGGAGCAGCAACAGCGTGACGTAGCTGCTGTTTAAGTCTCGGGTCCAAGGTGCTGTAAACGTGCAAGCTCAGGGAAACACACACACCTACTCTGCATTGGCCAAGGCCTTGTATATCACCGTGAGTTTCCTCGGAATGGGTACAGGCTGCTGTGGTATCAGCAAATTCATCACGGACAAGCACTGAAACTCTCTCCCGTCCTCTCTCTCTCTCCTTCTCCCTATCCCTCTCTCTCTCTCCACTCTCCTTATCTTCCTCTTTCTCTCCTCTCTCTCTCTCGCTCTCTCCTCTTCCTCTCTCTCTACCCCTCCTTTCCTCCACGAGAGAAAGAAAGAGAGGAGGAGGGCATTAAGCTGGCAGCGTTATACCAGTAGAAGACAGGTGCTGCTTGTGCACATTTAAGTTCCGGTGATGTCAGTGGTTGGTTATTAATGGGTGTAGTGTGTGTGTCTGTCTGTCTGTCTGTCTGTGCATGTGTGAGTTTTATGGTATGCCACTGACCCTTGTACTGTATGCTATCTGCACTCATGCAGAGTTTGGTTGCTGTAATGGGAAGGTAAAGAGTAAGAGGTAGTAGAGGATACCGAGAAAAAGCGAGAGAGAGAGGGAGGGAATGAGAGGAAAAGAAAGAGGGAACAGGAAAAAGCCCATTGAGAGTCTCTGAATACCCGTACTTGCGTTCTAAATAGTAGGCAGGGCCGGCACAACCCAATAAGCGACATGAGCGACCGATTTGGGCCCTGCGGACGCTATGGGCCCCCCAAAATAAAAAAAACGAAACAATTCCCCATAGCAACTTGGTTGGGGTCTCAACCTAATGTTGAGAGTTACGATAGTAGAATACACAAGATGCAATTTCTAAATTGTGTTGTGCCTCTGCAGTTTTTATCTTGTTATGTCAGTCACTGACAGTCACTCAATTAGCCCATGTCAGCAAACATTTTTTTAGTTTGGTAGATAGTCAAGCCAACATTCTAAACATTGTAGTATTAATGGCCAAATTCCTGACCAAGCAGTTTGGGCACGTGCCAACAGGACCTGACCTACAGTGGGCCTCATTGATTTTGTTAGTCACTCTCAGATGATATTTTTTAGTACCTTGAGCGTGGCTGAGGTGCACCTGTGACCAGCTCGGAAACCGGATTGCACAGCGCAGAAGGTACGGTGGGATTTGAAATGGTCAATGATCTGTTTATTAACTTGGCTTTTGAAGACTTTAGAGAGGCAGGGCAGGATTGGTATGGGTCTATAACAGTTTGGGTCTAGAGTGTCACCCCCTTTGAAGAGGGGGATGACCGCGGCAGCTTTCCAATCTTTAGGATCTCAGACGATACGAAAGAGAGGTTGAACAGACTGGTAATAGGGGTTGCAACAATGGCGGCGGATAGTTTTAGAAAGAGAGGGTCCAGATTGTCTAGCCCAGCTGATTTTGCAGCTCTTTCAGAACATCTGCTATCTGGATTCGGGTGAAGTAGAAGCTGGGGAGGCTCGGGCAAGTGGCTGCGGGGGGGCTGTTGTTGGCCGGGGTTGGGGTAGCCAGGAGGAAAGCATGGCCGGCCGTAGAGAAGTGCTTATTGAAATTTTAGATTATCATGGATTTATCGGTGGTGATTGTGTTACCTTGCCTCAGAGCAGTGGGCAGCTGGGAGGAGGTGCTCTGGTTCTCCATGGACTTTACAGTGTCCCAGAACTTTTTGGAGTTGGAGCTACAGGATGCAAATTTCTGTTTGAAAAAGCTAGCCTTTGCAATTCTTGACTGACTGCGTGTATTGGTTCCTGACTTCCCTGAACAGTTGCATATCGCGGGGACTATTCGATGCTATTGCATTCCGCCACAGGATGTTTTTGTGCTGGTTAAGGGCAGTCAGGTCTGTAGTGAACCAAGGGCTATATCTGTTCTTAGTTCTACATTTTTTGAAAGGGGCATGCTTATTTAAGATGGTGAGTAAATTACTTTTAAAGAACGACCAGGCATTCTCGACTGACGGGATGAGGTCAAAATCCTTACAGGATACCCGGGCCAAGTCGATTAGAAAGGCCTACTCGCAGAAGTGTTTTAGGGAGCGTTTGATAGTGATGAAGAGTGGTCGTTTGACTGCGGACCCATAGCGGATGCAGGCAATGAGGCAGTGATCGCTGAGATCCTGATTGAAGACAGCAGAGGTGTATTTGGAGGGCAAGTTAGTCAGGATAATATCTATGAGGGTGCCCATGTTTACGGATTTAAGGTTGTACCTGGTGGGTTCCTTGATGATTTGTGTGAGATTGAGGTCATCTAGCTTAGATTGTAGAACTCCCGAGGTTTTAAGCATATCCCAGTTTACGTCACCTAACAGAACGAACTCTGAAGATAGATGAGGGGCAATCAATTCGCATATGGTGTCCAGGGCACAGCTGGGAGCTGGGAGCTGAGGGGGGGTCTATAACAGGTGGCAACAGTGAGAGACTTATTTATGGAGAGATTCATTTTTAAATTAGAAGCTCTAACTGTTTGGGCACAGACCTGGAGGGTAAGATAGAACTCTGCAGGCTATCTCTGCAGTAGATTGCAACTCCTCCCCCTTTGGCAGTTATATCTTGATGGAAAATGTTGTAGTTGGGTATGGAAATTTTTGGTGGCCTTCCTAAGCCAGGATTCAGACGCAGCAAGGACATCACGGTTGGCGGAGTGTGCTAAAGCAGTGAGTAAAACAAACTTAGGGAGGAGGCTTCTGATGTTAACATGCATGAAACCAAGGCTTTTTCGATTACAGAAGTCAACAAATGAGAGTGCCTGGGGACACGCAGGGCCTGGGTTAATCTCTACATCACCCGAGGAACAGAGGAGGAGTAGGATGAGGGTACAGCTAAAGGCTATCAAAACTGGTCATCTAGTGCGTTGGGGACAGAGAATAAAAGGAGCAGATTTCTGGGCGTGGTATAACAAATTCAGGACATAATGTGCAGACAGGGGTATGGTGGGGTGCGGGTACAGTGGAGGTAAGACCAGGCACTGAGTGACAAGAGAGGTTGCATCTCTGGACGTGCTGGTTATACCGGGTGAGGTCACCGCATGTGTGGGGGGTGGGACAAAGGAGGAATCTGAGGCATGTAACGTGGGACTAGGGGCTCCACTGTAAACTAAAACAATGATAACTATCCTAAACAACAGTATACAAGGCATATTGACATTTGAGAGAGACATAAAGCGAGGCATAAAGCAATCACATGTGTTGATTGGGAGAGCTAGCTAAGACAATGGGTAAGACGACAACAGCTAATCAACTAAGACAACAATAAAAGGTAAAATGGCAATGAATGGGCAGAGAGGGTCGGTTAACTACACACAGGGCCTGAGTTCGGGGCTAGGGCCGACAGATAAACAAAAAAATTAAAATAAACTAAATGGAGTACCGTGATAAATGAACAGTCTAACAGGCATCAGCTATGTAGCCAAGTGATCATATGGTCCAGTGAACAGCAATAGATGGTGCAGGGAAGCCGCGGCGTAGTCGTTACTACGCTAGCACGCGGGAGCAGGCCAGGATAAGTAGAAGCGTCTGCTCCAACGTCCGGTTGAGGGCACAGCGGATGGAATTACGTCTGCGGGTCAGTCGTGGTGGTACGGCAGGGCGTCGTGTCGACAAAAGGTCCGAGCCAGATGGCGAAAGAGGTATTGTAGTTGTAGTAATTTAGTTTGCTAGCCAGGAGATGCACCTGGCTCGCAGCTAACTGGTGCTGGCTTCGGGGCATGGGCGTTAGCCACTCGGTAGCAGCTAGCTAGCAGCGAGGATCCGCTGCAAAGGTCCAGAGCTTACGTATCCAGTAAGACTAGTGGATTCTAGCCGTGTCCGGGAGTCATCGGCTGGGTAGCCGGGTGATCACAGAGTGGGCCGGGAGGTGGGCCTGGCTCAGGGCTAGCTTCGGGGCTGGGTCACTCGGTGGCAGCTAGCTAGCTGTGATGATCAGTAGTAATGGTCCAGGGTTTACGGCAGGAATCCGGCGTTGTAGTGGAGAAAAACAGTCCGAGGCTGGTAGGTTTTTTCCAGGCTAAAGGAATACGGTTGCTGCCTGTGCAGAAGGTAAAGGACGCTAGCAGTGGCTAACAATGACTAAAAGGCTAAATGGCATCGTGTTGGCGAGCATTTTGCTGATGTCAACGTTCTGAACAAAGTGCCCCATGGTGGCGGTGGGGTTATAGTATGGGCAGGCATAAGCTACGGACAACGAACACAGTTACATTTTTATCAATGTCAATTTGAATGCACAGAGTTACCGTAACGAGATCCTGAGGCCCATTGTCGTGCCTTTCATCTGCCACCACCACCTCATGTTTCAGCATGATAATGTATGGCCCATGTCACAATGATCTGTACACAATTCCTGGAAGCTGAAAATGTCCCAGTTCTTTCATGGACTGCATACTCACCAGACATGTCACCCATTGAGCATGTTAGGAATCCTCTGGCTCAACGTGTACGACAGCATGTTCCAGTTCCCGCCAATATCCAGCAACTTCGCACAGCCATTGAGGCGTGGGACAACATTCCACAATCAACAGCTTGATCAACTCTATGCGAAAGAGATGTACTGCGCTTGAAATTATGACTGGTTTTCTGACCAACAGATGCAAGACTCTTCCTAGAGCTGGCCGCCTGTCCAAACTGAGCAATCAGGGGAGAAGGGCCTTGGTCAGGGAGGTGACCAAGAACCCAATGGTCACTCTGACAGAGCTCAAGAGGTCCTCTGTGGAGATGGGAGAGTCTTCCAGAAGGACAACCATCTCTACAGCACTCCACCAATAAGGCCTGTATTATAGTGCCGAGACGGAAGCCACTCCTCAGTAAAAGGCACATGACAGCCTACTTGGCACCTAAAGGACTCTCAGGCCATGAGAAACAAGATTCTCTGGTCTGATGAAACCAAGATTGAACTCTTTGGCCTGAATGCCAAGAATCACTTCTGGAGGAAACCTGGCACCATCCCTACTGTGAAGCATGGTGTTGGCAGCATCATGTTGTGGGGATGTTTTTCAGCGGCCGGGACTAGAAGACTAGTCAGGATCAAGGTTAAGATGAATGGAGCAAAGTACAGAGAAATCCTTGATGAAAACCTGCTCCAGAGTGCTCAGGACCTCAGAGAGGGGCAAAGGTTCACCTTCCAACAGGACAACAACCCTAAGCACACAGCAAAGACAATGCAGGAGTGGCTTCGGGGCAAGTCACTGTATGTCCTTGAGTGGCCCAGCCAAAGCCTGGACTTGAACCCGATTGAACATCTCTAGAGAGACCTGAAAGTAGCTGTGTAACGACGCTCCCCATCCAACTTGACAGAGCCCAGAGAGGATCTACAGAAAATAATTGGAGAAACTCCCCAAATACAGATGTGGCACACTTGTAGCGTCATATCCAAGAAGACTTGATGCTGTAATCACTGCCAAAGGTTCTTCAACAAAGTACTGAGTAAGGTTCTGAATACTTATTTCAATAATTTAAAAATATATATATTTACAACCATTTCTAAAAACCTGTATTATGTGTAGATGGATGAGGGGGAAAAAAACTTAATCTATTGTAGAATAAGGCTGTAACGTAACAAAATGTGGAAAAGGTCAAGGGGTCTAAATATTTTCCGAATGTACAGTATATTGACTGATTTCCTTATATAAACTGTAACTCAGTAAAATCTTTGAAATTGTTGCATGTAGTGTTTATATGTTTGTTCAGTGTAAAGACACAACAACACGATCTACAGGAAATATTTACACTCCTTCTATACAGAGTTCTGCACTGGAGTTTTAAACTCAGTGAGGGGCACAAGTGCATCTAGGTGAAGCATAATTTGCAGACTTTGCTTGCATTTTTGACATGGTGATGTGTGTCATATCGTATTATCCTCTCTAGTTCTCTCATATAGCCAGCCAGTGGCATTTTAATAACCTTGCGGAAGTCATATCTGTCTCAAGTATGATTGAGGCACATCCATGTTTCTCAAACGTCAAATTTCAAAGTTAAGTTTAGACATTATCTCCAAAATATTAAGGTTAGGCATTAACTCTGAATGGTTAAGGATTGGGGATAGGCTTAAAACAAAAATCTCAAACAACTTTCTATCGCTGGATTCAAACATGCATCCTTTGGCACCGGAGGCAGATGCTTACGCCCAGGCAAAACCAAAACCAGCATTAAGGTAACAGCACTTATTTTAGCCCCTATTGGCCAATTTCCACATCATCTCCAACATCCTCAGACATGGATGGACGTTGAATACTGACTTGTATAAAAGGTGACCGGCTGGATAAAAATGTTATGAAAACTGTCCAGTCACAATGTTTCAGACTGTGTGTCCTCTGGCCCAAAATATATAGACACATGGCATTGGTCAGAGGTGAACCCTGGTGAAAAAGGTTGTCCTCCCTGTCTCATCAAGACAAGGTTGATGTATTAATCTCCATTGGAGGCCATGCACTTGACCAGGAGTACTATGTGGTGTACGTGTGTGCGCCTGCGTCCCACTGTCCGTATGTCTCTATTCGCCTGTCCATCCATCCCGTCTGTCAGTTCTAAGTTCCCCATCAGTTTGTCTGTGAGCGACGTGGCTGCCAAGATCCAGTCAGTGGCTCTGACCTTACTCTACCTCTCACTCACCTCCTTTCGTGCCACTCTCTGTCCCCACAAGCAACAGACTGACAAGCCAATTCTACTCTTAATACTTCTCTTCACTTCTTCCCTGAAGTTCAAGTGGCTTTTAAAAAGCCTATTTGGCAGCTACTATTGGGTGACGTGGTAACGGCGGTGGGGACGGCAGGGGTGGAAGGGGCTGGATTTGCGGCTGGCAGCTTGGCTGAGTGGCAGCTGCAATGAGGCGCACGGCTGGATTATTGTTCCCCTGTGCTGATTAGGGAGTGAGAGAGAGAAGACAGAATGAAGGATATAGAACGTGAGAGAGCGAGAGAAAGAAGGATAGAGCGTTTGAGATAGAGAGAGAGAATGGCATTGGGCTAAGGAGAAGAGAAAGGGCGGAAGTAAGGAACATAGAAGAGAAACAGAGGGAGAAGAGGAAAGAAAGGGAGAACAATGAAGAGAGAGGACTTAGTCAGATATAGGGATGAGAATATTGGGAAAGGGAGATGATATGGAGACAGAGAAAAGAAGAGAGTGAGAGAGACTGGAGAGTAAGAAAGACAGGGATGACTGATATGGCCCAACAATGAAATTGTTGTTTCACTGGCGTCTGCACACAAGAGACTTAAAACATAAAGATAGCTATAATATTTATGCTAGTGTTCTTATTCTAATTATGTACACAGACATCCCCTCACATTCAGATGTTACCCCTATACCACAACTTTACCAGTTATTTGTCCGAGTGCCTGGGGGTAGGGAGGAATTGAAACTAAAGGCGTTTTCACACACAGTTTTGAGCTATATTTCAAATCATTGTATTTGTTTTTCATTTGGTTCAGTTGGTTTCACATTGCCAAATGCCAAACAAACAAAAATTCCTAAACAAAACCAAGCATCTATGCAAGTAATTTGTGTATTGGACAAAAATACTCACATTAAATCTATTTATGATTACCATAAAGTATCACTTGTGTGTTCCAATCTTCATATTACCTTCACTTTGGTGTTCCAACAATGTGTATTGTATTTTTTTCATATAAGCCCTTGCACACCGTTTTGTATATATATATTTGATCTGTATTGTTGTCCCACTTGTTTTCTTTGGTGCAAATAAAATAAATAACAACATGAGGGAGGAAACAGAGCAATCGCTGCTCTAACTGCGACCATATTCAGTAGCCTATATCCCCAGAAAAGCCCCCATCTCCGCTAATCTGCATCGGATACGGTCATGCGCTGCTACCTTAAGAATGTTTCAGAGATCTCAAGTTACTGTATGACGCTGTGTGCATTTCATCAAATGCTTGCAGTCAAACAATCAATAATACAACTCGGGTTCTTTTCCTGTGTTTGGTCCATACTGCGTTCTCACTGGCAGCGAACCACAGTACGGATTGCATTGAATCGGAACACTAAGTTGTTTAGTGTGCTCCCGATTGTGGATAGAATGGTCACATCCGAACTAAGGGGGTAAACGCACCAGAGTTCGGAACACCGCACGTGTGAAAGCCCCCTAACTGTGAGGTTACAACAGATCTATGCATTCCTCTTCACCACCCCATTTAGCCCTGGCTGACGCTAATAGTGATGAAGCGATATAATTAGGAATAAGAATACTAGAATAGACATGAACCTATTCTAGTACGCCGTTCCAAACGTCAGCCATGTTGGTCAGGGAGTTGGTAAACCATGGTTTGTCAGTGCCGTTATAGTGTAAAATAATGAATGTGAAGAATTTATCGAGCTAGCCAGTCAGTTTTGGAGGAATGATGCCATACATTTTTCAAATCAACTGCCAATAAATGCCAACGTTCCATTCAAACAATGCAGTCAGTCCACAGCCATACACCGGCTCAAATCAGTTGATGATAGGACTTAGACAAGTTGTAAATCCAGCAAGTACTGATATTGTATCATATAATAGCACTCACATCTTTCCAAGAAAACAAAATCTGAGACATTTTTGGTATGTTTACATATATTCTATAGGCTATTAAAATCGAAAATGGGTATAAAACCTGTATCAACTTTATTTAAAATTATATAAAATATTTTAGGCTGACTATTTTGAATTTATATTTATTATGGATCCCCATTGGCAGCAGCTACTCTTCATGGGGTCCAGCAAAATTAAGGCAGTTAATACAATTTTAAAAACATTACAATACATTCACAGATTTCACAACACACTGTGTGCCCTCAGGTCCCTACTCCACCACTACCACATATCTACAGTACTAAATCCATGTGTATGCATAGTGCGTATGTTATTGTGTGTGTGTGCGTGTGTGTGTGTGTGTGTGTGTATGCAAGTGTCTGTGCCACTGTTAGTGTTGCTTCGCTGTTCCATAAGTTTTTTTTTTAATCTGTTTTCTAAATCTAACTTCCTGCTTATGTCAGTTACTTGATGTGGAATAGAGTTCCGTGCGCCTCCCATAGTCTGTTCTGGACTTCTGGGGACTGTGGAGAGACCTCTTGTGGCATGTCTTCTGGGGTATGAATGGGTGTCCGAGCTGTGTGCCAGTAGTTTAGACAGACAGCTCGGTGCATTCAATATGTCAATACCTCTCATAAATAAAAGTATTGATGAAGTCAATCTCTCCTCCACTTTCAGCCAGGAGAGATTGACATGCATATTATTAATATTAGCTCTCTGTGCACATCCAAGGGGCCAGCCGTGCTGCCCTATTCTGAGCCAATTACAATTTTCCTAAGTCCCTTTTTGTGGCACCTGACCACACGACTGAACAGTAGTCAAGGTACGACAAAACTAGGGCCTGTAGGACCTGCCTTGTTGATAGTGTTGTTAAGAAGGCAGAGCATCGCAGACATCTTCCCATCTTACTTACTACTGCATCAATATGTTTTGACCATGACAGTTAACAATCTATGGTTATTCCAAGGAGTTTAGTCATCTCAACTTGCTCAATTTCCACATAATTTATTATAGGATTTGGTTTCGGGTTTAGTGAGTTTTGTTCCAAATACAATTCTTTAAGTTTTAGAAATATTTTGGGCTAACTTATTCCTTGCCACCCACTCTGAAACTAACTGCAGTCTTTGTTGAGTGTTGCAGCCATTTCAGTTGCTGTAGTAGCTGACGTGTATAGTGTTGAGTCATCTGCATACATAGACACTCTGGCTTTACTCAAAGTCATTAGTAAAAATTGAAAAAAGCAAGGGGCCTAAACCGCTACCCTGGGGAATTCCTGATTCTAACTGGATTATTTTTGAGAGGCTTCCATTAAAGAACACCCTCTCTGTTCTGTTAGACAAGTAACTCTTTATCCACATTATAACAGGGTGTGTAAAGCCATAACACATATGTTTTTCCAGCAGCAGACTATGATCGATAATGTCAAAAGCTGCACTGAAGTCTAAAAAGATAGCCCCCACAATCATTTTATCATCAATTTCTCTCAGTCAATCATCAGTAATTTGTGTAAGTGCTGTGTTTGTTGAGTGTCCTTCCCTATAAGCATGCTGAAATTCTGTTGTCAATTTGTTTACTGTAAATAGCATTGTATCTGTTTAAACACAATTTTTTCCAGAAGTTTACTAAGGGTTGGTAACAGGCTGATTGGTCGGCTATTTGAGCCAGTTAAAGGGGGCTTTACTATTCTTGGGTAGCGGAATGACTTAGCTTCCATCCAGGCCTGAGGGCACACGCTCTCTAGTAGGCTTAAATTGAAGATGTGGCAAATAGGAGTGGCAATATCGTCTGCTATTATCCTCAGTAATTTTCCATCCAGATTGCCAGACCCTGGTGGCTTGTCATTGTTGATAGACAACAATAATTTGTTCACCTCTTCCACACTGACTTTACGGAATTCAAACGTACAATTCTTATCTTTCATAATTTGGCATGATAAACTTGGATGTGTAGTGTCAGCGTTTGTTGCTTATCTTGCCAATGAATAAGTCATTAAAGTAGTTTGCAATATCAGTGGGCTTTGTGATGAATGAGACATCTGATTCAATGAATGAGTTGGCTTTTTTTCTCAAAATTTCATTTAAGATGCCCCAAAGCTTTTTACTATCTTTGTTTCATTGTGTAGTTAATTTTTCTTTTTATTTAGTTTAGTCACATGATTTTGGAATTTGCAGTATGTTTTGCCAATCATTTGGGCTGCCAGACTTAATTGCCATACCTTTTTCCTCATCCCTCTCAACCATGCAATTTTTCATTTCCTCATCAATCCAAGGGGATTTAACAGTTTTAACAGTCATTTTCTTAATGGGTGCGTGCTTATTAGTAACTGGAATAAGTAGTTTCATAAATGCGTCAAGTGCAGCGTCTGGTTGCTCCTCATTACACACCACAGACCAGCAAATATTGTTTACATCATCAACATATGAATCACTACAAAACTTATTGTATGACCTCTTACACAGTACACTATATTAGGCCCAGTCTTTGGAACTTTGGATTTCCTAGATATAGCTATCATATTGTGATCACTACATCCTATGGATTTGGATACTGCTTTAAAGCAAATATCTGCAGCGTTAGTAAAAATGTGATCAATACATGTTGATGATTTCAAAAACTTCTTAGTGATAGGGACTTCTTGTCAACAACATCCGGTGAAATTGGAGGGCGCGCAATTCAAATAAATAATTGTAATATTAAACATTCATGAACATGCAAGTATCTTATATAATTTAAAAGCTTAAATTCTTGTTAATCTAACTGTGTTGTCCGATTTACAATAGGCTTTACAGCAAAAGCATACCATGCGATTGTCTGAGGACGGCGCCCCAAATCAACATATTTTTCAACCAGCACAGGCTTCACAAAATCACAAATCACTTACTTTTGAAAATCTTCTTCTGTTTGCAATCCCAAGGGTCCCAGCTACAACATGAATGGTCGTTTTGTTAGATAAAATCCTTATTTATATCCAAAAAAAGTATGTTTAGTTAGCGCCATCGATTTCAGTAATCCACTCGTTCAACATGCAAAGGAATCCAAAAATCTACCGCTAAACTTCGTCCAAACAAGTCAAACAATGTTTCTATGTAATCCTCAGGTACCCTAAAATGTAACTAAACTATAATCTTTCATACGGAAAGTAGTATGTTCAATAGGAAAGTAAAATGAGTAAGCGCGCGCCCTCTTCCTCGCGCACCGAAAGACTGATATTGTTCAGGTGGTCTCTTCACAAAAACTCAAAGTTCTTGCTTGTTTTTGAAAAAACAACCCAGAAACCTTGAATAAAGACTGTCTAGTGGAAGCCATAGGAATTGCAACCTGGGAGCCGGAATTACATAGCTTTCCATTATAAGAGCCTGGGACCTCAAAAAAGAAAGAAAATCTGGTTAGTTTTTCTTCAGATTTTCGCCTGCCATATCAATTCTGTTATAGTCTCAGACCTTATTTTAACATTTTTAGAAACTTCAACGTGTTGTCTATCCAATGCTACCAATTATATGCTTATCCTGGCTTCTGGGCCTGAGTAACCGTCAGTTTAGGAAATGACAAGACAAGGAAAATTGTCTTGTCATTTCTGTCTTTTCGATAGATGTTATAACCATGTATTGCTACCACTGTATCATCAAAGGTATTATCTATGTGAGTTTCAGAGATAGTCAGAATATGAATGTCATCTGTTACAAGCAAGTTATTGACTTCATGGACCTTGTTTCTTAGGCTACATATGTTAATATGGGCTATTTTTAGCACTTTTCTGGGTTGCTTGATTGTTTTTAATGCTTTACTGGGAAGCTTATCAGAGGTAGACTTACTCATGTTATTTACATTGGAGCTGATAGTGCAGGGTGAGCTGCATAAAGTGGTCTTCCTACTATTGCACACCGCCTCCAGTGCTAACAATTCCATTACACAATTTCTGGTACATCACATGCCTTACTTTTATTTTCCTCCATTAGTAAAAGCAATAAATATAATCACCAATTAGACTGGTTTTGGATTTCTCCCTGACCAAGATGGCTGCCATTTTCGCCCCATTATGGAACTTTGAGGGTTTATGACAAAATCAGGTGTTTTTTACATTCAGCATTATTTCATGTGACCTCTATTAATCTATATGTGCTCACTGAGACCAGAATTGTGTCTGACCTTAATTTGAGACACTTCAAAATAAATACAGAGTGCATATATTACAGCAGGGGAGAGTGGGGTAAGTTTAGCTATTTTTACACTCAGCATCACTTCGTCAAGGTATTCTTTCTAACAAATACATCTACATATATTTCAGGATGTTGTTTACCCTGGAAATAATCAGAATTAATGTAAACATTACAGTTTTGAAAACATAGATTGTCCCAAAAAAATTGTCTCTTGGCAAGGGTAAGTTAAGCCGCCTACAAATTTCTGTACCAGAGGAAACTTGTGGGAGGAGCTATAGGAGGACAGGATCATTGGAATGGAATAAATGGAACGGTATCAAACACATCAAACATATGGAAACCTCAGTTCCATATATTCCATTCCAGTCATTACAATGAGCCCGTCCTCTATAGCTAACTGCCTGTAGCTCAGGCCCTGAAGCAAGGATATACATATTCTTGGTACCATTTAAAAGGAAACACTTTGAAGTTTATGGAAATGTGAAAGGAATGTAGTAGAATAACACATATATCTGGTAAAAGATAATACAAAGAAAAAACCAACTGTTGTTTTGTATTTTTTTTGTACCATCATCTTTGAAATGCAAGAGAAAGGCCATAATGTATTATTCCAGCCCAGGTGCAATTTAGATTGTAGTAGGCTAGGTCAATACAATAAATTTGACTTTAAGCATGTCTGCAGTCAAATGTATTGTATTGACCTAGCCTACTACAACATGAAATGTCTATTTTATGTTTTGAACCACCACATCCCCTTGTGATTGTGAATGTTAGCAGTAGCTAGCATAACCCCACAAGGTTGTGTGAAAATGCATGTTGATAGCAGTAGCTAGTAACCGGTTTGCATTTGGTACCTTGGGTTGAGTGTTAGCACCATCTCACAAAACCCCCGTTTCTCGACCATGTAAATTGGGGCCATGTCTTTGCAGATGTAAGTTGTAACGGCAGCTGTTATCTCCTTCCATCTTCGTGATTCTTTGCCATATGGTGTGACGCGGGCAAAAGCCTCTTGCAATGTCTGAGTCAGGGGGTTTGTTTTGAGCATTCAACTGTACTTTTTTGGGTCTCATCCTTAGACTATCTCTCTCTATTTTAGGTACGAGCTCTGTGTCTCCGTGCTCTGTGTCACGTTGACTCTCCTCCATGTTTGTTTGTGTTGCAAATTTCCTTCCACACGGCATGCAAAGTGTCGTCCAATTGACGAAAAATATTGCCGTGAAGAGTGTGATTTGCGGCACAATGAAATAAACGATAGTGTCACGCCCTGAAAATAGAGAGCCTTTATATTCTCTATTTTGGTTAGGTCGGGGTGTGACTAGGGTGGGTGATCTAGTGCATTTATTTCTATGTTGGCCTGGTATGGTTCCCAATCAGAGGCAGCTGTTTATCATTGTCTTTGATTGGGGATCATATTTAGGCAGCCATTTCCCCACTGGTTTTTGTGGAATCTTGTTTTTTGTGTTGATGCCTGTGAGCTCTACAGAACATCACGTTTTGTTGCTCTTTATTGTTTTTGTGAGTTTCATTTAATAAACATGTGGAACTCTACGTACGCTGCGCCTTGGTCCGAGTATGATTACCACGTAATATGAAATGATATATGTTTCATATTACAGATAGAGCATAATATGAAACGATATACGTTTTTCTATTGTCACACGATATATATCGTCATATCTCCCAGCCCTAGTAGCTAGCATAAGCCCACAAGGTTGTGTACAGTATGAAAATGCATGTTAGGAGTTGATAGCATAACCCCATAAGGTTGTGTATTAAAATGCATGTGGTTAGCAGTAGCTAGCACTAACCTCCAAGGTCCATGTATCCAGCCACACTCCAAACACTGATCCTATGGAGGCCTTGGGCATTGTTCACAGGCGCTGAGCCCAGTGCCTCCTGAAGAGAATGCTCACTCTTCCCTTGTCCCCGATGTACTTTTAATGATGCCCTTTTAATGCACTGTAAATAGCGGGTGTGCGCCAAATAAATTATTTTTATTAGTGTGCCCAGCCGACGTAATTAGCAATCCATCTTTATGAGTGCCTGGATGTGTTCCTTCTGACATCACATGCCAAGATGACCTTAATACCCTCAATGTTGGATATGCTACAGACCTGCTATGTAGCTCTTGTAGCTAGCATTTAGGCTTCAAAAGCCTGTTCTCTGTTTATGGTGGTTGAATTAGCAATATTAACGTAACATGCTAAGATAAACCTCAATATCCAGATAAACCTCAATTAGATTTTTTTATTTAACCAGGAAAAGCTCATTGAGACCCAGAGTCTCTTTTTCAAGGGAGACCTTGCCAAGAAGGCAGCAACAATCAATACATTACATAATTAAAACATACAACAATACAACAACATGTAACAGAGTCTCTTATCAATATTTTAAATGAATTCAGTGGCATTAACATATCTAGATGAAGCATTGATTGTAGACTATTCCATGCGTCTGGTGCACAAGATGAGAAAGCAGTCTTGTCTAATACTGTGAATGTCCTGGGGACTTTAAGTAGCACCCACCTAGCAGACCGGGTATGGTATCTGCTGGTGGTGAAGGAGACCAGACTACAGAGGTAAAGAGGGAGTTTACCTAAAAGGGCTTTGTAGATGAACACATACAAATGCATCTTTCTGCACATATAAAGTGAGGTCCAACCTGCAATGGTGGGTGAGTGACTTGGCATTTGTAATAAAGCACAAGGATGCATGATAAACAGAGTCCAGTCTCTGTAAGACAGAGGAGGTTGCATGCATATACAAGTCACCATAATCAATTACAGAGAGAGAAAAGTGGCCTGAACAAGCTTCTTTCGAGCCATAAGTGGGAAGCAAGCCTATTACGAAAATAAAAACCCAATTTCAATGTAAGCTTTGTCACAAGATTACCTACATGAACTTTAAAGGACAACTTGTCATCCAACCAAATACATAGGTATGTGTAGGATTACACTTTTTCAATGGATAAGCCACCAGATGTGACAATGCTAACGTTCTCTGGCAGGCTTCTAGCTCTGGTATAGGTCATGAATTTCGTTTTTTGTACATTCAAGGCCAGTTTGAGACCATAAAGGGAGACCTGCAGTGACTGAAAAGCAGTCTGGAGCTCTTCAACAGCCTGAACCAGAGATGGAGCACATTAATATATGACTGTATCATCTGCATATAGATGTAACTTTGCTGGTTGCATCCCATTTCCCAAATCATTAATAAAAATTGAGAACAACACAGGAGCTAAAATGGAAACCTGGGGCACACCTATATTAATCTCTAGAAAGCTAGACTTGTGATTGTCAGTATATACACATTGTGTTCTGTCAGAAAGATAGTTCCTAAACCAATTCTGACATGTGAGACTCTTGTCCCCCTTGCCCATTTTAAACATTTATTGGAGGATTTTTATTTTGTATTGCTTGTAACTGCTTCAGGTAATGCAAGTTATTGTGCTATTAGGGGAATGACCTATGTGTAAATGTAACAATCTGCTGTTGTATTTTTTGTGTTATCTGTGATCGTTTTGTTTGTCTAGTGTAATTTTATAATCATTGTACCTAAACTGTATACGCAGGGCCCAGCTGTAAAAGAGACCTTGGTCTCAGTTTGTGTTCCTTGTTGAAATAAAGGTATAATAATGTGTTGATATGTCCCCTCCTCTTTCCAGAATGGCCTACTTAGAAAGTTAAAGGGGATTGAGAGGAGAAATTATCAGCATTGAGGCAAAGCACAGACCGCTTAGCCATAATACAACTGGGATGTGTTCATCAAGGCACACAAATGAAAACATTTTCAAATCATTTGCAATGGACAATGAAAATTATTGTTTCTTATTGGACAAGTCCAGGTAGTTTCTCCCTGTTTCAGTCCATTTTCTTCCATTTGGTGCCTATTGAACAAGACCCTGGTCTGACATGCTCAGCCTTCTTAGCATTCCTCCTCAGCCCCTAGGGCATTATCGCAGAGTAAAATCAGCATACAGCACCCCCCCCCAAGTCCCCCAGTCCAGCAGAAAGCAGCTATTTGTTCACATGAATTTCCCACTTTATTCAGTAGCATATCAGTTGAACTTGGCCGGGCGGGCGGGGGGTGTGGGGTGGGGGATAGCGAGGGGACACAAGCCCCCCCTTACAGCCGGCAGTATTCAATTACCTCACTTTGTCCATTATGCACAGGCAACAATAGACTGCAAAAGCTTATTTTGTTTGGGCCTCCTTTATTGAAAGGGTCTCAACTGGCTCACATTCTGTTGAGGCTGGATGCAGTGTTAACGACACATGTTGGCCGGTATGAAAAAGTAACAATGGATATCAACTGGTGGGTCTCACTCATGTTCAGCTAGTCTTGTAATGAATCATTTATCCTGTCTAAATCCTTCAATGATTGGATAATTTCCTCTATATTTCATGTTGTTGAATCACTAATCTAGATTTAAAATATATTAGCAAGTAAGGGCCCAGTGAACTTGTTCCAGAACCAGTTACAGAGAAAGTCAAGTATGTGAATGAGAAATGGTATACTTGCCCATCAGGAATATCAGGCAGCATCCTCCTTGGAAATTGGAATTTAAGTGATGTCAAACACCCCAGCAGTGTATCATACAATAGGCCTACATTTAGCAGTGTTTGAAGGAGCCTATAGGGGAAGGGAGAACAATCTCACCTGCCTTCTACAAGCCTGCACCTTGCTGTAACTCCTCCCCTAAACTGTGTGTGTGTGTGTGTGTGTGTGTGTGTGTGTGTGTGTGTGTGTGTGTGTGTGTGTGTGTGTGTGTGTGTGTGTGTGTGTGTGTGTGTGTGTGTGTGTGTGTGTGTGTGTGCCAGCTCTAGTTAGCTCCTCCCCCCCAGTGAACCGTTGGAGCAAAGGGGGAGGGGAGTAGTGGAATATGTATTTCTAAACCTGTGGGAGTTTCCTAGAACAGGTACAGAGAGAGAGAGAGAAAGAGTTTTCTGAATATAGTGCAGTGGAAGAAGAGTGTTTTTTCCTTGAGTGTTGTTCAAATTCCCGTCGTGTCTGTCGTGAGAGTTCCCTGTCCGGACCTGACAGTGGAATCCTCGGGAAAGCTCTCCTGCGAGGAGGGGATGAAATCGGACAGGGAGGAGGGGAAACCTGGTGAGTGGAGGAGGAGTGGAAAAGTGTGGCCGCTTGTCATAGCTCTCCCTGACTACTTGCATGTAGCAGTCATGCACTGACCAGGTTTCAAGCGACACTAACACAACAATTGAGATTGTGACTGAGGCCTGGTGTTTTTAATGTGTTGATTGGGGGGCTGTAGCAGAGACCTGTGGGACTGTTTTTTGAAGCACTGTTTAGTGTATGTTTGTGTATTTTTAAAACACAGAGAACAGCGTCTTCACGTATGGGTCAGGTGTCATGTGGGATGTTCAGTCACCTGCCGGCTGCCGCTAGTCATGTAACCGTTCAGAGCAGGGATCTTCAACATTTTCTAGCATGAGAGCTACTTTTTAAAAATTAAACATGTCGTGAGATACTGATTTTTTTCTAGCTTTCAAATAGGCACGTTCTTCTCTTCTCCTCTCCCCTGCAACTCTTGCCCAGGTCCTTAGTACAATACTTTCTCTTGTACACTATGTTTTCAGTTTTATATTTTCCCAAATTAAGTTTTCTGGGGGGTTTTTCTCCTGGTTTTAGATTTTTTGTTTTTCAATCTCAAAATCACAATTGTTCATAGGGAAACAAAGAAATTGGATGTTCTGAATCCAAGTCAATTGATAAATGTCAATGGTTAAAACACACCAGAAGACAAATTTTGGGGGGGTCTGGAAGAAAACAAACAAATAGATTATGGAGTGTAATTCAACTTTAGTTGAGCATCTGGCCTTTTAATTACGCTTACAGCAAATGACGAATGTGCCATCTAATGTGCCGGTCTAGCAATGGTTGTGTACTGCTGTTGCTCATTTCATGGCAAAGTTTGCATATAACCAATAATAGATACAATTGATATACTTACAGGCACGGCGCCAGGATTTTTTCTCTCCCGGAGCTAAAATCTGAAGTCGATTTTCATGACTTCAAAGTTTTTTCAATAGAAGCAGATATGGCACACAGCACATTCGATATAAATGTAGTTTTTAATTTAATTTGGCCAAAGCGGGAGCAGGCGTGACAAAATAGCTATAAGCCTAAGACAAGGGACCACAAGGCAATGACATGTCTTTCAGCAATAACAACACAATACATCCAAAATGCAACCACAGGAAGTGCATTTATTCCATATGCATAACCCTTCAACTGTGCATTGGTAATAATGTTTTGGATGAAATGACTATCACAACGTCAGAAATTAAATTAATAATATCCAAAGTGCAGCCACAACGAGAAGTGCAAGGCATTTAGCCTATGCCTGTTAACTGTGCACACACTTGTAAAACGAACTGGCTATCATCACAATCTTAGTGATTATATTTCTATTGCAAACAAAAATAACTTGTAGGCCAACGATATACATGCGTCCTGCTGTGCATTGGTTATAATGTTATGAATTAAATGTCTATCACAATGTCAGAAATGAAAGGAATAATATCCACAGTGCAGCCACAACGAAAAGTGCATTTATCCCATGCCTGTCAACTGTGCACACATGGTGTAAAACGAGCTCGCTATCATCACAATCTTACCCGTACCCAAACAGGACGTGCGCCATGATGCGCAAAATTATTTTGTCCCCCCACACCAAATGCGATCACAACACACATGTTGAAATATCCAAACAAACTCTGAACCAATTATATTAATTCGGTGACAGGTGGAAAAGCATTAAAAATGTATGGCAATTTAGCTAGCTAGCTTGCAGTTGCTAGCTAATTTGTCCTGGGATATCAAATGAAAGTTTTTGTCATGTGCGCCGAATACAACAGGTAGACCTTACAGTGAAATGCTTACTTACAGGCTCTAACCAATAGTGGAAAAAAGGTATTAGGTGAACAATAGGTAAGTAAAGAAATAAAACAACAGTAGCGAGGCTATCAGGCTGATTGAGGTAGTATGTACATGTAGATATGGTTAAAGTGACTATGCATATATGATGAACAGAGAGTAGCAGTAGCGTAAAAGAGGGGTTGGCGGGTGGTTGGTGGTGGGACACAAAGCAGATAGCCCGGTTAGCCAATGTGTTGGAGCACTGGTTGGTCGGCCCAATTGAGGTAGTATGTACATGAATGTATAGTTAAAGTGACTATGCATATATGATAAACAGAAAGTAGCAGCAGCGTAAATATACACGTTGAGTTGTTATTTTACCTGAAATGCACAAGGTCCTCTACTCCGACAATTAATCCACACATAAAACGGTCAACCAATTTGTTTCTAGTCATTACCATGACGACCGATGAACTCAGTTTGTCTTTCAATCACCCACTTTCAATCATCCACTTGCCATCTCCAATGAGGAGTGCGCGAGCGGTGTGGTCAGCATGTTATAGTGATTATATTTAGACTGCCGACTGCTAAAATGTTTGAGGGGCTTAACTGGGGCTACGCAGAATTGTGACAGGGCTATAGCCACCCCTAGCCCGGTGTAGCACCGTGCATGTATACTTACTCTGCCAGTTAAGCCTACTTTGAAGTAAACATTTTCCTGAGAAGGTTTTTGGGAAAGTATTTCTGTCAACCCACAAGACGGTTATCACATCAACTAGCTACCTACACACGGAGTGAGAGACAGTGATGCATGCACCACACAGACAGACAGGCACAGTTGCTGGAAATGTATTGGCAGATATTGTGGGATAATGTCAATGTTGCATTGATTAGATAGTATCTGGGAGCTTGCGGTGTCTGATACTTGTCAAATTGCTTGTACTGTACTTTCAGAATTGTTTGGCGAGCTACTCATATCGACCTGTTGGAGACCCCTGGTTTAGAGACTTGGCCCTGACCTCACTGCTTGTTGTTGTTTAAACATGGGAGTGAACGATACTACCCTAGACCAATCTCAACACTACAGCAATCACATTTTCAACACCACAGTGCCTACTGTACCATGTTGCTCATTGGTAGAATAGCTTCTCATTTTCATTATTTTAAAGTTATTCAGATGCAGTGGTTATTCAAATTGATGTGGTTTGTCAATGGTTGAATGAGTTTTGACTCATTCCAATTGTTTATTGGCAGAATTAATTCTGGGTTGTTTAGTGGAAGCCTTTCTTTCAGACAGTGCTCTTTAGGGTTGTCTTGTGTGGCTTTCTAAAGACCTTTTGTAATGGGTTAGTGAATAGGTGACTCAGTGATGTCCTTGTTTATTTGTACTGTAATGTGTATGTGTTTCTCGAAACAACGGTAAGTTTGTGGCTGTGTCGGAATCATAAAGGCAGTATTGTTTTTTTATATTTTAATTTTAACAGTGTCTAGGGTTATTGGGTGCACATGAATGCGTATTTTACACTCAAGATTTTTGTGTGTGACAGCATTGTCTATAGCTCACTATGTAGCTATGTATTTCCCTTAATGGTCCATTTTCAAATTAGGTGGTTCATGGCAAGGTTATTATACTTTTGTGATTTAATATTTGTTTTTATTTCTATTTGTTTTTTTGATCTTTATTTGAAATTCTATTTATTTTCAGTTAGTTTTCAGACTTGATTTAATAATTTTTATTTAGTTTCAGTTTGATTAAAGCATTTCTATGTTATTTAGTTTCAGTTGTACTTTTAGTGTCAGGAGCAGAAAGTAGCCTATGAGTGGGAGGCTAGGAACCTATAGTTTGTTTTTTGGGGATGTCACTTCTTGCCACTGGGAAGCAGTAATACATAAGGGGATGGGCCAGGACCATTAGATATACATAACATCTCTGTAGCTATGTCATGATGGCATCTGTGAGACCATGGGTAGCACCATTGAGGCCATCTCCATCTTGAATAGTCAATTTTCTTTTTCATCAGTAAAATTAATTGGCTGATCCCTCCTGATGACCCGACTATCACGACTCCAAGCGGGTCATCAGGTCATGCAAAACAGGTCATCAGGAGAGAGCAGCCAGTGAAGTTGGAAGTCCCGCCCAGTTGACTAAACCGAAATAGCAAAAGTCCTCAATGGTGCTGCCCTATGCGAACACAGGCTTTTGGCCACTAGAGGACTCCATACAACTCCATGGCCAGAAGATAGGTTTGGTTAGGTTTAAATGATAAATCAATCGTAATGTGACTTGGATTTAAAGGATAAGTGCCTCGACTGGTACAAGAAATATGGTGGAAGGAAACTCTTTTGCCCATATTTACACCAATCCAATGTTTTTTTTAACGACTGGTCTGCCTGGATAATTGCCTTGTTGTGTTTTAGGTTTGTGTAATTTCTGCAAAATGTCCAGGTATGGACGTATGGCACATTTGCAGCAAAGGTATTCATATTCAGGTTTTGAGATGAGTTTATTTTAATAGGGCTTGCTCCAGATAAGAGCATATATCCCGTTGGAATACCTGTGTGGGATCAACACTTAATTTTCTATGGAAATGTTCATCACTAAAACCTAGTGAGGTTCTTCTGAATATGTATTAGTTGGAGTTGTTACCTGTAGGACAGAATTTGGTTTTGGGCTTAAAATGGATACCAGTTCGTTCTTGGGTTTCTAGGCCTGAAACAGTGTTTTGAGAAAACGTTCTTAAATTTAATCTTGCGAAAGAATGTAAACAGATCTACTTTCTTGAAGGAGTTCCCACTTATGCTGAGCACTTGTTGGCTGCTTTTCCTTCACTCTGCGGTCCGACTTATCCTCAACCATCTCAATTTTGTTGAGGTCGGGGGATTGTGGAGGCCAGGTCATCTAATGCAGCACTCCATCACTCTCCTTCTTGGTAAAATAGCCCTTTCACAGCCTGGAGGTGTGTTGGGTCATTGTCCTGTTGAAAAACAAATGATAGTCCTACTAACCGCAATCCAGATGGGATGGTGTATCGCTGCAAAATGCTGTAGTAACCATGCTGGTTAAAACTTCTCTAGGATAGGGGGCAGCATTTTCACGTTTGGATGAAAAGCATACCCAAATTCAACTGCCAGCTACTCATCCCCAGAAGATAAGATATGCATATTATTAGTAGATTTGGATAGAAAACACTCTGAAGTTTCTAAAACTGTTTGAATCATGTCTGTGAGTATAACAGAACTTATTTAGCAGGCGAAACCCCGAGGACAAACCATTCAGATTTTTTTTGAGGTCACTCTCTTTTCAATGGGTTTTCATTGGAAATCCAGATTTCTAATTGACCTTCTTGCAGTTCCTACCGCTTCCACTGGATGTCAACAGTCTTAGAAATTGGTTGATGTTTTTTCCTTTGTGTAATAAAGAAGTACGGCCATCTTGAACGAGGGTCACTTGAAGTGTACTGTTTGATAGAGGTGCGTGACCAGAAAGCTAGCTACAGTTTGTTTTAGTCCTGTATTGAACACAGATCATCCCGTCTTCAATTTTATCGATTATTAACGTTAAAAAATACCTAAAGTTGTATTACAAAAGTAGTTAGAAATGTTTTGGCAAAGTTTACAGGTAACTTTTGAGATATTTTGTAGTCACGTTGCACAAGTTGGAACCTGTGTTTTTCTGGATCAAATGTGCCAAATAAATGGACATTTTGGATATATATCGACTGAATTAATCGAACAAAAGGACCATTTGTGATGTTTATGGGACATATTGGAGTGCCAACAACAGAAGCTCGTCAAAGGTAAGGCATGAATTATATATTTGTATTTCTGCGTTTTGTGTCGCGCCTGCAGGGTTGAAATATGCTTCTGTCTCTTTGTTGCTATCCTCAGATAATAGCATTGTTTTCTTTCGCCGAAAATACTATTTGAATTCTGACTTGTTGTCTGGATTCACAACACGTGTAGCTTTAATTTGGTATCTTTCATGTGTGATTTAATGAAAGTTTGATTTTATAGTAATTTATTTGAATTTGGCGCTCTGCATTTTCTCTGGCTTTTGGCCAAGTGAGACAGTAGCGTCCCGCCTAAACAGATTTTTGGATATCAATATGAACTTTACCGAACAAAACATATATGTATTGTGTAACATGAAGTCCTATGAGTATCATCTGATGAAGATCATCAAAGGTTAGTGATGAATTTTATCTCTATTTCTGCTTTTTGTTACTCCTCCCTTTGGCTGGAAAAATGGCTGTGTTTTTCTGTGACTTGGCTCTGACCTAACATAATCGTTTGGTGTGCTTTCGTCGTAAAGCCTATTTGAATTCTGACATATTGGCTGGATTCACAACAAGTGTAGCTTTAATTTGGTATCTTTCATGTGTGATTTCATGAAAGTTAGATTTTTATAGTAATTTATTTGAATTTGAATTTATTTGAATTTTACTGGCTTTTGGTCAAGTGGGACGTTGGCGTGCCACATATCCCAGAGAAGTTAAAAGGATCTGCCCCTTCTTTTTCAAATTTTCGCCTAAAACGACATACCCAAATCGAACTCTCTGTAGCTCCTGAAGCAAGGATAAGCATATTCCTGGTACCATTTGAAAGGAAACACTTTGAAGTTTGTGAAAGGAATGTAGGAGAGTATAACACAATATATCTGGTAAAAGATAATACAAAGAAAAAACCAACAGCATCTGAAATGCAAAGGCCATAATGTATTTTTCCAGCCCAGGTGCAATTTAGATTGTGGCCACTAGATGGCAGCAGTGTGTGTGCAAGGTTTTAGACTGATTCAATGAACCATTGCATTTCTGTTCAAAATTTTGTATCAAGACTGCCCAAATGTGCCTAATTTGTTTATTAATAACTTTGTTTGAAATTGTGCACTCTCCTCAAACAATAGCATGGTATTATTTCACTGTAATAGCTACTGTAAATTGGACAGTGCAGTTAGATTAACACGAATTTAAGCTTTCTGCCAATATCAGATGTGTCTATCTCCTGGGAAATGTTCTTGTTACTTACAACCTCATGCTAATCGCATTAGCCTACGTTAGCTCAACCGTCCCGTGGAAGGGACACCAATCCCGAAGAAGGGATAGGCATCCCGTTAACGGGACAGTTGTAAATCATGCAGCGTTTTGTGTCACCATCGCAGATTTTAGAGAAACAACAAATGTCGGTACATAGAAGTGTCTTATATTGGCTGAAAGCTTAAATTGTTGTTAATACAACTGCACTGCCCAATGTACAGTAGATATTACTGTGAAAAATGCCATGCTATTGTTTGTGGAGAGCTCCTTACAACAAAACACTTTTTTCAATGCGATAGGTTTGATAAATTCACCTTTGAAGGTGAAAGGTGTACTTACATTCTGAAATCTTGCTCTGGTTTATCATCCAAAGGGTCCCAGAGATAACATGAAGTGTCGTTTTGTTAGATAAAATATTTTTTCATGTCCTAAAAAGGTCCATATAGCATGCACGATCGATTTTGTATTTCCACTCGTTAAATTTGCAAAGAAAGGAATCTGGGAAAATCTCACCGTAAACATTGTTTCAACGAGTCAAATCACGTTCATATCTATTCCTCAGAGATCCTAGAAGGTAACAAGACTTCACTATTTCATTAGGGGTGTAGTATATCATATAGGACAGTGTTTTTGGTCATAGAGCGACGCATTCATAGCCGGCCGATGACGCGGGCGGCTATCACTTGAGCGACTGTATCTTTGTCAAATAAGCACCAATCGGGGTCAAACAAAGCTAGCTAGATAGCCAATGAGCTGGGCTTTACGGGAGTATCTGGAAACCATGTATATGTCGTAAAATGTAGCTAATAACTTTGTACCACAGCATGTCTTTTCATTGTGGACAATAATTATAAGGATATTCAGAGTTATGAAGTTATGAAACCTGGTTGTTTTGCAAATGTTGAACTTATAATATGGCTACTAATACTAATACTAAGCTAAATCAAAGTCCAAGTTTACAGATTTGACGATATTCTTGCAGAAGATATTATTTGTATTTTCTTCTACCAGGTCTATTGTGTTATATTCTCGTACATTCAATTCACATTTCCACAAACTTCAAATGGTGCCAAGAATATGCATATCCTTGCTTCAGGGCTTGAGCTACAGGCAGTTAGATTTGGATATGTAATTTAGGCGAAAATTGAAAAAAAGGGATATATCCCTAAGAGGTTTTAAGTGTGCCTCGAATTCTAAATGAATCACAGACAGTGTCACCAGCAAAGCACCCCTACACCATAACACCTCCTCCTCCATGCTTTACGGTGGGAAATACACATACAGAGATTATCCGTTCCCCCACACCGCGTCTCACAAAGGCACGGCGATTGGAACCAAAAATCTCCAATTTGGAATCCAGACCAAAGGACACATTTCCACCAGTCTAATGTCCATTGCTGATGATTCTTGGTCCAAGCAAGTCTCTTCTTATTATTGGTGTCCTTTAGTAGTGGTTTCTTTGCAGCAATTCGACCATGAAGGCCTGATTCACATCGTTTCCTCTGAACAGTCGATGTTGAGATGTGTCTGTGACTTGAACTCTGAAAACATTTATTGGGCTGCAATTTCTGAGGCTGGTAACTCTAATGAACTTATCCTCTGCAGCAGAGGTAACTCTGGGTCTTCCATTCCTGTGGCAGTCCTCATGAGAGCCAGTTTCATTACAGCGCTTGATGGTTTTTGCGACTGAACTTGAAAAAACGTTCAAAGTTCTTGAAATGTTCCGGATTGACTGACCTTTATGTCTTAAAGTAATGATGGACTGTCATTTCTCTTTGCTTATTTGAGCTGTTCTTACCATAATATGGACTTGGTCTTTTACCAAATAGGGCTATCTTCTGTATAGCCCCCTACCTTATCACAACACAACTGATTGGCTCAAACGCATTAAGAAGGAAAGAAATTCCACAAATTAACAAGGCACACCTGGTAATTGAAATGCATTCCAGGTGACTACCTCATGAAGCTGTTTGAGAGAATGCCAAGAGTGTGCAAAGCTGTCATCAAGGCAAAGTGTGGCTATTTGAAGAATTTCAAATATAAAATATATTTTGATTTAACACTTTTTTGGTTACTACATGATTCCATATGTGTTATTTCATAGTTTTGATGTATTCTACAGTGTAGAACATAGTAAAAATAAAGAAAAACCCTTGAATGAGTTGGTGTTCTAAAACTTTTGACCGGTAGTGTAGGTAGAAAAGTAGATAAGACTGAGAGTTGCGCGTCAGTGAGCTCTTTTTTGGAGAGGTTAATTTCCGGGTCCTGCTGTAGCTCCATGCCCATGGCCTGTGTTCCTGTGCAATCAAAGCTAATAGTTTCAGTATAGTTTTAAAAATGCGTATTTATTCTTATTTCAGTTTACTAAATAGTTTTTCCAGTGGATGAGCACCTCTTTTCCAGGACTGACCTGGTCTGACTTGCTAGCCCAATTTTACCCATTCCAAACCATGCAGCCAGAATCTGGCCTCTACCATCCAAATAGTAACTATATTCACCTGTCACCTGTTAACCGTCAGAGCATAGTATCCATAGCTACAGTACTTGATTCCTCACTACCTGTAGTCATAGTAACATCACCAGCTAAGTTGGTTAAGTGACAGACTTATCTGTATAGTTACAACAACGTTGAGTAATTGTTGCTGGCTTAGCCACAGGGTGTGGTCGCTACGTCATTTTTGCCGCATATACAAAACAAACAAACATATTCAAAGGTTTCATTGAATCTGAGAGCCCGACTTCTATCCAAGGTGTGGCTACATATTAGCAATCATGTTCAATTACTCAGCTCTCATGCCAACATTACCCGAATAGCATCTCACCAATTTTGGAGTGCAAACCAGTGCAAACCAGAACAGGAATGCTCAACACAGATTTCTCAGACAGGCAACCTTTTCAACTCCTCAGTCTCAAATGTAGTCCATTCTATCAAATCAAATCTTATTAGTCACATGCACCGAATACAACAGGTGTAGACCATACAGTGAAATGCTTACTTTACGAGCCCCTAACCAACAATGCAATTTAAAAAAATACAGATAAGAATAAGAAATAAAAGTAATAAGTAATTAAAGAGCAGCAGTAAAATAACAGTAGCGAGACTATATACAGGGGGGTACCGGTATAGACTCAATGTGCGGGGACACCGGTTAGTTGAGGTAATATGTACATGTATGTATTCTAGTTTAGTCAGATTTGGTCTTAGTACTTGTAAACTTTGCAAGTCCAGACTACAGTAGTTGTGGCCAAGGTTGGGCTCAATTACAATTAAATTCAGGAAGTAAACTGAAAGACACCTCAGTGATAACCTATTATGTGCCTACCTTTAGTGGTGATGTCACTTTCAAGAGTACACAGTAGTTGACCAGTAAGCAGCCATGTCTAGGGCTAAAGCCAGATCTTCTTCGTCTCTGATTTTCTGGTGACATGAGTTCCTGTGTGGTGAAGTAGGTAACTATAAATGAAGTAGTATTGTGCACTACAAATGCATCATTTTGAATGGACTTCTTTCAGCCTATGAGAACTGTACAGTATGATTATTTGCCAATTTAGTGATTTAGCAAGAGGTCATCCCCCACCACTTAGTAATCCATGTCATGTTGTCAATCACTCAATCTGAAAAGGTGTGGTAGAGAAAGGCTTAGCCCCATGGTGCATGTGTCATTATCTCTATCCCATCCTGAACTCTGCTGTGAGACAGGACCTGGAGGTTTTTAAGGCCACATTTAGTATAATTATTTATAAAATGATCTGTCAGCGGTATTTTGCAGAAGGGACACACTGATTGGAAAATAGCCTAATCTTCATGATTTATGTTCAAATTTGGAGGTCAAACTGTGTTAAGGTTCTGGTCTAATTGTTGTATAGCACATTGTAGTACTTATACAACTAATATAAGGACAGGACATGAGACGGGAGTAGAAATTAACGTGGGAATTGTTTAATGCGTTTCACAGGAATTACATTCCAAGCAGGTGCACTAAAGGGACAAAACTCGAATATCAATACACAACTTATTCCTCCCCCTTTACTTTTGATGACTCATAAGGAAAAAGTAAATATTCACTGTTTTGTCTTATTAATGTAAATAAATGAACTTTTCAGAATAACCTTTTCTAAACTAGGGAAAGAGGGTAGACTACCTCAGTTCCCAGACTTAACCCTGGGGTGTATTCTGCCCCAATGTGTCACGCCCTGACCATAGTTTGCTTTGTATGTTTTGTTTGGTCAGGGTGTGATCTGAGTGGGCATTCTATGTTGTATGTCTGGTTTGTCTATTTCTATGTGTTTGGCCTGATATGGTTCTCAATCAGAGGCAGCTGTTTTTCGTTGTCTCTGATTGGGAACCATATTTAGGTATCCTGTTTTGTCATTGTGGGTTGTGGGTGATTGTCTATGTGTAGTGTTTGTGTCAGCACGATTGTTCATTAGCTTCACGGTTGTCACTTTGTTGTTTTGTAGTGTTCAGTTTTCCATTAAAATGACGAACACTTACCACGCTGCGTATTGGTCCGACATTTCTTACTCCTCAGATGAGGAGGATGAAGACAGCCGTGACACAATGTCAATAACAATAATGGCCATCGCTACATGCGGCTGGCTGCAAGCGACCGAATGCCGGTGTGGGGACCAAAGATGGATGTGAGGGGTCTATGGTCCGTCAGCAGTGTGAATCGTCGGCCAAACAGAAACTGATGAAATGTATTAACTCCAAACACAATGGGAAGTGCTTCACGCTCTATCTGTGCATAATTACTCTCGGCTTTACTTAAAACCTATTAAGGATAGGTGTTCCGCTAGCGTCCCACCTGGCCAACAGCCAGTGAAATTGCAGAGCGCCAAATTCAAAAACAGAAATACTCATAATAAAAATTCCTAAAACAGTGTTATACATCGGCTTAAAGATACACTTCTTGTTAATCCAACCACAGTGTCAGATTTAAAAAATACTTTACGGCGAAGCAAACCATGCGATTATCTGAGGACAGCGCCCAGCACACAAAACATTACAAACAGTAACCAGCCAAGTGGAGGAGTAACAAAAGTCAGAAATAGCAATAAAATCACTTACTTTTGATGATCTTCATATGGTTGCACTCACAAGACTCCATGTTACACAATAGTTTGTTTTGTTCGATAAAGTCCCTCTTTATGTCCAAAAACCTCTGTTTGTTGGTGCGTTTTGTTCAGTAATCCAATGGCACAAAGCACGGTCACAGCAGGCAGATGAAAAATCTAAAAAGTACCATAAAAGTTCGTAGAAACATGTCAAACAATGTTTATAATCAATCCTCAGGTTGTTTTTGTCATAAATAATCGATCATATTTCAACCGGACAATAGTTTTAATAATAGAAAAGGAAAAACACTGGCCTTTCATTGAAAGTGGTGTTTCTCCCTCATTTTTCAGAGTAAAAGCCTGAAACAATGCCTAAAGTCTGGCCACATGTTGCCATAGGGATCGTGAACTGGGTCATAAGTCTTTGTATGGTGGATAAGCTTTCAATGGAAAAACAGCCATTTCAAAATAATAGCATTTCCTGGATGGATTTTCCTCAGGTTTTCGCCTGCCATATTCTGTTATAGTTCTGTTATACTCACAGACATTATTTTAACAGTTTTGGAAACTTTAGAGTGTTTTCTATCCAATACTACCATGCATATGCATATCCTAGCTTCTGAGCCTGAGTAACAGGCAGTTTACATAGGGCACCTTATTCATACTAACTACTCAATACTGCCCCCAGTCCCAGAAAGGTTTTAAGGTCTGTGATGCGAAAGCAATTGGCCTTTCTTCACCTGATGGCATGATGTGTGAGACAACCGCACCAATGCCATAAGGCAAAGCATCACATGCCAACTGTAATGGCAAGGGGTTGAAGTGGGTTTTTTTTTATTATTTTTTTTTCACCTTTATTTAACCAGGTAGGCTAGTTGAGAACAAGTTCTCATTTGCAACTGCGACCTGGCCAAGATAAAGCATAGCAGTGTGAACAGACAACACAGAGTTACACATGGAGTAAACAATAAACAAGTCAATAACATGGTAGAAAAAAAAAGAGAATCTATATACAATGTGTGCAAAAGGCATGAGGTAGGCAATAAATCAAATAATTACAATTTAGCAGATTAACACTGGAGTGATAAATCATCAGATGATCATGTGCAAGAAGAGATACTGGTGTGCAAAAGAGCAGAAAAGTAAATAAATAAAAGCAGTATGGGGGGTGAGGTAGGTAAATTGGGTGGGTAGTTTACAGATGGACTATGTACAGCTGCAGCGATCGGTTAGCTGCTCGGATAGCAGATTTTTAAAGTTGTTGAGGGAGATAAAAGTCTCCAACTTCAGAGATTTTTGCAATTCGTTCCAGTCGCAGGCAGCAGAGAACTGGAAGGAAAGGCGTCCAAATGAGGTTTTGGCTTTAGGGATGATCAGTGAGATACACCTGCTGGAGCGCGTGTTGCGGGTGGGTGTAGCCATCGTGACCAGTGAACTGAGGTAAGGCGGCACTTTACCTAGCATAGCCTTGTAGATGACCTGGAGCCAGTGGGTCTGACGACGAACATGTAGCGAGGGCCAGCCGACTAGGGCATACAGGTCGCAGTGGTGGGTCGTATAAGGTGCTTTAGTAACAAAACGAATGGCACTGTGATAAACTGCATCCAGTTTGCTGAGTAGAGTATTGGAAGCTATTTTGTAGATGACATCGCCGAAGTCGAGGATCGGTAGGATAGTCAGTTTTACTAGGGTAAGTTTGGCGGCGTGAGTGAAGGAGGCTTTGTTGCGGAATAGAAAGCCGATTCTTGCTTTGATTTTGGACTGGAGATGTTTGATATGAGTCTGGAAGGAGAGTTTGCAGTCTAGCCAGACACCTAGGTACTTATAGATGTCCACATATTCTAGGTCGGAACCGTCCAGGGTGGTGATGCTAGTCGGGCGTGCGGGTGCAGGCAGCGAACGGTTGAAAAGCATGCATTTGGTTTTACTAGCGTTTAAGAGCAGTTGGAGGCCACGGAAGGAGTGTTGTATGGCATTGAAGCTCGTTTGGAGGTTAGATAGCACAGTGTCCAAGGAAGGGCCGGAAGTATATAGGATGGTGTCGTCTGCGTAGAGGTGGATCAGGGAATCGCCCGCAGCAAGTGCAACATCATTGATGTATACAGAGAAAAGAGTCGGCCCGAGAATTGAACCCTGTGGTACCCCCATAGAGACTGCCAGAGGACCGGACAACATGCCCTCCGATTTGACACACTGAACTCTGTCTGCAAAGTAGTTGGTGAACCAGGCAAGGCAGTCATTAGAAAAACCGAGGCTACTGAGTCTGCCGATAAGAATATGGTGATTGACAGAGTCGAAAGCCTTGGCCAGGTCGATGAAGACGGCTGCACAGTAATGTCTTTTATCGATGGCGGTTATGATATCGTTTAGTACCTTGAGCGTGGCTGAGGTGCACCCATGACTGGCTCGGAAACCGGATTGCACAGCGGAGAAGGTATGGTGGGATTCGAGATGGTCAGTGATCTGTTTGTTGACTTGGCTTTCGAAGACCTTAGATAGGCAGGGCAGGATGGATATAGGTCTGTAACAGTTTGGGTCCAGGGTGTCTCCCCCTTTGAAGAGGGGGATGACCGCGGCAGCTTTCCAATCCTTGGGGATCTCAGATGATACGAAGGAGAGGTTGAACAGGCTGGTGATAGGGGGTGCGACAATGGCGGCGGACAGTTTCAGAAATAGGGGGTCCAGATTGTCAAGCCCAGCTGATTTGTATGGGTCCAGGTTTTCCAGCTCTTTCAGAACATCTGCTATCTGGATTTGGGTAAAGGAGAAGCTGGGGAGGCTTGGGCGAGTAGCAGCGGAGGGGGCGGGGCTGTTGGCCAAGGTTGGAGTCGCCAGGAGGAAGGCATGGCCAGCCATTGAGAAATGCTTGTTGAAGTCTTCGATTATCACGGCTTTATCGGTGGTGACCGTGTTACCTAGCCTCAGTGCAGTGGGCAGCTGGGAGGAGGTGCTCTTGTTCTCCATGGACTTTACAGTATCCCAGAACTTTTTGGAGTTAGAGCTACAGGATGCAAATTTCTGCTTGAAAAAGCTGGCCTTTGCTTTCCTGACTGACTGCGTGTATTGGTTCCTGACTTCCCTGAACAGTTGCATATCGCGGGGGCTCTTCGATGCTATTGCAGTTCGCCACAGGATGTTTTTGTGCTGGTCGAGGGCAGTCAGGTCTGGAGTGAACCAAGGGCTATATCTGTTCTTGGTTCTGCATTTTTTGAACGGAGCATGCTTGTCTAATATGGTGAGGAAGTAACATTTAAAGAATGACCAGGCATCCTCAACTGACGGGATGAGGTCAATATCCTTCCAGGGTACCCGGGCCAGGTCGATTAGAAAGGCCTGCTCGCAGAAGTGTTTTAGGGAGCGTTTGACAGTGATGAGGGGTGGTCGTTTGACCGCGGACCCGTGGCGGATACAGGCAATGAGGCAGTGATCGCTGAGATCTTGATTGAAGACAGCAGAGGTGTATTTGGAGGGCAGGTTGGTCAGGATAATGTCTATTAGGGTGCCCATGTTTACGGATTTAGGGTTGTACCTGGTGGGTTCCTTGATGATTTGTGTGAGATTGAGGGCATCAAGCTTGGATTGTAGGACTGCCAGGGTGTTAAGCATATCCCAGTTTAGGTCACCTAACAGAACAAACTCTGAAGCTATCGATGGGGAGCGATCAATTCACAGATGGTGTCCAGGGCACAGCTGGGAGCTGAGGGGGGTCGGTAGCAGGCGGCAACAGTGAGAGACTTATTTCTGGAGAGATTAATTTTTAAAATTAGAAGTTCGAACTGTTTGGGCATAGACCTGGAAAGTATGACAGAACTTTGCAGGCTATCTCTGCAGTAGATTGCAACTCCTCCCCCTTTGGCAGTTCTATCTTGACGGAAAGTGTTATAGTTGGGTATGGAAATCTCAGAATTTTTGGTGGCCTTCCTAAGCCAGGATTCGGACACGGCAAGGACATCAGGGTTGGCAGAGTGTGCTAAAGCGGTGAGTAAGGCAAACTTAGGGAGGAGGCTTCTGATGTTGACATGCATGAGGCCAAGGCTTTTTCGATCACAGAAGTCAACAAATGAGGGTGACTGGGGACATGCAGGGCCTGGGTTTACCTCCACATCACCCGAGGAACAGAGGAGTAGTAGGATGAGGGTGCGGCTAAAGGCTATCAAAACTGGTCGCCTAGAGCGTTGGGGACAAAGAATAAAAGGAGCAGATTTATGGGCGTGGTAGAATAGATTCTGGGCATAATGTGCAGACAGGGGTATGGTGGGGCGTGGGTACAGCGGAGGCAAGCCCAGGCACTGGGTGATGATAAGAGAGGTTGTATCTCTGGACATGCTGGTCTCAATGGGTGAGGTCACCGCATGTGTGGGGGGTCGGACCAAGGAGGTATCAGAGGTACGGAGAGTGGAACTACAGGGTCCATTGCAAACCAAAACAATGATAATGATAACTAGCCTGAACAACAGTATGCAAGGCATATTGATATTTGAGAGAGACATACAATAAGGCATAAAGTGATTGCAGGTCTTGATTGGGAGAGCTAGCTAAAACAACAGGTAAGATAACAGCAGCAATAACAGGGTGCTAGTCTAACACAGCAACAACAGGTAAAAATGGCGACGACTAGGCAGAGAGGGTCGGATTAACTACACACAGATCCTGAGTTAAAGCACAGAGCCGACAGATAAAACACAAATAAACAGAATGGAGTACCGTGAATTAATGGACAGTCAAGCATGCATCAGCTATGTAGCCAAGTGATCATAGTGTCCAGGGGGCAGCCGTAGATGGAGCAGGGAGGCCTCCACTAAGCTAGCACGCGGCGTTTAAAGTTAGTAGCCCGGGGGGTGGTCTGCTCAGACGGAGGGGGTCTGCTCAGACGTGGTCGTGTCGACAGAGAATCCAAGCCAGATGGCGATGGCGAAAGAGAGGTTGTGAATTGTAGAATTGTGTTTGCTAACTGGTGCTAGCTTCGTGGCAGTGGCGCTAGCAGCGCTAGCTGCAAGCTAGCTGTGAGGATCAGAAGTAGTGGCTCAGGGATTACGGCAGGAATCCGGCGTTGTTGTCGAGAGACAGTCCGATGCTGGTAAATTGGTGAGTAATATCCAGGCTAATAACAGGGCTGGTGTCTGTGCAGAAGGTAAAAGCTACTAGCAGCGGCAAAAAAATGGCTAAATTAGCTTGTAGCTGGTATTGTAGCCCAAGAATTCGCTGGTAGACCTCTTCAGCTAGCCGGCAGATGGGCCTAGCTCGAGGCTAGCTCAAGGCTAACTGGTGCTTGCTTCGGGACAGAGGTGTTAGCCGGTAGTAGCCACTCGGTTGCAGCTAGCTAGCTGTGATGATACGGTGTAATTGTCCAGAGCTTGCGTCAGGAATCCGGTGATGTGGTAGAGAAAAAGCAGTCCTATATGCTCTGGGTTGATATCGCGCTTGCAGACTGGCAGGTATTGGCCCGGTATTGAAGCTGGCTGTGTCCGAGTTGAGGGTGAAGACCGCAGCAGTGGCTAACTGACTACTAGCTAGTAGCTAGTTATCTGGCTAGCTTCTGATTGGGGTTACGGTTCTAAAGTATAAAAAAATAGCAGGTCCGTACCACATTGGGTGAGGCGGAATGTAGGAATGTATATTCAGTTCTTAGATGGAAAGTGAAATTAAAATATATACGAAATGTACACGAAAAATACGAAGACTATTTACACGGGACAGGACATGACAAAGACACGTCCGACTGCCACGCCATCTTGGATTCAACATGGTTAGGGCCTCTGACTGAGCTAAGGCTGTTTTCACTTTCTTGAAGGTCTCCTCACATCTGTCTATCCACTTCCACTGTTTGGTTTTGTTCAAAGTTAATGCAGTGACTTTAATATGTTAGCTAGGTTTGTCACAAACTTTGCGTAGTATGTCAGTAGTCCTAAGAATGATCTCAGCTGACTCACGTTCTGTGGGGATGGAGTTTCGCAACGGCCTTCACCTTCGATGGCGCCTTGTGGAGCCCCGAACTGTCGATGACGTGGGCCGGAAAAACATGCATTTTTCCTCCCGGACCCTCAGACCGTACTCCTCCAATCTCTGTAGTGTAGCATTCAGGTTTCTCAGGTGCTCCTGCTCGTCTTTGCCGGTGATGAGTAGATCATCGAGGTAACATTGGACCCCAGTGAGCCCACTCAGTATCTGGTCCATAGCTCTCTGAAACAAGGCCGGAGTTGAGGTGATTCCAAAAGGAAGCCTCTGGTACCTGTACAGTCCTTTTGTGAGTCACTGTGGTCAACAGTTCGTATGACTCTTGGTCCACATGCATCTGTAGATAGGCCTGCCATAAGCCTATCTTACTGAATTTTTGTCCTCCAGCTCAACCAGAAAAGAGGTCGTCAATGAGGGGTAGTGGATATTTTTCAGCAGTCAAGACTGGGTCACCACAGTCTGAGTGATCCATATTTTTTTATGACTGGAACAACGGGTGTAGCCCATTCACTATCATTCATTGGATCCAATACTCCACTCTCGACTACTCTGTTTAGCTCAATTTCAACTTTTGGTTTTATGGCGTATGGGACAGGTCTAGCTTTGAAGCATTTTGCCTTGCTGTCTGCTTTCACAGTCAGTTTAACTGTTATGTCCTTCATACTGCCAAGTTCTCCTTTAAAACACATCCGCGTGTTTCCTCAATATCCCTTGTCGGTTTGTATCCTCTTTTGCAACCATGTGAATTTCCTGCCAGTTTAGTTTGATCTTTTCCAGCCATGTGCATCCTAGCAATGCTGGATGGTTGCCTTTCACAATGTAGAGTGGTAGCTTTACCTTCTGTTTGTTGAGCTCCACTGGAACAATCTCACCGGTGTATGTTTTCAGCGTCATCTTTGTGGGCTGTAGTGTGAGGTGATGTAGTTTCTCCTTGTATACGGTCTCAGACAGCAAAGATATGGCTGCTCCAGTGTCCACTTGCATCTGTACTGCGTTTCCATCCAGTAGCGGTGTCACCCAGTATCCGTGTCCATTGTCTGAAATGGACAAAACATGCAAAGATTCTTCCCTTTCAGACAGGGTATCACTTTGTTCATCCTCTGTGTGCTCCATTTTATGCAATTTCTTTTTGTACTCCCCGAAGTCGCTTTTCATTTGTTCAGTACTTTTGTATGATTGTCTCTTTTTGTTTTTACATGCATGTTCGATGTGACCCTTTTTTCCACAACTTCTGCAGTCTTTGCACCAACACTCCTCTGCTTAGTGACCTGGTTTCCCACTGCGATAGCATGGCTTGCCACCTCCTGCCTTGTTTTTTTAACTCCATAGACACCTTATGCACTTAGCTGTCAATGCACTTAGCTGTTGTGCATCTTTATTTGCTATTTCCATTGACGTACTCACTTCTATTGTTCTCTGCATTGTTAAGTTACTCTCAGTCAAAAGGCGTTTCTGAATTACTTCGCTGCACATGCCACACACTAACCTATTACGTATAGTGTCACTCATTGATCGCCCAAATTCACAGTGTTCAGATAACTGTTTCAATACAGCCACAAACTGTGAGATTGATTCCCCCTCTTGATTTCTCTTATGAAACATGAATCTCTCTACGATTATCAGTGGTTTGGGAGAATAATGTCCTTTTAAGGTAGCCACAATTTCAACATATGATTTATCACCAGGTTTTTCAGGCGTTACTGGGCTGCTCAGTAGATTTAATGTTTTTCGTCCCATAACAGTGAAAAATGTTGGCACAACGACTTCTGCTTTAATCCCATTTGCCAACACAAAGTACTCAAAACGTTCTGCGTAAGAACTCCATTGTGCCACAGATTCATCAAATGTTCCTATATTTCCAACCAATACAGACATTTTCGGTTTATTTTTTCGTTCTCACACTTTTCAGACTGTCCCTTACACCCGACCCTATTTTTTCTTCTTTTAACTCATGATGACTTCACTTTCTCCCGCAGCGAAACTCTTCCTATCCCTCGAGGCTCTCGTTGCTGTGACATCCTAAGCTAGCTAGCATCATTCGACTGGCTAGCTCCACGTTTTGTTTGCGTCTTTCTACAGCAACAACAAAAAAACGAATTTAACTCAGACTTTCTGCCGAAGATAATGAGCACAAACGTAATAACGTTTCTTTCTCGTCGTCAGTCTTGTTGTATAGCACACTGTATTACTTATACAAATAATATAAGGACAGGACATGAGACGGGAGTAGAAATTAACATTTCACAGGAAGAATATTCCAAGCATTTCAACCTAGGTAAGAAAAAGGGGGTTACAGGTGCCCTAAAGGGACAAAACTAGAATATCAAAACACAACACTAATGCTTCTAAAAATGTTAGGCATAACCATGTTCATGGAGCTCTCAACTAGCCTTACACCAACAGAAAAAACAACCTAATCTGTGAGGTGTAACCTCAAATTTTGTTTCCATGCAAATATTTCATCAGTGGAGGAGGCAAGAGAGTGTTGAGTGACACACAAAGCATTTGATTAGATTTTAGCTGCCGGTGATGGGCAGGACTCGCAGGAGGTACAGTATGTTTGTGAATTAATTTGATCAAGTTACTGTATGTAGCCTATTGATTCCTTCTTGATAAATAAGTAAAAAATTAAATGTTTGTTTCTCTGTAATACTAGCCACCTAGCAAGTTATTGAAGTTGGTTTTAGCTAGCCAGGTAGATAGGTTCACAAACTCATAACTAGCTACCAAGCCATTTCAGGCTATAAATCAAGTCAGAGTACCTTGTCTAACTGTCTCAGCTGGTATGCCTGCTGACAAGGTTGATAGACTTTAGAAAATAATAGGTGGTACAACAATTGCGTTGGTTATGATACTATATACCAGTGTGGCAGTTGTACTAAACTCCTAAGGCAGAAACGTTCTTAAAGAATCAATGTGCATCATTAATTAAAATGCTAATTGAACAGTTAAAAGAGTTATTCTTAGATAACCTATGCAGAAACATATTTTTCTTACATAGAATTAGGCATGATTATGGCTCTAGATTGCAGGAAAAAGCTGTTTGAAAAATGCCCTCCTGCAGACCACCCCCCTTACATCCTCATATACTTCGTGCCCTCTCAAAAAAAAAATGGGTGCATGACGCCCCTGCTCATTCTCCTGCCCTGGCTGCACCCTCTGGCCTTTTCATCACATAGGATAAGGTGACAGGGTGTATGTCACCGTCCAAATACTTTTGGATCTCACTGTATATGGGTGTGTGTGTACGCTTGTGTGTATGAGCGTGTGTGTGTGTACCTGGGTGCATGAGCATGTGTCACAGCATGCTGACTGCACCCATTTTAATTATGTGAGTGGCCTGATCTTGCCTCTGTAATTACAGTGCATTCGGAAAGTATTCAGACCCCTCAACATTTTGTTACCTTACAGCCTTATTCTGAACTCGATTTTTTTTAAATCCCTCAATCTACACACAATACCTCATAATGACATATCATAAACTAAAATAATGTATTAAAAATAAAAAAACATATCACATTTACATACGTATTCAGACCCTTTACTCAGTACTTTGTTGAAGCACCTTTGGCAGCGATTACAGCCTAAAGTCTTCTTGGGTATGACGCTACAAGCTTGGCACACCTCTATTTGGGGAGTTTCTCCCATTCTTCTCTGGAGATCCTCTCAAGCTCTGTCAGGTTGGATGGGGAGCGCCGCTGCACAGCTATTTTCAGGTCTCTCCAGAGATGTTAGATCGGGTTCAAGGCCAGGCCCCCCGTGCATTGTCTTGGCTGTGTGCTTAGGGTAATTGTCCTGTTGGAAGACGAATCTGAGGTCCTGAGCGCTCTGGAGGAGATTTATCATCAATGATCTCTCCCAGTCCCTGCTGCTGAAAAACATCCCCACAGCATGATGCTGCCACCACCATGCTTCACCGTAGGAATGGTGCCAGGTTTCCTCCAGACTAGACGCTTGACATTCAGGCCAAATTATTCAATCTTGGTTTCATCAGACCAGATAATCTTTAGGTGCCCTTTGGCAAACTCCAAGCAGGCTGTGATGTGGTTTTTACTGAGAAGTGGCTTCCGTCTCGCCACTCTACCATAAAGACCTGATTGGTGGAGTGCTGCAGAGATGGTTGTCCTTCTGAATAGTTCTCCCATCTCCACAGAGGAACTCTGGAGCTCTGTCAGAGTGACCATTGCGTTCTTGGTCACCTCCTTGACCAAGGCCCTTCTCCCAGCAATTGCTCAGTTCTCCCGGCGAATGCTCTTCTAGGAAGAGTCTTGGGGGTTCCAAACTTCCTCCATTTTAAGAAGGATGGAGGCCACTGTGTTCTTGGCGACCTTCAATGTTGCTGAAATGTTTTGGTACACTTCCCCAGATCTGTGTCTCAACACAATCCTGTCTCGGAGCTCTACAGTCAATTCCTTTGACCTCATGGCTTGGTTTTTGCTTTGACATGCGGTGTCAACTGTGGGACATGTGTGTGCCTTTCCAAATCATGTCTAATCAATTGAATTTACCACAGGTGGACTCCAACCAAGTTGGAGAAACATTTCAAGGATGATCAATGGAAACAGGATGCACCTGAGCTCAAAAACCTGTTTTTGCTTTGTCATTATGCGGTATTGTGTGTAGATTTGATAGGGATAACAATTAATTTAATCCATTTTAGAAAAAGGCAGTAACATAACAAAATGGGGGAAAAGTCAAGTGGTCGGAATACTTTCTGAATGCGCAAACAGGCTCTACCCAGAATAGAAAGAGGAGTACATTAGAGTTTCTAGTTTGAGAAAGAGACGCCTCAAGTCCTCTACTGGCAGCTTCACTAAATATTACCCGCAAAACACCAGTCTCAACGTCAACAGTGAAGAGGCGACTGCGGGATGCTGGCCTTCTAGGCAGACTTGCAAAGAAAAAGCCATATCTCAGACTGGCCAACAAAAAGAAAAGATTAAGATGGGAAAAAGAACACAGACACTGGACAGAAGAACTCTGCCTAGAAGGCCAGCATCCCGGAGTCGCCTCTTCACTGTTGACGCGGGTACTATTTAATGAAGCTGCCAGTTGAGGACTTGAGGCGTCTCTTTCTCAAACTAGACACTCTAATGTACTTGTCCTCTTGCTCAGTTGTGCACCGGGGCCTCCCACTCCTCTTTCTATTCTGGTTACAGCCAGTTTGCGCTGTTCTGTGAAGAGAAAAGTACGCCGCGTTGTACGAGATCTTCAGTTTCTTGGCAATTTCTCGCATGGAATAGCCTTAATTTCTCAGAACAAGAATAGACTGATGAGTTTCAGAAGAAAGTTCTTTGTTTCTGGCCATTTTGAGCCTGTAATCGAACCCACAAATGCTGATGTTCCAGATACTCAACTAGTCTAAAGAAGGCCAGTTTTATTGCTTCTTTAATCAAGACAACAGTTTTCAGCTGTGCTAACATAATTGCAAAAGGGTTTTCTAATGATCAATTAGCCTTTTAAAATGATAAACTTGGATTAGCTAACACAATGTTCAATTGGAACACAGGAGTGATGGTTGCTGATAATGGGCCTTTGTACGTCTATGTAGATATTTCATTAATAATCAGCCGTTTCAATTTTATGTTATTTTAATGGATTTGCTTTTCTTTCAAAAACAAGGACATTTCTAAGTGACCCTAAACTTTTGAACGGTAGTGTAAATAAAACCACAAGTCCAAATCCCTATCTCCATCCATGGCTAATCTAGGAAATTGGCAATTTTAGCTAGCTATCCGCCGGAGGACAACGAGATGCAACAATTCAGCATTTTCTGTCAATGACGTATGCTCTCAATGGGATTTGATAGGAGTGATGACAAAAAGCTGGCTTCCTTTGACACTTTTTCGGAAAACGCCAGGACCATTCACAGTTGATTGGCTAATTTTGTATACATTTTTATCAAGGGAAGCTAAATGCTCGCTGGCTTCCCTTGCCTTCAATGCTACGGGCGGCAGCAATGTTATACTCATTTGGACCAGACAGCATCAGATAGATGGCCTACACATAGAGAAAGATGGGAGCTGCTTTGCTCGCTCGGATGCTTTCTCCTGTGAGATGCATTCAGCCTCTTGGTGAATTGAAGGAAAATTATGAAACACAGAAAGACGAAAGATCAATTATTGTATTTTTTTTTTATTGGTCCATTTTTTGGGGAAGCCTGGCTTCCCTTAGCATCCATGAATACACACCACTGCTCTAATAATAAAGTGGCAATACTTCATATTCACTTGCATAGCATGTTGAAAACGATCAAGCAGAGAATCAATTTCCTCTTTAAATGGCAATTCTACTGCACCTCATTGTCCTACACTTAGACCACTGCAGCAATTATTTCCTGACCCAGTCTCATTTCAGGCACCGTCAAACTGGAATAATAATCTGCCCAGAAGAGGAAGTGAAAGAACATTATTGTCTATCGCCTCTCTCTCACCATACTTGGAAAGCAACAACTCATTTGTGCATCTATTTTGCCTTCATTGTAAACACAGCAGGAAAAGGTTGGAGTAATTAGCCTCCAAAATGAACAATCATTGTTTGTTTCTGTCTCTCTATGTTGACTGCAGATAGTTTTCTGGCGTGAGCGGTATTTTAGGAGTATCTATTTGCTACCTGACTAACTGCTAATTCACTGAAGCAGAGAGAGGCTGGCAAATGCAAGCTGATAAACAGAGGATACGTAATAAAGAGATCAGTGATGGGGAGAGCTGGCAGCTTCCAGCCACCATTTCCAATGACATACCATAGGAAGACGCATCGGCTCATTCACAGTCAGTCTGCTTTCAACTCCTCCATCTGGGCAGCTTTTAACTTCTTATGGCTGGGGGCAGTATTGAGTAGCTTGGATGAATAAGGTGCCCAGAGTAAACTGCCTGCTACTCAGGCCCAGCTGCTAATATTTGCATAAAAAACACTCTGAAGTTTCTAAAACTGTTTGAATGATGTCTGTGAGTATAACAGAACTCATATGGCAGGCAAAAACCTGAGAAAAAAATCAAATCAGGAAGTGGGAAATCTGAGGTTTGTAGTTTTTCAAGTCATTGCCTATCGAATATACAGTGTCTATGGGAGTGCATTCTAATGAAGATCATCAAAGGTAAGTGAATATTTATAATGTTATTTCTGATTTCTGTTGACTCCACAACATGGCGGCTATCTGTATGGCTTGTTTTGGTCTCTGAGCGCTGTACTCAGATTATTGCATGGTGTGTTTTTTCGGTAGAGCTTTTTTGAAATCTGACACAGCATTAACCTCTAATTCCTCCCAAACCCGGATCCGGGAGCACCCCCATCAGTAAAAAAGCTGACTAGCATAGCCTAGCATAGCGTCACAAGTAAATACTAGCATCTAAATATCATTAAATCACAAGTCCAAGACACCAGATGAAAGATACACATCTTGTGAATCCAGCCATCATTTCCGATTTTTTTAAAGTTTTACAGGGAGGACACAATATGTATTTCTATTAGCTAACCACCATAGCAAAAGACACTTAGCAAAAAAAACTTTTTTTCCCACAATTTTTTTCCTGCATAGGTAGCCATCACTAATTTGACCAAATAAAGATATAAATAGCCACTAACCAAGAAAAAACTTCATCAGATGACAGTCTGATAACATATTTATTGTATAGCATATGTTTTGTTAGAAAAATTTGCATATTTCAGGTATAAATCACAGTTCTACATTGCAGCTGCAATCTGAAATAGCATCGATGCAGGCAGAATAATTACAGAGACCAACGTCAAATACCTAATTACTCATCATAAAACATTTCTGAAAAATACACAGCGTACAGCAAATGAAAGCCCAACATCTTGTGAATCCAGCCAATATGTCAGATTTTTTAAGTGTTTTACAGCGAAAACACAATATAGCATTATATTAGCTTACCACAATAGCCAGAAACACAACTGCATTTACCAGCAGCAAATGTTAGCGATCGTAACAATCCAGCAAAATATATATAATTTGACTAACCTTGATAAACTTCATCAGATGACAGTCCTGTAACATCATATTACACAATGCATATAGGTTTTGTTCGAAAATGTGCATATTTAGCAGCACAAATCGTGGTTATACAATGTGACCAGTAGCAACATTTCATGCATTCTGGCCGGCTTGACTAAAAAATACAGGTTGGACAGCTAATGAAAGATGCATTGGTTATTAATGCAACCACTGATTTAGATTTTTAAAATTAACGTTACTAGACATACAGTGTGCGTTACAGCCAGACTAGTGCCGCAATAATGGCCGAAAAATGCGTTTACATTTTTCCACATAAATACGGAATAAAATCATAAATAGCTCTTACTTTTCGACGAGCTTCCATCAGAATCTTGGGCAAGGTGTCCTTTTGTCCAAAAGAATCGTTGCTTTGTTGTAAAACGTCCACTTCCAACTTCGGAACTAGCAGCTAACATTAGCTACGTGGCACACACATGTCCAAATCCTCAAACGCAATACTACGAAAATTCCGAAAATAGCAATATACTCGCATAAACTGATATAAATCGGTTTCAAATAACTTCGTTATGATGTTTCTAACACCTATATCGAATTAAATCACAGACGGATATATCTTAGCCCGATAACAAGAGCTATTCAACATGCCATTCTGATGTCCTCTCTTGCGCCTTGGCGAGCGTCCAAAAGAACGTACATGTCACTCCATTGCCTTTTATAAACTCTGAGAAATACGTAGAGACTCCATTCCACTTCTCATTGGTTACTGACATCCAGGGGAAGGCGGGTGCAGTTCATTCCGATCCATAGGGCACACACAGAGCTTTAACTTTTAGTTGGTACTCATCCCGGATCCGGGAGCACCCCCCACAGTAAAAAAGCTGACTAGCATAGCCTAGCATAGCGTCACAAGTAAATACTAGCATCTAAATATCATTAAATCACAAGTCCAAGACACCAGATGAAAGATACAGATCTTGTGAATAAAGCCACCATTTCAGATTTTTAAAATGTTTTACAGGGAAGACACAATATGTAAATCTATTAGCTAACCACGTTAGCAAAAGACACCACTTTTCTAACTCCATCAGTTTCTTACTCCATCAGGTGCTATCACCAATTCGGCCAAATAAAGATATTGATAGCCACTAACCAAGAAAAAACCTCATCAGATGACAGTCTGATAACATATTTATTGTATAGGATAGGTTTTGTTAGAAAAATTTGCATATTTCAGGTAGAAATCATAGTTTACAATTGCACCCACCATCACAACTCGACTAGAATAAATACAGAGAGCAACGTGTATTACCTAATTACTAATCATAAAACATTTCTTAAAAATACACAGCTCACAGCAATGGAAAGACACAGATCTTGTGAATTCAGACAATATTTCAGATGTTCTAAGTGTTTTACAGCGAAAACACAATAAATCGTTATATTAGCATACCACATGTGCAAACGTTACCCGAGCATTGATACAAGCCAAAGAGAGAGATAACGTAATCATCGCCAAAATGTATTATTTTTTTCACTAACCTTCTCAGAATTCTTCCGATGATACATATAGAGTTTGTTCGAAAATGTGCATATTTAGCCACAAAAAAACGTGGTTATAACATGACAATACTAGCAAAACTAGCCAGAAAATGTCGGGCGCCATTTTGGACAGTGATCTGGCGTAATGAATAACTAATCGTAAACTTGACAAAAAAATATAGGGTGGACAGCAATCGAAAGACAAATTAGTTCTTAATGCAATCGCTGAATTACATTTCAAAAATTATCCTTACTGTGCAATACAGGGTTCGCCAAGCGAAGCTATACCAAAAAAAATGGCGGAATATGCGTTTAACAATTTTCGACAGAACAACGATTTATCATCTTAAATATTTCTTACTGTGAGGTGATCTTCCATCAGAATCTTGGGCCATGTATCCTTTCTTGGGTCTAATCTTCTTTTGGTCGAAAGATGTCCTCTTGTCCGTCAAAATGCCCACTAACGTTCGACCGGGACCCCGAAACGTGCCCGGCGCTTCAAAGTGCATCACAAAGCAATGCCTCAAAATCGCACTAAACGGATATAAATTGCTATAAAACGGTTTAAATTAACTACCTTATGATGTCTTTAACACCTATAACGAGTAAAAACATGACCGGCGATATATAAGTGGCTAAACCAACGCTTGGAAAGAGAGCCAGTGCGACGTCCATCTTGCGTCAGGCGCAGCAGGAAAAGAACGGTACATCCGGTCTTTCGCGTTTTATACCGTCCCTGATTGCGCAATCGACTCCATTCAAATTGTCACCTCTTACTGACATCTAGAGGAAGGCATGGGCAGTGTTTGTATCCTCATAGGATTTACAGGGACTTTAAAACTGACCTGGGACCAGAGGCCAAAATTTCTGAAATCTCACTCCATATCAGGAAAAGTGCTGTAGAATGAGTTCTGTTTCACTCAGAGACATAATTCTAACGGCTATAGAAACTAGAGAGTGTTTTCTATCCAATAATAACAATAATATGCATATTGTACGAGCAAGAATTGAGTATGAGGCAGTTTAATTTGGAGACGATAAATGCTAACGTTGAAACAGCACCCCCTATATTGAGAAAAGGTTAAACTGATCTGAGAACAGAGACTATTTTTCTGACCTTCGCATGTCCTGTCATGATTTTCGCTGTAGAAAGAGTTCTGGTTCACCCACAGACATAATTCAAACGGTTTTAGAAACTAGAGATTGTTTTCTATCCAATAGTAATAATAATATGCATATTGTACGAGCAAGAATTGAGTATGAGGCAGTTTAATTTGGAGACGATATTTTCCAAAGTGGAAACAGCACCCCCTGTATTGAGAAAAGGTTTTAAGCCAGAAGGTTGTGGATTCACAGAACACCGCAGACAATGGTAGGGGTAAAAATATCTCCATTATAATAGATTCATGCAGTAATTATATCTTATTTGCGGGTTTGAGAAAAAAAAAGACTAGCAAAATCTTTTTTAATACTACAACAGAGCATGACAACTAATGAGCTCCAACTGCAATACCAGAGACATTTTGATTTCTATACAGCCTATTGTTGAAAAAGGGGATAGTCTAAGTTTGGAACAGTGTACAAAGATGTCATCAAGGCAAAGGGTGGCTATTTGAAGGATCTCAATTATAAAATATATTTTGATTTGTTTAACACATTTTTGGTTACTACATGATTCCATATGTGTTATTTGATAGCCGTTATGTTTTCATTATTATTCTACAATGTAGTATAAATAAAGAAAAACCCTTGAATGAGTAGGTGTGTCCAAACTTTTGAATGGTACTGTACTTAACAAAAATATATAAACGCAACATGTGAAGTGTTGGTACCATGTTTCATGAGCTGAAATAAAAAAGAATCACAGAAATGTTCCATATGCACAAAAAGCTTATATCTCTCAAACGTTGTGCACAAATCTGTTAACATCCCTGTTAGTGAGCATTTCTCCTTTCCCAATATAATCCATCCACCTGACAGGTGTGGCATATCAAGAAGCTGATTAAACAGCATGATCATTACACGGGTGCACCTTGTGCTGGGGACAATTCAAGCCCACTCTAAAATGCGCAGTTTTGTCACACAACAGAATGCCACAGATGTCTCAAGTTTTGAGAGAGTGTGCAATTGGCATGCTGACTGCAGAAATGTCCACCTGAGCTGTTGCCAGATAATTTATTTACCATAAGCCGCCTCCAACATTGTTTCAGAGAATTTGGCAGTACGTCAAACCGGCCTCACAACCACAGACGACATGTAACCACGCCAGCCCAGGACCTCCGCATCTGGCTTCTTCACCTGAGGGATCGTATGAGACCAGCCACCCGGACAGCTGATGAAACTGAGGAATATTTTTGTCTGTAATTAAGCTTTTGTTGGAAAAACCCATTCTGATTGGCTGGGCCTGGCCCCTGCCCAATCATGTGAAATACATAAATTAGGGACAAATCAATTTATTTAAAATTGACTGATTTCCTGTAACTCAGTAAAATTGTTGCAATGTCAGTATGACTGCCCCGTCCTTCTCCGAGCATGCTCTTCGAATTGCCTAGGCCTATAGCCAATAGTATAGGCGATGGATCATTTTGTTGAGACCACACTAGGCACACTTGATATTGCGCGCTCAGCAGGGATTCGGGCACACATCGAGATTTAATAAGCAACTAATTATCGAACACTGAGCAAGATGACATTTAAATTGATTACAAATGACATGACCCTCCCCTGGACCAAATATAACAAATAATAAAACCTGACTGATATTGTAAAAGCATGACCCTTCCCCATTTTCTTCCGGGTAACAATTTTGACCACTCCCTAAATAGAGCTGTTCCTTAATCTACTTAAAAGACAATGCTATTTGTTCTACACAATACATGTAAAATAACTCAGCGTGTACATATCCTTTCTGCATTCAGTTTGTCTGTCTTTACCCAGTCCCTGAAAAAGATATAGGTGTATACACCACTGTGAGATGTATCCCGGTCATGGCCAGGTTGGATGATACAATCGACAGACAAGATATGGCTTTTAGGGTGATGGGGATAGATTTGGTAGGTATGCGCTTGGGAAAGTAGCTCATCTTTCCTCTGAGATGTTTTCCAGTCACTGACATTATCTTTTCGAAACCCACACTCCCAGAAGTGCAACCCTCATTGCTCTGAGGACCTGGAGCATGAAATAGGCTTGCCAGTGTCAGGCATGTCACATTCCTGTAGGTTTCACGATAGTCTCAGCCTAGACAGGGCATCCGCCACTACTAGTCTGTCCAGCTGTGTGTCAGAACTGTGTGTATTAGCTAGCCTACTGTGAGTGTATTGCAGCTTTAACCCTGACATGCATGATCATCATGCCTGGTCAATTTCAGAGGCATTTTTCACCACAAGTTGGCCTTACAGGATTAACTCCATACCCAGGTTGTGAATCTTAGTAGCATCTTCATAATCATCCCGTCTCTATATGTTTAGACTGAAATCATACAGTTAAGCTGGTTTGTAAGAGAACAGTGGAAGTTGTGGTTTAGCCAGTAACACTTTATTTGGATAGTCCATCTGTAGATGCTCAGTAACATGTCCACTAACTATCTACTAACCCTAACTCCAACCTTAACCCTTATCCTAACTCTAAACGTAACCCTTACCCTAAACCTTATTCTAAACCCAATCCTAACCATAACCTTAACAAGCACTTGCTTATCAACAGATAGTTTGTTGATAGTATTCGGACTATCCAAATAAACTGTGACCGTTTAGATTCTGCACAGAGCACACTCCAGCTCATCAATGAGTATCGATTTGAGCAACCCTCTCTCTCTCTCTCTTATAGATGAGTCCCGACTCCCCCTCATCACTGTCTCCAAAAAAGAATGTTAGCAGGCGATTTCTATAATGGAGTATCCAAGGGCTATGTCATCGGCTCCCTGCACTTTTCATTTTCATCAGTTGCATGACCCTGTCATCTCAGGCGTCTCCAGATTGTTCTGCTTATGTGAATTGACTGGCTAATGCACAGAGAGGACTCTCCAGATACAGCAACACTGCCTTCATCAGCAGTCAGAGCTCAGCCAGTCAGCACTATGATCCGCGAACTACAGATTCACCATCAATGGCCAGTAAAGAGCTGTTTGTGCGTTTTTGTTTCGGTGTGTGTTAAGTGTGTCTGTGTGTTTGTATTTGTTTATTTTGGATCCTCGTTGGCTGTGCCAAAGCAGCAGCTACTCTTCCTGAGGTCCAGCAAAATGAAGGCAGTTTATACAATTTTAAAAACATTACAAAACACACTGTGTGCCCTCAGGCACATACTCCCCCCCCCTACAACGTATCTACCATACTAAATCCATGTGTAGGTATAGTGTGTATGTTATGTGTGTGTGTGTGTATGCATGTGTCTGTGCCAATGTTTGTGTTGCTTCACTGTCCCCGCTGTTCCATAAGGTGTTTTTAATCTGTTATATAAATCTAATTTTACTGCTGGCATGAGTTACTTGATGTGGAATAGAGTTCCATGTAGTCATGGCTCTATGTAGTACTGTGTGCCTCCCATAGTCTGTTCTGGACTTGGGGACTGTGAAGAGACCTCTTGTGGCATGTCTTGTGGGGTATGCATGGGTGTCCGAGCTGTGTGCCAGTAGTTTAGATATACAGCTCGGTGCATTCAATATGTCAATACCTCTCAAAAAGTCCCTTTTTGTGACACCTGACCACACGACTGAACAGTAGTCAAGGTGCGACAAAACTAGGGCCTGTAGGACCTGCCTTGTTGATAGTGTTGTTAAGAAGGCAGAGCATCGCTTTATTATAGAAAGACTTCTCCCCATCTTAGCTACTACTGCATCAATATGTTTAGACCATGACAGTTTACAATCTAGGGTTACTCCAAGCAATTTAGTAATCTCAATTTGCTCAATTTCCACATTATTTATTACAAGATTTTAGTTGAGGTTTAGGGTTTAGTGAGTGTTTTGTTCCAAATACAATTCTTTAAGTTTTAGAAATATTTAGGGCTAACTTATTCCTTGCCACCCACTCTGAAACTAACTGCAGCTCTTTGTTGAGTGTTGCAGTCATTTCAGTCGCTGTAGTAGCTGACGTGTATAGTGTTGAGTCATCCGCATACATAGACACTCTGGCTTACTCAAAGTCATTGGCATGTCGTTAGTAAAAATTGAAAAATGCAAGGGGCCTAAACAGCTACCCTGGGGAATCCCTGATTCAAACTGGATTATATTTGAGAGGCTTCCATTTTTTTAAACCTTTATTTAACTTGTTAAGAACAAATTCTTATTGACAATGATGGCCTAGGAACAAAGGGTTACCTACCGTGTTCAGGGGCAGAACAACAGGTTTTTACCAGCTCAGGGAGTCGAACTAGCAACCTTTCGGTTACGCTCTAACCACTAGGCTACCTGCCGCCCCATTAAAGCACAACCTCTGTGTTCTGTTAGACAAGTAACTATTTATCCACATTATAGCAGTGGGTGTAAAGCCATAGCACATATGTTTTTTTAGCAGCAGACTATGATCAATAATGTCAAAAGCTGCACTGAAGTCTAACAAGACAGCCCCCACAATCATTTTATAATCAATTTCTCTCAGCCAATCATCAGTCATTTGTGTAAGTGCTATACTTGTTTAGTGTCCTTCCCTATAAGCATGCTGAAATTCTGTTGTCAATTTGTTTGCTATTTTACAGTATTGTATCTGGTTAAACACAAATTTTTCCAGAAGTTTACTAAGGGTTGGTAACAGGCTGATTGATCAGCTATTTCAGCCAGTAAAGGGGGCTTTACTATTCTTGGGTAGTGGAATGACTTTAGCTTCCCTCCAGGCCTGAGGGCACACGCTCTCTAGTAGGCTTAAATTGAAGATGTGGCAAATAGCAGTGGCAATATTGTCTGCTATTATCCTCAGTCATTTTCTATCCAGATTGTCAGACCCCAGTGCCTTGTCATTGTTGATAGACAACAATAATTTTTGTTCACCTCTTTCACATTGACTTTACCAGATTCAAAAGTACAATTCCTGTCTTTCATAATTTGGTCCGATATACTTGGATGTGTAGTGTCAGCTTTTGTTGCTGGCATGTCATCCCTAAGTTTGCTTATCTTGCCAATGAAAAAGTCGTCATTAATGTAGTTTGCAATATCAGTGGGCTTTGTGATGAATGAGACATCTGACTCAATGAATAATACTCAATAAGGAGCCAAGTTGTTTTTTTCCCCCAACATTTAATTTAAGGTACCCCAAAGCTTTTTACTATCAATCTTTATATACTTTATTTGTTTCATAGTGTACTTTCTTTAAAAAAAAAAATGTAGTCAGTTTGATTTCTTAATTTGCAGTACCTTTGCCAATCAGTTGGGCTGCCAGACTTAATTGCCATACCTTTTGCCTCTCCCTCTCAACCATAACATTTTTAAATTCCTCATCAATCCAAGGGGATTTAACAGTTTTTACAGTCATTTTCTTAATGGGTTAATGGGTGCATGCTTATTAGTAACTGGAATAAGTAGTTTCATAAATGCATCAAGTTCAGCGTCTGGTTGCTCCTCATTACACACCACAGACCAGCAAATATTCTTTACATCATCAACATATGGATCACTACAAAACTTATTGTATGACCTCTTATATACTATATTAGGCCCAGCCTTTGGAACTTTGGTTTTCCTAGATATGGCTATTATATTGTTATCAACCTGAACCAGGTTGCAGGCGCTGGTTACAGTTTGAAGTTTTTTCCTGAGTGGGCAGCTTGATGATAGCCAGTCAATATTTACATCACCCGGAAAATATACTTTGTTGATATCACATACAATTTCAAGCATTTTACACATATTATCCAGATACTGACTATTAGCACTTGGTTGTCTATAGCAGCTTCCCACAAGAATGGGCTTCAGGTGAACCTGTATATTACTTCAACAGTATTTAACATTTGACCATCTCTAAGGAAAGTTTTATCTTTACAGGAATGTGGTTCTGAATACAGACCGCAACACCGCCTCCGTTGGCATTTCTGTCTTTTCGATAGATGTTATAACCATGTATTGCTACCACTGTATCATCAAAAGTATTATCTAAGTGAGTTTCAGAGATAGTCAGAATATGAATGTCATCTGTTACAAGCAAGTTACTGACTTCATGGACCTTGTTTCTTGGGCTACATATGTTAACTTCTAACGAGTCAGAAACCCGGATCCGGGAGCACCCCCCACCAGTAAAAAAGCTGAATAGCATAGCTAGCATAGCGTCACAAGTAAATAGTAGCATCTAAATATCATTCAATCACAAGTCCAAGATACCAGATGAAAGATCCACTTCTTGTGAATCCAGCAATCATTTCTGATTTTTAAAATGTTTTACAGGGAAGACACAATATGTAAATCTATTAGCTAACCACGTTAGCAAAAGACACCATTTTTCTTTGTCCACCATTTTTTCTCTCCAGCAGTAGCTAAATAAAGATATTGATAGCCACTAACCAAGAAAAAACCTCATCAGATGACAGTCTGATAACATATTTATTGTATAGGATAGTTTTTGTTAGAAAAATTTGCATATTTCAGGTAGAAATCATAGTTTACAATTGCACCCACCATCACAACTCGACTAGAATAAATACAGAGAGCAACGTGTATTACCAATTTACTCATCATAAAACATTTCATAAAAATAGACAAAGCATAGCAATGGAAAGACACAGATCTTGTGAATTCAGACAATATTTCAGATTTTCTAAGCGTTTTACAGCGAAAACACAATAAATCGTTATATTAGCATACCACATGTGCAAACGTTACCCCAGCATGAATCAAAGGCAAGGGGAGCGATAACGTTATGATCACCAAAATATATTAATTTTTTCACTAACCTTCTCAGAATTCTTCCGATGACACTCCTGTAACATCATATTACAAAATACATATAGAGTTTGTTCGAAAATGTGCATATTTAGCCACAAAAAAACGTGGTTATACAATGAGAATACTAGCAAAACTGCCCTGAAAATGTCGGGCGCTATATTTGAGAGTGATCTAGTCTAATCGATAGCTAATCATAAACTTGACTAAAAAATACAGGGTTGACAGGAATCGAAAGACAAATTAGTTCTTAATGCAATCGCTGACTTACATTTGTAAAATTATCCTTACTGTGCAATACCGGGTCCGCCAAGCGAAGCTACACATAACAAAATGGCGACATATGCGTTTAAAATTTTTCAACAGAACAGCGATTTATCATCATAAAAAGTTCTTACTGTGAGCTGTTCTTCCATCAGTATCTTGGGCAATGTATCCTTTCTTGGGTCTAATCTTCTTTTGGTCGAAAGCTGTCCTCTTGTCCGTCGAAATGCCCACTAACGTTCGACCGGGACCCCGAAACGTGCCCGGTGCTTCAATGTGCATCACAAAGCAATGCCTCAAAATCGCACTAAACGGATATAAATTGCTATAAAACGGTTTAAATTAACTACCTTATGTTTTTAACACCTATAACGAGTAAAAACATGACCGGCGATATATAAGTGGCTAAACCAACGCTTGGAAAGAGAGAGAGTCCGACGTCCATCTTGCGTGAGGCGCAGCAGGAAAAGAACGGTACATCCGGTCTTTTCTGTTTTATACTGGCCCTAATTGCGCAATCGACTCCATTCAAATTGTCACCTCTTACTGACATCTAGAGGAAGGCATGGGCAGTGTTTGTATCCTCATAGGATTTACAGGGACTTTAAAACTGACCTGGGACCAGAGGCCAAAATGTCTGAAATCTCACTCCATATCAGGAAAAGTGCTGTAGAATGAGTTCTGTTTCACTCAGAGACATAATTCAAACGGCTATAGAAACTAGAGAGTGTTTTCTATCCAATAATAACTATAATATGCATATTGTACGAGCAAGAATTGAGTATGAGGCAGTTTAATTTGGAGACGATAAATGCTAATGTTGAAACAGCACCCCCTATATTGAGAAAAGGTTAATATGGGCAATTTTTAGCACTTTTCTGGGTTGCTTGATTGTTTTTAATGCTTTACTGGGAAGCTTATCAGAGGTAGACTTAGCTGATAGTGTAGGGTGAGCTGCATAAAGTGGTATTCCTACTAATGCACACTGCCTCAGTGCTAACAGTGTAACTCTCGTTTATAGGCTCATGATTACTGCCTACAATAGCTGTAGGATAAACAAATGTATTCAGTGCAATTAGGGGTACGTAAATTAAATTACTTACATTGTGTTTGCCAATGCCCCTAAGATCATGCACATTTGATGCAGCATTATGATGACTCATTGTCACAATGGTAGGGATTAATTGAGTTGGTCTTGGATCATTTACCAGTCATTGTTTCAACGCAGCCTTGAAATGTGTGGACAGATTCCAGAAGACAAGATGATTTGGATGGATATCCTGTGGAGTATATTCTTTTTCCAGAAGGTGTCAAAGTTATCAATAAAAGTGACAGCAGAGCAACAGTAGTCTTTTAGCCAGACGTGTAATGCCAGCAGTCTGCTGAATCTCTCACATCCGCGGCCCAACGATGGTACCGGACCTGAAATTATTGACCTTTTCTCAATACAGGGGGTGCTGTTTCCACTTTGGAAAATATCGTCTCCAAATTAAACTGCCTCATACTCAATTCTTGCTCGTACAATATGCATATTATTATTACTATTGGATAGAAAACTATCTCTAGTTTCTAAAACCGTTTGAATTATGTCTGTGGGTGAACCAGAACTCTTTCTACAGTGAAAATCATGACAGGACATGCGAAGCTCTGAAAAATAGTCTCTGATCTCGGATCAGTTTTAAGCTCTGTGTGTGCCCTATGGATCGAAATGAACTGCACCCGCCTTCCCCTGGATGTCAGTAACCAATGAGAAGTGGAATGGCGTCTCTACGTGTTTCTCAGAGTTTATAAAAGGCAATGGAGTGAGATGTCCCTTCTTTTCGACGCTCGCCAGGACGCAAGGGAGGACATCAGAATGGCATGCTCAAAAGCTCTCGTTATTGACCAAAGATCTATCCGTCTGTGATTTAATTCGATATAGGTGTTAGAAACATCATAATGAAGTTATTTGAAACCGATTTATATCAGTTTATGCGAGTATATTGCTATTTTTCGGAATTTCCTTAGTATTGCGTTTGAGGATTTGGACATGTGTGTGCCGTGTAGCTATCGTTAGCTGCTAGTTCCGAAGTTGAAGAGGTCGTTTTACAACAAAGCAACGATTCTTTTGGACAAAGGACACATTGCCCAAGATACTGATGGAAGCTCGTCCAAAAGTAAGAGTTATTTATGATTTTATTCCGTATTTATGTGGAAAAATGTAAACGCAGTTGTCGGCCATTTTTTGCGGCACTAGTCTGGCTGTAACTCACAATGTATGTCTAGTAACGTTAATTTTAAAAATCTAAATCAGCGGTTGCATTAATAACCAATGCATCTTTCATTAGCTGTCCAACCTGTATTTTTTTAGTCAATCTAATCGATAAATAATCGTAAACATAGGTGCCTTTCCAAGATGGCGCCGGCCAGAATGCATGCCATGTTTTGACAGATTACATTGCATAACCACGATTTGTGATGCTAAATATGCACATTTTCGAACAAACTCTATATGCATTGTGTAATATGATGTTACAGGACTGTCATCTGAAGAAATCTGAGAAGGTTAGTGAAAAAATTAATATATTTTGGTGGCGATAACCCTTTTGCATTGATTCAATGCTGGGGTGATGTTAGCTCATGTGGTATGCTAATATAACGATATATTGTGTTTTCGCTGTAAAACACTTAGAAAATCTGAAATATTGTCTGGATTCACAAGATCTGTGTCTTTCGATTGCTGTATGCTGTGTATTTTTCAGAAATGTTTTAGGATGAGTATTTTGGTAATTGACGTCGGTCTCTGTAATTATTCCGGCTGCTTCCAACGCTATTTCAGATTGCAGCTGCAATGTAGAACTGTGATTTATACCTGAAATATGCAAATTTTTCAAAAGAAACATATGCTATACCATAAATATGTTATCAGACTGTCATCTTATGAAGTTGTTTCTTGGTTAGTGGCTATATATATCTTTATTTAGTCGAATTAGTGATAGCTACTGATGGAGTAAAAAACTGGTGGAGTAAAAAAAGTGGTGTCTTTTGCTAACGTGGTTAGCTAATAGATTTACATATTGTGTCTTCCCTGTAAAACATTTTAAAAATCAGAAATGATGGCTGGATTCACAAGATCTGTATCTTTCATCTGGTGTCTTGGACTTGTGATTTAATGATATTTAGATGCTAGTATTTACTTGTGACGCTATGCTAGTCAGCTTTTTTACTGTGGGGGGTGCTCCCGGATCCGGGATGAGTACCAAGTAAAAGTTAATGTTAAAATCAGTTCTTTAAAATCCATTTTAAATGTTCCGAGCTAGCCCTCTTGATGTCGTTTGACCCCACATGGACTAATACAGTGTCAGCTCCCGGCATCTGTGGTAGAACAGTCGGAAGCAGCCTTGTTATGTCCTGTACTCGTGCTCCTGGGTAGCACAGGGATTTTGCCTTCGGGACCGAGCTGTTTCTCACCATAGAGCTGCCTATGATGACAGCTGGTGATGTTGAATGGGCCGGGTCTCTCAGGCAGCCTCACGGTCTGGTGAGGCTGGGAGCCCCGAGGACCTGAACCTGAAGTAGAAGCCATTGGAGAGGGAAACAAAACCGAGGACAAAGAAGCAGGTACCTGCGACCTTGATTGGAAGCCACCAAGGAGGAAGGCGCCGGAACCTCTGGATCCAGGGCGGCAAAGCTGTTTCTAGTCTGTGTCAGTTCTGGGCTCAACATCTCCATGGAGATCCCCGTTCCCAGAGGACCCCTCCATGGTTGGTTGGTTGGGTCGAGAACAGCTCTGTTCTCCGGGGAAAGAACCCTGCCCAGCACCGGCCAGTCGGCAGTGGAGAGCCGACACGGCGGAGAAACCTCCACCAGACCAGAGCGGCGTCCGGCTACTGGGGTGGAATAAAAAGAAAAAGTAGGTGGGCGTGGGTTCCCCAGTAGCTTATGTAGGTTTGCTACTTGCTTGCTAAGAGTAGCTACTTCGCTCCTGTAGTCCTCCACAAGCAAGCAGTTGCTACATTGAAAGTCAGCGCGGTCCACATTGTCCCAGAACAAAGCAAAGTAAACACAGCTCCCGCAATGCTGGAAACGTTCAATAGCGGCCTCCACTTGAGATCGCCGAGCCAGCTATGCTAGCTGGGCTTTCGCGTCTCTCCCCCTATACGGAATCTGGCAGAATCCAGGGACAGATATCAGCGCTCACAGCAATTTAGCCCAACAGAGCCGCAGGATTCAAAATAAAATAAAAGTATATAAAACACTGTCAGCTTTTAAACCGAGGTCTTTAGTTCAGGTTTCGGAGTGTGGGTGGGTGGGTGGGTGGGTAAGTGATGAGCACAGGAATGAGGGAAAAGTACCACTGGTGAAATGAGAAGCTCTCTGTGAAATATATTAAGATGATCGGTACCTAGTCACAAATAAGTGTGACTGGGTGCGTATCTTTATGTGTTTGCGTGTGCATGCAAGTCATACTCCCCAGCACCACCCCTCACTAACTTTCCCTTTCCTCCCTCATGCATGCTTAATATTTGCCAGGCTAATGCAAACAAACTCTTACTCGCTGTGTACCACGTGAGTTTGAGGGTCAGCCAGGCTAGCTCAATATGATTCCACTTTGAAAAAGGTTATTTACCTCATTCTGTTTAGAGGGCACTAGAGATGAAAATTTCATACCACGATTAAAGTGACAAAAATTATCACGGTTATCAGTATTATTGCGGTATTGTTAAAATGTGCTGGACATTTTCAAAAAGTACTGATACACACACTGAAATCATTTCACCAAGTTTTATTAACATTAAAGATGGCACCATGTGGCCATGAGAGGTAAAAGTTTCCCTAGTGCAGGTTTAAATGAATACAACCTTAAGTAAGCAAATTAAATGTGCATATAAAAGCAACACAAGTAAAGCAATGTGCATGTAAGAACAATACAACCATATGTAAACACATCCAATGTGCATGTAAGAACAATACAACCATATGTAAACACATCCAATATGCAGGTGTTGACATTAACATTTTATGGCTACAGTCCCGTTAACGGGATCGATATGACAACAGCCAGTCGAAGTGCAGGGCGCCAAATTCAAAAAACAGAAATCTCATAATTAAAATTCCTCAGACATTCATGTGTCTTATATCATTTTAAAGGTAATCTTGTTGTTAATCCTACCAAAGTGTCCGATTTCAAATAGGCGTTTTCAGCGAAAGCACTACAAACGATTATGTTAGGTCACCACAAAACCACAATAACCACAGCCATTATTTCCAGCTAAAGATAGCTTTCACAAAAACCAGAATAGCGATAAAAATTAATCACTAACCTTCGATTATTTTCATCAGATGACACTCATAGGACTTCATGTTACACAATACATGCATGTTTTGTTTGATTAAGTTCATATTTATATAAAACAATCTGAGTTTACATTGAGGCGTTAGATTCACTAGTTGCAAAAACATCAAGTGACTTTGCATAGCCACATCGTTTCAACGGAAATACTCATCATAAATATAGATGATAATACAAGTTATACACATGGAATTATAGATATACCTCTCCTTAATGCAACCGCTGTGTCAGATTTCAAAAAAACTTTACGGAAAAATAAACCATGCAATAATCTGAGACGGAGCTCATATGAATAGCCAAATTAGCCGCCATGTTGGACTCAACAGAAACCAGAAAATACATGATAAATGTTTCCTTACCTTTGATGAATTCATCAGAATGCAGTCCTAGGAATCCCAGGTCCACAATAAATGCTTGATTTGTTCGTTAATGTCCGTTATTTATGTCAAATTAGCTACTTTCGAATTGTTTACCAAACACCCTAACCAAAGTCTCAAAGTGCGACCACTATAACGTGACGAAATGTCCAAACGTTCCGTTACAGTCAGTAGAAACATGTCAAAGGATGTACTGAATCAATCTTTAGAATGTTGTTAACATACATCTTGAATAACGTTCCAACCGGAGAATTGCATCGACTTCAATTGAGAGATGGAACGGAGCTCACTACGTGAACGCGCCAGTTCAATGCGTGGGCACCTCATGGCAGTGATTACTAATTTCTGTCTCCTTCGACCCCCCCTTCACATTAGAGTAATCAGACTTAGTTCTATTGACTGTTGACATCTAGTGGAAGCCGTAGGAAGTGAAAACCCATCCATATCTCTCTGTATTTTCAATGAGAGCTTGGTTGAAAATATGGCACACCCAGAAAAAATCCAAACAGGAAGTGTAACTTCTCAGGTTTTTGCCTGCCATATGAGTTCTGTTAATCTCACAGACATAATTCAAACAGTTTTAGAAACTTTAGAGTGTTTTCTATCCAATACTAATGATAATATGCATATATTAGCAACTATGACATAGGAGCAGGCCGTTTACTCTGGGCACATATGTGCACCTTTCATCCAAGCTACTCAATACTGCCCCTTCAGCCATAAGAAGTTAATATAATTAAATTGCAATGAGCCCAACAATTGACATGAATACAGGAGCTGTGTATAGGAGTCTATAGTGTTTCTCCTGTTGGAACACTTTTACAACCAAGTCGACGACTGCCGGATTTTAAATGAACAAAATATGTTGGTTGGGTGACTAAACTACATAATGTGTTATCGTGTGCAATGGGCGAATAGAGTCTGCAGACACACAACGCATTCAGCAGCAGAACAACACGTCGTGTTTTACAAGACTAGGTAACACTGAAAGCTTCAGTTTACATTATAGACAAGCTATTAGCAAGTTAGACAGTCAAACCATTACATTTTCCCCCATTCCGAAGTCCCCACATCATGCATTGAGCTAAAAGTTAACTTACCTTGCATTCGCTATAAAGTAGTGGTTGGTGGTCACGAAGATGACTCGAGATTTGAAGTGTTTCCCCCTTTCTCAGCAATTTTTTTGTTCTGCAGACAGGGTGACCATCTTCGATTAAGTTTCCCTCAGCGCTCTTGTAAAACCCAAAATACGACCACACTTCAGATTTGGTCCTCTTAAAAGGCTGAAAAATCTCCCGAGCGCAGTCACAGCCATCCGCCATGTTCTCACACAAAACAAAACCCACGTTGCATGCTGCGACTGCATCAGACTGTCGATAACTTTGGTTGATGCTGGACAGTATTTACCGTGAGTTTTTCAAACCTCGGCAATCAAACATGGTTTAATGATAATTAAAATTTGAAACTCTAATACTAACCGTTGGGAATTGTACCGTGGCTTATCGTGAAACCAGTAACTGTTTCATCCCTAGAGGGGACCTTGAATTGAGTTCTTAGGCTATGTGAGCACTGTGGAGCGAGGCTTTAAAATAAAATTCTAGTGACAGCTCTATTTGTTTCACATCTTAACCTCTGAGATCGGCCTCTTCCAGGACTCACATACCTGGGGCAAGGACGTGTTTAACGTTCCCACAAGTGGCAGAGCTAACCAGGCTTTGGTGTGTGTTATATCCCTATCAGTTCCACCTTGGAAATAGCAGACGTTTCTGGTTGGTTTATTACCATGGCATTTAGAATTTATCACCCTGAAAAGGACCTATTGCCTTCTGCATACGTAAAAACCACTGTGTTAGAACAAGGAATTTGTTTCAATCTCCCTCTCGCTGACCGTGGGTTTGATCACTGATCAAAGCAAAAATTATCTTTTGAATGAACTTTTTCTTCTTGCATAATACGATATCTTAAATGATTTCATGATAGGACTCATGTACTATCATGATTTCATGATAGGACTCATGTACTATATTTGGAATATAAACATATCTTAAGTAGTTGTTGTGACAGGTTAAGCTGTATTCAGCAAAATTATTGATGAATGATTTTACATCTGTTTCTGTTTGAATCTGCCAAGTCCCCCAATAATATGGGGGAAAAGGCTGTTACCTCCTGTCAAGAACATACTTGCCGCTTGCCACATTCCTGACTCAGACCAATCTTTCACTCCCTTTTTGATTCAATGCATTCCTCTTTTGGGTAGTTATATTGTCCTTGTATTGAGCCCCTTGGATAAGGCTTAGATAGCCTTCTCAATCTCACCGGACAAATGTTTGGGAGCCCTGCTAGCGAACCCTTCATAAGCACTGCATCTTTTCCTTTTATTCACTGTCGCATTCTTTAGGAGACTCATTTGTTTTGAAGGAATTGATCTCTTGGCACTGTAGCTGTTATGGCTATTTGTCCGTTTATATCAACTTGCTTTTCTTGGTCAAAGGGGACACCATGATAAGAGAAGGGAAGTATTTGTGGCTAAGCTGTTAGAACTAAAGCAAGGCCTTTATAGACGAAGTGGAATCGCTAGCTAGTTAACTGGGTGTGCACTCGTGACGACACCCTGAGACCTAGAAGTACCATTGTGCCAGAACCACAAATGCCTTATCTGGTCTCATTCGTATTGACAGTGCTTCTTGAGTGTCATTGTGCTGATGTGCAGAGGTGTTGTGAGTTTGCGCCCAGGTTTGGAGGGAATTTCCACTCAGCCGAAAGAGAACTCTACGGGGACATGAAGCACGTTAATTGATTTTGTCTCCTGTAACAAGCCTCAATTGAACCCCCCACCCCATCTCCCTCTCTCACTCAGTCTGAAGTGGGAAAACCAATCTAAAAATGCAACCCCTCTAGACAGTTGCTGTCATTCCCCATCAATTTTCAAACTCAGTTCCCATTCCAGCCAAGTCCAATTTCAGTTGCCTCGTGGCCGCCGGACATTGACAGATTGCCAGACCTTTCAGACACACACGTGGAAGGATTCAGAATCTCCACTGTTTATAATGAGAGTGACAGGAGGAGGAGAGAGAGGGGTAGAGGGAGAGAGACAATGAGAAAAAGAGAGGAAGAAGGAGGGAGCGAGAGAGGGGCCCTCCTATTGACAGGTAATCACAGAGAGCCTCCGAGAAAGGAGAGCAAAACTCTCTGATGTGATACGGAATGAGATACTCATTGCAATGATTGAAGAGACTTTTGAGGTAATAAACAGACAAACGATTCACTCTCAATCGTTTCTTGTTAACCAATGTTGGCAAGTTAAAAGGGGAGCAGGAAGATGTGAAGGTTGATGCTTAAATTGACACAGTATGCATGTGTTTACACCAGTGGTTGAAAAAGTACCCAATATTCATACTTGAGTAAGATACCTTAATAGAAAATGACTCAAGTAAAAGTGAAAGTCACCCAGTAAAATCCTACTTGAGTAAAAGTATTTGTTTTTAAATATACTTACGTATCAAAAGTAAATAAAATTGCTAAAATATACTTAAGTATATAAATCCTATATTAGCAAGGCACCATTTTCTTGTATTTTTAAATTTACTGATAGCCAGGGGCACGCTCCAACACTCAGACATAATTTACAAACAAAGCATGTGTTTAGTGAGTCTGCTAGATCAGAGGCAGTAGGGATGACCAGGGATGTTCTCTTGTATGAATTAGACAATTTTCCTGTCCTGCTAAGCATTCAAAATGTAATGAGTACTTTTGGGTGTCAGGGAAAATGTATGGTATAAAAAGTACATTATTTTCTTTAGGAATGTAGTGAAGCAAAAGTTGTGAAAAATATAAATAGTAAATTACAGATACTACTTAAAAGTATTTTTTACTTGTGTACTTTAAACCACTTCTTTGCACAATACTCTAGAGCCTTGTGAGACAAGCCTACCGGTTGGTGTAGATGTGTAGTTTTGTAAAGAAATTCCCAGAGAGGTGCAGATGTACAGTGGGGAGAACAAGTATTTGATACACTGACGATTTTGCAGGTTTTCCTACTTACAAAGCATGTAGAGGTCTGTAATTTTTATCATAGGTACACTTCAACTATGAGAGACGGAATCTAAAACAAAAATCCAGAAAATCACATTGTATGATTTTTAAGTAATTCATTTGCATTTTATTGCATGACATAAGTATTTGATACATCAGAAAAGCAGAACTTAATATTTGGTACAGAAACCTTTGTTTGCAATTACAGAGATCATACGTTTCCTGTAGTTCTTGACTAGGTTTGCACACACTGCAGCAGGGATTTTGGCCCACTCCTCCCTACAGATCTTCTCCAGATCCTTCAGGTTTCGGGGCTGTCGTTGGGCAATACGGACTTTCAGCTCCCTCCAAAGATTTTCTATTGGGTTCAGGTCTGGAGACTGGCTAGGCCACTCCAGGACCTTGAGATGCTTCTTACGGAGCCACTCCTTAGTTGCCATGGCTGTGTGCTTCGTGTCGTTGTCATGCTGGAAGACCCAGCCACGACCCATCTTCAATGCTCTTACTGAGGGAAGGAGGTTGTTGGCCAAGATCTCGCGATACATGGCCCCATCCATCCTCCCCTCAATACGGTGCAGTTGTCCTGTCCCCTTTGCAGAAAAGCATCCCCAAAGAATGATGTTTCCACCTCCATGCTTCACGGTTGGGATGGTGTTCTTGGGGTTGTACTCATCCTTCTATTCCTCCAAACACGGCGAGTGGAGTTTAGAGCAAAAAGCTCTATTTTTGTCTCATCAGACCACATGACCTTCTCCCATTCCTCCTCTGGATCATCCAGATGGTCATTGGCAAACTTCAGACGGGCCTGGACATGCGCTGGCTTGAGCAGGGGGACCTTGCGTGCGCTGCAGGATTTTAATCCATGACGGCGTAGTGTGTTACTAATGGTTTTCTTTGAGACTGTGGTCCCAGCTCTCTTCAGGTCATTGACCAGGTCCTGCCGTGTAGTTCTGGGCTGATCCCTCACATTCCTCATGATCATTGATGCCCCACGAGGTGAGATCTTGCATGGAGCCCCAGACCGAGGGTGATTGACCGTCATCTTGAACTTCTTCCATTTTCTAATAATTGTGCCAACAGTTGTTGCCTTCTCACCAAGCTGCTTGCCTATTGTCCTGTAGCCCATCCCAGCCTTGTACAGGTCTACAATTTATCCCTGATGTCCAAACAGGTGCAGTTAATACAGGTAATGAGTGGAGAACAGGAGGGCTTCTTAAAGAAAAACTAACAGGTCTGTGAGAGCCGGAATTCTTACTGGTTGGTAGGTGATCAAATACTTATGTCATGCAATAAAATGCAAATTAATTACTTAAAAATCATACAATGTGATTTTCTGGATTTTTGTTTTAGATTCCGTCTCTCACAGTTGAAGTGTACCTATGATAAAAATGACAGACCTCTACATGCTTTGTAAGTAGGAAAACCTGCAAAATCGGCAGTGTATCAAATACTTGTTCTCCCCACTGTATAGCTGGTGTCTGGTCAGTCCTGACAATCCTCCATCTTATAACTGACATATACTGGCTACTACTGTGTGACAGTCGTGTCTATGCCTCCTCCATCAGTGCATAGAGACACAGGACAGCACCATCATCCCAATAATTGACTGATCCCATTGCATATCAACATGGCTGCCATTATGCAAATAGAGTTTCATATTTATTAAACATGTGGAACTCGAAGTACACTGCGCCTTGGTCCATTCATTCAGACGAGTGTGACAGTTATTACATATTTTTTCAGCAGATTGAGTCAATTTGCAGCAAGCAGCCAAATATCAATGGTCATTAGCCTCAATTGTATCCCTTTGCAACCTGATAATTATATAAGATGTTGGTCATAGAAACACTTTTACACTGAACAACTTGAATCAGTATAATGCACTTTAAAATCACTGTGCATCTGGTGTGGACTGTGAATGACACAAAATATCATATAGCACTGTTTTGGTTGGTGTAGGCCTAGTAGCTCACATTTCAAAGCAAGTTTCAATAGATGGGTTGGTTGTTTAGCAACAAAACCTGACTCGTGCGCATCTATAGAGCAAAACAGATATGGTTGGTTTAGACCAGGGTTTCCCAAACTCGGTCCTCGGGACCCGAGGGCGTCCATTTTGGTTTTTGCCCAAGCACTACACAGCTGATTGAAATAATCAACTAATCATCAAGCTTTGATCATTTTAATAAATACATTTGCACAATGAACACTTGTTGTGTTCATTGTGCAAATGCAGGTTGAGAGCTTCAAATTCCTTGGTGTCCACATCAACAACAAACTAGATTGGTCCAAACACACCAAGACAGTCGTGAAGAGGGCACGACAAAGCCTATTCCCCCTCAGGAAACTAAAAAGATTTGGCATGGGTCCTGAGATCCTCAAAAGGTTCTACAGCTGCAACATAGAGAGCATCCTGACCGGTTGCATCACTGCCTGGTACGGCAATTGCTCGGCCTCTGACCGCAAGGCACTTCAGAGGGTAGTGCGTACGGCCCAGTACATCACTGGGGCAAAGCTGCCTGCCATCCAGGACCTCTACACCAGGCGGTGTCAGAGGAAGGCCCTAAAAATTGCCAAAGACCCCAGCCACAGACTGTTCTCTCTACTACCGCATGGCAAGCGGTACCGGAGTGCCAAGTCTAGGACAAAAAGGCTTCTCAGCAGTTTTTACCCCCAAGCCATAAGACTCCTGAACAGGTAACCAAATGGTTACCCGGACTATTTGCATTGTGTGCCCCCCCAACCCCTCTTTTACGCTGCTGCTACTCTCTGTTTATCTTATATGCATAGTCACTTTAACTATACATTCATGTACATACTACCTAAATTGGCCCGACCAACCAGTGCTCCCGCACATTGGCTAACCGGGCTATCTGCATTGTGTCCCACCAACCCCTCTTTTTACGCTTCTGCTACTCTCTGTTCATCATATATGCATAGTCACTTTAACGATACCTACATATACATACTACCTCAATAAGCCAGACTAACAGGTGTCTGTATATAGCCTTGCTACTCTTTTTTCAAACACACACGTACCTTTTTTGTTCACACCATTGGTTAGTATGTAAGCATTTCACTACTACACCTGTTGTATTCGGCGCACGTGACAAATAAACTTTGATTTGATTACGTATTTACAGTTGTTGGTTAGCTAGCTAGCGAAACCATATTAGCAGAGACATGACACCAGTCAAAACACGACATGGTATCAATAACAAGATTTAACTGTCACGCCTGCTCCCGCTCCCACTCTCAGGCTGCCCTTCATTACGCACACCTGTCACCATCGTTACGCGCAGCTGCACAATATTGGACTCACCTGGACTCCATTACTTTGTTGATTGCCCTTCTATATCTGTCTGTTCCTCAGTTGGTTCCCCCCTGTCCAGACGCTGTTCTTGTTTTGGTTTGATGTCCGTTTTCCAGTAAATGTTCACTCCCTGTACTTGCTTCTCGTCTCCAGCATCGATCCTTACAATAACAAGCTGAAACGAGCCTCTTACAATTGCCCACATGGCTGTTTCTTGTCATTGTTGCTCGCTATCTGACGTTCAGAATCATAACAATGCGCTCCCTTCCGGCCACATTAATGCGCGCGCACATTTTCATGATGTTTACAGACAACCGGTCTATAAAGCTTGAAGTCTATGTTTGGGTGCCGGCCACAAGTTGATGGATGTGCTAGCTCAAGTTGGATATGCAAGATTGCCATTTTATTAAAAGGTTAGCCTGGTGAGCTTCCTGCAGTCAGGTGTACTAGTTGAAATTAGGCAGGGGATTTTGTTCCATTTGGCAGGTATACTAGGTCCACTTCGGCTGTTAGCTCCAGTTTGGAGAGTCAAGTGCTCCCTCAAGTTTTGTGGCTATGCTAAGCTACCCCCTTTTTGGCAAATTAGTTGGATGCGTTAATCGGGGAGGCACAGGTGGCAGTGCCTTCACAGGTGGCAGTGAAGGCTCGTCTAGTGTAAGATTCATTACTCCGCAAATCGTGAGAGGAGTGTACAGCCCTGACAGATTCCTCTCATTCCCTTGCAGATAGCCCACCGTCTCGAACAGTGCTGCTCCTCACCAAACTAACACTGCTTTATCTTCATTATCGTCCCCGTTTCATTCACCGTGTATCACACACCTCTCCCTTTCTGTGAACTCACAGGCAATGGCGGACTGGTCTTCGGGAGCACCGGGACATTTCTCGGTGGCCTGAGGGTCGTTTTGTCCTGCTGTGAATAGTCAACTTGACCAGCAATAATATAGCAAGCAGGAATGAGTTGATGGAGAATCCACGCATCAGGCGCGACTCTCACTCACTCGCTGCAGTGTCCCCGCGCGAGGGTGCGCACACCAAAAATGACATCAGGTCTCTCCGCGACGCCCATAGCAACCGTCTACCTGCCTCTCTACAGATAACATTTTAGACAAGTCGCACGGCGAAATGGACAGTCAGAAGAGGAAAGGTGGAGCAGAGAGGGAGAGAATAAAAAAGAGAAAGTCCCTTGCCACAGACGCTGCAAAATAAGCGACATGTTCGCCAGTAAGGGACCAGGTCAGTCAAAAACATTAGCTAAACCACACACACACGACACCCAGCATGGCTAGCTAAGTAGCCTAGCTAATAATAGTGACACAACGGCCGGTAGGCCAAACAGTCTGCACGTCGTACGTCTTCGTGGAGGAATTATATCATAGCAAATAGTGCAACATAGCGATCATAATATGACATTGAAGGCAATATGTTTCAACTAGTAAAATAGTCAACCTAGACTATGGACTTGCCAGCATTCGATCATGACTCATGCCACATAAGCTAGGGAAAGTGCACATACAGTGAAACAGGCTACAGTAACGTAACCATAATACATCCATGAACACAACACAGTAGCCTGTGTGACACAGCACAGGAAATGACAAAGATCATTAGCGCCATTAGTACCAGCATTACAAGTTACTACAATAATATACAGCTCTGGGAAAAATTAAGAGGCCACTCCAAATTAAGAGACCACTCAAAAAAAAATCCAGAACTGTTTTAATGTAGCCTACTGCTACACTAATGATACTGAGTATGATAATAGAGTATTTTCTTTGCAACGGTGGAGAAGGAAGCAGCAGCAGCACTAGAGCTTCAGGTTCTCCTGCAGAACTGGAGATGGTGGTCAGTTCAGAGTCAGACTCAGAGCAGGAACCTTCAGGTACAACTGAAGAGCACAACCCTAAACATGTAGGCTATGATTTTAGATTAATATGTACTTTATTTATGAGATTATCAGTAGGACTGTAATCGGAGGGCATTCAATCGATGATTGCACAAGTAATACAAGTTTAAGTTATGTTTATTTACGATGTTAATCTCATGCTGCAGAGCAACCAAATGTGCAGAGAGAGAGAGCCCAGTACAGGGAAAATAGAAAGGGACAGCGAAAATCCATTTGATTATTTAGCCCATCCTCAGTCCAAGGATTTTGACTTATTTTTTCAGTACCACCCAAAACAAACCCCTCAAAGAGTCATTCCCAATGTATTCCACTCCAAAGATGGCACAAACAGAAAATGGCTGACCTACAATGAAGTAACTCACTCCTTGTTCTGCTCAGTATGTCTTGCATTCGCAAAACCTTCAGCCAGTGATGGTCCATTTGTCAAAGGAGGCATGCAGGCCTGGAAGCATGCCCATCAGAAAGTACAGGAACATGAGAAGCAAGACCCATAGAGAAAATGCAGAAGCCTTTTTCCTCAGAGCCAGCAAAGCAGACATCCGTACCCTTCTGAGTGATAAGCTAATGTCAGTTCAACGAAACCAGGTCAGAAAGAGGAGGCAGGTCATGGAACGTGTGATTGATGTAGTTAAAGTTATTGGTAAATGTGGGCTTAGCTACAGAGGACACAGACACGAAGCTGCATATAACTTGGAAAACATGGCTGACAATCATGGCTAGTTTTTTGAGCTTACATTGTCACTAGTGGTAATTACTTACTGGTTACTCTGAAGCAGCTATTCTATAACTCTTCCTTAACAGGCTGACAAGGGTGAAGGAACATTTGCTGTGAGTTAAAGCTTTTGTACCGAGGCATGTTTTTTGGACTTTCATATTATACGTGCAGCCATGTAGCCAATGTTCAATTTCATTGACTCAGTGTATAGATGTGTTTATTGTGTGCTGTTGGCTTTATGGGCACCAGTGAGGGAACATTGTAATCTACAGTTTTTTGTAGAGGAGTGCTTTTTCGACTTTTGTATTATACTTACTTACATTGTAGCTTATGTTCAAGTTCCGTGAATGTGTGTGTGTGAAGTTTTTTGATACTTTTGATATACTTGACGCTTGAATATAAAGATAATCATTTGAACATTTGAGCTAACTCTGTATATCTCAGTCTCTTTTTAAAAAGTTTAGGCTAATTGTTTTGTGTGTCTAGCCTTGTACATGCACCCATAGCCATAGCATACCTTGAAAACGCAGTGTTCAGATAGGCTACTTTTTGGTCAGTCCCAAATATTTGTATTTTGTAATGTGGATAACTTTCTTCCCAGATGAACATAGTGTCCAAATGTATAACTAGCTTGGTACCCGATACATAAACAAATAGGGTTAGCCTACAAACTTAGCGGACTGGTGGTTTGGTATGGAGTCAAATTCAGGGTCTAAATGATTGTTTCAGTCCGCCCCTGCTCACAGGTCTGACTGTCAAAAAAACTCCTTTGTAGTACATTATTGATGTCCATGTGAAGAATTGATGCCAAATAGACTAGGCTATTGTTCTTCCTGTGAATTGTAAACAGTTTTTGGATGATGCTAATAGCAGTTGCAATCAATGAGGAAGCCTGTTATAAGGGATTGTGTGTGATTTGCTTTTCAAGGTATAAACTTGTCTATTCACTCAGGGAACTGACAGCAAGTGTGGTGTCGGAGTGACTGAATACTAATTGCTGTACAACCTGAGTGACTGCGTAGATTATCAGAGACCAACGTTTTTATTTTGCTCAGTCACAAAGGTATTTTGCGTCTTAGTGATTAACTCTGCACTGCACTAGGAGTTGTTTATTGAGCTCACAGGTATGACTCTATTTGTTTCATAACCTCACATCCATCCACATACGATGTATGCCTTCATACTTTGCTATTGTCTCAGTCAGGGCCATAGCCATGAGGGTGTCCCTATGCTTCAATAAAAAGAGCACTAGCTACAAGGTGCACACCCAGTCTCTCAGTACACACTACACAGGCAGGCACAATGATGGTAAATAACCAGATAGTCCTGAGGAAGATAGGAAGGAGAACACGAGAGATTGCATTTATCAGGAAACTCACACTGGGTGTCATTTTTAATGCATAGCTGTGGTGCTCGCTCGCCTGGTCCCTAGCCGGAAAGATGCATAGACGCTGACAAATGGGCCACCATCTTCCTCCCCCACCACTGCCACCACCACCACCTCTCACTCTCTTATCTTGAATGTTTCAGTGCTTCGCTCGCCTACAGAGAGGCAGAGGAGGAATAGCATATTGCCCGTTGTGCCACTGTCCTTGCGACTTGCTCTCTCGCTAACTTCAATGTAGCAAGTGGCGTGTAATCATGGATGCCAGGCTTCCCCAAATATTTGACCAATAAATACTGTTGGGTTCTAATTTTTCAGAGTAAATAACTCACGGACACTAGAGAAGCTGAACCAAGTTGAATTCTTCCCAAAGGGTCGACACAACTGTATTCAGACAAAGACATGTTCCCAACATCACAAGTATATATACTCCACTTTAGACACCCCTCCTTCTCTCCAATCCTTACATCTTATGGTTCGACAGGAAGAGGGTAACAGGATAATAAACCATTATTTCTCCCTTCAGGGAATCTGACCTGACCTCCTGACCTCAACCCCTCCTTCGCCTAATCCACAGATGGCCACCCGTATTACCTATCGCACTCCATGACTCCACCCAGCACATTCCACAGCCACTGTCTTTCTACAGAGAACCATTAACTTCTGACATAAAAACCAGTCTCTTCCACTTCTTATATACTATGCTTATGCTAATAACAATGTTCAACGTTTACCCTGAATCCAAAAATACATTTTGTATTCGCAGACAGACTCAAGTATGGCTTTGGTACTTGCCGGAGGTCTCTTTCAAAGGGATACGTGTATGAATGTAGTTATATCACCCTCTTCTGACTAAGTTGTGTTAACTTACATCTTTGATGTTACAGTTTGTTGTCATTAGGCCAAAATCACATTGAGAGATGCCCGTCAACGGCGTGAAATTTGCATTGCGTGCGAGAGTAGACAGAATCAATTCACATACGCTGCGTTGTCTTGAAAATCCATAACAAACAGTTGTATTTGTTTGGTATATAGCCCCTGGGAGTTACTTTTGTGAGTTCCTTTTGACTCACCTTAGATGTCCTAAGGGAGCCACGGTACCTATGCTAAACTGTTGTTGCTTGGCTAGCTCACAATGATGTTGTAGATAATAAACCAGAGTTGTTCATCGACAACCCAGTCTTGTTCTTCTACAAACGGGACCTCAAGTTTTCTAGCTGTAGCCTGCCTAGGCTATGTGCCTTTTAATTGAAATCAACACAGGTAGGCTGCAATTGTTTTCAAATATGTAGCCTATTTGACTGATAAACCTTAGCTTACAGCCCAATACATTTTAAATTACATCTTTAGTCTACTTGGCATAGGGAAGATTATAACAATTCCTCTAATTACTTTTCTACAAACGACCCACGCAATTTGTTCGCTTATTTTACCAGCATTGCTCCGCGTAGACGTTAGAAAAATCAACTTCCTTTCTAATTTGACACTCGCGGCCAGGCCTGCATTTTTTTCTCTCGTTCACTCATATACATTCTACTTCCAGCTCGTTCGACCGCTTAAAAAGGATTATAGACTACAGAGTGCTATTCAATTAAAACCTGAAATCCAGAGTTGTGTGGTGGTAGACATAACAACATCTAATCAAAGCGTATCTGGTTCACCAGGTAATTACAGATACATTAGCAGGCCGTTGTGAAACAAAAAAACCTTGAACCCACTAATCTTACCGTGCACAGTTCAGGATCGTTGCTTTTCCTTCCCCCGTGAACGTGCGGTTATCAGTTTTGATTGGATATTGCCCAAGTTCCTGACCACCGGGCTGTACTGTCTCCGACCTCCTATGCAAATGAGCGTTGCCTCAGCCAGCCCCGTAATTGATTAGCACAGCTTGTTTGGTGTGTGGACTCGTGGTGTGTTTGGACGAGATGATAAAACCCAATTTTCTGTGTTACCTTATTTATGACTCATCTATTGTGCTGCAGTAGCACAATCAATAGAGGCTTACTAAGCAAATACGTAATTGAATTGAGGGCAGGACTATAATAGAATTCTTAAACATTCGTAAGAGTGAATTGGTGTTTCTGAAATGACCTGTGGACTCGGTCTCCCAATGAGGTATTACTGCTTGGGTTGCTTCGTAAAAAAAAAGTGGTTCTATTATAGGCTCCATTAACTACACCTCAGCATAATGAAATACTCACCACGCCGATGGTTTCGTTCGACCCCTCTCTTAATAACCCTTTTATATTTCATTTGAGTTATTTAAAATACGCTCTTCTATCCAGAGCCACTTCCATTTCAGTCAGTGAACACAAATAGAAAGTACAGAACGTTCTGAACTACAGCCTAATGCAGGTCCCCCAAAAGCATTTCAATTATCTGAAAGCTTTTCAATGGCTTCTGTGAAGAGACAGACTCTTTCAAAGTGATGAGTGAAAAGCTCCATGCTGAGAGAGGTGGTAAATCCAATGCTGCCGTATGTTTGCAAATGCTTGGTCATGTTCATTTGGGCATGCAACATTTTGCAACGGAAAACGAAAGTGAAGGTATTCCCTCCCTGTTTCATTCCGTTTTCCTCCATTTTGTGCCTAATGAACATGACTCGGTTGAAACAGGAAACACATGAGAGTGGTCTCAGTGGCGTGGTGCTGATTGGAGAATGTTGGCATAGCTGCGGGCGGCGTGCCCGCTAGGCACAAATTAACAGAGTTAAGATGGACCCTCCACGGGAATGTACAGTTTAGTATAATACTGTATAACACTAATATTACTATAGTATATACTATAGTAATTACTGTAGTATGTACTATAGTGTTTTTGTTTGATTATTATCTTTGGCATAGTAGTGGGGGGTTGTTTCTTGAGGAAACCTACTGGACAAATACTAAAATATCACGTTTTCCATAACCTGTAGGTAGGTAGGACTGGAGTCTGAACAGATACTTCAGAGCTTCTGCTCTTTCGATAACCTGTAGCGAACACAATATATGGTCTGTACTTGGCATGTAGGTTTCTCACTCATTGGTGGCACAAATTAGGATATGGGGATGAGTTGGGTATATGCAAATGAAATACTGTAGTATAGTATTTTACATTATACTGTAGTAGATTTTCAGAGGATGATCAAACCAACAACTACAACCCAACTGTTCTGATTTCATTGGCCACTGTGAAGGTTAATAAGGACATTTAGTTATGGATGAGGGTGTCATCCCTGTATCAAGTTTGAGTCTGGTATGGACATATTATGTGTAGTTTGTGGAACTCATAGAGCAACCCTTTATAAACTGTAGATGGAACAGCTTCGCGAAAGAGAATAATGATTATTACATCCAGACATTTGTGTTTGCTCATCATGTAAGGCATTAGGTTATGACCTTGGAGATAGGCAACTGATATTCAGCTGCTGGGCTATTGTTAGCTCTCTGCAATGAACCACAAAAGCATTTTTTAGTGGATCCACAACTTCAACCTTGGCACTTCAATGAAAACGATTGTTCTGCTCTTTATCAAGGCGATAAGTATTATCGCTCATTGGCTAATTTGTCAGTTCCTCTCTAAATATTCTGGCAGGTGCAACTGTGTTTCTCTTCTTACTTTCCCCATTCATTACTGCGTCGTTTCTGTCTCAGACTGGAAAATAAGAATTGTCTGTTTGATGTTTGGCAGTTGGCAGATGAAATGGGGATAAGCTGTTTTCTCCAGCTTCTCCTGTGCCTGATGAAGTATGGCATTTCGAAGAATAACTCAACTCATATTTATATAAATTAGTCTGCTAAAAAACCTCTTAGGGATCGGATCCCGCTAGCAGGATCAAAATCGACAACATCCGGTGAAGTTGGAGCGCGCCAAAATCAAATGACAAAATCGTAATATTAAACCTTCATGAACATGCAGGTGTCATACATCAAAATAAAGCTTAACTTCTTGTTAATCCAACTGCATTGTCAGATTTAAAAAAGGCTTTACGGCGAAAGCATACCATGCGGTTATCTGAGGACAGCGCCCCACATCAAAATACTTTTTCAACCAGCACCGGCTTCACAAAAATCACAAATAGCGATAAAATAAATCACTTACCTTCGAAGATCTTCCTCTGTTTTGCAATCCCAAGGGTCCCAGCTACACAATGAATGTTTGTTTTGTTTGAAAAAGTGCTTCTTTATATCCAAAAAAGTATGTTTAGTTGGCGCCATTGATTTCAACAGGCATACAAAGGAATCCAAAAAGCTACCAGTAAACCACATCCAAACAAGTCAAACAATGTTTCTAATTAATCCTCAGGTACCCTAATATGTAAATAAACGATAATATTTCAGACGGAAAGAATGGTGTTCAATAGAAAAGGAAAAGAACGAAGAGCGCGCCCTCATTCACGTGCACCAAAAGCCTACCTTTCCCGATGAGAACACCTTGGATAAACTACAACTACTTGTTCATTTTTCAAGAAACAAGCATGAAACCCTGTATAACTTCTTTGGGATAGGTTTCACATCCGGTGAAATGGCAAAGCGCCAAATTCTAATTAAATTACTATAAATATTAAACTTTCATGAAATCACAAGTGCAATACATCAAAATAAAGCTTAACCTGTTGTTAATCCTGCCGCTGTGTCAGATTTCAAAAAGGCTTTATGGCGAAAGCAAACCATGCGATTATTACACAAATGCATAACAAATAATTTTCAACCAGGGAGTTACGACACGAAAGTCAGAAAGCGATATAATATATGCCTTACCTTTGAAGATGTTCTTCTGTTGGTAATCCAAAAGGTCTGTTACATCACAAATAGTCATTTTGTTCGAAAAATGTATTCTTTATATCCATAAAAACTCAGTTTAGCTGGCGCTCTTCAGTCAATAATCCACTCGGTTTCCGTCGGTCAAAATGCATACAAAATTAATCCCAAACATTATTTTAACAGTTTTGGAAACTTTACAGTGTTTTCTATCCAAATCTACCAATTATATGCATATCCTAGCTTCTGGGCCTGAGTAGCAGGCAGTTTACTTTGGGCACGCTTTTCATCCGTACGTCAAAATATCGCCCCCTATCCCAAAGAAGATTGGCTTCCAATAGATGTCAACATCTAATATTTACAACAAATATAAACTCTCTCTCAGTCCCTCCCCCACTCCCCCTCTGTGTTACCATTAGGGTTGCACATTTTGGGGAATATTCAGAGGTGGAAACTTTCCGTGGGAATTAACGGAAATATTCGCAAATTAATATTAATACCATTTAAATGTAGATGTTTTTTGCATTGGATATATTTACCATATCATATGGAGACAGAAACATAAACATTTTACCCTATCATAAGTAAACATATTTGCAAATGTTTAAATACTTCCAATAAAAAAACTATTTAGTTACAAATTGAATAATCTGTCTGTAAACAATTGTTGGAAAAATGACTTGTCATGCACAAAGTCGGTGTCCTAACCGACTTGCCAAAACTATAGTTTGTTAACAAGAAATGTGTGTAGTGGTTGAAAAATGAGTTTTAATGACTCCAACCTAAGTGTATGTAAACTTCCGACTTCAACTGTAGATCATTGGGCAGGCAGCGTGCTTTGGTTTGAGGGTTAACTATCCCGTTGTGCAACTTGACCGTAAGAGATATTTGGAAGTCACGCGTGAAAAGGTTAAGCATGTTAACATTCACAAGGCCGCGGAGCCAGACGGATTACCAGGACGCATACTCAGACCATGCGTTGACCAACTGGCAAGTGTCTTAAAACTTCTTACGGCTGAAATCCCGTTAACGGGATCGATTTGACAACAGCCAGTGAAAGTGCAGGGCGCCAAATTCAAACAACAGAAATCTCATAATTAAAATTCCTCAAACATACAAGTATTATACACCATTTTAAAGATAAACTTGTTGTTAATCCCACCACAGTGTCCGATTTCAAAAAGACTTTACAACAAAAGCATACCATGCGATTATGTTAGGTCAGCGCCAAGTCACAGAAAAACACAGGCATTTTTCCAGCCAAAGAGAGGAGTCACAAAAATCAGAAATAAAATTAATCACTAACCTTTGATGATCTTCATCAGATGACACTCATAGGACTTCATGTTACACAATACATGTATGTTTTGTTCGATAAAGTTCGTATTTATATCCAAAAATCTCAGTTTACATTGGCGTGTAATGTTTTGCTTCCAATTAATTAAATTAAAGATATATTTCTCCTTAATGCAACCGCTGTGTCAAATACGGAAAAAGCACACCATGCAATAATCTGAGTACAGTGCTCAGGTACCAAAACAAGCCATACAGATACCCGCCATGTTGTGGAGTCAACAGAAGTCAGAAATAGCATTACAAATATTCACTTACCTTTGATGATCTTCATCGGAATGTACTCCCAGGAATCCCAGTTCCACAAAAAAAAAATGTTTTGTTCGATAAAGTCCATCATTTATTTTCCAAATACCTCCTTTTTGTTTGTGCGTTTAGTTCACAAATCCAAATTCAAGTCCAGACGAAAAGTCAAAAAAGTTATATTACAGTTCGTAGAAACATGTCAAATGATGTATAGAATCAATCTTTAGGATGTTTTTAACATAATTCTTCAATAATATTCCAACCGGACAATTCCTTTGTCTTTCGAAATGAAAGGAACAGAGCTCACTCTTAGTCAAACAGCTCTTATTCTCTCCCCCTTCACAGTAGAAGCCTGAAACAAGGTTCTAAAGACTGTTGACATCTAGTGGAAGCCTTAAGAAGTGCAATCGGACCAAATTTTACACTGAATATTGGATAGGCAAAGACTTGAAAACCTACAAACCTCAGTTTTCCCACCTCCTGGTTGGATTTTTTCTCAGGTTTTTGCCTGCCATATGAGTTTTGTTATACTCACAGACATCATTCAAACTGTTTTAGAAACTTCAGAGTGTTTTCTATCCGAATCTACTAATAATATGCATATCTTAGCTTCTGGGCTTGAGTAGCAGGCAGTTTACTTGGGCACCTTATTCATCCAAGCTACTCAATACTGCCCCCCAGCCATAAGAAGTTAACTTACATATTCAACCTCTCCCTGACCCAGTCTGTAATAGCTACATGTTTCAAGCAGACCACCATAGTCCCTGTGCCCAAGAACGCCAAGGTAACTGGTCTAAATGACTATTGCCAAATAGCACTCACATCTGTAGCCATGAAATGCTTCGAAAGGCTGCTCATGGCTCACATCAACACCATCATCCCAGACACCCTGGACCCACTTAATTTGCATACCACCCCAACAAATCCACATGACACAATCTCTATTGCACTCCACTCTGCACTCTCCCACCTGGAAGACCTATGTGGGAATGTTGCGCATTGACTCGAGCTCAGTGTTCAACCCCATAGTGCCCTCCAAGCTCAACACTAAGCTCAGCGCCTTGGGACTAAACACCTCCCTCTGCAACTGCATCCTGGACTTTGACGGGTGTCCTCAGGTGGTGAGTGTAGGCAACAACACATCTGCCATGCTGATCCTCAACACGGGGGCCCCTCAGGGGTGTGTGCTTAGTCCCCTGTTGTGCTCCCTGTTCACCCACGACTGCGTGGCTGCGCACGACTCAAACACCATCATTACATTTTCTGACTACACGACTGTGGTAGGCCTGATCACCGACGATGATGAGACAGGTCAGTGGCCTGGCAGTGTGGTGTCGGGACAACAAATTCTCCCTCAATGCCAGCAAGACAAAGGAGCTGATCGTGGACTTCAGGAAACCTCACCATGGAGATAATCTTGACTGGCTGCATCGCTGCTTGGTATGGCAGCTGCTTGGCATCTGACCGCAAGGAGCTACAGAGGGTAGTGCGTACGGCCCAGTACATTAGTGGGACCAAGCTCCCCGCTATCCAGGACTTCGGTGTCAGAGGAAGGCCCTCAAATTTGTCAACGACTCCAGCCACCCAAATCATAGACTGTTCTCTCTGCTACCGCACAGCAAGCGGTACTGATGCACCAAATCTGGAACCAACAGGACTCTGAACAGCTTCTACCCCCAAGCCATAAGACTGCTAAATACTGCTAAATAAATAGTTACAGACTATCTGTATTTACTCTTTTGACTCATCACATACACTGCTGCTACTGTTTATCGCCTAGTCACTTTACCCCCACCTATATGTACATATCTACCTCAACTACCTTGTACCATTACACATCATCCGTGTGTATATTAGGGTTAGGGACGATACCAGTATCGTGATACATTTACATTTACATTTAAGTCATTTAGCAGACGCTCTTATCCAGAGCGACTTACAAATTGGTGCATTCACCTTATGATATCCAGTGGAACAACCACTTTACAATAGTGCATCTAACTCTTTTAAGGGGGGGGGGTTAGAAGGATTACTTTATCCTATCCTAGGTATTCCTTAAAGAGGTGGGGTTTCAGGTGTCTCCGGAAGGTGGTGATTGACTCCGCTGACCTGGCGTTGTGAGGGAGTTTGTTCCACCATTGGGGTGCCAGAGCAGCGAACAGTTTTGACTGGGCTGAGCGGGAACTGTACTTCCTCAGAGGTAGGGAGGCGAGCAGGCCAGAGGTGGATGAACGCAGTGCCCTTGTTTGGGTGTAGGGCCTGATCAGAGCCTGAAGGTACGGAGGTGCCGTTCCCCTCACAGCTCCGTAGGCAAGCACCATGGTCTTGTAGCGGATGCGAGCTTCAACTGGAAGCCAGTGGAGAGAGCGGAGGAGCGGGGTGACGTGAGAGAACTTGGGAAAGTTGAACACCAGACGGGCTGCGGCGTTCTGGATGAGTTGTAGGGGTTTAATGGCACAGGCAGGGAGCCCAGCCAACAGCGAGTTGCAGTAATCCAGACGGGAGATGACAAGTGCCTGGATTAGGACCTGCGCCGCTTCCTGCGTGAGGCAGGGTCGTACTCTGCGAATGTTGTAGAGCATGAACCTACAGGAACGGGTCACCGCCTTGATGTTAGTTGAGAACGACAGGGTGTTGTCCAGGATCACGCCAAGGTTCTTAGCACTCTGGGAGGAGGACACAATGGAGTTGTCAACCGTGATGGCGAGATAGGGTACTGATACTCGTTAGTATTCTGGCAAAGAAACAAAACACAAAGCGAATTTAACTTCTTTAGGAAAACAGACCTAATGTTGGAAACCTATCATTATATTGACATCCAGAGGCACATTAATTTATTTTCCAAGCTATAGCACACAATATTGTACATACAGCAGGGTTTTAAAGGACCAAAGAGATTGGTCTGCTTCGTGTTTTCATTTTTGCCATGGAAAAAATATTGTGATACTGTTATCATCACAGCCCTAGTGTATTAAGCAAAGTTATCCTTATTCATTGAGTATTTATTAATTGTGTTCTTATTTTTCTATTATTTTTCAATGTTTTATTTCTGCATTGTTTGCAGGGGCTCGTAAGTAAGCATTTCACTCTTAGTCTATACCTGTTCTTTACAAAGCATTTGACAAATACAATTTGATTTGATTACAACAGCAGGTGGTCTGAGATACCAGTAATTCCAACAACTAACATAGATATTTAACATCCCAGTATATCTCTGTCCCTCCCTCCTTTCCTCCCTCTTGTCCTCTGTTACAGCACAGTTTACAGTACAGTTTAGGGCCCTAAACGATCTCCCTCTCTCTTTCTTTCTCTCTCTTCTTCCCCCCCTCACTCCCTGCCTACTTAACAGCACAGTATAGAGTACCACCATTTCATAACAAATTGATTCCTAACCTCTCTCTTTTTCCTTCTCTACCTCCAAAGTGTTGCTTCGGGGGGAGGTGGCCCAGCTCCAGGAGGAGGTACACCTGCTCAGACAGATGAAGGATATGTTGAGTAAGGACCTGGAGGAAGGCCAAGGAAGCTGCTCTGCTGACGTGCTCTCAGCCACCGAACTCCGCGTGCAGCTGGCACAGAAGGAGCAGGAACTGGACCATGCTAAGGAGGTACTGCAGGGTGAGTAAGCGGGCCGACGCGGGGGCTAAACAGTGGAATAGACAGACGAGAGATTCAAAAAAAATGTTGAAGTGCCAATGGCACTCCAGGACCAGGGATGCCTAGCCCTGCTGTAAACAAGAATGCAAAGGCACAAACACACATCCCAAAATAGAGTGCAGATAGTTACTCCAGGGGTATTGAGGTCACAAAGCCCCATTTAACTTTAAACAGCTCTATGGATCCTTTTATTAGGATTACAATCAAAGAAAAATAATGATCTCGTTCGATATCAAAATAAACACATCATGGGATTTTGTCTACGACTGTTTGTCGTCAGCAGCCTATGCTGTTACACAGAAAGTAACACAAAATCATATAATATAATGGCATACAATTCAGTAATACAATATTACCCTTGTGACCTTAATGTTGCTAGCATCCGGACTTGAATATTTTATAATGGTCTGCAATGAAGGCCAAAGCCATCAGACCCCTGCAGGCACTAACAGCAATCACAGGTAATGAAAGCTTAATTAAGAGTGGCTTCAGTCAGCTTACAGAGCCTCGAGAAGTTTAGCAGGACAGCTCTGCTCTATGATCAAGCTCAGCTGCGTGGGAGGACAAAGAGAATTGCTTGTTGTCATCTCTTAATTAATATCAGTTTGTTTTCATTGCTCTGGAATAGCTTCAAGCACTGATAGTCATTGAGGTGAAGTGATGTGCGAGTACTTTGTTGGCTACTGTAGATTAAAACTATAGCCTTTTTGGTGCAGGTACTCATCAAAGTATAAGGCCAGAGTCTGACATGTTTTGGGGGGCTGATACTAAAGAGTGAAAAACAAGCTAGTACATTAGTTGCCATGACACCCGTAGATAGAGCTTATACAGTGTTTTTTTCACTACAATAACCCGGTTTCCATTCAACCATTTCATGCGGATTAATTTTTATTTAACTAGGCAAGTCAGTTAAGAACAAATTCTTATTTAGAATGACTCCCTACCCTGGCCAAACCCAGACGACACTGGGCCAATTGTGCGCCACCCTATGGGACTCCCAATCACGGCCGGATGTGATACAGCCTGGTTTCGGACTGTTGTGATGCTTCTTGCAATGAGACGCAGTGCCTTAGACCACTGCGCCACTCGGGAGTATAAAAAATTCACAATAAAAAGACGCATAAAAATGTCACGATAAGCCTTATGGAAACGTGTACAATGTCGACTAAGGTGGAATATTTTTTGGGGTCTTTGAAATAAATGATGGACGCAGTCATGGACGCAGTAAACTTTGAGTCACGCTATGATGTTGTACCCTACTAACACCTCAACATGGAACATGGAAAAGCAGAGTTTACAAGCAGATGTAATAACTTATATAATAACTTCATAACGAGATGAGCTTCATGCAAATTTCCATGAAATATCGAGGATAGGCTATCATTTGAATGATCCTGGTGACATGATGATCGATGCTTGACTGTCCATTCTTTTTATTATCTTGCTTTTATTCGTCTCTCATTATATATCGTACCCTGTCCACTTCATCAGCTAACTGTTTTTTATAGAGCATGCACTAAAACCAGATTGGGTAAGTATGCTATTTATCTCAACAGGTTTTGTGACAAAACAGTCCGCAGAGTTGAAAATTAGATGGTTACACAATAACCTTTCAAACCAACACATTTGTCCACCAACTTTAGCATTCCACCAAGTTTTTGCAAACATTTCTTTATACCTAAATTTAAGGTTTTTCGACAACAAAGCCTGTACTTTTATTTCCTGCAACTGACTTGATTGCTGTAATGTATTTAAAAGACCCTCAAATCCCACAGTGTACACATCACCTTACATCTTACCGTCTTTGTGTGCATTAAATCATGAACATTTTATTGTTGTCAGACATCAAACTTGTCCTGGTCATTATGAAAAACTATAAACACAAAAATGGCAGTCTGCATGACATTGCAGCAGCCTTGTCCAAACAGCAATCTTACCTACTCTATTTTAATACTAAAAAAACAATCTATTTAAAGACATTTAAGACGTGTCAATATAGAGCGCCAGGCAACTAAAGCAACTTTCTCTAGACAATGTTGTGGTTTGTTGCAGGGGTTGGAACTAGTTCAGGTAACAGAACCGAAAACCGTAAAAGAGCTGAATCAGAAACAGGAACAGAACGAAAGTGATCTATACTGTCCCGGAGCAGAACCATTATTTTTTATGTTCCGGGCATTTTTTGTCAGTCCCACAAAAAAATCTACAAAGTGTTAATGCAAAGCCCTCACTCTGTCACTCAGAAACTTACTCATGCCAGCTGGAAATCTTTGCCAGTGTATTTGAGCGTGTGTAGGCTACTTCCCCCTCCGAAGCATACGTTATTATAGCCTACTGACAATGTTACAAACATGATTCAGAAATTAGTGAAAGAGATTTTTTAATTAGAAAATAATAGATACAATTTTTCAATGCTAGTTAACCATTACAAAAAGGTAAGACATGTTTTTAATTCTGGTGCCATTCTGCACACAAAAGCTTCTTAGCTAACTAGCTAGCTAACGTTAGCGCTGGTCCAACGATAAGCAAACTCTCGGACGCTCAAAGACATTCAAAGTTCCTCCATAGAAGCAGCTCCTTTGTAGGTATAATTCTGTGGGCCTAATTCAAATAACACGTCATAAAAAGGTGCCTAGTACTTCAAGCCAAGCCTCCACCCTCTCTCGCTCTCTCCCCACCCACACAATTTCAGTCGCATCTCGCACCCTACACTTGTCTTTCCATTACACATTAACAACTATAGCTTGCCCGCTCCATAGTAAGCTGCTCTATCTGCACTGATTGGTGAAGTAATTTAATGTCAAACTTAATGTAAAATAATTAATATTTGAGGTTAAAAAAAGGAACAATATAAACCGTAACTTTTTGGGGTTTGAACCGGTACAGAACTTTATTTTGGTGCTCAGAACAATGAAACCCAAAGAAAATAATAGGTCTGTTCAGAACGAAACAATTGGAAATAATTTTGGTTCCAACCCCTGGTTTGTTGCTAACATTAGCTTGATATCTCTCTAGCTGGCTGGCTAGCCCGATCATGTAATTACCAGAACAACGTTTTGAGTTTAACAGTAGCCAACTTTTTATTCACCATAACAGGAAAAATATTTACAACCCCCCTGGCATTTTTCCTATTTTGTTGCCTTACAACCTGGAATTAAAATAAACAAATTTGGAGGTTTGTATCGTTTAATTTACATAACATGCCTACCACTTTGAAGATGCAAAATATTTTTTATTGTGAAACAAACAAGAAATAAGACCAAAAAAAACAGAAAACTTGAGCGTGCATAACTATTCACCCCCTCCCCCAAAGTCAATACTTTGTAGAGCCACCTTTTGCAGCAATTACAGCTGCAAGTCTCTTGGGGTTTGTCTCTATAAGCTTGGCACATCTAGCCCCTTGGATTTTTGCCCATTCTTCAAGGCAAATCTGCTCCAGCTCCTTGAAGTTGGATGGGTTCCACTGTTGTACAGCAATCTTTAAGACATACCACAGATTCTCAATTGGATTGAGGCCATTCCAAGACATTGACTTGGCCATTCCAAATGTTTCCCCTTAACATACATCTTGAATAACGTTCCAACCGGAGAATTAGATTGACTTCAGAAGAGCGGTGGAACGGAGGTCCTCCGCATGTGAAAGCATGGTCAGCTCATGGCAGACCTGACTAATTCCTGTCTCCTTCAGTCCCCCTTCACATTAGAGTCATCAGACAAAGTTCTATTGACTGTTGACATCTAGTGGAAGCCGTAGGAAAAAAACTCATCAATATCTCGCTGTAATTTCAATGAGAGCTTGGTTGAAAATCTACCTCACTGTTATACTCACAGACATCATTCAAACAGTTTTAGAAACTTCAGAGTGTTTTCTATCCAAATCTGCTAATAATATGCATATATTAGCAACTGGGACTGAGTAGCAGGCAGTTTACTCTGGGCACGCTTTTCATCCAAACGTGAAAATGCTGCCCCCAGCCATAACAAGTTTAAGGGACATCATTAATCAGTTCGACCTAATGGATGTTAGGAGAACTAAACATCCCAACACAAGACAGTATCCATGGGTGAATGTTTTTGGGGCTAGGGTGAGTGCAGCCCGACTTGATCATTTTTACATGTTCAGGAATTTGAGCAATAGGCTGTTGGGTGCCACCATTCTCCCGGTGGGGTTTTCGGATCACCACATAACCATGGCTCGGCTGTCTTATTCACCAGGGCCCCGGCATGTATCCTATTGGAAGTTTAATATAAAGTTCTTACAAGATGCCACTTTTTGCTCAGGTTTCCAGACCTTTTGGGAAAGGTGGGGGCAGCGAAGAGAAGAGTATGAGTCTCTGAGTCAATGGTGGGATGTGGAGAAAGTCCAAATTTGGCTTTTCTGTCAACAGTATACAGCTCTCTCATCCTCAGAGGCTAGGAGAGTATTGGGAGGACTACAGCGTTGTATTACTGAGATGGAGGTAGAAATGGTGGGGCAAGGCAATGTAGCACTTGTAAGAGCTAGGTTCTCCATGCTCCATGCTCAAGGAGATGGATGCTCCCAGCTCCTTCTTCTTTGGTTTGGAAAGACAGAGCAGTGAAGCCAAGGGTATGCTTTGTCTATGGCTGTCTGATGAGCGGGTGACCTCTGTGGTGGGAGAGATGCGGGAGCAAACTGTGGAGTTATATACTGAGTTGTATAGTGCAGAAATGTGTGATCCTATGTGTGCTCAGGTCTCGTTAGCAGGACTCCCTAGGGGATGAAATGGACATTCCTCTGTTGTCCCATGAACTGGCAGAGGCCGTAACCCAGATGTCCCCCGGTCGTGCACCGGGGGTGGATGGACTCCCAGTGGAGTTTTATAAGAAATTCTGGGGAATAGTTGGACTGGACTTCTTTTGAGTGAATGCGTCGGTGTAGGAGAGTTGCCGATGAGCTGCCGTCGGGTGGCTATGACTCTCCTGCCCAAAAAAGGGGACTTCTGTGAACTTAAGAACTGGAGGCCTGTGGCATTGCTCTGTGCGGACTTCAAGAAATTTGCCAAGGTCCTCTTTAACAGACTGAAGTCCCATCTGGACTCGATAGTAGATAAGGACCAAACATATTGTGTACCGGGACGCTCAATCACGGACAAATTGTTCTTAATCAGGGACATGTTGGACTTGTCGAGCGGTTCTAATGTGAACTTTGGAATGATCTCTTTAGATCAAGAGTAGGCTTTTGATAGAGTGGACCATGAGTATCTGTTTAATGTGATGTTTGGGTTTGGGAAGAGTTTTTTGACCTGTGTGAAGCTGTTGTATGCTGGGGCGTCATGTATGATCAAGGTGGGAGGGGGGCTCAGTAGGCCAGTCTGGGTGAGACGGGGCATTAGACAAGGATGCCCTCTATCTGGGCAGTTATATACACTAGCCATTGAGACTTTTTTGAGACTGCTACGCAGGAGACTGCAGGGAGTGTGCTGGACAGGCATGGATATCGTGACAGGCATAGCAGTGTCAGCATATGCAGATGACATTTCTGTGATGGTCAGGATATGCAGGCACTAGAGACAAGTCTGAAGGTGTACGAGGGAGCTTCATCAGCTAAGGTAAACTGGGGCAAGAGCAAAGCTCTGTTATGTGGGGCATGGGGGGATAGGGTCCCTCTTCTTCCAGGGGGTTTTCAGTGGGGTTGTGAAGGGCTTAAAGTGTTGGGGGTGTACCTGGGCGCGGAGAGGTGGTTCAGGAAGAACTGGGATGGGCTGTCACAGGCAGTGGTGTCAAGACTGGCCAGGTGGAGGTGTCTCCTGTCCCAAGTGTCATATAGAGAGAGGGTGCTGATAATAAACAACCTGGTGGCATCTTCCCTGTGGCATAAACTGGCTGTCCTCAACCCCCCTGCCGGTCTGCTCTCAGACTTGCAATGCAAGCTGGTGGACTTTTTCTGGTCGGGCCATCACTGGCTGAGGGCGGCAGTGTTGTACATTACCGTCCATGAAGGAGGACAGGGCCTGGTGGAACTGGAGAGCAGGATGGCTGCTTTCCGGCTAAAGGCAGTGCAGAGACTGCTGTACCATACTGATGTTGGCTGGAGGGAACCGGCATGCACGCTGCTGAGGAGAGCTGGCGGATTACGATTGGACCGGCAGATGTTCCTCATAAAGCTGTCTCTCCGATTTTTTATCTGCAGCGCTGAGGGCCTGGCAGCTGCAAAGGCTCACACGAGAAGGGGGTGTGGAGCCTGGGCTGTGGGTGTGGGAGGAGCCTATTTTCCACAACCCAGCCCTTTGAGATTGGTTCAGTCGGCCACCCAGCAGAGGCAACTGATGGCAGCGAGTTTACAAAGGCTGCGATTGCTGGGAGAGGAAGGGTGGAAAACCCACGGAAGTCCTGGCACAACAAACAGGAATAACGTCTCTTAGGCTGCTGGAGAGATTCCTGAAGGAGGTCCAGGAGGCACTGTCTGAGCTGGTAAGGGGGGGTGTTTGAGCGGCTAAAGGGGGAGGGGCCACCAATGTTTCCGCCACTGCAGGTGACGGCAGAGACTGGTGACTGGTAATGGGGTCTGGAGGACTTGTTTGATTTTAACACTCCGAGCCTGGGGGAGTTTGAAGGGGTGGGAGGTAAAGCCCTCTACAACCTCTGCATTAAGGTTAGGAGCCTAACAGGAGTGAAGGCACATCAGTGGCAGGGGGTATGTGGGGTGGAGAGTATGGTGGGTTTTAGATGGAGGGGGCTCTACAAACCCCCAGTACCAAAGAGGTCAGGGGACCTCCAGTGGAGGGTTCTTCATGGAGCCCTGGCCACTAACAGCTGGTTGGCACGGGTTGAACCGGGCAGGTGTGTCCCTTCTGTGTTATGAAAGAAACTGATTCATGTGTTTTCTGTGTGCGCCAGGTTAAAATGACATGAATGTCTCTGTTGGAATGTCTGTGAGAGAGGTTGAGGGTGGTTTTTACTGTTGGGATGTTTATAATGGGGTACAGGTATTCGAATAAGGAGAAGGAATTTGTTGAATTTTCTGTTTGCTCAGGTGAAGTTTACTATTTGGCTAACAAGGAGGAACAGGGTCAAAGGTGGAGGATAACAGACCCTTTACTATTATTTAATGGGATGGTCTCTGCGCATCTTATGGTTGAATTTGAGTTCTATAGAATGATAAAAAGTGTGGAGATGTTTCAGGAGATATGGTGTGTTGGGGGAGCTGTCTGTATAGCTGGGGAAGATGTTTTAGATATACGGTTGGAGAAGCGGTGAATTTTTTTGGTTATTGTGATGTTGTTTTGTATCGTGTGGTAGAGGGAAAGGTGAGTATGGTACGTGTATGCAGTACAGGATATATTTGTGTTTTATTTTTAAGGGGGGGTGGTGAGGTTTTAATGAAATGAGAATGTTTCATTAAAGAAAGTCTCTCTCTCTCTCTCGTCATACTAACGAGTAGTAGCAGGGTTAATAAGTTTGTGGGTTTGTTATGAAAGCGATTAGCTAAATCCAGGAGAGCAAACCTGTGGGGCCAAAGTAGTAATGCAACCATGACAACCCCATAATACTGGCAGCAGTTAAAAGACCAGTGGACTTTTCAATTCAGCCTCTTGTTCAAACAGATCATGTTCCTTCCTCACTGTTACCTGAGTTAGCAGAGTAGCGTAGGCCCACTAGAGAACTCATTAGTTCAGGCTGAGGGACCTTTGGTTTGAAGTACCTTTTGGTGGGAAACAGAAGTGTTCTAGAGAGTATCTTGTCAAATGAAATGATGTTCGACTGCCGCAAATTAAACTGAGGCAGAGTGTCATTTCTGTTTGAGAGGCAGCCATATTGTAAACAGCCAGCCAGATCCCCAAATGAAATCCTCGCTGGAGCCCAGTTTTGAGATTACAAGCTCTCACAGGGACTTTGATTGCCGCTCCCAAAGATTGATGTGATGCAGGACTGTGGTTTTGTGTTGATCTGTTGTGATGAAAAAGGAGGCAGGAGTGCTACAGATGAGTGACAGAGATGTGGACGGCACCATGCCTCTTCTGCTGTTGCCTGCCACTAGAGAGCACAGCAGTCAAATGTAACAAGGGCACCTCCGATCCACCTACCCCCTTCCTCTCAATCCCGGATGCACTAAGCACTCTTATCAGTTATTTCTATTTCTCTCCATCCCTCCCTCTCTCTCTTTCCCTCACTTCAGGTCTTGTTGTCTTTTCCTCTCATTTTGTATGACTCTAGCACAGCCCCATCTCCATGTGATGCCCTGTGCTTAGCCCACTACATGCCCTTTATTGGGCGTAGAACGCTGTAATTGTGTTGGTGGGTAATTGCCATCCACTCACAATTGTAGGTTTGTTGTGATGCCAATGGACACTAGAGCTAGCAGGAATGGGCAGCAGAAGAACAGGGTAAGAAACATACCCAAATTATGTAAACAGTGCAGGGCATGGAGTGAACATAGCTAAACAGAACATTACAGCTGATAGAAATGAGGAATGGAAGCATCTTAGACATAGCCTAACCTACCTTTGCCAAGAGAAGGACCCCTTTTAGATCTATAGAATTGAAATGTCCAGCTACTGCAGCTGTACTGTTCTCATTCTATGGTGTTTACAAGTTTATCCGAGTCCCTTTCGGGTGGCACAATTTCTCTGTAAACAAGTTGGATATTTGATATGCATCAATTAGTCAAAGTGTAGTTTGTCCACACTGCCAGTTTTTAATGAGTAATTTAGCACTGTGGAATGGCTATCTCGGGGATTTCCAGTTAATTCAGATGGCAATGCATTATCAAAGCACAGTCTGCCGAGTGCATTTAGTGATGTTTCACGCTACGGCGTGCTCGAGAAAGCCACACAGCCCCACACTCTGGACCCCTTCCTCAGAATACGCACACACACCCCAAAGCTACCCATAAAGAGTCACCACACTCTTGTTAGCAGTTGGTTATTCTTCAATAACATAAACTCCAAAGCAAATCAGCGGGAGAAAAATAGATGTATTTGAGAAGGACAAATCATAGATGTTATGCTGGGAGGTAATGTTCAGTCTCCCCTGTCCTCAGCTTTTCTCCACAGAACAAAGGAACAGGATGTCATTTCTAACCTCCCACCCTAGCCTGTGGTTGACCATTCAGAAGTCCTTGCAGTACAACTGGGCCAGTGGCCAAATAACATGTATCCTGCTCCAGACTCAATGTACAGACCAATGAAAACGTGTCACCGTAGCTCTGAGTCCAGGGTTAACATTCCACAGATTCTGAACTGAAAACCAACTATTTACATTGACAATTCCCTATTGATCGTTAAATCTAGTACTCTTGTCCTCTCATCCTTTGCGTTGTGTATTTATCTTCAAAATATTCTGATACTCTCATTGGACCACGTAGCCACAGGTAGAACAATGAGAGTTATTTCACCGGATGTATAAATGTGAATCATCCGGTTGGTGTTTCCATTCACTACCAAATATGGTAGTAAAAGGAAAACCAGTGGCCAGCAGTGGGAGAAGATGGATTTTGGCCGACATTCTGATAATTTACTCATCAGTGAAACATTTGATCTCAGAGTTTTCTGTTCCCAAAACTACAATCTGTTATAAACAGAATTGCTAAGTTTTGTAGACTTCACCCTTTGCCAAAGTCTCCACAAATGGCGTTGTTTAGGAGTGCAAAGGTGAATTGAGCACTTCAAAGTAGGCATTCCCCAACAGAAATATGCAAATTAATGCTAGAATGCGCCAATAGCATCTAACGCTAACTCATGCTTAGCTCTGCCCACCTTGCTTGTTCTGCCCACTATGGCACATTTGTTCCCATTTGAAATGATAGGCTGTGGTCTATCTTGGTTTAGTTATACAAATATTTGACGTAGGCCTTTACACTAGTACCCGTATACGGGTTGAAAATGGCAGATTTGGGCACCGATAAATGCGTACATTGGAATACAGTGGCTGCACAGTAACATGCTATACACTGCTAATTGTCAGAGCTCTGGTCTTGCGCTTCACAGCGTATGGGTTTTGACTGACAGCCGTTCTGAATTTGAGCACTTCACACGACAAGAAGTTGGCCCACCCCTCCTGCTAATTGGGTAATTTTTGCTAATGTTTTGTTGTCTGAGTGAGGCAAAGGCTGTAAATGAAGAGTACTCTATGCATTTTGAAAGATGAGACGTTGAGGATTGCAACAAATACAGCTTTGATGCCGTACAAGCAAGCCGAACATCTATGAGTCCAAATGTGCACTTCACATCTGCATAGCATGATACCCATGTCATATACAGTGTCAACGTTTATGAACACTGTTTGATGTACAGTTACAAGATGACATGGCGTCATAGGCTCATTCTGTTCAGAACAACCCAGGGTATGTTTGTCTATTGTGAAGAAAATTGGCCGCAGCACACGCACGTGAATGCACTCATGACTCCTCTCTATGCACACCAAAATTACGATATGTTAACTTGAATTACATTGTGAAAGTCTAACACTTTACGGAACTGGTATTTTACAACTTACCTAATAATGTTGGCAATAGAACAAGCTTTCAAATGATGCCCACCTGACCCAGATTGTAATTTATAAATTGCGTGATGGTGAGGAGGTAGGGTTGTGTTCAAAACAACTACAAGTGTGTTTCTCTAGTTCCTCAACGGCACAGATAGGAGAGCTCAGAAAGGCACCTTATAGTTGAAGACACTTATTTGAATCATAAAAGTGCATTGAAATTACGTAGGTGCACACTTGGAGTCATCAGTTAGTCCTCTCACTCAAACACTTGTACTTATTTTGTCTTATGTTGCACCTTCCCCACATTTTCCAGGAATATTCTTATCATGTTACTGAATGTATCCAGAGTATTTTCAGATTTCGTTATAAAGAAATGCAGCGAAAAGTACAGTAAATGTAAAATGCATATAAAATCAACAGTGTAATGTCTTGTGTTAGATTAACTGTTGTGTCCTCACCTTTGGTTTAATAATTTCCCCATAATCTTCATGGTTATGCATATGCTTTTCATATTTCTTCTGTAAGAAACATTTCAATTTAGCCCGACCCACACAGGCCAATTCCCACAAGTGTAAAGGATTAACCTGATCACATTCAATTAATTACAGTTTGAGGTTTTAACAAATCAAGGCTCCTTTCAAAACAACATAGAAAAAAAGTGAAACACATGAATTCAGCCAGGCTCATGTGCTCCAAACTTCCAAGCCTTTTTTTATTTTTGTATTGAAGATTTTTCATCTTGAGAAATAATCAAAGGGTTTTCACTCCTTCATAGTTCAATCTTCACCGTCCATTTGTCTCCAAGGAGTTGTAGAGTACCATTATCCACCAATCCCCAAACAAGACATTAACCAATCAGCAGGCCAAAATCCATAGATAAACTTTAGATGGTCTTCTTTAAATAACTCTTGTTTCATGAATTGCACCTCGGTATAATGAATTGTGATTGGTCGCTCGCCTCACCATTACCGAGCCTCATGTTCGCTGCATAAAAAGAGAGACATTACACAGAGTAATGAGACAGACATAAACCCTTTTTCCCTAAAAATATTAACACACTAGAACTAATGATCTATAAGAAATAACGGTGACAAATGCACTGGAAAACCGTTTGAATAGACATTAGGCGAAATAGAGCACATTTTATAAATTCACTCGGAAGAGATGGTTTTAACTCCATTCTAATGTCGACTTTATGGAAAACCTTATCAAGCGAGTTAAGGGTTATACGAATTGTTGGGTCTTGAGCACTGCGTGAGTGGACATTTTAAATTGAACTCCCTTGTGTGCTTCTGTTATGGGGAAAAGTCCACAATGAAGTTGGCATTAAATGTGGAGAATGATACAGTTGTGTCTGTTGGCCATCAAGCAGCCTATTAATTTCTATGCCATTGTAGGCTACTGTAGCCTACCATTTGACACAATAAATATGTTGAAATTACGATATCACTGGAGTCATTGCAAATCCATTTGGCCACTTGTATAGCCTACCTGGAGCTGGCAAACAGATTTAATAAATAGCCTATTTAGCCAGTTTATTGCTGTTGTAGCCTTGTGTTATTATGCAATTTTTAAAGGCCATATTTTGTTAATTCAATTGGAAGTTATCAATTGTGATCATGGTCACAGATCTATCGCAATTGCCGATCAGCTTTTGTTGAAATGCATCAGATTGATGGTAACAGATGATGCTACAGGTAAAAAAATAAAAAAGTCAAGTATATTCAGTTCATATCCATCTTTTGAATATTTGATACAGTGATTGAAACTATGACCCCCATTCTCAGTAGCCTATTCCAGCATTAGCCTATATCTATTGGGCAACACAAGCACTTTCTTACCTCAAAATCGCCTCGCTATGTTGAATAAATCAATTTGAACTAAGCAAGCTGCTAAATCGTTCATTTGACATTTTTCCTAGGCTACTGTAAACTGTCTGAAATTAGATGTAGGCCTATCATGGGCCTACATCTAAATAAGAAAACCATGACAAAGTTTAACTACAATCATAAACCCAGATTTTATTCAGTAGCCTAGGCTTAGCTATTTGCATTATCCATTTTTTAAACCCAACGGTTTGTACTCAACATCTGGCACAATTGCCTGAAAATAACATTTGTTTTTTAAGTTTGTCCAAGTGTTTCTTGCCTGGAGATTTCATGACCCTCTGTCCAACTTTCATCACTCAAACTCGCCTGTCAGATTTATCCATAGCATTGCACATGCGAAAAAGGGATTTATTTACAATCGATAGCAGTCAAACAAGTTAAATTGACATCCATTGATGGAAATTATCTGGTAAATTTAATCCAGGAAAATGATATTTTCTCTTGAGACATGCAAATTAATTTGTTACGTCACGTTAGCTCGCAATAATCATTATTTTGATTGAAAACCGAATTTTGCTTCTTACGTCGCTACAAGTTACGTTGACATTTTCTTCTTAATTCGCTCGATAATGTAATGAAATAAGGGTTATAGAGAGCACTGAAATGCTAGAATCTGTGAGGGGTGGTTTCCATAGCTACTGCTCATTGTCTTGAAAAGTATAGACATATTTCTATGAATAACCGCCAGTGCCACATATAGTGCTCTATTTTCAGCTGGCGTTAAGGTGGGTCCATGCCCATCATGAAACAACAGATGAGAACCTCTGTGAATACCGGCAAACCTCGTATTTAGAAGTTATTTTCCTGTAATAATTGTTTGTTTTCCGTTTCATGTTTTTAAAAACCAAGCCCTCCGTAGGCTTACCATAGGACTACTATAACGAAGGCTGGTTCGTTATAGTAGCAATGCGCAGTTTTTTTTTTATCTTGCCGATTTTATGATATCATTACCTTGTATTTATTTGTTATTTGGAAAGAAATACGATTTGTTTTATTAAAACCAAACTGTCCTGGTTTTATGGTGAGGACGTCCGTGGCGTGCATTGCAAAGCAACTTCTGGAGAAGTGTGAATGCGATTTGTAAGATGATTCCAATATGTATATAAAACATTATATTTGGGAGCAGTATAAGGGGGAGTGGACATTCTCCCTTTCTCTTTATATTGGATCTTTGTCCAGCGACTGAAAAGTTTAGATGTGCGTAAAACCCTCCATAGTCTGCGTTGTTTTAATATTATTTGCCCACTGCAATTATGGTGCCTGTAAGTGTATATATAGCCTACTTAAAACAAGTTGTTTTGGATAGAATATGATTTGAATTATTCACTCTTTTCAGTTTATTTAATCTGGCTTATTGACAACATTTGGCATGTCCATGCTCAGCCATAATACAATGTACAGTAGGCCTAGCCCCTATATCAGTGTGAATGCTATTGTAATGAATACTCAGGGGGAAAAAAGTGTAGATACACACGCAGAGCGCGGCAGGTGTTTATCTCGCCTTCCCAGAATGCAGGAATCGTGGTCACAGGCAGGCAATGGTCATACACAGGTAGGCAAACAGACAGGTGAATCAAAACTAGGACTGAAGGCTATAACTGGTTCTCACAAACGAGCTAGGAAAAGGATTTGTAGAGTAGAGTCAAAACGAACAATACCTCACAAAGGCACAAGCAGAATGAACTGAACTAAATAAGGAGCTGATGAGACCAGGTGAGTAACTAGCACAGGTGAAATCAATGAACAAAAATGAAAGACAGGGCTACGTTCAAGAACACAAAGAAACAGGGCTACGTTCAAGAACACAAGGTTGACTAAGAAAAAAAACAGAACCTTACAGCAATGTAGGTATTTCAACATTGAAGCCATGCAATTATTTAGAACAATGTGGACTGCAAACAGGCTCAAGTTAACATATTTAGCAAAGATGGGATAGGTCTACATTTTGTTATTTTGTTTCTGTAAGCTGTTTAGCAGACTAACATTGGAATTTGAGTTTATTCCATGGCAATACATAAAAGACCGTAAATTCACAACTTGAAGCAACCACATATTTAGCCATGGAGGACGTTCGGATAGGCCAATGAGGGGCCAAGCCATCGACACACCCACAACTTGTTTATTCATCAAAACCCAGCCCTTTCACGCCAGTGCCAGCCAGCAACTGCGCCAATAATTGTATTTGTAAAAATAGCTCAAATATTTCTGACACCCCCCCCCGAATATATAGCATTACTGCCCAGTGCATAGATTGACCATTGTGTTAAATTTGTTAAAATATAGTCCCTAGTCTTTGATGCTGAATAGATACAGATTGTGTCAAAAGTGAGAGGATTAAATAAAAAACGCAAATACGGTCAAGAAATGGCGAGTGTGTTCAAATTCACCAACGCTGTAAGAGCAACACTGCAGTGCCAAGTTTTGGGTCAGTCACAGTAATGACTGAATCGGATAATCAAGTTGAGTGGGTTTCTCAAATTCAGCGCAAGCTAATAAATCTGTCAGCTCAATTTAATTTGAGTTATTTTCATTTTCAACTTCATCTTCATATCAAAGTATCTGCTGTTTCTCTGCCCCTGTACTACTGGTCTTCACACACACTCATATCTGAGGCTCCCTGGACTACCAGTTAATGAGGAATGTTTGATCCATTATTAATGGTTTCTCCCCTGGTTGCCCTGGCTCGCTTGTAAACTACAGGATCTCTACAGCAGTGAGGGTCATAGGTCAGTCTGGAGGCTTGTGGGTAAATGGTACATTTCAGGTCATGACAGAGCTGTTGGGTATAGGTTAGGTTTTACAGTGACCCGTCGTTGTAGCACAGTGCAGGTTAACATTTTATAACATAACAGCATAGAAATACTGAGTAGTAGGACATAACCAAGGCCAAGTCCTGAAAATAACCCTTTTGCCTATATAGTGCATTACTATTGGCCAGATCCTTCAGGCAATATTCAATATAGGGAATGTAGTGCACTATATAGGGAATATGGTCCCATTTCAGACTTGCCAGAATTCTTCCATCACATGAAGATCACTCATGTAACAGGCATTTCTAAGTTCCAGACTTAAATAGACAATGAATCCCCATCATATAGTCCAAAGGCTCTTTTTATGTTCTCTCCCAATTGTGCTTGGAGCTGATAGCATGTTAAAAGCCTGGCCCTTCTCTGTAATTTGGAGAGGCAACATGGATTGGCTTCAGTCATTAGTGAAAAGAACGTCATTATCCGAAAGGGAGATTTTGATGACTCAAGAGGCTCTCTTCTCTTGAGTGCTGGGCCTGAGCTGAAGCGGACCTCTGGGACCGGAATTAGAGGACCAAAACTGTCTCCAACATCTCTGAAGATTCACACTGTAATCACCAAAATAGTAGACCAAGCTTGAATGGCACCCTATTCCCTTTGTAGTGCACTACTTTTATTTTGTAAGTAGTGCACTACATAGGGAATAGGGTTCCATTTAAGATATCATTCCTACATAAGGCTGAATCCTGGAGGTGCATTTAAAAGAAAATCCATTGATGCTACAAACATTGTGCCTGGTAGTGTTTTTGTAGCAGGAGTCACTTTTTTTCTGTGACAAAAAAGATACATGAGGAGAATTTTATAACACTCCCTCAAAAATCCTTCACATCATCTCCTACACATGCCTCATCATAACCACAGGAATCTTGTATTCATTCTTTACAACAGTGATGTTTTTTTTCCTGAGACATTTTGAGTCATGATTTATGTTATAAATGTCATATTTAATATATTTTGTACATACTGACTTAACATCAATAAATATTGGGGGTTGAATTCACAAAAAGTAAGCAACGGTACAGACTCTCATTTTGCAATCACATTTGTTGAAAACTCAATTGAATATCCGCCAAAATCAAATATTGATTTGACATTGTCCGGTTTTTCCCGGTTGGTTGGCTTGCGTCTTGGAAAACTATAAAACTGAAAGCCCACAACAACAAAAGTGATGTGTTTTTTTCCAGTGGAAAATTAATATATCAGCCCGTTTCCTGCTGAAGACTCATTATGTTCAGTCCGCTTCCCACTGTGGTTCAGTCACAAGACACAGGAAGTAGGATCCTCTTGAGCCACGAGAGCTCCCACAGGAACATGATGTTCCCAACACACTACTGAATGAAGCCACTTCACCACTTCATGTCCCCCCCATCTCCTCTCCAAACACTCCAGGTGCACTACAGAGAAGGGTATAGGCTTTTAGTGTGCTATCAGCTCACAATATAAAGGCTGTGTCGGAAATGGTAACCTGTTCCCTAATAGTGCACTACTTTTGACCAGAGTCCACAGGGCTCTGTTCAAAACCAGTACACTATATAGGGAATAATGTTCCGTTTCGGGCACAGCCACAGTATGAAAGAACCCCAGCTGCTATTGTCAAAAGAGCGTGTGCTTTGTGTGGTCAAAACCGCTTTTGCCAGTGTCTCACAGACAATGATGAGATAAGGTTGAACAAATGGGGTATGGTTTTGGTCTGTGATGTGTTTGGGGAACCGTGGGTAGATTGGTCTGTGTCCTGCTGCTGGCAATGCATTTGTTTTACCAGTGTGGTTTGTTCTCTCAATCCCACTGTTACCTGGAGTGCCCTTGAGCTGATGAATACACGCATGCATGCATGCACGCACACACATAGTGTATGTTAATACACATGCATTAATTCACAAACATACACACATGCGAACATCCACACATACACAGGTGCTTGTTCCATCACAGAGACAGTGTTTGAAAAGACATCAATTCAACATTTATTTTTCCACTGCCTTGTCCTCAAACTCAAAACTTACACACAACATTAGCTCTAGGTCTATTTGCCCGGATCCTTTGTGGTTTGCCCTGTCTCATATTATGACTTTTGGAGGGCCAGTCTTGGACAAGCCCCCCGTGCTTCTGAGAATGGAAGCAATTAATATGGCAGACAGCAAATGAGGCACCCTGGCGATTTCCTCTCACCTGTCCGGCTTAGCACAGAACCTCTGGCTCTCTGAATGAACTGAGACAACCCCAATTCTGGTTGTTTATGAATGCACCCCACCCCTCCATGCACTGTGACAATGAACAAGGCTTTGCCGGGTTGTAGAGAGTTTTTGTTGCCGAACAGTTGCCGATGCAAAGGGGGCTTTGATATAGTTTCCAGCAGCATGTGCAAAAATCACTGAAGCTGGAGACTCATATCTCCCTCACTAGCTTTAACCACCAGCTGTCAGAGCAGCTCACAGATCACTGCACCTGTACATAGCCCATCTGTAAATAGCCCATCCAACTACCTCATCCCAATACTGTATTTATTTATTTATTTATCTTGCTCCTTTGCACCCCAGTATCTCTACTCGCACATTCATCTTCTGCACATCTATTCACTCCAGTGTTTAATTGATATATTGTAATTACTTCGCCACCTTGGCCTATTTATTGCCTTACCTCCCTTATCTTACCTCATTTGCACACACTGTATATAGACTTTTTCTACTGTATTATTGACTGTATGTTTGTTTATTCCATGTGTAACTTTGTGTTGTTGTATGTGTCGAACTGCTTTGCTTTATCTTGGCCAGGTCGCAGTTGTAAATGAGAACTTGTTCTCAACTAGCTTACCTGGTTAAATAAAGGTGAAATAAATACAAAAAAAGAAAAAGAATGTGCAGAGAGGAGCGGAGCTTCTTGTTGGCCTGACCAATGAGGGGGTTCTTGCGGTCCGGCCTGGTGGTTCAGTCATACATCACGTTGGCATGGTGATTTATTCACGTTTGCATGGTGATTTGTCTCCTGGAGACCGTGGGTGAACAGAGGGGATAAAAAGGAGGTGAATCTGTCCTTGTGAAAAGTTTGCGCTGGGATGGTCAAATCAAATTAAATTGTATTTGTCACATGCTTTGTAAACAACAAGTGTAGACTAACAGTGAAGTGCTTACTTACAGGCCCTTCCCAACAATGCAGAGAGAGAAAAAAAACACGTGGAATAAATATAGAATGAGTAATTATTCCTGTAAGTCGCTCTGGATAAGAGCGTCTGCTAAATGAATAAAATGTTAACACTGTATACACGAGATACCAGTACCGAGTCGATGTGCAGGGGTACGAGGTAATTGAGGTAGATATGCACAAACAGGTAGGGGTAAAGTGACTAGGCAACAGGATATATAGACAGTAGCAGCATCGTATGTGATGAGTCAAAGATGGTGCATATATTAGATGTCGCCGTACTGTATTGCCGCCGTTTTCCGAGCTACGACCCAACTTTGCTATTTTGATTCTTTCGCCATGTATTTTTACTTTATTTTCACAAAATGTATCCACTATCATTTCTTATACTGTACTTCCAAAGTTTTGGCAAAATTGCTTAACCTCTCTTGGGCACGTGAGACGGTAACGTCCCACCTCTTCAACAGCCAGTGAAACTGCTGGGCGCCAAATTCAAATACAGAACTACTCATTATAAAAATTCAGAAAACAAGACATATTTTACATAGGTTTAAAGATTAACTTCTTGTGAATCCAACCACGGTGTCAGATTTAAAAAATGCTTTACGGCGAAAGCATACATTACGATTATGAGAACATAGCCCACAAGACAAATCATTACAAACAGTAGCCAGCCAGATAGAACAGTTACACAATTTAGAAATAGAGATAAAATTAATCCCTTACCTTTGATGATATTCATATGGTTGCACTCAGCAGACATTCATTTACTCAATAAATGTTCCTCTTGTTCGATAAAGTCTCTTTATACCCAAAAACCTCAGTTTTGTTCGCGCGTTTTCTTCAGTAATCCACAGGCTCAAACGCAGTCAAAACAGGAAGACAAAAAAATCCTAATTGTATCCATAAAGTTCATAGAAACATGTCAAACGATGTTTATATTCAAACCTCAGGTTGTTTTTAGCCTAAATAATCGATACTATTTCAACCGGACAATAACGTCGTCAATATAAAATGTAAACAAGAAACGCACTCTCTCAGTTGTGCGCAAGAAAAAGCTCCGTGAAACTTTAGGGTCCACTCATTCAGACTGCTCTTACTTCCTCATTTTTCAGAATACAAGACTGAAACACTTTCTAAAGACTGTTGACATCTAGTGGAAGGCATATAAACTGCAAGTTGAGTCCTAAGTCAAGGGATACTGTAATGGCATTGAATAGAAAACTACAAACCAAAGAAAAAACTACTTCCTGAATGGATTCTTCTCAGGTTTTCGCCTGCCAAATCAGTTCTGTTAAACTCAGACACTATTTTAACAGTTTTGGAAACTTTAGAGTGTTTTCTATCCAAATCTACCAGTTATATGCATATCATATCTTCTGGGCCCGAGAAACAGGCCGTTTAATTTGGGCATGCATTTCATCCAAAATTCCGAATGCTGCCCCCTACCCTAGAGAAGTTAAGGACAACAAAGTCAAGAATTTGGAGAGGTCCATCGCAAAGCCCTGACCTCAATTTTATATAAAATGTGTCGTCAGAACTAAAAAAGAAATAAAAGCTGAAATAAATAATTCTCTCTACTATTATTCTGACATTTCACATTCTTAAAATAAAGTGGTGATCCTAGCTGACCTAAGAGAGGGAATTTTTACTAGGATTAAATATCAGAAATTGTGAAAATTGAAGAGTTTAAAGGTATTTGGCTAAGGTATATGTAAACTTCTGACTTCAACTGTAACGATCTGTGTGAGGCTATAAATAAGCAGGAAGACTTGAATCCGGAGGCTGATTTCCCCGTTTGTCGGCAAACTTTATTCCACGTCATTAAGACACGTGATGCCCAACTAAAATCAACAAGTCTCCTTTGCCACTAGGGGCAATAGAGTCCTAGACCACTGTTAATCTACCCGCAAGCATATAAAGTTCTCCCTGGGCGGCAGGTAACCTGGTGGGTAGGAGCTTTGGGCCAGTAACCGAAAGGTTGCTGGATCGAATCTCAGAGCTGACAAGTTAAAAATCTGTCGTTCTGCCCCTGAGCAAGGCAGTTAACCCAATGTTCCCCGGGTGCCGATGACGTGGATGTCAATTAAGGCAGCCCCCCGCACCTCTCTGATTCAGAGGTGTTGGGTTAATTGCGGAAGACACATTTCAGTTGAATGCATTCAGTTGTACAACTGACTAGGTATCCATCTTTCCCATTCGGCAAATCACATAATGACTCTGTACTCCTGCTTCCTGGTCACACGCAGAAGCTCAAACAAGAAGCAGAAGTGACTGGCTCAGTTGAGAAATGGTCATCAGAACCAGATATTATGCTACAGGATTGCTTTGCTTGCGCTGATTGGAATATGTTCAGAGACTTTGCCGATAACATTAACGAGCTAACCACTTCCGTCACCGGCTTCATTAGGTTATCAAGGTGGTGCCGATAGACATGGCCACTCGGTTTCTAGCTTCTTAGCATCTTTGCAGTTTGATGATTTGTTTGTTATTTCTTGCGTTATTACATACAGCCGGAAATACATTTTGGATATCAGAGTGGCGGAAACTCACCAGCATATCGACCAGAAATACGACAGCAGGTCCCTACTCACTTTTGGTCATGTAGTGTATCTGGCAGCTCTCACAAAATGAATACATGCTAATCCAGTAATAATTTTCAAAGATAAAGATATAAAAGTGGTAATTAGAAACAACAATGAGAATTAATGACCATTTTAAAAGTTTCTATGAAATTGTACACTAGCGTTCAAAAGTTCAGGGTGACTTAGAAAGGTTCTTGTTTTTGAAAGCAAAGCAAATTTTTTGTGCATTAAAACAACATCAAATTGATCAGAAATACAGTGTAGATATTGTTAATGTTGTAAATGACTATTGTAGCTGGAAACGGCTGATATTTTATGGAATATCTACATAGGCATACAGAGGCCCATTATCAGCAAACATCACTCCTGTGTTCCAATGGCACGTTGTGTTACATATCTGCCATTTCATAATCTGTAAACTTTTTTTCTTGCACTTTAAAAGATAAATATTTAGCCTATAGCCATACTATTTGGCTAATGAATGGCCTAATATTTAGCTTCTTACTTCGGCTACACATCACTAGCCTTTCTCTTCCAGCTGTTCCCGTGTACATGCTATATAGCTGGTGTAGTCAACCCTGGTCCTGGAGTGCTGCAGGCACTTTATGTTTTTGATTTAACCAACCTGGAATACCAGGTGTGTTGAATTTAGGCAACCATTGAACTGATCAATTAGCTCAGTTGTTCAGGTGTTGTGCCTCATTGGAACATAATCCTGCAGTACCTGCAACACTCCAGTAACAGGGTTTCCTACCCCTGAGCTATAGGCTACGCAAGCCTCTCTGCAATAGGCCATTCCTCTTCTCGTGAAATCCCAGGAAAAGCTATAGGACATTTATTTATTTTTAATATTTACACTAGGCTTAATAGCCTATTCAGGGAAAGAAGCAGGCTTGCTCTTGTTAATTGATGAATGTAAAACAGGCCTACAGCATAGAAAATGCATGTTGGGGAATGTTGAGGAGAGAAAGTGCATTGGTGTGATCACTTTTGGCCAATTATGATAACATTGTTGCACTGATGCATTGCAAATAGTTGCACAGGACAGACAGAGAGACGAGCACAGTGAAAAAGAAGACCCAAAGGCATTGTCAACCATTAGAAAAATGGAAATCACTTGCAAACCACTTGAGCAATGAGGGAATGACATGCTGTAATAGATGTGCAGGTTTAACAGTGTTTGTTTTTGAATCGCTACTTTTAAATACGAGTTACTATATTATTTTCATTAAGACTACATGTAGCCTACATTGAAGTGTTATTTGCAGTTGTCACTATGATAATGAACACACCCTGAAAGCATTGAATGGTCTGAGCCAGTATCTGTACATTAGAGACTTCATGAATGGTCTTGTATTACCACCTTATTAATAGGCAGCAAGCAATATACATTGATCAGTTGATTGACAGGTGTAGGGCTGCAGAACGATAAACTGTCAGTGTTCTCTAGTGTGGATGCTCACCAACGTTTTAGTTTTTGGCTTGTTGGATGGCCTTTAACTTTGACACAACACAACTAACGTTATTATCACAACAGAACTAGCCCACTAGTAGGTCTAACTAACGTTAGCGAACTTCAATTAAATAAATATTACATTACATTTATACACTTGTTTACTTTACTTTTTTTCTACTCTATAAATTGACTCCTTCAAATAATTTTGTTTGCCACAGGCGCGCCGCAGTAGGGAAGTAAAGCAGAAGTTGAATCCATCACTTCCATTCTTTGGCTGTGCCCATAGCAATGTTTGAAAATGAGGTGGATAGAAGCTATGCTAACCGGGTCTCTCTTATTATCTCCATAGCGATGAAGGCGGACCGGAAGCATTTGAAGGCGGAGAAAGCAGATCTCGTCAACCAGATGCAGCAGCTCTATGCCACGCTAGAGAGCCGAGAGGAGCAGTTAAGGGACTTCATCCGCAACTACGAACAGCACAGAAAAGTATGACACGTCTCACACACACAGACATACAATGCTGGGCATGCAGCAAAAGGCTTGAGTAGTTAGCTGTAATTAATATAGAAAGTACACATCAATCGCACGCTTCACAGAAGTTGTGTAATGATTGTCATGAACTTATGTTATGGGATAAGTGATTGAATAGATGAATGAATGTGTGCTGATTCCTTACTCGATCTAACACTATTCCTCTGGTCTATTGCTCGCTCCCTTTCTCTTATCTGTCTCTCGCCTCTCTCTGCCCCTCTTTCTCCACTTCCCTCTCTCTGTCCCTCTCCTCTTACTTTCTTCCCTCCCTCTCTTCCCTTGTCTCTCTGTCAGGAGAGTGAGGATGCAGTGAAGGCGCTGGCTAAGGAGAAGGACCTGTTGGAAAGGGAGAAGTGGGACCTGCGGCGGCAGACCAAGGAATCCACAGAGCATGCTGGCGCCCTGCGCTCCCAACTGGACCTGAAGGAGAACAGGATCAAGGAGCTGGAAGCAGAGTTGGCCATGGTGAGACACACACACCTACAGTGGTTCTTCCTTTAAAAGTGACGAGCTTATGCCGCGACCATTAGTGGTAGACGGTGGCATTCTGTCATTGCACCACACTATCACAAGGGGGAGTTAGAGTGCTGATCTATCGGTAGTCTAAACTGTGGCACAAATTGACTATCTAATTGTAAATTAATGGAGGCGTTTTCAGTCTGAGTCTTCTCTGGCACTAGAGTCCTGCATCAGGCAACAACAACAAAAAACTGTTGGTGGTCCTGGAGTTAAGAGAGAACTTGTGTAAATACAATGGGGGAATTTCCCTTGACATGTGAATTGACGATTTTCGAAAAATAGGCACGGTGGGCTTTTGGTTTCTCTCCCTCTAAAAACAGAAATAAATCATTCTAAATAACAAACTGCCTTCATTTACAAATGAGTAAGAATGTCTCACCCCATGTTCAATAATGGCCTTTTTCCCTTTATTCAGATTACAACCACTCACTTTCGGTTATTTCAAAATGAAATCATCTCCAACATATCGTTATTTTTTAAACAAGCCATAGAAAGTTGGTTGCAATTTCAGTTTAATCCACCAGAAAAGACACAACAAATATTGTACTTAAACTCAAATATACTATTTGATTAAAAAAACTTTATCAATTGGAACCTTTATCAAAATAAGGAACTTGTCTGTCGGCCCTGCATTAAAGACCAACATTGATTAAAGACAATGTGATAAATAAATAAATATATACCAGTTTCATTTAAGGACCAAAAAATTGAAAGCTGTGCCATATAGATTACAAAATAGTTTGGAAGAGATTTTCGATGTACCGATTCCATGGCACATGGTTTATGAATTGACACGTAATTTTCTGTTTATTATAACCTACTGCAGGCCTAAAACCTATGGGTTTAATAACCTTCTGAATTAATGATTATATTGAAGATAGAAGTCTTCTCTTAAATTAATGAGTTCCGAGAGCCGATCTGTTATCCAACGATGATTATTATTATTATTAACCCTGCATTATAATTATATAAAAGCCCCTTAGATATAAATGTTGGAGATATTTTGTTTTTCACAAGCGTAGCAGGCTGTGAATTCTGCAAACAACATTTCCAGGATGGGCTATTAGCAGGACAATAGACTCTTCAACCTTTACAAAAAGGTAGTCTCATAGCTCGGCTACTGTAGGTGTGGAAAAAAAATCCCCCCAACTTGCAATGTATTAAGAACTCTAAAGTTTTACATTTCTAACTCCAAACCTCATGCAACTTGCAAAATGTCGGATCAAGCATATACTCTACAGTATTTAAGCTTTCGTTAAAAAAAGAATGATAAAAATACTCTTTCAAAATGAAGATGTTTATTTCAACTATCAGCAGGACAATAGGGAGTAAATATCACTGAATGACAGAGCATGGGACTGGTCTTGATAAATCAATCAGATTTTTATTTGGAAATGTTAGGATATTTTGCTCTTCACTTAGTAGCTTAGGCCTACTCTCGACAGGTCCCGTTGTACAGCGCCATATTTTCCTAACTGAGACCAGTACTGAATTCGCTTTAGCCGTGATTGTAAAATGTATCAGCTGATGCATTGGTCCAGAGCCAGGTGGTATTGGTGGAGAGTCATGCGGAGAATGAAGAGGGTGAGGCACAAGATGGAGTCGCATGCCAGGCACACCTGTGAGCTCTGGAACTCAACCTCCTGTTTGTCGACTCTGCAAACAACGTTTTCTTGATGGGCTATAAGCCATCCACCCATGATGTACTATCAGCAGGACAATAGACTCTTGCCGAGTTTAGGGACTTTAAATGTACAGTATCAATGGATGTTTGCAAGACATGTCACTTCTCCTATATATTTTCCATAGCCCACCAAATGCACTGTTTTCTAACCACATCTGAATGGATCCATAACAAATTACTATGGGAATAAATATCACTGAATGACAGAGCATGGGGACTGGTTTTTATAAATAAATCAGATTTTTATGGAAATGTAAGGATTATTTTGCTCTTCACTCGCAGTCACTTAGTAGCCTAGGCATACTCCCGACCGGTCACGTTGTACAACGCCATATTTCCCTAACTGAAACCCTTAATTAAATCGCTTTAGCCGTGATTGTAAAATGAATCAAAGCTCCCTTTGTTATTCAGTTGTATAACTAAAATGCTTGACTGTATTTAAAGACATGGATAACTTGTATGCTGTGTGATGACATGCACAAATTAATGAGTGATTGATTGATGTACTGTATATTTAAGTAGGCCTTTATGCCAATAAGTAAGTTATGCTAAAACAGCTACAGTAACAAATGCATTTTCATTTTCTTGGAATAGAAACTCATTGTATAGTGCCATATTTTCCAAACGGAAACCCTTAGACCTTCAGTACATCAGCTACAGTAAGAAATGCATTTCCGTTCGAAAAACCATAATAATCATCAAAATAATTAAGCTACATTTCTAAAAATCTATCCAATATAGTCTGTTCTATTCAAGGCTCCCTTTGACTCTGTGGCCTACAGCTCCATATCGTTTCAATAACTTAGCTTCTCAAAGATGCCCTCTGGAGGGCAAACTAGTACTAACTACCATTAATGGCAACAATGGCTGACACTTAATAACTTCCATAGAATTTTGTGGCAGCCCGCAAACACTGTTGCAGTACGACGCAACTTTTAAAGGAAGAACCACTGTACATACATACACATGCACACACGAAACACACACACAAAAGCACACAGATACAGAAGTGCACACACACACACTTGTTCGAGCCTGGTCAGCAATCCAGGGTAAGTGGAAACCCAGAGGTTTGTTGCATCTGTGTTGCTGGATCATTACACTTCTTCTACACAACGTGAAGAGCAGACCCTTTCAATGTGTGTGTGTGCCCTCCCTGTCTCCCCCCTCAGATAAGTAACTGTGTGACACAGAAAATGGAATACCGGGTGTTTGATCGCCCCGTCGACAGGCAGCCCTCCCCTAGGGTCATGGCGGTAAGAACGGTCCCCCTGCTCGCCCCTCTTTGTGACACCCTCTCTCTCTCTCGAAGCGTGCCCCCATCCCCCTGATCTTCTCTCCTGTGTGAAATTCTTTCAGGGAGTCTTGTTTGCACCGGACCTGGGTTCAAATAGTATTGGAAATCCTCCAAATGCTATCGCTGTGCTTGATTGAGCTTGCCTGGCGCAACGGAAACCAATCTACCAACCCGTACATCTGGCACTCCAGGCACGCTCGAGCAATTGAATACTATTTGAACCCAGGTCTGGTATTCACATGTATAACTAAGCTCCTGGTTGATGCCAATGGCTGTATAATCTCCTAAAGGCATGACCCCTAAATCAATTTGTGGATGATTTGAACGTGCTCAATCTGATTGACCCCTTTCTTGGTTTCATGTAACTTCTGACTGGAAGGATCATCTGGTGTGATTGTTAGGAAACTGCATTGATTAATTCACTAACAGAGTTCCCCATGGTTGACCAGGTAGATGGTTAGCACTCTGTCCTGCATGTCTAAGGATTGTGAACGGGTGATTAAGGTGGCGTTGTTGGTAATCATGGTGACGAGGATGATGATGGTGTGACGATGATCGTGATGATATGGGTGATGATTATGGTGGTGTTAGTGAAGATGATGGTGATAATTGTGGCGAAAATCATGATAATGTTCTTCGTAGCTTGCTGCATGGCATGACAGTATTGTGAAGACATCTTTCCTATTTCACTGTACAGTACACCAATGTGAACCTTTACCCATCGTGCACACCCTTGAACACACTTTTCTAATAAGCGGATAAGAGCACAAACACCTGAAAATATACACACACACTTCCTAACGCTCACACTCCCTCCCATTGTTCTGCCAGAAGATGATGTGCGACACTGTGGCAGAGACCCGTGGAGCAGATGCAGACATTAAACGAATAAACTTACAGTATCAGTCAAAAGTTTTAGAACACCTACTCAAAGGTTTTTCTTATTTTTACTATTATTCTACACTGTAGAATAATAGTGAAAAAATCTAAATATTGATTGGTAAACAAATCAAAATATATTTTATATTTGAGATTCTTCAATGTAGCCACCCTTTGCCTTGATGACAGCTTTGCACACTCTTGGAGTTCTCCCTTGAGTATCTCCCTTGATCCTAGGTCCTGGCAGAGTTGTGCAGACTCAGGACAACTGAGCTTAATAGATAATCCTTTCTACTGCAGTTTTTTTTAAAGATATAACGTTAGGCATGGAGAATTGCAAATATGTTACTCAGTAGCGTGCCGTGGGCCTGGCGCCTGGGCCTTCAGTGAGGTCCTACACAGTCCCACCCGAATTAATCCACCTGTTATTACCATCATTTAGATGCCATGGCTCTAGACACTATACATTTAGACAGAAACGCAGTATAACCAGGCGTTGCGTCACCTTGAAATTGACATTTTTTTCAGAGAATTGCAGGGGAAGAGTACAATACAGTACAGTTCAACTAATAGGCAAGAACATAGTCGAGTGCAACAGAGTTATATTAATATTCTTCTTCTATCCATTTCTGGTCCACAAACTTTGAGCTTTAAGTCCCCCAAAAAATAAATACAGTGTGTTCACTAAACAGCGCATTGTCGCACCCAAAGCAGTTTCACCGTGATGATAAAGACACATAACTATTCACTGAAAATAAAAGAAAACAAATAATTTGCAACATAGGCTATTTGCCATTTTATTTTGTTAATATATAGGCTATTTAATATTAACGAAATAAAATGCGAAACATACATACACATTTAATAAAAAATAACATGCATTGTATGCCTACTCACCAAAGACTGATTATTAGACAGTTGCGTGCGCTTAGGGGATCGTGAGAAAAATGCTGCAAGGCCATTGAGGTTGGCAAAGAAGACCTTGCATTCTTTAAGCTTTGAGGCTCCTTGAGTCAGTACTAAATTTAGTCGATGTGCATAGCAGTGAATGAATAAGGCCATCGGTGCCCTCTCCTTAACTTTAGCCTGCACCCCATTGAGTCCAGATGCCATGACTGCTGCGCCATCAAAACACTGTGCCACAACTTTATCCAGACTACATTCATTTTCCTCCAAGAAACGGAAAATAAGAGCGGCAATGTCATCAGCTCGCTTGCCGCTTGTCACATCTTCAAACCGGATAAATCGCTCCTTGACTCCCGTGTCCGTCACATAACGCAGGACGAGTGAGAGCTGTAGCTCCACTCTGGTGTCCCCAAACGTTTTCAAAAGCACCATTGCTTCTAAGTGCCCAGCCGTACTTTGGTGTCTCGTTGCTGCCTTGGTTAGACAACTCAAGTTTGCAAAGCCAGTGTGGCTCCAAACACCAAATCGATCACTTGCAAATAATAGGCATTTCCAGCAGTACAGTTTGCAGTGCTTCTCGGAGCCTGTGAGCCATTGACAGCGCTCATAGTTGAAACTTTGAAAGTGGCGAACGAACGAACCCCTTTCCCGCCTGTGACAGGCTTTGTGGCGTCGGGCGACCTCTCCTTACAATGTCTAACTTTTCTTGAAAAGTTCGTCTTGAGAATGGCGTTATAATTATATCCTCGACCAAATCGATATCTTCTCCTCCTTCCGCCATTGTGGGTTCAAAAAACAGTAGAACGCGAATTAATTCGTTTATCAAATTTAGTTTCCTAGATCTGCATAGACCTGCCCATAGGACCTGCCTCTCAATATTGGTAATCCAATCAAAAGACGTGGACGCCCTACGCCTGCTAGCTGGCTCCTGTGTAACACTGGAGCCAGCCAGCAGGCGTACAATAGCCAACTCTAAAGCTGATTGGTTGACACAAAATTTTAATTTCCATTCACTTTAAGCTACAAGCGCCCGCACTGTTGATTCTGAAGGCCTGAGGGCAGATTTTAGACCCCTGGCAACACATGATGGCTGAATATGATTGGATAAAAGATCTAACGTAAAGACCAGCCCTCCAAATCTCAACCTGGGGCTGGAAGCAGTGCAACCAAGAGGAAAGCTATGAAATGAAGAGTATAACTCTTACTCTGGGGAATAATTTAATACATATTTGTGGGAAAATATATTTTAAAAAAAATTATATTCTGATGATGTTTAGGCCAGCAGAGAAGGCCTTGCAGGCCCTGACGGCCCACCACTGATGTTACTACTGCTCTCAATAACATTGCTGCCCTGAGGCGTTATCGACAAAGGTCAGTGGGAAAAAGTTGTAATGGACTACTTTCTGTAGGACGATCGTGCCATGCTGACTTTCTCTGACTTCTCAGATGATGAGGAAATCCCTAATGTAGGTAAAAACATTTTAATTGAAGACATTTTAGAGTCTTCTGATGACAGTGATGGGGAAGAAACGGCGATCAACAGTGTTGTTTGTCACGGAAGAAGTTGACCAAGTTTTGAAATCTGTGGAACACAACAGGCCAAACAAGCTGTGCAAACTAAATGGAAATGACACAGGACGTCTTATTTAATAAAAGAGGTTGCAGTCTGCCGTGAAGCTTTCATTCATGTATACGGGTAAGAATCTAACTACAGTTTCAGATATACTACATTTCTAATTTTGTCAGGAAGTTGTTTTCATTGCAAATGATAGTTTACTGTTAGCTAGCTAGCTGGAGTACATTGGCTGGCTTGCTAGCTAACATTGAACCTATTTGGTTAGCTTTAGCTAGCTATGACAATCGGGTTTGTATTGCTAGTAATGTGACTTTATGGATTGGGATTATAGTACAATTTTTAGATAGCTAGCTAACGTTAACGTGACATGTCTAAACAAAATAAAACAAGTTAAAGCTTGCTGTTAGCTAGCTAACGTTAGCTAAGGTTAGATGGCTGGCTTTCTAGCTAACATTAACTTACGTGTATGAAGTGTGTGTAGTGCAGTGATGTTTTCTCAGAATGCCATTTCGCATTGCTAGTTATAGCCTAATGTTATTGAACCTATTTGGTTAACTTTAGCTAGCTATGACAATCAGTTTGTATTGCTAGTTAAAGCTTGCTGTTAGCTAGCCAGCTGACATTAGATGGCTTGCTAGCTAGCTAACATTGCATGTATGAACTGTGTGTAGTGATATCATCTCAGAAAGCCATTTTGCATCTATTGTATAATAATGCAAAAATATTTGTATCTGGAATTTGTCTTTCACCATCAGTAGAAAACACCTGACTCTCCTCCACCAGTCATAAAAAGAGAATGGTCTAATGCCTCCCATTAAAAAGAGAGCTGACCCAAGCAAGAAAAAGCAGCAGCACAGTCATCAACTACATGCACCATTTCTTCACCAACTATGGAGTTGGGGAAACACGTGTGGACCTGAATTGTGATAACTGCAGTGGCCAAAACAAGAACAAGTTTGTGCTCTGGTATTTTGCCTGGTGGACCATGACAGGTCAACATCCCACAGCTGGATGGACTGGAGGATGGTACGGTGCTGGTGGAAAGCTATGGCTGGCAACAACACCTGAAGTACAGAGTACTGCTGCCACAGATCAAGCAGTACCAGCACTTCAGGTGAAAATCATTTTCATTGCATTGTGTGAGGTTATTCTTCTTATCTAAACTTGGGAGGTGAATTGATGTTGTGCAAGGTTGTAATGTCTTCAGATTTTTTTTGTTATTCCCTGTTTTACAGCTTCGATGCTCTGGAGCCTGGTGTTGTCGTCGCCAAGGAGCGTTCAGACTCAGTCAGGACCAGGTTTCAGCTACTGCACAACGCTGACATCCTTCCTCCCATAGATGGTCTGCCTGTACAAGCACCACCTGGACTGGACACAGCTAGACAAACTTATCTTTTTGAAAAAATCAGGGAGTTTTGCATCAAAGAGGCTGTGGACATCACATGCTCTGTACCAAAGTCAAGGGCAGGACAGAAACAGGCTCTCCGAAAATAGATTCCCTTGTTCATGCGTTGTTCGGACGGACCAGTCATCAGCACTATCTGCAGTGCCTCTATTCAAATGACTCTCTCCTAACACCATGCTGCTGCTACAATTTTTTTTTATCCTGCTGCTCAGCCACTTTACCCCTGATTGTATGCATATAACTACCTCATCTATCACTGATAGCGTTATTGATATTGTTCTTGTATATACTGTATATCATTTTATTTATATCGACACTATCTATTTCTGATATTGCTACTATGCAAGTAACCATTTCGCTGTACCGTTTACACCTTCTGTAGAGACCAATCCACTTAGCAAGACTTAGCAAAATATTGATATATAAAATTAATATATACCACAACAATATCATGTGACCGTTTCAAGTGTCCACCACATAAATATATGGCGCATGCATCTGTTTATGTACTGTACATGTGCACCTCACTCAGGTTTCAACTCAGGTTGCATAGTCTTAACTTATGTATGGAATACTATGTAATAAGTGCGTGTATAGCAGTATATAAAGTATGCTAATGTACTGATGTGAAGGCATTTGGGCAGTGGTGTAAATTACGAAAGTAAAAATACTTTAAGTACTACTTAAGTCTTTTTTGGAGGTATCTGTACTGTACATTCCTATTTATATTTTTTGCAACTTTTACTTCACTACATTCTGAAAGAAATGTACTTTTTACTGCATACACACCCAAAAGTACTCGTTACATTTTGACAGGAATATTGTCCAATTCGCGTCATCTAATTTTATAAAATATTTTATAATCTGGACACTTTCTGCTTACCTGGAGTTTTTCCCTTATTGTAGGCTACTACCACTTTTAGTCATAATCTTTACTACACGACTCATTGCTTAGCACATGACCTCAAATGTGAATTCTTAAAGAGATGGGTGGGGATGGTTTAAGAGGGTGTGAACAATGCTGAATGGGTGTAGACAAAGGAGAGCTCTCCAGAAGGTACCAAAACATTCAAAGGCCCTTTTCTCAAAAGTAAGTTTATCCACTTTCAAAGCAGAATGACTTTCCCATTGTTCCTCAGAAATGTAGTGTATGATATACCATTTTGTAGCTCTGAGTCTCTACTTTTATCCAATGTAAAAAAATAAAATAAAATAAAAATCTAATTTTGCTACATACAGTTGAAGTCGGAAGTTTACATACACCTTAGCCAAATACCTTTAAACTCAGTTTTTCACAATTCCTGACATTTAATCAGAGTAAAAATTCCCTGTCTTAGGTCAGTTAGGATCACCATTTCATTTTAAGAATGTGAAATGTCAGAATAATAGAAGAGAGAAGGATTTATTTCAGCTTTCATTTCTTTCCCAGTGGGTCAGAAGTTTACATACACTCAATTAGTATTTGGTAGCATTTCCTTTAAATTGTTTACCTTGGGTCAAACATTTCAGGTAGCCTTCCACATGCTTCCCCCAATAAATTGGGTGAATTATGGCCCATTCCTCCTGAAAGAGCTGGTGTAGCTGAGTCAGGTTTGTATGCCTCCTTGCTCGCACACACTTTTTCAGTTCTGCCCACAAATTTTCTATGGGATTGAAGTCAGGGCTTTGTGATGGCCACTCCAATACCTTGACTTTGTTTTCCTTAAGCCATTTTGCCACAACTTTGGAAGTTTGTCCATTTGGAAGACCCATGTGCGACCAAGCTTTAACTTCCTGACTGATGTCTTGAGATGTTGCTTCAATATATCCACATAATTTTCCTACCTCATGAAGCCATCTATTTTGTGAAGTGCACCAGTCCCTCCTGCAGCAAAGCACCCCCACAACATGACGCTGCCACCCCCGTGCTTCACAGTTTAGATAATGCTCTTCGGCTTGCAAGCCTCCCCCTTTTTCCTCCAAACAAAATGATGGTCATTATGGCCAAACAGTTCTATTTTTGATTCATCAGACATTTCTCCAAAAAGTAAGATCTTTGTCCCCATGTGCAGTTGCAAACCGTAGTCTGGCTTTTTTATGGCGGTTTTGGAGCAGTGGCTTCTTCCTTGCTGAGTGGCCTTTCAGGTTATGTCGATATAGGACTTGTTTTACTGTGGATATAGATACATTTGTACCCGTTTCCTCCAGCATCTTCACAAGGTCCTTTGCTGTTGTTCTGGGATTGATTTGCACTTTTCGCAGCAACGTACGTTAATCTCTAGGAGACAGAACCCGTCTCCTTCCTGAGCGGTATGATGGCTGCGTGGTCCCATGGTGTTTATACTTGCGTACTATTGGTTTGTACAGTGATACCTTCAGGCGTTTGGTAATTGCTCCCAAGGATGAACCAGACTTGTGGAAGTCTGCAATTCATTTTTTGAGGTCTTGGCTGATTTCTTTTGATTTTCCCATGATGTCAAGCAAAGAGGCACTGAGTTTTAAGGTAGGCCTTGAAATACATCCACAGGTACACCTCCAATTGACTCAAATGATGTCAATTAGCCTACCAGAAGCTTCTAAAGCCACAACATAATTTTCTGGAATTTTCCAAGCTGTTTAAAGGCACAGTCAACTTAGTGTGTGTAAACTTCTGACCCACTGGAATTGTGATACAGTGAATTATAGTGAAATAATCTGTCTGTAAACAATTGTTGGAAAAATGACTTGTGTCATGCTAACATAATATCACAAAGCATGACTACATATTTCCGAGTTAGTCTGATATTAGTTTCGAAAGACTTGAAATTGAATGGGAGCCAGCTACTTAGCAAAAAAAAAATTACAAAAATTACCAAACTATTTCTTAATGTTTCACAAAATTACTGTAGCTGACTAATTTGATCATGCTTTGTGATACACCCGATTTTATACGGTTTTAGTCCACACATCATATCGCCCCTGTCACCTACAGTAGAACCTGATGAACAACATTGGGGGAAATAATAAATTGGCCAGGCTTTTTTGTTCTGCCAGATCAGTGATGAGAAGGTTTTAGCTAGCGTGTCCCTCAGTCCTTCAGGTCTTGTTGGATGTAGCTGTCCGGTATATCAGGTCCCAGGCTCCCATGACTTATGATTTTTTATTTTTTTATTTACAATTTTATGATAATTTGATTTTTGCTTTAGCGCCATATGTACCTGATAGAGCAGATCTAGTCTCACGTGCGGCAGTAAACTGTCTGGCACGAGAGACTCATTGGGAGGGAGACTAGAGCAGACCCAGGAGTTCTGACTGAACGGACACACATTTGAGCGCCCCATTCCGGTCTATTTACTCTGTGTTACAATTTATGCTATGAAATCCTGCAATTTCATTGGGGCAGTTCCCTCTCATAGGCAGGCGGTCTCTATTAAATTCTAACTTGCGAAGAGTCATGAATAGCTATCTTTCTGTAGGAAAAGGTCACAAAATCAAATCAAATCAAATGGTATTGGTCACATACACATGGTTAGCAGATGTTAATGCGAGTTTAGCGAAATGCTTGTGCTTCTAGTTCCGACCATGCAGTAATATCTAACAAGAAAACAAAATACTGCATAGTTTCCTAAGAACGCGAAGCGAGGTGGCCATCTCTGTCGGCACCGGAAGATGTTTCTGGCAGTGGTTAAAAATAGGCAGTGGTTAATGCTGCATGGGGCTGATGTGTGTGTGTGTGTGTGTCTTCCCTCCCAGGCAAAACAGTCCTTAGTGACCCTGACCAAGGATGTGCCTAAGCGGCACTCTCTGGCCATGCCCACTGAGGCAGTTGTCAACGGCAACAACCAGGAGTGGGTGATGCACGCGGACCTGCCCCTCACCGCAGCCATCCGTCAGAGTCAGCACACCCTCTACCACATCCACACATGCCACCCCACCGACAGGCAAGGTAAGACACACACACGCACACACACTCACACGCATTCATTCACAGTCACACAGGGTGACTGACACTGGTGATGCATTGCAGCGATATCTTCCTGATATCTTGAGGCATGGTAACATTTGAAAAAACGTATCTGTATATATTCGTCTGACTTTACAAACCGTTGCCTGCTCACAGTAGGTTAAAATCATATGATGCTCACCAGATTGTCAAAAGTATTTCCGGCTGATGTTGGGGTGGTGTTGGAGATGAATGATAAAAAAAGAAATATATATTGACCTTTAACAACCCATTTACCTGTTTTAAACCTGTTTCCAACATTTATCCTCCCCCTTCTTCTTTCGTCCAGTGGCTGCGGTCAGGGTGAGCCCGTGTCACTCCCGCCAGCCCTTAATTATCTCAGATGCCTCGGCCATGGAGGGTGACCGCTCATCCACCCCCAGTGACATAAATTCCCCTCGCCACAGGACACACTCCCTCTGCAATGTAAGAGCTGCCCACCCACCGCCGCATCGCTCCAAGTAATCAACTCCTTCACAACTCTACTCTACTCCTAATCTCTGCCAGCATCTGTAAATAACTCCCATGCTCATTGACAAGACAGTGTAAACAGATATGGGATCAGGCCACTCTACTCCACCCCCCTTTCTCTGAAAGCCTGTCCCTTGCGCTGGAGTTGAGGGAATTTCACCAGAACAGCCAGACTTAGACTTCAACAAAAAGTGGGTTTTCTTTGGGATAGTTGCCTAATATGCCTACATAGAGTTGCATTACAAATGAGAGGAATTCAATATTGACAGATAATCACAATTGGGCTGAGGTGTTGGTTTCTGGCTAGTGTTAGATATTTTCCTGTGAAACTATTATGTTGACATTATACAAGCCACTTCAACTGCGGTTTTTCCCCTATCTCTTAATGTGTTAATTACTTTGAATGTGCTGCCTATTAGAAAACAGACACGTGTCTGGCTAGTTCACTCAGTATCACCTCGTCCTTCTCCGTCATTCTCTCTCTCTATCGCCTTCCCTCACTCACTGTAGCTGTCTTATTATCTCTGATCTCTCCGCCACTCTCTCCCTGCAGTCACTAGAGGATCTGGAGGACCAGAAGCGTAAGAAGAAGAAAGAGAAGATGGGCCTGGGTTCTCTGTCACGTGTCTTCGCCCGGGGAAAGCAGCGCAAGTCAATGGAACCGGGTCTGTTTGATGGTACTTCAACTCCCGATTATTACATAGAGGAAGATGCAGACTGGTGAAAAGGTGGCAGAGAGTCCCACCTGTGTCCCTGAGTGGTGATGCGTAAGAATGTTTTCTGTCAATGTGTGTGTGTGTTTGGCCGTATGTGTGGGTGTGTGTGTACGTTTGTGTGGTGTCCATGGTTGCAGGCCATCTGAGAAGCCTGAGGCGGATCATGCTTCGCGGAAGTGCAAAACATAACAAGCAAATTGCATCTGTATGTACAGTATTGTAAATAGAGTGGGCAGTGTAACCACCCTTAGGGGAGAGTGGGGTATGTTGAGACATTTTTTTACATTCAGCATCACTACGTCAAGGGAAATCATATGCTGTCTAACAAAGATATCTACATTTTAGGATGTTGTGTATCCCCGGAAAGAATCAGAATTAATGTAAACGTAACATAGCTTGTCCAAAAAAAGTGGTCTCTTGGCACAACTTATTCCAGTTATGGAGTTGAGATGCCTTCAAATTTTTGTTCTGAATGAAATATTACCACCACCGTCTATCTTTATTTCCCAAACACAATTCAACCCAATAACAATCACTGTCTTAATCATTTTGAGCATCTTTTAATTCAGGTTTAACACCTAACTTTTTTTAAACACTTTTAACATAGGCCAGGCCCAGTTAATGCATATCCCAGCGATATTGCCTTCACGCCTGGGAAGAAAGCACTTGCCATTGGCCTGCCCCTTACCAAACCTGCCCCTTCCCAAATTGCTAAATTTACCCCAAGTAACTATTTTGACTACATTTGAAGTCAGAAGTTTACATACACTTAGGTTGGAGTCATTAAAGTCATTTTTCAACCACTCCACAAAAGTTTTGTTAACAAACTATAGTTTTGGCAAGTCGGTTAGGACATCTACTTTGTGCATGACACAAGTCATTTTTCCAACAATTATTTACAGACAGATTATTTCACTTATAATTCACAAAATCACAATTCCAGTGGGTCAGAAGTTTACATACACTAAGTTGACTGTGCCTTTAAACAGCTTGGAAAATTCCAGAAAATTATGTCATGGCTTTAGAAGCTTCTGATAGGCTACTTGACATCCATCATTTGAGTCAATTGGAGGTGTGCCTGTGGATGTATTTCAAGTCCTACCTTCAAACTCAGTGCCTCTTTGCTTGACATCATGGGAAAATCAAAAGAAATCAGCCAAGACCTCAGAAAAAACATTGTAGACCTCCACAAGTATGGTTCATCCTTGGGAGCAATTTCCAAACGCCTGAAGGTACCACGTTCATCTGTACAAACAATAGTACGCAAGTATAAACACCATGGGACCACGCAGCCGTCACACTGCTCAGGAAGAAGACGGGTTCTGTCTCCTGGAGATGAACGTACTTTGGTGCGAAAAGTGCAAATCAATCCCAGAACAACATCAAAGGACCTTGTGAAGATGCTGGAGGAAACAGGTACAAAAGCATCTATATCCACAGTAAAACGAGTCCTATATCAACATAACCTGAAAGGCCACTCAGCAAGGAAGAAGCAACTGCTCCAAAACCGCCATAAAAAGTGAGACTACGGTTTGCTACTGCACATGGGGACAAGATCTTACTTTTTGGAGAAATGTCTGATGAATCAAAAATAGAACTGTTTGGCCATAATGACCATCGTTATGTTTAGAGGAAAAAGGGGAACGCTTGCAAGCCGAAGAGCACCATCCCAACCGTGAAGCATGGGGGTGGCAGCATCATGTTGTGGTGGTGCTTTGCTGCAGGAGGGACTGGTGCACTTCACAAAATAGATGGCATTATGAGGTAGGAAAATGATGTGGATATTTCGAAGCAACATCTCAAGACATCAGTCAGGAAGTTAAAGCTTGGTCGCAAATGGGTCTTCCAAATGGATAATGACCCTAAGCATACTTCCAAAGTTGTGGAAAAATGGCTAAAGGACAACAAAGTCAAGGTATTGGAGTGGCCATCACAAAGCCCTGACCTCAATCCTATAGAAAATGTGTGGGCAGAACTGAAAAGTGTGTGCGAGCAAGGAGGTCTACAAACCTCACTCAGTTACACCAGCTCTGCCAGGAGGAATGGGCCAAAATTCACCCAACTTATTGTGGGAAGCTTGTGGAAGGCTACCCAACATGTTTGACCCAAGTTAAACAATTTAAAGGAAATGCTACCAAATATGTATGTAAACTTCTGACCCACTGGGAAGGTGATGAAAGAAATAAAAATAAATCATTCTCTCTACTATTATTCTGACATTTCAAATTCTTAAAATAAAAGTGGTGATCCTTACTGACCTAAGACAGGGATTTTTACTAGGATTAAATGTCAGGAATTGTGAAAAACTGAGTTTAAATGTATTTGGTTAAGGTGTATGTAAACTTCCGACTTCAACTGTATATTAGCCCACACAGCTACAAGAATGCACTTTCATGCTAGGTTTAGGACCTCATATTGAAGCTTATAGAGACTCCAACTGATGTACAGAACAGTTTGAAAACGATCTATTTAGGGTTACATCAGGGGTGTTATATATATGTACATTACCGTTCAAAAGTTTGGGGTTACTTAGAAATGGTCTTGTTTTTAAAAGAAAAGCCCATTTTTTTCTCCATTAACATAACATCAAATTGATCAGAAATACAGTGTAGACATTGTTAATGTTGTAAATGACTTTTATAGCTGGAAACGGCAGATTTTTTTATGGAATATCTACATAGGTGTACTGAGGCCCATTATCAGCAACCATCACTCCTGTTGTCCAATGGGACGTTGTGTTAGCTAATCCAAGTTTATCATTTTAAAAGGCTAATTGATCATTAGAAAACCCTTTTGCAATTGTGTTAGCACAGCTGAAAACTGTTGTCCTGATTAAAGAAGCAATAAAACTGGCCTTCTTTAGACTTGTTGAGTATCTGGAAGCATCAGCATTTGTGGTTTCGAATACAGGCTCAAAATGACCAAAAACAAAGACTTTCTTCTGAAACTCGTCAGTCTATTCTTGTTCTGAGAAATGAAGGCTATCCCATGCGAGATATTGCCAAGAAACTGAAGATCTCGTACAACGCTGTGTGCTACTCCCTTCACAGAACAGCGCTAACTGGCTCAAACCAGAATAGAAAGAGGAGTGGGAGGCCCCGGTGCACAACTGAGCAATAGGGCAAGTACATTAGAGTGTCTAGTTTGAGAAACAGGCGCCTCACAAGTCCTCAACTGGCAGCTTCATTAAATATTACCCGCAAAACACCAGTCTCAATGTCAAGAGTGAAGAGGCGACTCCGTGATGCTGGCCTTCTAGGCAGTGTTGCAAAAAAAAAGCCATATCTCCGACTGGCCAATAAAAATAAAAGATTAAGATGGGCAAAAGAACACAGACACTGGACAGAGGTACTCTGCCTAGAAGGCCAACATCCCGGAGTCGCCTCTTCACTGTTGACGTTGAGACTGGTGTTTTTGCAGGTGAAAAAAAGTGCTTTTCTTTCAAAAACAAGGACATTTCAAAGTTACCCCAAACTTTTGAATGGTAGTGTATATCCACTACATGGCCTAAATTTGTGGCTTCGGCTGTTTCAGCCATACCCGTTGCTGACAGGTGTATAAAATCAAGCACACAGCCATGCAATCACCATAGACAAACATTGGCAATAGAACGTCCCGTACTGAAGATCTCAGTGACTTTTAACGTGCCACCATCATTGGACGCCACTTTTCAAAGAAGTCAGTTCGTCAAATGTATGCCCTGTTAGAGCTGCTGTCCTCAGTTGCAACACTCACTCCCGAGTTCCAAACTGCCTCTGGAAGCAACTTGAGCACAAGAACTGTTCATCGGGAGAGTCATGAAATGGGTTTCCATGGCCGAGCAGCCACACACTATGATCACCATGCGCAATGCCAAGCGTCGGCTGGAGTGGTGTAAATCTCGGCGCCATTGGACTCTGGAAGAGTGGAAACGAAACGCATTCTTTGGAATGACGAATCACGCTTCACCATCTGGCAGTCCGACGGACGAATCTGGGTTTGGCGGATGCCAAGAGAACGCTACCTGCCCCAATGCATAGTGCCAAATGTAAAGTTTGGTGGAGGAGAAATAATGGTCTGGTGCTGTTTTATCATTGTTTGGGCTATGCCCCTTTGGAACAGTGATGGGAAACCTTAACTCTATAGCATAAACAACCTTCTAGACCATTCTGTGGATTCAACTTTGTGGCAACAGTTTGGGAAAGACCCCTTTTCTGTTTCAGCATGACAATGCCCCCGTGCACAAAGCAAGGCCCATGTAGAAATGGTTTGTCAAGATTGGTGTGGAAGAACTTGACTGGCCTGCACAGGGCCCTGACCTCAACCCCATCGAACACCTTTGGGATGAATTGGAACACCAACTGAGAGACAGGCCTAATCGCCCAAAATCAGTGCACGACCTCACTAATGCTCTTGTTGCTGAATGGAAGCAAGTCACCCCCAGTGTAATGTTCTAATGGAAAAAAAGCTTTCCCAGAAGAGTGGAGGATTTTATAGCAGCAAAGAGGGAACCGATTTCATATTAATGCCCATGATTTTGGCCATGTAGTGTGTGTGTGTATATATATATATATATATATATATTAGTTTTTCTGAATATAATTTTTTTTACTCAAACCACCCGCGGGCCGGATTGGACACCTTCCATATGTTTGACACCACTGGTTTAGATTCATGCATCATTGTACAAATCTGTCGTTCTGCCCCTGAACAAGGCAGTTAACCCACTGTTCCTAGGCCGTCATTGAAAATAAGAATTTGTTCTTAACTGACTTGCCTAGTTAAATAAAGTTCATATAAAATAAAATTAAACCTATAACACAATAAATTAATTTGACTTTGTAAACACTTTTGGGGCCTAACTTGCTTACCACTTTTTCCATGTGGTTTCTTCCTTCACAGATTCCATGAAATTATGACCTCTTCCTACATATTTGGTCACATTGTTAATTTTGTATATAGTTTCCCAGAAACAATGAGTGGCGCAACAAACCCTGTAGCTCGACTTACACCACTTTCCCCTATTTGTGGATATGTTTACTATATCTGCAGAGCAAAAAGTGTCTGTATTTGATTCTCTTAATTGTCTTTATTATTTGGAACTTTTGTTTTCGATAACTGCAAACTTGAAGGACTGCTGTATGTGTAAATAACACTCATTATGCACTTTGTCTTTTTTCCCTGGAATGACTTTTTTTTTTAAATATAATCTTTTACCTCCTCCCTGCTTCTTGTTTAACTTATACTCCCCATTAATTGTCATGCTTGGTCCAATCCCTCCACGCGACCACTTTGAGGAAGGTTTCCTGTAGGCAATGTGCAAACTCCTCAACTAACCTCTCGTCAAACTATGATGTGATGTCAAAAACTCACTAAATACCCACAAATATTGTCATAATCTTCCTTACCACCAAGAAAGTTCAAAAACATTGACTGTCATTCAAATCCCATTTTTAAAGGGGGCAATCTGTAATTGATACATACATTTTTTTACTTCAATTAATTATATATTCTTCAAGAACTAATGAGAATATAACTTAGATGCCTCATGAGCTTAGTTCAACTGTCGTACCCCATCAGAACCCAAAATATGAGCTTATTTTGTAAACAATGTAATTGTAAACAAATATTGTATAGCCCACAAAACATGGTTAAAACTATAATGTTGAGTTATATCATGGCATTGTTGAATATGTTTCTGATTGGCTTGATGGCCATTCTAGAGCGTGCATTATTTCCCTATAACACATGGTATACAGTGCCTTCAGAAACACCTCTTGACTTTATCTACATTTTGTTGTATTACAGCCTGAATTTTAAATGGATTAAATTGAGATTTTGTATCACTGATCTACACACAATACCCCATAATGTCAAAGTGGAATTAGATTTGAGATTTGTTTTATTATTAATTAACAAATGTAAGCTGAAATGTCTTGACTCAATAAGTATTCAAACACTTTGTTATGGCAGCCATAAATACGTTTAGGAGTAAAAAGTTCTCTATACCACACACATACAATTATTTGTAAGGTCCCTCAGTTGAGCAGCGAATTTCAAACAGATTCAACCACAAAGACCAGGGAAGTTGTCCAATGCCTCGAAAAGAAGGCCACCTATTGGTATATGAAAAAAAAGTTGATATTGAATATACCTTTCAGCATGGGAAAGTTATTAATTACACTTTGGATGGAGTGTCAATACACCCAGTCACTACAAAGTTACAGGCGTCCTTCCTAACTCAGTTGCCGGAGAGGAAGGAAACAAACACTTTGTTATTTATGGCAAGCATAAATACGTTTTCCCCCAGAGGAAAAAGAAGCTGAAAGCTGAGGAAATCGACCAAAAATCCTGCTGTCACTGATTCAAGCATGCTCCCCGTTTCCTAAAAGCATGGCTATTGATAAAATATCTGAACGTTAGAAACTGTTGGCAGGACCTCTCTCATTTTTCTGACTATCAGTCAAAAGGAGTTAGGGAGGGAGCTAGTTCTAAAATATGAGTTTTACGACTTTCATAGATATCTTAAATAGGCATGGATAGCTCATCCCTTTGCAATTTATTTGTCAAACTAGTGGACTTATTCTGAGGAATTCCCTGAAAGGTCACCGGTGGAGTTGCACATTTTGGGGAATATTCAGATGTTGGAATTAATGGGAATATATGCAAATTAATATTAATACCATTTCAATGTAGATGTTTTTGCATTGGATATATTTACCATATCATATGGAGACATAAACATAAACCTTTTACCATATCATAAGTAGACATAATTGCAAATGATTAAATCCTTCCAATAGAAAAATAAATAAATAAATGTAGTTACGAATTGAACTTTAATTAAGTTGCCTCTTCACATGGGATGATTTCACAGAACAACAAAGTAAATGGAATATTGAATGATCCCCAATGATCCATCGTATCTCCCAAAAACATTTTTAACATACAGTGCCTTGCAAAAGTATTCATCCCCCTTGGTGTTTTTCCTATTTTGTTGCATTACAATCTATAATTTAAATAGATTTTTATTTGGATTTAATGTAATGGACATACACAAAATTGTTTAAATTGGTGAAGTGAAATGAAAAAAATTACTTGTTTCAAAGAATTCCAAAAAATTGAAAATTGAAAGGTGGTATTTTGAGATTTGAGACTGGTAGGGAGGTTCAGCTTCCAGCAAGACAATGACCCTAAGCAGACTGCTAAAGCAGAAAGCATGTAGTCCTTCGCTCAGACAGTGTAGTAATGTGGGCTCAATAGCATCTCATTAGTGTGCAAGACCTTGAGAATCAGCTGTACATGTGGTGGAAGAATGCACTGTGCATACAGAGGGTTGCAATTCCATTGAATTGGGGATAGTTTAACCAAAATATGCCACTAGACCTAGAATTGCCTTATGTGTATCCCACAAAAAAAGGTTCACTGTTATAAGCTAACTTTTTGATGAATTTAAGCAAAATCCCCCAAATTCCAGGGCTTAACTTCCCATGGAAAGTTTCCTACCCTTTGCAACCCGGTATTAAGTCCAACATTTCAACAGCTTTCAGAGAGCAAAGCAGCTCGAGAGTTTTACTCCTATTTTAATTATGAGGATTATCACATTGTTCAGAGGGAAATCCGAAATAATAAATTCAGCTTTTATTCTAAATTACCCTTATCCTCAAAACTGCAGAATTAATTGATGCCCTTTTCAAGTAGATGGAATATACTTGCAGCTCTGAAACACGATATAGCCTATAAGCTTGTTATGGTTTCACTGTTACAAGTGGCTCTAATTTCAATGTTATACAGTAGACAACACTGGTCCATACTGAAAAGTACACTACCTTGCAGCCTGTTTGCAGCAGGAATTGACATAGGAACGTGTCAATAAGGTCACTACAACACCACCTCCATACACCTTTAGCCACCCTTAGCTCCTCTCCTGCTCTCTAGTTTGCTGGTGAGTTTGCCGTTAGAAGCTTTACCCTGCTGCACCAGGAAATTCGTTTCAGACTGACAGACAATACAGCTTCAGGTTCGATTGACAAGCGTGGGAGTGTGATGGGGCACGGGTGGTAGGATGGGTTGAGAGAAGAAAGTATTTCTGATGAGCAGTTATGCTGCGGGTTAAAACCAAATTGAGCCGAGCTAATCAAACTGAAATAACGGCACACCATATCCCTCCCCCGGGCTAGACCAAGAAACACCCATCAAATTTGGGGGTTCAAGCCATAGCTGAAAAGGCAATTAAATAGGTACCAAGGGTTAATAGTGTTTTTCTCTGGAAAAAAACCCAAGATAGATTATATTTTTATCATTTTTCCCTGAACAGAAGTCTGCCTTGCTTTATAGGAAATCCACATTGACATTGAACTACTGCTGGCTAACGGTTCATCCTACCTTCTAGAGAATGGAAAGGAAAATAAACAAATTCATATGAAATTGCTACTTTAGTAATTGGAGGTCCCCCAATAAACATGTAAAAGATTATGGTGTGTGGCAGCAATTCTCAACTGGGGTCGCGGGAGGTTTCGAATGGGCCGCAGGTGTCTGAGTAAAAAATATTTCTAAAAGTATTTTTTAATAAAAGAAATTGGGGGGGGTGAAAAATACTCAAGTCTGAATTTAAACTACTAAGCTAGGTAGAACATTTGAAGGAATTATAATAAAAAATTGCTTTCCAGATGGCATTTTGGCAACAACAAAAAAATGCAATGCTAATATTGCTAGAATTGGGTCGTAACAGACAATTTGGGTCCCTTGGCAAAACCAGTAGAGATTCGCTGGTGTATGGGACCCTATACAAATTGTATCTCATTCATAGGCATCTCACTCACAGACGCTTATGTCAACAACTACAGGTTGCATACCCTATGTCATGTGGTTGGCTGTCTACATCTTGACGGTGTTATCAAGCGTCCATTTATTGGAATTATTATTTAGGGTCCTTAAATGGAATATCCGTAAAACAGGAATATATATCGGAATATTAAAGCCTCTTCTCCTGCTGGAACACCCTATCAAATTAACATTATATAATTTTATGCTGCAACATAATTCCCTTTAATTTCTTGGTTGAATATTAAAACATTTTATAAATGAGGAAACATTATTGAAATTGCTATTAAAGAGTTTTATTTAAAGTAAAATAATTGGTCTCAAATGAGGCTCAAGCCGTGAGGACTAGAAGATGTTTAGCACTTGAGGGGGTTGTAAATAACTTTTAATGGCATGGCAACAAAAATGTGAAGAAATTAAATGAGGATTATTCTTTTTTAATAAAATAAATAACACTGAATTTCCACGTGGCTTTCCTCTCTTCCCTGTGTTTGTTTGTTTGTGGTATGCTGTAATCCTATTCCCTCGTCATGCTGGAAGGGCTGCCATCTTCTGTCACAGGAGTGGCAGCTTCCCCCAGCCGGCAGAGTCCATCTGTGACGGGGCTCCATCCCAATTCTCCCAAATGGCTGCCTTTCCTCTTTGACTCCTTCACCTCATGGCCACTTAGACATGACCTGGGCTCAAATAGAGACATTACTGTGCAGCCATATTCATCGACCTGGCAAAGGCTTTCGACTCTGTCAATCACAACATTCTTATTGGCAGACTCAACAGCCTTGGTTTCTCAAATGATTGCCTCGCTTGGTTCACCAACTACTTCTCCGATAGAGTTCAGTATGTCAAATCGGAGGGCCCGTTGTCCGGACCTCTGGCAGTCTCTATGGGGGTGCCACAGGGTTCAATTCTCGGGCCGACTCTCTTCTCTGTATACATCAATGATGTCGCTCTCGCTGCTGGTGATTCTTTGATCCACCTCTACGCAGACGACACCATTCTGTATACCTCTGACCCTTCTTTGGACACTGTGTTAAAAAACTTCCAGATGAGCTTCAATGCCATACAACTCTCCTTCCGTGGCCTCCAACTGCTCTTAAAAGCAAGTAAAACTAAATGCATGCTCTTCAACCGATCGCTGTTCGCTCCTGCCCGCCCGTCCAGCACCACTACTCTGGACGGTTCTGACTTAGAATATGTGGACAACTATAAATACCTAGGTGTCTGGTTAGACTGTAAACTCTCCTTCCAGACTCACATTAAACATCTCCAATCCAAAATTAAATCTAGAATCGGCTTCCTATTTTGCAACAAAGCATCCTTCACTCATGCTGCCAAACATACCCTCATAAAACTGACCATCCTACCGATCCTCGACTTCGGCGATGTCATTTACAAAATAGCCTCCAACACTCTACTCAACAAATTGGATGCAGTCTATCACAGTTCCATCCGCTTTGTCACCCACCACTGCGACCTGTATGCTCTCGTTGGCTGGCCCTCGCTTCATACTCGTCGCCAAACCCACTGGCTCCAGGTCATCTACAAGTCTCTGCTAGGTAAAGCCCTGCCTTATCTCAGCTCACTGGTCACCATAGCAGCACCCACCTGTAGCAGGCGCTCCAGCAGGTATATCTCACTGGTCACCCCCAAAGTCAAAAATTCCTTTGGCCGCTTCTCCTTCCAGTTCTCTGCTGCCAATGACTGGTACGAATTGCAAAAATCTCTGAAGCTGGAGACTCTTACCTCCCTCACTAGCTTTAAGCACCAGCTGTCAGAGCAGCTCACAGATCACTGCACCTGTACATAGCTCATCTGTAAATAGCCCATCCAATCTACCTCATCCCCATACTGGATATAATTATTTATCATGCTCCTTTGCACCCCAGTATCTCAACTTGCACATTCATCCTCTGCACATCTACCATTCCAGTGTTTTTAATTGCTATATTGTAATTACTTTGCCACCATGGCCTATTTATTGCCTAACCTCTATTATCTTACCTCATTTGCACTCACTATAAATAGACTTTTTGATTTCTTTTTTTCTACTATATTATTGACTGTATGTTTTGTTTATTCCATGTGTAACTCTGTGTTGTTGTATGTGTCGAACTGCTTTGCTTTATCTTGGCTAGGTCGCAGTTGCAAATGAGAACTTGTTCTCAACTAGCCTACCTGGTTAAATAAAGGTGAAAAATAAAATAAATAAAAATAGTATTCTCATATTTTTTCAAATATGAGATCGTTTTTCAAGAAGATCAGAGAACATTTACATTTACATTTAAGTCATTTAGCAGACGCTCTTATCCAGAGCGACTTACAAATTGGTGCATTCACCTTATGATATCCAGTGGAACAACCACTTTACAATAGTGCATCTAACTCTTTTAAGGGGGGGGGGGGGGTTAGAAGGATTACTTTATCCTATCCTAGGTATTCCTTAAAGAGGTGGGGTTTCAGGTGTCTCCGGAAGGTGGTGATTGACTCCGCTGACCTGGCGTCGTGAGGGAGTTTGTTCCACCATTGGGGTGCCAGAGCAGCGAACAGTTTTGACTGGGCTGAGCGGGAACTGTACTTCCTCAGAGGTAGGGAGGCGAGCAGGCCAGAGGTGGATGAACGCAGTGCCCTTGTTTGGGTGTAGGGCCTGATCAGAGCCTGAAGGTACGGAGGTGCCGTTCCCCTCACAGCTCCGTAGGCAAGCACCATGGTCTTGTAGCGGATGCGAGCTTCAACTGGAAGCCAGTGGAGAGAGCGGAGGAGCGGGGTGACGTGAGAGAACTTGGGAAGGTTGAACACCAGACGGGCTGCGGCGTTCTGGATGAGTTGTAGGGGTTTAATGGCACAGGCAGGGAGCCCAGCCAACAGCGAGTTGCAGTAATCCAGACGGGAGATGACAAGTGCCTGGATTAGGACCTGCGATTCGCAAAGGAGAAGATTAATTGTGTGTCGTCTGCATAGCAATGATAGGAGAGACCATGTGAGGATATGACAGAGCCAAGTGACTTGGTGTATAGCGAGAATAGGAGAGGGCCTAGAACAGAGCCCTGGGGGACACCAGTGGTGAGAGCACGTGGTGCGGAGACAGATTCTCGCCACGCCACCTGGTAGGAGCGACCTGTCAGGTAGGACGCAATCCAAGCGTGGGCCGCGCCGGAGATGCCCAACTCGGAGAGGGTGGAGAGGAGGATCTGATGGTTCACAGTATCAAAGGCAGCCGATAGGTCTAGAAGGATGAGAGCAGAGGAGAGAGAGTTAGCTTTAGCAGTGCGGAGCGCCTCCGTGACACAGAGAAGAGCAGTCTCAGTTGAATGACTAGTCTTGAAACCTGACTGATTTGGATCAAGAAGGTAATTCTGAGAGAGATAGCAGGAGAGCTGGCCAAGGACGGCACATTCAAGAGTTTTGGAGAGAAAAGAAAGAAGGGATACTGGTCTGTAGTTGTTGACATCGGAGGGATCGAGTGTAGGTTTTTTCAGAAGGGGTGCAACTCTCGCTCTCTTGAAGACGGAAGGGACGTAGCCAGCGGTCAAGGATGAGTTGATGAACGAGGTGAGGTAAGGGAGAAGGTCTCCGGAAATGGTCTGGAGAAGAGAGGAGGGGATAGGGTCAAGCGGGCAGGTTGTTGGGCGGCCGGCCGTCACAAGACGCGAGATTTCATCTGGAGAGAGAGGGGAGAAAGAGGTCAAAGGACAGGGTAGGACAGTGTGAGCAGAACCAGCGGTGTCGTTTGACTTAGCAAACGAGGATCGGATGTCGTCGACCTTCTTTTCAAAATGGTTGACGAAGTCATCCGCAGAGAGGGAGGTGGGGGGGTGGGGGAGGAGGATTCAGGAGGGAGGAGAAGGTGGCAAAGAGCTTCCTAGGGTTAGAGGTAGATGCTTGGAATTTAGAGTGGTAGAAAGTGGCTTTAGCAGCAGAGACAGAAGAGGAGAATGTAGAGAGGAGGGAGTGAAAGGATGCCAGGTCCGCAGGGAGGCGAGTTTTCCTCCATTTCCGCTTGGCTGCCCGGAGCCCTGTTCTGTGAGCTCGCAATGAGTCGTCGAGCCACGGAGCAGGAGGGGAGGACCGAGCCGGCCTGGAGGATAGGGGACATAGAGAGTCAAAGGATGCAGAAAGGGAGGAGAGGAGGGTTGAGGAGGCAGAATCAGGAGATAGGTTGGAGAAGGTTTGAGCAGAGGGAAGAGATGATAGGATGGAAGAGGAGAGAGTAGCGGGGGAGAGAGAGCGAAGGTTGGGACGGCGCAATACCATCCGAGTAGGGGCAGTGTGGGAAGTGTTGGATGAGAGCGAGAGGGAAAAGGATACAAGGTAGTGGTCGGAGACTTGGAGGGGAGTTGCAATGAGATTAGTGGAAGAACAGCATCTAGTAAAGATGAGGTCAAGCGTATTGCCTGCCTTGTGAGTAGGGGGGGAAGGTGAGAGGGTGAGGTCAAAAGAGGAGAGGAGTGGAAAGAAGGAGGCAGAGAGGAATGAGTCAAAGGTAGACGTGGGGAGGTTAAAGTCACCCAGAACTGTGAGAGGTGAGCCATCCTCAGGAAAGGAACTTATCAAGGCGTCAAGCTCATTGATGAACTCTCCAAGGGAACCTGGAGGGCAATAAATGATAAGGATGTTAAGCTTGAAAGGGCTGGTAACTGTGACAGCATGGAATTCAAAGGAGGCGATAGACAGATGGGTCAGGGGAGAAAGAGAGAATGTCCACTTGGGAGAGATGAGGATCCCAGTGCCACCACCCCGCTGACCAGAAGCTCTCGGGGTGTGCGAGAACACGTGGGCAGACGAGGAGAGAGCAGTAGGAGTAGCAGTGTTATCTGTGGTAATCCATGTTTCCGTCAGTGCCAAGAAGTCGAGGGACTGGAGGGAAGCATAGGCTGAGATGAACTCTGCCTTGTTGGCCGCAGATCGGCAGTTCCAGAGGCTGCCGGAGACCTGGAACTCCACGTGGGTCGTGCGCGCTGGGACCACCAGGTTAGAGTGGCAGCGGCCACGCGGTGTGAAGCGTTTGTATGGTCTGTGCAGAGAGGAGAGAAGAGGGATAGACAGACACATAGTTGACAGGCTACAGAAGAGGCTACGCTAATGCAAAGGAGATTGGAATGACAAGTGGACTACACGTCTCGAATGTTCAGAAAGTTAAGCTTACGTTGCAAAAAATCTTATTGCCTAAAATGATACAGTACTGCTGGCTGGTGAAGTAGGCTAGCTAGCAGTGGCTGCGTTGTTGACTTTGTTTGAAAGTGTAGCTGGCTAGGTAACCTCGATAACTGGCTAGGTAACCTCGATAACCTCGATAATTACTCTAAACTACACAATTATCTTGGATACAAAGACAGCAAAGACAACTATGTAGCTAGCTAACACTACACTAATCAGGTCGTTCCGTTGTAATGTAATAGTTTCTACAGTGCTGCTATTCGGTAGCTAGCAGTGTTGACTAGGTAGGAGAACAGCGGCGCGGCGGACGCGGCGGACGAAAATAGCTGGCTAGCTAACCTCGATAATTACTCTAAACTACACAATTATCTTAGATACAAAGACAGCAAAGACAACTATGTAGCTAGCTAACACTACACTAATCAAGTCGTTCCGTTGTAATGTAATAGTTTCTACAGTGCTGCTATTCGGTAGAAGTTGGCTAGCTGGCTAGCTAGCTAGCTAGCAGTGTTGACTACGTTAGAAGGACGAAAATAGCTGGCTAGCTAACCTCGATAATTACTCTAAACTACACAATTATCTTTGATACAAAGACGGCTATGTAGCTAGCTAAGAAAGAATTGCTAAGATCAGACAAATCAAACCGTTGTACTGTAATGAAATGAAATTAAATGTAATACTACCTGTGGAGCGAAGCGAAATGCGACTACTCGCTCCAACCCGGAAGAACGTTGAGCTGATCTTGCCATAATCTTGCCGTAATATGGACTTGGTCTTTTACCAAATAAGGATGTCATTTGAGATGGTTGGAATGTAGCCCATACTGTATGTTAGCAAACAGTGTCAGTAACATTCTCCCATAACCTTTAACCTCTCTAATACTGCCACCCTGTCTGACCTCTGACCTCCCCAGTCTCGTAACCCAGGAAGCAGCCGTGAGTGCATCTCACACCCAATACTAATTCCAAATGATTCGCCATAGTACATTTAGCCCCCTACAATCAGGGTTGTGTTCATTAGGCACCAAATGATGAAAATGGATTGGAACAGGGAGGGCCTGCCTGGACTTGTCTAATAGGAGATGGCGATTTTTATTTTAGTTTGCGATACAAATTTTTGTTGTGTGCGCTAATGAACACGATCAAGTTCTATCAAACTGGGTTGCAGAATGTGTGCGGACTCTGGATGTAAGAAACATGCTCGTTTTGAATCCAGCACTGCTTCAAGTTGACCAGTGTTGGAATATAATATAATCACTTTTTCCTGTGAAGTAGACTACAGTATACTTCTGGATGAGTTTACATACAGTTCCAGTTAAATGTTTGGACACACCTACTCATTCAAGGGTATTTCTTTATTTTTACTATTTTTTACATTGTAGAATAAAAGTGAAGACATCAAAACTATGAAATAACACAAATAGAATCATGTAGTAACCATAAAAGTGATAAACAAATCAAAATATATTTGAGATTATTCAAGGTAGCCACCCTTTGCCTTGATAATAGCTTTGCACACTCTTGGCATTCTCTCAACAAGCTTCACCTGGAATGCTTTTCCCAACAGTCTTGAAGGAGTTCCCACATATGCTGAGCACTTGTTGGCTGCTTTTCCTTCACTCTGCGGACAACTCATCCCAAACCATCTTAATTGGGTTGAGGTCGGGTGATTATGGAGGCCAGGTCACCTGATGCAGCACTCCATCATTCTTCTTCTTGGTAAATAGCCCGTACACAGCCTGGAGGTGTGTTGGGTCAGTGTCCTGTTGAAAAACTAATGATAGTCCCACTAAGCGCAAACCAGATGGGATGGTGTATCACTGCAGAATGCTGTGGTAGCCATGCTGGTTAAATGTGCCTTGAAGTCTAAATAAATCACAGACAGTGTCACCAGAAAAGCACCCCCACACCTCCTCCTCCATGCTTCACAGTGGGAACCACACATGCGGAGATCATCCGTTTACCTACTCTGCTTCTCACAAAGACGCCGCAGTTGGAACCAGAAATTAAAAATTTGGACTCATCAGACCGAAGGACAGATCCTGTGGCGGTCCTCATGACAGCCAGTTTCATCATAGCACTTGATGGTTTTTGAGACTGCACTTTTAAGAAACTTTAAAAGTTCTTGAAATGTTCCGGATTGACTGACCTTCATGTCTTAAAGTAATGATGGACTGTCATTTCTCTTTTCTTATTTGAGCTGATCTTGCCATAATATGGACTTGGTATTTTACCAAATAGGGCTATCTTCTGTATACCACCCCTACCTCGTGAGACATAACTGATTGGCTCAAATGCATTAAGAAGGAAAGAAATTCCACAAATGAATTTAACAGTACTGTACACTGAACAAAAATATGAACGGAAAATGTAAAGTGTTGGTCCCATGAGCTGAAATAAAAGATCCCTGAAATGTTCAATAAGCACAAAAATATTTTCTCTCATAAAAATGTGTGCACAAATTTGTTTACATCCCTGTTGGTGAGCATTTCTCCTTTGACAGATAATCCAGCCACCTGACAGATGTAGTTTATCAAGAAGTTGATTAAACGGCATGATCAATACACAGGTGTACCTTGTGCTGGGGACAATAAAAGGAGTATAAAATGTGGAGTTTTGTCACACAACACTATGCCACAGATGTCTCAAGTTTTGAGGGAGCGTGCAATTGGCATGCTGACTGCAGGAATGTCCATCAGAGCTGTTTCCAATTTCTCTACCATAAGCCGCCTTCGTCTTTTTAGAAAATTTGTCAGTACGTCCAACCGGCCTCACAACCACAGACCACATGTATGGCGTCATTTGGGGGAGCTGAAGTCAACATTGTGAACGAAACCCAGCCCTTATTTTAAGTGTTTTTAAAATTTCCCTATGGGAAAAATGAATGGTGAAAAAACTATTGGAACCATTCCACTGTTTGACTGTTAGGTTTTTGGGATATTATGATTCATGCTGTGGTACTCTATAGAGACCCCAACTAATGTATAGAACAATCTTACAATGATCTACTTTGGTTAAGATAAAAGCATTGTGAAACCTCTAACACATTAATTTGACTTGTGAAAATACATTTTTTTTGCCTTACTTACTTACCACTTTTTCCATTCACAGACTCCATGAAATGATGACTTCTTCCTAAATATTTGGTAAAATTATACATTTTGTGTACTGTTTCCCAGAAACAAGGGTGGCTCAATTAACCCAGATGCAAAAATCACTGAAGCTGGAGACTCAGCAGCTCACATATCACTGCACCTGTACATAGCCCATCTGTAAACAGCCCATCCAACAACCCTCATCCCCTTACTGTATTTATTTATCTTGCTCCTTTGCACCCCAGTATCTCTACTTGGACATTCATCTTCTGCACATCTACCATTCCAGTGTTTAATTGCTATAGTGTAATTACTTCGCCACCATGGCCTATTTATTGCCTTAACTCCCTTATCTTACCTCATTTGCACTCACTGTAAATAGACTTTTTGATTTCTTTTTTTCTACTGTATTATTGACTGTATGTTTTGTTTATTCCATGTGTAACTCTGTGTTGTATGTGTCGAACTGCTATGCTTTATCTTGGCCAGGTCGCAGTTGCAAATGAGAACTTGTTCTTAACTAGCCTACCTGGTTAAATAAAAGTGAGTATACCAACCGTTAGGAACACCTTCCTAATATTGAATTGTGGACCATTCTTAAAACACACAGGAAACTGTTTAGTGTGAAAAACCCAGCAGCGTTGCAGTTCTTGACACAAACCGGTGTGCCTGGCACCTACTACCATACAAAGGCACTTAAATATTTGTCTTGCCCATTCACCCTCTGAATGGCACACATACACAATCCATGTCTCAATTGACTTAAGGCTTTAATTAACCTGTCCTCCCCTTCATCTACAAGTTAAAAGTTTTAATGTCACATGCTATAATCCCAACAATGTTTTAATCAATAACAATGTAATACTACAAATAACAAGGTAGGAAAAAAACACACAATATATAAAAATAAGATATAGGAAGAACATGATAAAGTCAGTAAGCATCCTAAACTTTTTCAGGACCGTCTTTCAAAGATAATTCATAAAAATCCAAATAACTTCACAGATCTTCATTGTAAAGGGTTAAACACTGTTTCCCGTGCTTGTTCAATGAACCATTATCAATTAATGAACATGCACCTGTGGAACAGTCGTTAAGACACTAACAGCTTACAGAGGGTAGGCAATTAAGGTCACAGTTATGAAAACTTAAGACACTAAAGAGGCCTTTCTACTGACTCTGAAAATCACCAAAAGAAAGATGCCCAGGGTCCCTGGTCATCTGCGTGAACATGCCTTAGGCATGCTGCAAGGATGCATGAGGACTACAGATGTGGCCAGGGCAATAAATTGCAATGTCTGTACCCTGAGACGCCTAAGACAGCGCTACAGGGAGACAGGATGGACAGCTGATCGTCCTCGCAGTGGCAGACCACGTGTAACAACACCTGCACAGGATCGGTACATACGAACATCACACCTGCGGGACAGGTACAGGATGGCAACGACAACTGTCTGAGTTACACCAGGAACGCACAATCCCTCCATCAGTGCTCAGACTGTCTGCAATAGGCTGAGAGAGGCTGGACTGAGGGCTTGTAGGCCTGTTGTAAGGCAGGTCCTCACCAGACATCACCGGCAACAACATCGCCTATGGGCACAAACCCACCGTCGCTGGACCAGACAGGACTGGCAAAAAGTGCTCTTCACTGATGAGTCGCGGTTTGGAGATTTGGAGGTGGATGGTCCGTCATGGTCTGGGGCAGTGTGTCACAGCATCATCGGACTGAGCTTGTTGTCATTGCAGGCAATCTCACCGCTGTGCGTTACAGGGAAGACATCCTACTCCCTCATGTGGTACCCTTTCTGCAGGCTCATCCTGAAATGACCCTCCAGCATGACAATGCCACCAGCCGTACTGCTCATTTTGTGCGTAATTTCCTGCAAGACAGGAATGTCAGTGTTCTGCCATGGCCAGCGAAGAGCCCGGATCTCAATCCCATTGAGCACGTCTGGGACCTGTTGGGTCGGAGGGTGAGGGCTAGGGCCATTCCCCCCAGAAATGTCCGGGAACTTATAGGTGCCTTGGTGGAAGAGTGGGGTAACATCTCACAGCAAGAACTGGTGTGAGTAAAACAGAACTCATTTGGCAGCAAACTTCCAGACAGGAAGTGAAAATTCTGAAAATGGGGCTCTGTTTCAGGGCCTGCCTATTCAACTGGCTTATATTTATCGATATACATGCACTTCATACGCCTTCCACTAGATGTCAACAGGCAGTGGAAGGTGGAATGGGGTGTCTAGCTTGATCTGAGGTCGAACAAGAGCTTTTGGAGTGGCAGGTCAGGAATTTCCTTTGTCTACCAAGGCGCGAGGCGGAGCTCGACATTAGCTTCTGAAAAGCTTTCGGTTTACACGGCGAATATCTCCGGCTCTGATTTTATTTGATACATGTGATAATAACATCGTAAAGTAGGTTTTTTCAACCGAGTTTTATCGGTTTATTCAACGTTTATTAGGACTTTTGGAGTTTTCCATTCTTTGCGTCAAGAGAGGGTGGGAACGTTATCAACCTTGGCTAGCATTGTGGCGCGAATTCGACAGAAGAAAAGGACATTCTAAAACCAAACAACGATTTATTCTGGACCAAGGACTCCTTGTACAAGATTCTGATGGAAGCTCAGCAAAAGTAAGAACAAAGAGTCCTATTCTCCTCCGTTTTGGTGAGTGCTGTCTCACAATAACGCAAGCTGTACGTTATGGTAAAGTTATTTTTAAAAATCTAACACGGCGGTTGCATTAAGAACCAGTGTATCTTTCATTTGCCATACAACAAGTATTTTTATGTAAAGTTTATGATGAGTTCTTTGGTCAGATTAGGTGAGTGTCCAAAATAGCTCCGGACATTCTGGGGAAATGTTGCTACATATTCACAATGTATAACCACGGTTTGCAGCTCTAAATATGCACATTTTCGAACAAAACATAAGTGTATTGATGTTGTGATGTTATAAGACTGTCATCTGATGAAGTTGTTCAAGGTTAGTGATTAATTTTATATCTTTTGCTGGTTTTTGCGATAGCTACCTTTTGCGGTGAATAAATGCATTTGTGTGTTTGACTATTGTGGTAAGCTAATATAATTCTATATTGTGTTTTCGCTGTAAAACACTTAAAAAATCGGAAATATTGGCTGGATTCACAAGATGTTTATCTTTCATTTGCTGTACACCATGTATTTTTCATAAATGTTTTATGATGAGTATTTATGTATTTCACGTTGCTCTCTGTAATTATTCTGGCTGCTTCGGTGCTATTTGTGATGGTAGCTGCAATGTAAAACTATGATTTATACCTCAAATATGCACATTTTTCGAACAAAACATAAATGTATTGTATAACATGTTATAAGACTGTCATTTGATGAAGTTGTTTCTTGGTTAGTGACTAATTATATCTCTATTTGGTCGGTTTTGTGATAGCTACCTATGCGGTAGAAACACGGTGAAAATATGCGGTTGAGTCTTTGGCTATTGTGGTTAGCTAATATAAATACATATTGTGTTTTCGCTGTAAAACATTTGAAAAATTGGAAATGATGGCTGGATTCACAAGATGTTTATCTTTCATTTGCTGTATTGGACTTGTGATTTCATGAAAATTATATTATATGATATCCCTGTCCCGTTAGGCTAGGCTATGCTAGTCAGCTTTTTTGATGAGGATGCTCCCGGATCCGGGATGGGTATCACTGAAAGGTTATATTGTTATTTTGCTCGTTTGATGACTTTGCAGAGTTCAAAGCGGGACTTCTTGTACTTGTTCCTGTTCTCAGCCGTAGCTTCAGGGGTGTCTGCGATAGCCCTATCCTTTAGTTTAGTGCCAACCTCAGTGTTAATCCAGGGCTTTTGATTGGGGAAGCAGGAAACCTTAACTGTGGGGACAACATCGAAGATGCATTTCCTAATGAAGCCAGTGACGGAGGTGGTTAGCGCGTCGACGTTATCGGTGGAGACCCGAAACATATTACAATCAGCGCTAGAAAAGCAGTCTTGTAGCTCAATCTTGGATTCTGGTGACGATTTTTCAACAGAGCGAGTGACAGGTAATCCCTGTCTGAGTTTCTGCTTGTTTACAGGAAGCAGGAGTACAGAGTCATGATCTGATTTGCCGAATGGCGGACAAGCGAGGGCCTTGTATGCTTGCTTTTGGGTAGAATAACAGTGGTCTAGGACTTTATCGCCCCTAGTGGCGAGGGATATGTTTTGATGGAAGTTGGGCATCACATGTCTTAAAGGAAAACTCCACCCAAAACCACTCATTCCTTTAATTTAAAGTGTTAAATAACACAAATATTTTTGGTGAACAAATGTTTCATAGTGCCGTTATAAGGTTGGTAGCAACATGGAAAATCTGTTGCAGCTCAATTTGACTACAAAATCCACAATTCAATGCTCACTCTATGGACTGGCTGGCAAGCTAGCTAGCAAATGTAGCTACACACAATAATAACAAAGACAATATCAGCATGTAACATAGCTAGTTAGCTGGCAAATCCCCTAAACAAACTGCACTACCAATTTAGGAGTCTACAACCAGTGGATCGATGTGCCTCAGATGGGAAATGTCGCCCATGCAATTGCCGCGTATTGCATTCTGGGTGAATCTGGGACAAGGGGCGCTCCCCTTCAAAGAGTCTATTGGGCGCTAGCTCAAAAACCCAACATGAGCACGAATTTTGTCAACAAGAAGTACAACATTACATATCTTTTCTGAGATGTGAGATAATTAACTTGCCATCAGTAGTATCGTATAGAATCGTGACATTACGTACTTGAGGAAAATAGACACATTTCTCCACATATACACTGACTTCGAGAAGGGATTGCGTGACGATTAGCTCAGCAACCACATGACGCAGCATGACAACGTGAACGCGATTGGTCAACAGTCTGTTGGTTGGGGCGTTATACAATACGTTCCTTCATTCATTGGATTCCTATCTCCTTTCTATATCCAGGTTGCACCATACAATGCACCCTGACTAAAGAGGCAGACAAATTTTTAAAAAATGTGCTAGACCCTCCGTTAAATTACACATTTCTCGAGGTAGGAATATTGCAAAAATATAATCAATAGCTCATTTGACAGAAGCCATCCTCCCGAGTTATGAGATCGGCCAGTATTGAAATCTGACACGTATGAAAGACGTTATTCTTAAAGTCATATTCCTATTAACTTCCAGTGTAGTGAGAGCGACTTTATCACAGTGCTACATCATACTGGCCAAATTTCTGCCTGATTGAATGCCAATAACTCAGCTATACATGAAATGACCCTGGGAATCGATAGAACATCACTCAGATATGCACAAAAAAAACATAATGTTCAAAATGGGTGAACCTTTCCTTTAAGTGCTAGCTTGTTATTTTTCTTCTGAGGTGGAATGCATACAACAGTCACGATAACAGCTGAAATCTCCCTCGGGAGGTAAAAAGGTCGGCATTTGACCATCATGCATTCCAAGACGGGTTGACACTTCCTCCGCTCTCGAGTCAGCACACCAGTTGCTGTTGGTGAAGAAGCAAACCCCTCCCCCCTCGATTTCCACCAACTCCATTGTCCTGTCAGCATGGTGAATGGAGAATCAATCGTGTTGGATAGCCATGGGGGGTATCTTGTTCAAGAGCCATGTTTCAGAAAAGCAGAGAATATTGCAGTTTCGAGAGTCCCGTTTGTAGCAAATATGCGATCGGAGGTCATCTATCTTATTATCAAGGGGCGCTCTGCCAGGTCGCAGTTGTAAATGAGAACTTGTTCTCAACTGGCCTACCTGGTTAAATAAAGTTGAAATAAAAAAAGATATATAAAAAAAACACCAAGTGACTGATTGAAGTGGATTTAACAAGTGAAATCAATAAGGCATCATAGCTTTCACCTGGATTCACCTGGTCAGTCTATATCATATTTGAGCAACACTACATGTTATTGTGGAGAGGGATACAGAAAGAGTCTGCTAACCAGTGGTAATGACAAACAATAACTTTTACTGACCTATCTGAAGGTACTGTTATTTTTCTCCCTCAACTCTGCTTACTTTGCTATATCTCCTGGGCTGTTAGATTCCATAGACACAACAGGACAAAGCATAAATCAAGAAAGACTGGAGGAATGGTTTAGAAAATGTTGTGAAGGAAACTGAGCAGAATGCATACCTGTTGCTCTGTTTTGCCAGACACTCACTGAGATTTAAAACACCTGTTCTGGGCAGATAGTATAGGCTATGGGTTGTGTTTGCACCTTTATTGTGCCACGAAGATAAGTGTGAACACAAAGCAGCCATAGAGAGGAGTCCCTTTCAAGGAGCCAGCAGGACAATTCCTCCATTCTTCTGTATCCTTACCTTGGGATATGACTAGTCTCTTATTCTTAATGTAATTATAAGTCATTCTTCATGTGGTGCCGGGAACGAATGCGAGCAATTTTCTAGCAGGACTGAAGACAGCTTAGGGAATTGTCATTGTGTGATTTAACAAAGTAATGTAGATCTGCTAGGTAAGAGGTAATAGTCGAACATCTTCACATTGTGCCCAGACAACATCTGCTACAGTATAAGCCTGATGACAAAAACGTTGAAATGATAAGCATGCAAGGAATCCATGATAAGGAGAGGATAACCCTGGTATTTGTGATGAGTTATGTGATTATTGCTACTGGATGATTTTCAAGTTACTTTATATGTTGACCATCTTTTAACAATAATACCTTTGTCACTAAGGGACGATATCATTTGTTTATACAGTACAAGTTCATGCCATAGAAGCTTTAGACTGCCATCTGCTGGCATATTCCCTAACAAAACAAAGGGGATAATACTTATGAGGGAGACGGCACTCCTACATGTTGATCAGTTAATTAACTCTCCCTGTTTAACTAATTAACCTTACTAGACTCCTATAGCTGCATTATGACTGTACAGGTTTTCTCCTCTCTATTATCAAGCAGCTGGACTTGCAGGCTAATATTGACAGATGAGGCGAATTTAACGTACACGGACAAACTGTTTTTAACAGCTTCTCTTTAAAGGACTTAGTAAGTACAAACATTTGTTTGACACTGTGGATAGTTTGTTTACAAGCTTTTCTGAGGCTTGGCAAACGATTGGCTATGCACAAAAGCTGTCAAGTAGCCAAAGTGTGTTATTCCATTAGAAACTACTCTCTCTTATAAACAGCACACTCTGTCTTATAAACAGCAGCCAAATAGCAGGGCAAGGGCTTTCTATCTCCTTTTGGTTACTATGGTCCTTGTTTGTTCTATAGAAAACCCACTGCCCCCCCTACTACCACTCTCCCACCTTTCAAAACACCCCTGCTCATATCTTTCCTCCCACTCCCCCTCGCCCACCTATCCAGACTCAGACAGTATCTCAAGCCCCACCCGCCTCAGTCTCAGCCTTTCTGATGGGGAGGATCAGCTGGACCGCCTCCAGCAGGTGGAGCTTGCCCGGGGCATACACATGTCGCTGTGGAGGGCAAGCAGGTGGAGCTTGTCCGTCTCATGGCGATGCCCATGTACATTCGCGGCTGCTCGGAGAATGTGAAGAGTGGCAAGGTAAGACCCGAGAGGGCACCAAACTGTAGGAAGACTTAGGCCAGTATTCAGTCAATCAAACCCATGTGACTTTCCGAATAGCTCTTTCAGAGGTGGATTCATTTGATTTTCACATCAGCTTGTCCTGTCGGTAGAGCAAGTTGACACTTGATACAGAGATTGACGGTCTGGTTAGTGCGTTGGAGCCTGGAGACTTCTCAGCCTGGTTTGCTCTCAGAACTGAACGAGTCACATCAAGAGATCTTCAGTTTTTAAATCAAATGTCAATTTCCACCATCCGGTACATGCTGTGGCGCAAATCAAAGGCACTTGTGAAATTGGAATCCTGAAATCCATTATCAACAATCGGTTGAATGTGATTTGACCTTTGACCCCTGTGCAGGTGCTGCTGGGCCTGTCAGATGAGGACCTGGAGCTTGGGTTAGGGGTCACCAGCTCCATGCCCCGCAGGAAGCTCCGGCTGGCCATCAAAGACTACAGGGACGCTGAAAACGGCAGGGGGTGAGATGCTCCGCTCCTCATACACCTTCTCACACTAAAACCACAGATCTAAGATCCAGATAACCTTAACCATTAGGAAGGTACATGAATATCTGACCCTGGATCAACCGTTAAAGGCGAACTCTACTACTCTCATCTGCAATGGTATCAGACACACATATACAGTAGCAGCTTGCTCCCTCTAGTGTGAGATGGCCCTCTGCTGGTCAAACATGACTATCACTATTCTAACACTGCATAACACCACACATTATTGGTGACAAGCACATGTAAGCAAGGTTAGACAATGATCAGAGACAGAGGTACAGGGTTTGGCAAACCCGGTTTCAGATTTGGAATTTGAGCTGCCTCCACCAAGCGTTCCAAGGCAATTAAAGAATGCATATGCAAACCAGAATGTGAATTAGAATGTCACTTTCTTGCAGAGTTGGGGTCAATTTCAGTCTGTTGAATTGGACATGGCTTTTCCCCATAGGAATTCAATTCAATCCCTGGAGTTGGGATTGAATTGACCCCAACACGGGTGTCAAGGAACATAGGCCCAACAGTTGAAAGTCGGAAGTTTACATATACCTCAGCCAAATACATTTCAACTAAGTTTCACAATTCCTGACATTTAATCCTAGTAAAAATTCCCTGTCTTAGGTCAGTTAGGATCAACACTTTATTTTAAGAATGTGAAATGTCAGAATAATAGTAGAGAGAATGATTCATTTCAGCTTTTATTTCTTTCATCACATTCCCAGTGGGTCAGAAACCTACATACACTCAATTAGTATTTGGTAGCATTGCCTTTAAATTGTTTAACTTGGGTCAAACATTTTGGGTAGCCTTCCACAAGCGTCACACAATAAGTTGGGTGAATTTCCTCCTGACAGAGCTGGTGTAACTGAATCAGGTTTGTTTCCATAGTCAAGTTGTATTCTGATTGTAAACTGGCATTTGTCGATGTATCATTAGTGACATCTTCATCTGCTTGTAATCTGTTTCCATCTCCTCCTATCTTATCTCTTCTCATCTCTCCCAATGTCCTGTCATCTCTTCTCATGTTATCTTCTTCTTCTCTCCTCATCTCTTCACACTGCAGGCTGTCAAAGGCTGCAGACATGGACCACCACTGGGTGGCCAAGGCCTGGCTGATCGACGTGGGGCTTCCGCAGTACTCGCAGGCCTTCCACACACACCTGGTGGACGGGTGCATGCTCAACTCTCTGACACAACGTGATCTGGAGAGGTCCCTCAACGTCACCAAGAAGGCCCACCAGGTCAGCCTGCTGCTGGGCATCGAGCTGCTGCACACGCTCAACTTTGACAAGGAGGTAGGTAGTCATGCAAACAGCAACACACATCCATATAGATGTATCCAAGATGGCGTAGCAGTGCATATGTGTTTTGTCGTTGTCCAGTGTAAACTTAGTTTTTTTAGTTTTTTTTTGTCTATATTTGAATATTTTTCAATCTCTTTTTATTTTTTTTAATTAAATATACCTTCCGTTAACCCGCCTCACCCAATGTAATACGGATCTGCTATTTTTAGACCTTATAGCTAGAACCTCCATCAGAAGCTAGCAATCAGATGCTAACCAGCTAATTAGCTACTAGCTATTTAGTCATTGTTAGCCACTGCTATTACCTTTAGCTCAGACACCAGCCGCTTTTAGCCTGGATAATACCCGCCTGTCTGCACAGCGCGATATCAACCCTGAGCATATCGGACTGCTTTTCTCCACCAGATTCACCAGATTCCTGCTGTAAGCTCTGGACCATTACTCCAGATCATCGCAGCTAGCTAGCTGCTACTGAGTGGCGCAGCCCCAAAGCTAGCCTTGAGCCAGGCCCATCTCCCGGCCTGCTCAGTGGACGCTATGACCACTCGACTACACAGCTGATGCCTCCCGGACTCTTCACTAACACGACTAGAAGCCACTACATCACCGGATTTCTGCCGTAAGCTCTGGACCGTTGCATCGGATCATCGCAGCTAGCTAGCTGCTCGCGAGTGGCTATAGTGGCTAACGCCCTTGTCCCGAATCCAGCACCAGTTAGCCTCGAGCCAGGCGCATCTCCCGGCTAGCAAACTAAGTTACTCCAGCTACAATACCTCTTTTGCCAATTGGCCTGGACCCTTTGTCGACAGGGAGACCCGCCAATCCATCACGACTGGTCTGCCGACATAATTCTGTCCAATTTGCCCTCAACTGGCCTTTGTCGGACGTCGGGGAAGACGCTTCTGCCAGCCCCAGCCTGCTAACTTTATGAACGGCGTGTTCCCCGCTTGCTACCGTAGTAACGACTGCCTAACGGCTTCCCTGTTTCATCTATTGCTGTTCACTGGACCCTATTATCACTTGGCTACATAGCTGATGCCTGCTGGACTGTTCATTAATAATCACAGCACTCCATTTTTGTTTATTGTTTATCTGTCAGCCCCAGCCTCGAACTCAGGCCATGTGTGTAGTTAACTGACCCTCTCTGCCCATTCATCTCCATTTTACCTGTTGTTGTTGTCTTAGCTGATTAGCTGTTGTTGTCTTACCCGTTGTTGTCTTAGCTAGCTCTTCCAATCAACACCTGTGATTGCTTTATGCCTCGCTTTATGTCTCTCTCTAATGTCAATATGCCTTGTATACTGTTGTTTAGGGTAGATATCATTGTTTTATTTTACTGCGGAGCCCCTATAGCCCCACTCAACATGCCTCAGATACCTCTTTTATCCCACCTCCCACACATGCGGTGATCTCACCTAGCATAACTAGTGCCTCCAGAGATGCAACCTCTCTTATCGTCACTCAATGCCTAGGTTTACCTCCACTGTACCCACACCCCACCATACCCGTTTGTACATTATGCCATGAATCTATTCTACCACGGCCAGAAATCTGCTCATTTTATTCTCTGTCCCCAACGCACTAGATGACCAGTTTTGATAGCCTTTAGCCGTACCCTCAACCTACTCCTCCTCTGTTCCTCGGGTGATGTAGAGGTTAACCCAGGCCCTGTGTGTCCCCAGACGCTCTCATTTGTTGACTTCTGTAACCGTAAAAGCCTTGGTTTCATGCATGTTAATATCAGAAGCCTCCTCCCTAAGTTTGTTTTACTCAGTGCTTTAGCACACTCCGCCAACCCTGATGTCCTTGCCGTTTCTGAATCCTGGCTTAGGAAGGCCACCAAAAATTCTGAGATGTCCATCCCCAACTACAACATTTACCGTCAAGATAGAACTGCCAAAGGAGGAGGAGTTGCAATCTACTGCAGAGATAGCCTGCAAAGTTCTGTCATACTTTCCAGGTCTATGCCCAAACAGTTCAGAGCTTCTAATTTAAAAAATGTATCTCTCCAGAAATAAGTCTCTCACTGTTACCGCCTGTTATAGACCCCCCTCAGCTCCCAGCTGTGCCCTGGACACCATATGTGAATTGATTGTCCCCATCTATCTTCAGAGTTCATTCAGTTAGGTGACCTAAACTGGGACATGCTTAACACCCCGGCCATCCTACAATCTAAGCTAGATGCCCTCAATCTCACACAAATGATCAATGAACCTACCAGGTACAACCCAAAATCCGTAAACATGGGCACCCCCATAGATATTATCCTGACCAACTTGCCCTCCAAATACACCTCTGCTGTTTTCAATCAGGATCTCAGCGATCACCTCCTCATTGCCTGCATCCGTTATTGGTCCGTGGTCAAACGACCACCCCTCATCACTGTCAAACGCTCCCTAAAACACTTCTGTGAGCAGGCCTTTCTAATCGACCTGGCCCGGGTATCCTGGAAGGATATTGACCTCATCCCGTCCATAGAGGATGCCTGGTTGTTCTCTATAAGTAATTTACTCACCATCTTAAATAAGCATGCCACAGAACAGATATAGCCCTTGGTTCACTCCAGACCTGGCTGCCCTCGATCAGCACAAAAACATCCTGTGCCGTACTGCACTAGCATCGAATAGTCCCCGCGATATGCAACTCTTCAGGGAAGTCAGGAACCAATACACACAGTCAGTTAGGAAAGCAAAGGCTAGCTTTTTCAAACAGAATTAGCTCTAACTCAAAAAAGTTCTGGGACACTGTAAAGTCCATGGAGAAAAAGAGCACCGCCTCCCAGCTGCCCACTGCACTGAGGCTAGGAAACACTGTCACCACTGATAAATCCACGATTATCGAGAATTTCAATAAGCTTTCTCTACGGCTGGCCATGCTTTCCTTCTGGCTACCCCAACCCCGACCAACAGCTCCACACCCCCCGAAGCTGCTTGCCCAAGCCTCCCAAGCTTCTCCTTCACCCAAATCCTGATAGCAGATGTTCTGAAAGAGCTGCAAAACCAGGACCTGTACAAATCAGCTGGGCTAGGCAATATATAAAATTATCCGCCGCCATTGTTGCAACCCCTTATAATAGTCTGTTCAACCTCTTTCGTATCGTCTGAGATTTCTAAAGATTGGAAAGCTGCCGCGGTCATCCCCCTCTTCAAAGGGGTGACACTCTAGACCCAAACTGTTACAGACCTATATCCATCCTGCCCTGCCTTTCTAAAGTCTTCGAAAGCCAAGTTAACAAACAGATCACTGACCATTTCGAATCCCACCGTACCTTCTTCGCTGTGCAATCCGGTTTCCGAGCTGGTCACGGGTGCTCCTCAGCCATGCTCAAGGTACTAAACGATATCATAACCGCCATCGATAAAAGACAGTACTGTGTAGCTATATTCATCGACCTGGCCAAGGCTTTTGACTCTGTCAATCACCGTATTCTTATCGGCAGACTTAACAGCCTTGGTTTCTCAAATGATTGCCACGCCTGGTTCACCAACTACTTCTCAGATAGAGGTGATTGTGTCAAATTGGAGGGCCTGTTGTCCGGACCTCTGGCAGTCTCTATGTGGGTGCCACAGGGTTCAATTCTCGGGCCGACTCTTTTCTCTGTATACATCAATGATGTTGCTCTTGCTGCGGGTGGTTCCTTGATCCATCTCTACGCAGATGACACCATTCTGTATACATCTGGCCCTTCTTTGGACACTGTGTTAAAAAACCTCCTGATGAGCTTCAATGCCATACAACACTCCTTCCGTGGCCTCCAACTGCTCTTAAACGCTAATAAAACTAAATGCATACTCTTCAACCGATCGCTGCCCGAACCCGCCCGCCCGACTAGCATCACTACTCTGGATGGTTCTAATACGTAGGTGTCTGGCTAGACTGTAAACTCTCCTTCCAGACTCATATTAAGCATCTCCAATCCAAAATTAAATCTAGAATCGGCTTCCTGTTTTGCAACTAAGCTACAAACATTTCATAAACTCACACAAACGCTTGGATTGCTTTCGGTGTAAAGCATATTTTCAAAATCTGACACGACAGGTGGATTAAAAACAAGCTAAGATGTGTTTTGCTATATTGCACTTGTGATTTCATGAATATAAATATTTCTAGCATTTTTTTATTTATTTGGCGCTCTGCAATTCAGAGATACCTCATCGGCCCTGAAAGAACTCCTCTGGACTATGTAAACTGGAAACCATACATCCTTAGGCTGCATTTACTGTAGCTGGGGATTTTAACAAAGCTAATCTGAGAACAAGACTTCCTAAATTCTATCAGCATATCGAATGCGCAACACGAGCTGGTAGCATTCTGGATCATTGCTACTCTAACTTTCGCAATGCATACAAAGCCCTCCCCCGCCCTGCCTTCGGGAAATCTGACCATGACTCCATTTTGTTGCTCCCAGTCTATAGACAGAAACTAAAACAGGAAACGCCCGTGCCCAGGTCCATCCAATCGGATTCCACTCTTCAAGATTGCTTCGATCACGTGGACTGGGATATGCTCCGGATAACCTCAGGCAATAACATTGATGTATACGCTGACTCGGTGAGCGAGTTTATTAGCAAGTGCATCGGAGATGTCGTACCCACTGTGACTATAAAAACCTTTCCTAACCAGAAACCGTGGATGAATGGCAGCATCCGCGCAAAATTGAAAGCGCGAACCACTGCCTTTAATCATGGCAAGGCGACTGGAAACATGACCGAATACAAACAGTGCAGCTATTGCCTCCGCAAGGCAATCAAACATGCAAAGCGTCAGTATAGAGACAAAGTAGAGTCGCAATTCAACGGCTCAAACACGAGATGTATGTGGCAGGGTTTTCAGTCAATCACGGATTACAAAAAGAAAACCAGCCCCGTCACGGACATCGACGTCTTGCTCCCAGACAAATTAAACAACTTCTTTGCTCCATTGAGGACAATACAGTGCCACTGACACGGCCCGCTACCAATGCCTGTGGGCTCTCCCGCTCCGTGACCAGCGCGAGTAAAACATTTAAACATGTTAACCCTTGCAAGGCTGCTGGCCCAGACAGCATCCCTAGCCGTGTCCTCAGAGCATACACAGACCACCTGGCTGGTGTGTTTACGGACATATTCAATCAATCCCTATCCCAATCTGCTGTCCCCACATGCTTCAAGATGGCCACTATTGTTCCTGTTCACAAGAAAGCTAAGGTAACTGAACTAAATGACTATCACCCCATTGCACTCACTTCTGTCATCATGAAGTGCTTTGAGACTAGTCAAGGATCATATCACCTCCACCCTACCTGATACCCTAGACCAGGGGTGTCAAAGTCAAATGGACGGAGGGCCAAATAAAAAATTTAGCTACAAGCCGAGGGCCGGACTGTTCGAATGTTCATTGAAAAATTTTTAAATGACGCATATAGTCTAGTGAACCTAATTGAACCTACTGAAAACCTAACAAATATATTCCAATATGATCAGATAAATAAAGCAATATTTTCTTATGGCTCTGTCAGTAATCTTTAATTTTCAACAGACACAAAAGACAAATTTCCTTTATATAAAAATCCCCATAACATGAACATTAAATGAAAGAAACCGGTATTCAAGGCACCATCAGTAGCCTATATTTTCTATTTTAGCAAAAGTGGGCTAAATTTACTTCAAAGAAAAAAACAATAATAGCAATTTTCTATCATCCACTCAACTGAAATATTTTTAAAATATAATTGGATTGAAATACAATAAAATAAAGTGCAAAAATCTATTAATCAAAAACAACACTTTGTTTAAGGAGAAGTAACATGCAGTGAAAACAAATATTAAACTTTAACTTTTAAACTTGAACTGAGTAAAAACTCTAAATATGTGATTGCACAGTAATGTTAACTTGTTTGAGGTTGAGGGTGATACTTGGTGGTGTCCCATCTTTTCCACAAGTTCATCAATGTTCGGGGTAAGGCTCTGAGCTGAGGAAATCCTCAGAATTGAGTGGAGGTGTTCAGCAGTAAGTCGACTTCTGTGTGATGTTTTGTTCAGGTTCATCAAAGAAAACAGTTGTTCACACAGGTATGTGCTGCCAAACATAGACAACGTTTGAGCAGCCTGGATGCGCAGCTGGGGCATTGTGTCGGGGAGGAAACGGGCGAACTCCGCAGCACCCACTGCCGCATATTTTGCCCTCAGTGCATCATTGCATTGGAGGTCAATCAACTCCATTTGGAGGTTTGGTGGTGAGCTTTCCACGTCAACAGCAAATGGGTTACCGAGCAGTTCCAACCTGCTTTTTTGTGCTTCAAAGTCAGCAAATCGGCGTCGAAAGTCAGCGGCAAGCATACCTATTTTATCAGCCAACTGTGCGCTCGGGAACGCACTGGTAGAGAGCTTCTCTTTCATGGTCTGGCAGCTGGGAAAGTGGCTCAAATTTTCTTTCCGCATCTGCGTCTCCCACAGAGTCAGTTTGGTTTTAAATGCCTTCACTGTACTGTACATATCAGAGATGACATGATCCCGACCCTGCAGCTGCAAGTTCATTGCATTCAGATGACTCGTAATGTCACACAGAAAAGCCATTTCACACAGAAACATTTCGTCTCGGAGTTGTGTTGTGTCTTTCCCTTTGCTGTCCAAGAACAGACAAATCTCCTCACGAAGCTCGAAACATCTTTGAAGCACCTTTCCCTGGCTTAGCCATCGCACCTCTGTGTGATAAGGCAAATCACCATGCTCCGTTTCTAACTCCGTCAGAAATGCCTTGAACTGGCGGTGATTCAAACCTTTGGCTCTGATAAAGTTAACTGTGCGCGTGATGATGCTCATTACATGCTCCATTTTCAAGGCTTTACCGCACAACGCTTCCTGGTGTATGATACAATGATAAGCTGTCAGCTCACCTGTCGCGTTTTCCTCTTGCATCTTTTCCCGTATCTTCGCCACCAGTCCGCTCCTGTGTCCACACATCGCAGGTGCTCCGTCGGTTGTCAAACCCACGAGTTTTTCCCAAGGCAGCTCCATCTCATTTACACAGCAGCCTACTGCTCGGTGCGTCACCGTTGCATTGTGGGAAATGTAGTATTGGTGCGTGTAAAAGATCTGCGGGCTGCCGGCTTGCTGCGGTCTGCGGGCCGGTTCTAATAATAAATCAAGATCATCCCAGGGGCCGTAAAAAACCTTCTCGCGGGCCGGATGTGGCCCGCGGGCCTTGACTCTGACATATATGCCCTAGACCCACTCCAATTTGCTTACCGCCGAATAGGTCCACTGACAATGCAATCGCCATCTCACTGCACACTGCCTTATCCCATCTGGACAAGAGGAATACCTATGTAAGAATGCTGTTCATTGACTACAGCTGAGGAGGCTGAAGAAATTTGGCTTGTCACCTAAAACACTCAAACTTTTACAGATGCACAATCGAGAGCATCCTGTCGGGCTGTATCACCGCCTGGTACGGCAACTGCACCGCCCTCAACCGCAAAATTTGATTTTATATAACTTTGTGCCAAGGATGCAAGTCATATATACATGTAGTCATTACCATGCATGAGATCCCCACATTGTAGCCTGTACATTTAATATATTCACTGATCATGTACTGTACCTTGGCAAATAATGGTGCAGTTCAGGTATGAATGTCTGAGAATTTTTCATTCATTTCCAATTCCAGGTGTATCAAATTCCAGTCTTTGAATGATGCTGTGTCTGCATGTATGTATTACACTTCAACAGTGTTTACCAATCTTGGTCCTGGGACATCAATGGTTACACATTGTAACTATGCAATAGACTAGAAACATGATTTAACTAGTTAAAGGCTGATTTATGATTCATATATACAGAAGTAGAATAAACATTTTTTTAAAACAGTACATTACACTTCCTATGCATCATGTAAATACTCAAACCGGTTCATCTCAATATCTAATTTTCTTCATCTGCATTGATCTGATAAACACAGGACAGGAGTAGTATTTCATCAAATGAGAGACTTAATTTCAACCAGTAGAGAATGTGAAATGCTTTATTGAAAGAAGTTAATTATCCAAGTGTTATAAATACATGCATTATAAATATTATAATTGTATTATTAGAAATACAAGTTCAATCTGTACTTCAATGCACATCTGTTGTGCATTATAAAAACAGAGGAAGAAAGGTGGCGAGAGAGGTGTAAAAGACAAAGGGAAAGAGGTAAGGACATAGGAGCAGGGAAGGCAGCATATGATTAATGAATCACAGTGCTACCTTAATATTATCTCAGTTCATCACAATTACATTAAGTGTCTCTAGTGGTGTCTCCTAACCAGCCTTGGACTCCCAGTCGGCACGAATGGTCATCTTAAGAGCGGGTAAGGTGGCGATGACGGGACTGTGGGTTGGCATCCTCTTTCACAGCAAAACATATCTGCAGACAAGAGATGGAGAGAGAGCATGCTTAAGCCTTGTTTGTTTTTTATTCTAACACTCAGTCATAATCATCAGGAGATGAAATGCAAAACTGACCTTGGATCATTAACTCTGGGACTACTACATCTCCATTTCAATGTAAAGCATCCCTTTAATAATACTTCCTGTTGACCTGACCAAGTGACCTCTGATCATGCTGTGCCCTCTATGTAGCCAGTTCAGATGCGGGAGGGATTCAGACACAGCTGATATAACCTAGAGGCTTTAGAGAGAAGGGGAGAGGGATGAAGTGAAGAAGACTTATTGAGAAAATAAGGTAGTTAAAAAGACAGTGTTCAACAGGAATCTGTGTGTGTTGCCCTCACCTGGTGTCCACACTAAAAGTGGCTGCAGAGTACTTTATGCTGAAAAACATGAACGGACACACGAGGATAAATAATTTAGCGTAGTTATAGAAATAATGAAGTGTCTTACTATTCTCCATGGTTGGCACTCTTGCCTATTCTTTGAAGGAGCCAGTTATACACCAGAGCCTGCTTACTGCACAACAGAATCCATCAATCAGATTGATACATGAGTGTGTAGGTGTGGGTGTCTAATTGTTCTAAATTTGTTCAATATGGGTGACTTATAATAGCCTGTTTTGTTTTTGTACAGACGTCACACCCTTACCTAAACAGCACCCTCAGCTGAGAAGTAGAAATCAAAGGGAGAGAAACTAGGAATTGAATAACAGCAGTTGACATAGCTAAGTAAATGGAAGAATACTCTTATTGCAATGTGGATGGCTCTATAAAGAGCCTTTGGTTGTGCATAGTGTAGTCTATCCTTGAAACATCCTGCAGAGCACCAGACTTCTCCTCTTGCACGCGGCAGCAGATCCCCTCCTGGTCCTCGTGTCCATCCTCATGAAGTTATGCAGGACACAGGTAGCCTTCACACACACCTGAATTCCTCCAGGAGGAAGCCCCAGATGGCCCTGGTCACTCAACCTTGCAGTGCCCTACACGGTAACTGTAGGCAATCGGTTTGAAAGAATCTACAGTTACAAAGTATCTGTGGTAATATGGAAGATAGTCATTATTAGACTTTTGAATCAACTAATTGTGGATTACTAAAGTATAATATCCCTTATAACAACTCATGATAACATTGGATTGATAGATTCATGTGCACGTGACAATAACAGGATCATATCAAGGATAGCATCACAAATTAATACAGAAATACCACTTGATGCTTGATGATGAGTTGATCATTTGAATCAGCTATGCAGTGCCAAGGCAAAAACAAAAATGTGCACCTCTGAGTCCATAGGACCAGGATTGAGAACCACTACTCTTCATTGGGACAGGCTTTCAAAGCTCTCTTTATCTGAGGACAGAACCTCACAAGAAACAGACTTCATTGTACTAAAGTTACACAGCACTGAATATTATGTTACTATTATCTCTGTCCTCACTTCTAGGGACTGGAACTACACACAAGTACCTGCCCTATCCAGAATAGCCTACTCACTTTGACAGTTGGGGCTGCTATCCTTTCACCCTCCTCCATGGCTGTTAGCTAGCTACCTACAAATACATTTGGAGTTTGTTTTATACAGTGATAAATACGTCAAGATAGCTAGCTAATATGAAGTTAGGTACCTGGGTGATATTTAATTAACTTAGCTAACTAACGTTACCTATTATACAGTATGTAAAGTTGGCTAGAAAGCTAGCTGGCCAACTAGATTTTTTTTTTACATTTTCAAAATGCATGTACTTACTTGAATAGGTTCTCCCAGCCATGTGGACAATTGGAAACAGGGCAGCAAAGTTTGTCACCAGAGCGTATTACTATTGAACTATTTACACATTTAATAACCAGACCTTCTTACAAACTTGCTATGATGAATACTTGACGCACCCTCGGTACTTGCTGCCAGCACGCCCACAAGCGAGTCACAATGGCCTGCCTAAGCGGAAGACGGCAATTTACCGCTTGCTAGTGTACATGTCCGGCACATGGCCATGCGGTACAGCGCTTGATTTTCCCTCTGCATGAATCCAGGCCCCGCAAATGCGTCACACCCTCCATACGAAGCTTCCGTTCACATTTTCGGATCAAGCATAAATATTCTTATATGTTGTTACTTTTTCTTTAGCCCTTCCGTCAGAGAAAGTTCCTGTTTTGAAAATAGGTGACAATAGTGAATTTCCAAGACATAGCTTACATACATAATTGATTTAATCGGGGGCGATCAACTACAAAGGAACTATTTGGAATGGATGGCTACAAATGAAAACATCACATCGCGCGAATCTTTGTCAGCTATGCAAGGTAAGGCCGTGTAGACTACCACCCCATTTCTTTATTATTACAAACATCTTTGGTTTTTATCAGTTTAGTAACTTTGACATTCATACATAGCCGAAACTATAATCTATTAGAACAAGAATAATATGGGTTAATTTCTTTGTTTTTCCGAACACACCCCTGTGTTCCGAGCGGGTAAGATTTTATACTGGGCTACTGGGACAAAGACGCGTGTGTTGTGAGCAGCAATAGTGGACTCTGCGGGCTGATTTCAAAATAAAAGTTCTCCATTGAAACTGCGAAAACGGATACAAATGGAAGATGCCACAATTGGACTAGATAATGCTAAACAAAGTTGGAACGTTATATAAATTCAACAAAATATTTGATACAAAGTAAAACATCTGAAATCGCACTGTGGATGTATTGGACTTCATAATTGTATTGGGTGCATACTTAAATTGCAATATACAGCCTTACTTAGCCCAAGATGTACTCTTAAGGAGCATGCCATTGACAATTACAGAATGGTTACCTGGAAGAAAATGAGGGAGGGTCATGCTTTTTCAATTTCAATCAGATTCAATTTAATCTAGTCCAGGGGAGGATCTTGTAATTTATGAAATGTAAATATTTCTTAGTGTTTTAGAATTAGTTACTTATTAGGCTATATATCGCTGTGTGCCCGATGCCACCCCTCATCTCTGATTCTCCACTGTGCACGCAATATCAATTGTGCCTATAGGCTATTTAGTGTGGTCTCAATCAAATTATCCATAGCCTATAGGCTACGAAGTGTATGCTCGGAGTAGCACAGTGCAAAGTTATACTTCTAAAATAGCTACTGGGATGGTGTAAATCAAACTAGGCTGCATTACACACTGCAATGGATATTTCAACCCTGTGCCCTGCTCTGCTCATGCTGGGCAAAATGGTTTCGTGTGCTGCTTAACCAATGCTGTGCTGTGTAGGTCTAGGATGGCAGGTCAGGAGAAGAGTCAAAGGTTTCTTCCCTACATTTCTTTTTGATTAGGCCTAGTCCAAAAAATAAATAGTAGTAGCTTACATTGTGGTGCTGAAACTTGAAGCAGATGCCGCGTCACAATCAGTCGGATATGGACAGCTCATGGTGCTGAAAGTCTTCAGTCTTCATTTTACTAACAACAAGAGGGCTTTGTGTTTGAGCCTATTTCTTCCTATTTAAGAAATAAGAGGTAGGCCTACTTGTTTGACAGATGAAATTAGGCTATAGGGTGCTATATCCGTATTTGTTGGTCAATTCCTCCACCCACCATGCCTACATTTTAAGGAAATAGAAAAAAGCACAGTCCTATCCATTGTTAGCTTAAGATTTTGAAGAAAATAAAATTGATCCAATTATATAAAGGTCTATTACAGCGCTTTGGTCCACGATGCTTTATGCTATAAACAAGCTGTAAAATACCCAGGAAAGACGTGATTCCGATGGATATGGGGATATCATTGTTTAGTTTCTTTGACATTCAGAGGCTGACTTTGCTTGGTAAGTAATCTAATTCTGACCCCTTGACTTTTTCTTATTCTAAAACTGATTCAATTGTGTTTTTCTCTCATTAATCTACACACAATACCCCATGATGACAAAGCATAAACAGGTTTAGAATTCTTTGCTAATTTATTAAAAATAAAAAACTTAAATATCAAATTTACATACACTACCGTTCAAAGGTTTGGGGTCACGTAGAAATGTCCTTGTTTTTGAAATATATATTTTTTTGTTTATTAAAATAACATCAAATTGATCAGAAATATAGTGTAGACTTGTTCATGTTGTAAATGACTATTGTAGCTGGAAACGGCAGATTTTTTAATGGAATATCTACATAGGCGTACAGAGGCCCATGATCAGCAACCATCACTCCTGTGTTCCAATGGCACGTTGTGTTAGCTAATCCAAGTTTAACCTCTTTTTCAATTATGTTAGCACAGCTGAAAACTGGTTGTGCTGATTAAAGAAGCAATAAAACGGGCCTTCTTTAGACTAGTTGAGTATCTGGAGCATCAGCATTTGTGGGTTCGATTACAGGTTTAAAATGGCCAGAAACAAAAAACTTTCTTCTGAAACTCGTCAGTCTATTCTTGTTCTGAGAAATGATGGCTATTCCATGTGAGAAATTGCCAAGAAACTGAAGATCTCGTACAACGCTGTGTAATACTCCCTTCACAGAACAGCGCAAACTGGCTCTAACCAGAATATAAAGAGGAGTAAGAGGCCCCGGTGCACAACTGAGCAAGAGAACAAGTGCATTTAGAGTGTCTAGTTTGAGAAACAGATGCCTCACAAGTCCTTAACTGGCAGCTTCATTAAATAGTACCCGCAAAACACCAGTCTCAACGTGAACAGTGAAGAGGCGAATCTGGGATGCTGGCCTTCTAGGCAGAGCTCCTCTGTCCAGTGTCTGTTTTCTTTTGCCCATCTTAATCTTTTCTTTTTATTGGCCAGACTGAAATATTGCTTTTTCTTTGGAACTCTGCCTAGAAGGCCAGCATCCCGGAATAGCACAACAGGAGATGTATAAAAAATATTGACATCATGGCTAGTCATGGTTTATGTACATGTTTTGGAAGTCAGTAAATGTCATTTTTGAAGTGAACCTTTCCCTGACCAGTTTCAACTGAAATTGTCCACCATGAACTGTGCTAGCTAGCTAGCTAGCTAAATTGTACTAAATAACCATGCTGTTACAATATGCAAATGGTTGGGTAAATAAATAATTTGTGAAACCACAATGTAATTTTGTATTTTATTTAACTAGGCAAGTCAGTTAAGAACAAATTCTTATTTACAATGACGGCCTACACAGCAGATGACATGGGGTGAGTTTAGATGAGCTGGTCGGGTGCAACCCAGGCGACGTGGCGTTGCAGGGAACTGAGCTCGGGCGAGGACCAAAGTCACCCTCCTGGCCCAGAGCCTCGCTGAGGCTAGTGGCTAGGCGGGGTTGGCGAGGTTGCCCTCCTTTCCCCCCTTCTCCAGAGCGAGAGGCCATAGTTCACAAAAATGTTTGAGGTTGAAACGAGAGCATACTGGTGCTTCACCGGCGCCAAGGCGACGATGAGGGGAGACATTGAACCCCCGCCTTCACCAGGGCGCAGAGCGGTTGACTTGGTACACGGAGCCACACAAGGGTCTTGGGTAAGACCAAAGCGCTTGATACTGAATGCCGAGGTGGGAAGACCCGGTTCACCGGCAACCCCCGATTCCCTTTCGGACGTGGCCGACGCCATGCGGCCGTGCCTAACAGGGAAAGGGGGGTTTGAGCCAGTCGGGCGCAACCCAGGCGACGTGGGGAGCTGAGCTCGGGCGAGGGCCGAAGCCACCCTCCCAGCCCAGAACCCCTCACCGAGGAAAGGGAGACGCCTACCCCGTCTTCAGAGAGTCGTAGATACTCGTGCCGTTTACCCGCACTTCATTGGTCTATTTTGCTTGACGGCCTTCCAATCTGCCTTTGTTTGGTGGCCCTCCGTCCGGCAACCGTTTTTTAAAAGCTATATATTTGTTCCCTTTCTTGTAATGTCTTTTTTTGCCCGCCCAACTATCATCCTGGGCTTATAGATCGGCCCGGCGCGAGATTTACACCCTCTCCCCCGGATTTTCAAGGGCCAGCGAGAGTTCACTGGACACCGCCAGAAAGCAACGCTTTCCAGGGCTTGGGCCCCTCTCTCGGGGCGAACCCATTCACAAAGAAAAGAGAACTCTCCCCGTTGCTCCCGCCAGCTTCTCCGGGATCGGTCGCGCTACCGCACTGGATGCCTTGCGGTGTCCGTCTCCACCACTCTGGATTCGGGGATCTGAACCCGACTCCATCGCCCCACCCTTCCGAATGGCGTTCGCCCATCTCTTAGGACTGACTGACCCATGTTCAACTGCTGTTCACATGGAACCCTTCTCCACTTCGGCCTTCAAAGTTCTCGTTTGAATATTTGCTACCAATATGATGAAGCAGCTTCAATTTGATTGGCTGTTGCATGCTATTTTAATTACGTTTGAGTTGCTTCATGTAACAGCAAAGTTGTCACTAACGATGTCAAAGAGATGTCACTAACAACTGCAACCAAAATTGTTTTGAATGTTGCTTTGTGTAACTTCAGCCTTACAGATTACCCTCTGTGCCCAGCCTGGTTTTATAGATTAGACGTACCATAGTAAATGTAAATCACACACAAATTAGTATATGTTTTGTTTGGTATGGTTATGTAAGACAGAAGGTGTCTTAAGGCAAAAAAAGTGAAAGTAGGTGGTTAGTCGGGGTGGATCGTGGGTCGGCGTATAACTGGAACGTCTAGCAACCCAAACGTTGTGTTCAAATCTCATCACAGAGAACTTTAGCATTTTAAGTCATTAGCAACTTTGCAACTACTTACTACTTTTTTACCTACTTTGCAACTACTTAGCATGTTAGGTTAAAGGGTTGAGATTAGCTAACTCCTAAAATGATAATTTTTATCTCACGGATGGTGTGTCCTTGCATCCGTAGCTTTGTCTATGGATTTGACAGTGGTTATATTTCTCCAGCCCCATCCCTTAGGGTAGTGTGTATATCTTCACAGATTTCATTTTCATGTTTTTAATTGGCCTATATTGAAGTTACTGGAACAATGATTCTCTATTTATCCAAATTCTATCACAGTTTGAGTGCAATCAGTTTTCCCAATTATACATGTTATATTGGGATTTGTATTGGAAGGCTATTGTTAACTCCACATATTAACCTCTCTACTGTATCTGTGTTCTATCTGTGCCCTAATCGACTGTCTTTCTCCTCAGTCTTTGACTGAACACCAGGAGGGCCTACATTTTGGGGAAAATGCGCAGTACAGGCACAAGTGGGGTGCCCCCGAACCCCCCTGTAGCCAGAAACCACAACAACAGTCCTGGAAACTCGGGTTCCCAGTATGCCTTGTGTGCCCTGGGGGTGGGACTGGTGGCCCTGGGCATCGTCATGATTGTGTGGAGTGTGGTGCCCTCCGACACGGCCGGGAACAACAGCGGTGGCACCGGAGGAGGCAACCCCAAACCAGACAACAGGGGCAGGGCTTCGTCGGTGGCCTTTGTGCTGGTCGGGGCTGGGGTGGTCATGCTCATGCTGTCCCTGTGCCTGGGGATGAGGAACAAGCAGCGGGAGCAGCGAGTGCTTCAAGAGGCCCAGACTCTGGGGGCAGACAACGTAGCTGCCAGCGAGGAGGACGGAGAGACGTGAGTACTGTAGCTTCTGAATAATAACTGAAATAATTACTGACCCCAGCAGGTTTGTTTGCTCAGGGTTCATTGCAGGGATGGGCAATCCCTTTACTACTTTACTAACCTTTTCCTGCTCCTAGATGTTTAACATCACATGATGTACACCAGATGATGTAATCAGTGTTTCCGGATATTGTCATCGGAAAACACTTACAGTTGAAGTCGGAAGTTTACATACACTGTATGTATTGTAGACCTCCACAAGTCTGGTTCATCCTTGGGAGCAATTTCCAAATGCCTGAAGGTACCATGTTCATCTGTACAAACAATAGTACGCAAGTATAAACACCATGGGACCACACATCCGTCATACCGCTCAGGAAGGAGCCGCGTTCTGTCTCCTAGAGATGAACGTACTTTGGTGCGAAAAGTGCAAATCAATCCCAGAGCAGCAGCAAAGGACCTTGTGAAGATACTGGAGGAAACAAGTACAAAGGTATCAATATCCACAGTAAAATGAGTCCTATATCGACATAACCTGAAAGGCCGCTCAGCATGGAAGAAGCCACTGCTCCAAAACCGCCATAAAATAGCCAGACTACGGTTTTCAACTGCACATGGGGACAAAGATCATACTTTTTGGAGAAATGTCCTCTGGTCTGATGAAACAAAAATAAAATTGTTTGGCCATAATGACCATCGTTATGTTTGGAGGGAAAAGGGGGAGGCTTGCAAGGCGAAGAACACCATCCCAACCGTGAAGCATGGGGTTGGCAGTATCATGTTGTGGGGATGCTTTGCTGCAGGAGGGTCTAATGCACTTCACAAAATAGATGGCATCATGAGGTAGGAAAATTATGTGGATATATTGAAGCAACATCTCAAGACATCAGTCAGGAAGTTAAAGCTTGGTTGCAAATGGGTCTTCCAAATGGACAATGACCCCAAGCATAATTCCAAAGTTGTAGTAAAATGGCTTAAGGACAACAAAGTCAAGGTATTGGAGTGGCAATCACAAAGCCCTGACCTCAATCCTATAGAAACTTTGTGGGCAGAACTGAAAAAGCGTGTGCGAGCAAGGAGGCCTACAATCCTGACTCCGTTACACCAGCTCTGTCGGGAGGAATGGGCCAAAATTCACCCAACTTATTGTGGGAAGCTTGTGGAAGGCTACCCAAAACGTTTGACCCAAGTTAAACAATTTAAAGGCAATGCTACCAAATACTAATTGAGTGTATGTAAACTTCTGACCCACTGGGAAATAAAAGCTGAAATGAATCATTCCCTCTACTGTTATTCTGACATTTCACATTCTTGAAATAAAGTGGTGATCCTAACTGACCTAAAACAGGGAATTTTTACCTAGATTAAATATCAGGAATTGTGAAAAACGAAGTTTAAATGTACTTGGCTAAGGTGTATGTAAACTTCCGACTTCAACTGTATCTTCTATATTTGTTTATTACAACACATAGAAACCCACCGTTTCACATATGTTGATTTTGGGGTGGTGCTGGAGATGATGAACATGTGGTTGAAAAGTGGTGAAATTTCCCTTTAAACTGTGTGTGTGTGTGTGTGTGTGTGTGTGTGTGTGTGTGTGTGTGTGTGTGTGGTGTGTGTGTGTGTGTGTGTGTGTGTGCAGGCTTTGCACCAGCCAAAGCTCTAACACGTGTACAGCTGATTCAAGTAGTTAGTTGATTTGTTCAATCATGTGAATTACTTTGCTTTGGCTGAAGCGGATGCCTGCACCAACACTGGGCATTTGCTAAAAAGATTGCTTTCCCATGTTTAAGTGCTTTGAGTCTTACTACAGTGCTTTCTTTAGTAACTTTTCATTTAAAGCCCCTTGACGTAAACTCCACATAACACACATTGATCTGGACAACTGTTGCAAAACCATCAGGACTGTAATTAATCGTACACACAGCATAGCCTACAGTACACAGTAGCAACAATGTAAAAGATAAACAGAATCCATTCTGAAAGCACAGTTATTCATGTCCGTGTATGAATGTCGACAGGGCCGAGGAGCGAACCCAGAGGTACACCGTGCCCAGCTACGAGGAGGCAGTGGGCAGCGGCCAGTACCCCATACGCCAGAGCCACCTGCGCCACAGCTCCTCCCAGCTTCCCTCCTACGATGACTTGGTGGACGGTGTGCAGATAGAGGTCGAAGGGTCAGAGGTCACCCAGATGACAGCCACTTCCGCTAACCCTGCCTCCTCTGCTGCTGCGCCTAACCACCACACTAGGCGAACAGGCCTCAATCTCCTTCCCCTTAAAATTCAGAGGATTAAATCAGAGAAGATCCATATGAAGAACACGGATAACTCTCAGCTGCCGGGAGGGATGAGTATTGAGCCGCTCACTCCACCACCAATGTATGAGGACAAAGTGCCCCAGCTCTGAGACTTGGTGCCATCTAGGTATCAAAGCAGGGTACTGCATCCTCTGAGGCCCGCTATGGGTGGACATCTGCTACAATAGATGTAATCAGATGGCCCCTTGTCTTGCATCTGTGGCTAAATCATCTCGATGGCACTTGTCATGCGTACCTGGCTTTTTTAGACCTGACACTCAAGGGGAGTGAGCAGAGAGCACAGTTCCAAACGTGGGGCACTGGGATTTGATTGGAACTTTGGGTCAACACTGTTGCTGGACAGAGAGCACACTTCTGATTTCAGACTGATTACAAGGACATTGAATCTTACAAGGTAATTGAAGCTCGGTTCAAAGGATCAATATGATTGGGGAAAATGCTCGCTCAATGTCTTAGATGCCTTTTGATTACTTTACAATGAGCCCTGTTCCATTTCAAGTTCCATCTTCATCCTCAGTCAAGTCAGCCATCATGGTGCGCTAAATGTATTATTATTTATGTTCAAGTTTTTGTATTCTGTACAGCTACTTAGACAGCTGCTCCTTGGAATTTTGAAAGAGGTGTTATTTGGCGACTGAATGAATGGCTTTGCACAGACAGTGTTTGTGTGTTGCTGCCTGTGTTGCTTGTCAATACAGGATAATTGAGAAAGAGACTGAGGCTCATTGATAGTTGGAAGCCTTTGCCCTGTAGCCACGGTGAAATAGGTTTGGGCTCTGAAGTCAGTAGGTGTAGTCCAGCTCTTTTCATTTGCTGTTTTGTGCTCAATAGAGGACACAAGGGACTCTTTCTCTGAGCAGCTGGGATAATGGCACCCATTGCTCACTCACTCATCACTCTCGAACTATACAGCAATACCAGCTCCTTGACTGCCAGCACTGTTTTCATTAGGAGTATTCAGAGGATTAAGTTGTTGCGGTGTCCAAGGTACGACCCCATTTTGTTTAGTGGAGCAAGAAGACGTCAGTGCCTTTTATCTCTCTAGTCTATTTGTTTCATGCTTACCAGACTATGGAAGTTAGCAAATCCATGCAGTAATCGGAATTCCAGAATGTTATTTTATCATATGGATGCTATATTCTGATTTGATGTCGTGTTGATGACCCTGTTCAGCAACTACTCACTACATTTACTGTAGGTGGGAACTCAAACAGTACAAAACAGTATACTTCTTGGTATAAGTAAACAGTTGCTATAAGATTATTATTAGTTTTTTTATGAGGAAACTTTTAATGCTGAATTACTAGTTTCTAAATGTAAAATAGCATGCACCTCATGTACATTTAGTTTTATATAGATTTTCTATAGGCTCTGAATACAGTCTGTTCTTTCAATATTGTTGATACTCTGTAGTTGTCATGCCTATGCAATGTTTTCTGTACCTCTGTGCATGTGGGACCATTTTTTACTATGAGGAATCAGTGGCTTATTACTACCATTTTCTGTACTCTTAAGGGACACTACACTCTGAAAGGAACGTTTTTCAGGTGTTTTCAAACCTCAAAAGTGGTCTTATGTTGAAAGAAGTCTACGTCCCACACCATGGGTTTTATAGATCCAAGGATATGGCACAACCTCAAGTGAATGGAAAAGATGAGCACCCAAGATGCTAATGTTTATGAATGGAAATGGTGCTAAACTTTTCCATTCATAAACGGATCAGCACCAAGATGAGCACCATGGAGCTTAATTAATAAACAGATTTATGAATGAACAATTATGGTTTGTGATCTGGACTTTTCCATTCATTTGGGGACGATATCTGTATCTACACAATCAATGGTGTTAGACATGGATCCATCTTCCCATTAGACTTCTTTTGAGGTATAAAAACACCTGACAACTTTGCATTTGGAGTGTAATGTCCCTTTAAGGATATTCTTATGTGGAACATAAACATGGTCAGACTGTTCATTAGTTCAATGGACTTTTCTCTCAACCAGGTGTGAAATTATCGTAATAAAAGTCACACACAAAGACCATTATTTGTACTGGAAACTACATGATTGACTTATATAACTAATACCCTTTTGTATGTATCGTGAAAGTATGTTTTTGTAAGAGAGGAATTCTGTCTAGTGTTTTTGTTGACTTCAACATGATGCATTCTTGTTGTGGACACTAAAGGAGCTGAGTCTGAAAATTGTGAGAAATAAAAGGTTTGTATTCTGACCACGCAAATAGTTGTGTTGCAAATAGGTCCTGTGACTTGTTACTCATTTTCAGTAAGCACACTAACATGTGTTTCTGGGAAGGCTTAAATCATTCCAATGCCACACTTCCTGTCATTTTATATTGTGGAGATAATGTAGGTGATATCTAGCCTGGTCCCAGATCTGTTTGTGTTGTCTTGCCAACTCCTATGGTAATTAGGAGGTGGTCAGACAGGAAAAACAGATCTGGGACCAGGCTAGGAGATATCTGTACTTTTCCGCTATACTATTCACCTCGCCTTGGTTACTGTAAAGCTGAATGAAGAGGAAACATAGTATGAGTGTGCACTTTTTCTCTAAAGTATTAAATCGTTGTTGTAGTCTCAAGGTCATTTTCTGTGAGAAAATACACATACCTTCAATGCACTTCCTTTTAAAAAGTTCCATAAAACCCTGTGTTAGACATTACTGCATTTAAACGCTGTTATGTGAACGACTTTGGTGTCTGAAAGGCTTTAACTCTGATCAGGATTTCTGTTTTGGCTTGAACATGTACATTTTGACCTTGCTTCCCTCTAGTGGTAGAGTACTGTAACTTTTCCAATACATTTGATAACTAGTGACCATAGTATTTCCTGATCAGGTAGTGTCCTCCTATCCCTATTGGCATCCTTTTACCATTTTGCCACATTCATTTACAAAATGTATTAAGCTCTTGAAATGTAAACCATTACTACTGTGTACATTCAATGTGTAATCAATACAGTCTAATGCCTGTGCACTGGCATGACCCACCACTCAGTAGGCTACCTGTTATTATATTGCATTTGAGCCTTGTTCAGACATCTGTACAATAAGAATGACCCCACATGTTGTAAATTTGTGACAGATATTGTTAGTTGGTGAGGATTGGCATCTGTAGCTGTAGACCATACTACACTGAACAGAAATATGATACGCAACATGCAGCAATTTCAAAGATTTTACAGAGTTACAGTTCATTTAAGGAAAGCAGTCAATTGAAATAAATTCATTAGGCCCTAATCTATGGATTTCACATGAATGGGAATACAGATATCGATCTGTAATACAGATATCGCCCTGGCAATCCTCAACATTCCCCTCTCGGGGGTACCCAACTATAAGCTTCGTCAACAGATTCATGCTTTAAATCAAAAACCTTCAACGAGCTACAGAACCCCTAAAGATGTCCCAACAACCCCTCCCCCTATGAAAGGGATGATGATAACTCATTTACCCCCCTGAATGTCTCCGGACCTTTTCCTAATCCCGATCTCTCAGGGTGGTTAGACTTTTGAATGACTTTAGAATGACTATGATTAAATTAAATAAATTTTATTTGAAAAATTAAGCAATTTAACATTTGTGGCATTCTTGAAACATTTGACGTGAGCATACGCCTTGATTACACGGTCTTAAAGGACACATATTTGAACACTTGATATTTTCTAACAAAACAAGCTACAACGTTATCATTACTTCTTAAATCATCATTATAAAGAGACCTAACATCTTCAAAAGAAACTCCCCGGGCTCTTTGGCATAGGTAGAATACACAGTGTTGACCACATGTAGTGGAAAGGTTATCTTGCACTTGTTTGATGCTCTTTAATAGATTTTGGGAAATGTGAAAAACCGGGGGGGAAGCCGTAGGAATCCCAAAAAGTTGAGATTTTTTTCCCTCCTTCGGCTTCTAATATCACAGCTAGCCAATGTTCACCCGAAATGTGTTTAGGATGGGTATTAACAATAAACATTTCTCAATAGGTAATTCATCACAAGCCAACACCACAAAATTGTTTTCCAATCAATCGGCTCATGAGCCCTTCCAACTCTTGGGTATTCATGTCTTTGCTCAACGATCCTTAATAATAATCCACTAAGACCTGTCTTCGGGCATTCACTTCCAAGATTGAATCAGAGCATGCATAAACAATCATGCTAACTGTACAGGTGTAAGGTGTACGGAAACGCATTTCCAGCCTGAGGTTACCTTGGGACACCATAGCCAGATTTCCTGAGGTTTCATCATCAGGTGATAAATTAAAAGCATACAATGTGTAACCCTCTGCAAAATCATTTCTGTCAATAGGTAAAGAGAGATCTTTTAGATGCCTCCCTGTAGCCAAAATTCTCGCACAGATATGTTGTTGTTAAATTGCGGTTGGAAAGCCTTAGCAGGGACCTGACGTCCGTCCTGCAGAGAGCTACATACTCTGCATTGAAATGTTGAAAATTAAATGGGTTTTTATCTAAGCTGCCCGTATTAGAGGTGTGATCAACCAAACCTATAACCACGTATCGGGGTAATGGGCCCAGACTGCCCACAGGTATGCTAAAGGTTTTCATGGTAATTCTTTGGAGAGGGTAAAGAGCATTTCCTTTCATCAAAGCCTGTGAGTGACCCAGACAAACTGCCGGAGATACATACACTTTTTTAATAAAAAGCGTTGCCCCCAACACTTTTAAACTAAAGTCCCCGTCCTGGGCAGACATCAGGCAAAACTCATCCTTGGCCCTGGTTAATTTTAGTCTTAAATCAACCGAATTTAAGAGTAAACGTTCTTGAAAGAAAATGTCAGAGTGTATAGGCCCTAGCAGATGAAACTCTCGAGATTCGGCGCAGTAGCGAGCGCGTGCCTTCAGTCCTTTGTTTGCACAGGTGGAAGGGTCTGTCGATTCCATAGAGACTCCGGCAGTATACTTGCTAAACCACCCGGCGCTGAATTGTGTCTTGAGAGTGTCTTCGCAGTAGTTGAGTAAACACTCCATGATGGCCCTATAAGGGTATGTGGCACTGCTTTGACTGATTACGCGTTCACCCAAAGTCACATCCACTTGGGAGAAGATGGTGGCCAAGGGGTAATTAATGAGACTCACTTTGGCATCGTCTGCATTATTAGTGCCATCTCTTTTGGTCACTTTTAGACGCAAATACACCAAGGTGTTGTTGAAGTCCAGATAGTTGTCACCGTGGCCTGGTATGAAAAATTCTATAGGACCGTTGTCGGTAATGGCAGAGAGTGGGGCTATCTCCACATAACTGGACCTATCTATTGAATGTTGGGTTAAGGGGGCCGTGAAAAGATCGAGCTCTGTCTTTATAGCTTCAGAGGACATGCGGTGTAAAAGAGCCATGTTGCTTGTTCTTTTAGAAAATACTTCAGAGTATTCTTTTTGTAGTTTTTGGTCCAGACCTCCTCACTTTACCACGTCTTTGACTGTGTTTCTTTTAACTGTTAACCTCCGCTTTTTAGGGGCAAGCCGGCGCCTTTTACCCGGGGGTGTCTTTTTTGGTCTTTGAGACAACATCATTAAGCCCCGAGCCTTCTTGATGCTCGGCATCTGGTGATGCCCTTCTGGTCATAGCATTGGCTACAACCTCACTTACTATATTTTTTGCCGCTGATTTTAAATGTGGTTTGGCTATGCTGAGGCCTCTCTTCATAAACGGTAAAACCATCCTAAAGAGGTTACGAAATATACCTCCTATCCCCGAACCGTACATGGTCGGGGAACCATAATAGCCGGGTAACCCATTACGCACTTGAGCAACATAGTATGAGACATAGCGGTTAGGGTCGAGATGTTGGTGGTCCATAACCCTTTTAATTTATTTGTATTATGTTTATAACAATATACAGTGGGGCAAAAAAGTATTTAGTCAGCCACAATTGTGCAAGTTCTCCCACCTAAAAAGATGAGAGAGGCCTGTAATTTTCATCATAGGTACACTTCAACTATGAGGGAAAAATGAGGGGACAAAATCCAGAAAATCACATTGTAGGATTTTTAATGAATTTATTTGCAAATTATGGTGGAAAATAAGTATTTGGTCACCTACAAACAAGCAAGATTTCTGGATCTCACAGACCTGTAACTTCTTCTTTAAGAGGCTCCTCTGTCCTCCACTCGTTACCTGTATTAATGGCACCTGTTTGAACTTGTTATCAGTATAAAAGACACCTGTCCACAACCTCAAACAGTCACACTCCAAACTCCACTATGGCCAAGACCAAAGAGCTGTCAAAGGACACCAGAAACAAAATTGTAGACCTGCACCAGGCTGGGAAGACTGAATCTGCAATAGGTAAGCAGCTTGGTTTGAAGAAAGCAACTGTGGGAGCAATTATTAGGAAATGGAAGACATACAAGACCACTGATAATCTCCCTCGATCTGGGGCTCCACGCAAGATCTCACCCCGTGGGGTCAAAATGATCACAAGAACGGTGAGCAAAAATCCCAGAACCACACGGGGGGGACCTAGTGAATGACCTGCAGAGAGCTGGGACCAAAGTAACAAAGCCTACCATCAGTAACACACTACGCCGCCAGGGACTCACATCCTGCAGTGCCAGACGTGTCCCCCTGCTTAAGCCAGTACATGTCCAGGCCCGTCTGAAGTTTGCTAGAGAGCATTTGGATGATCCAGAAGAAGATTGGGAGAATGTCATATGGTCAGATGAAACCAAAATAGAACTTTTTGATAAAAACTCAACTCGTCGTGTTTGGAGGACAAAGAATGCTGAGTTGCATCCAAAGAACACCATACCTACTGTGAAGCATGGGGGTGGAAACATCATGCTTTGGGGCTGGACGACTGATCCGTGTAAAGGAAAGAATGAATGGGGCCATGTATCGTGAGATTGGTGTGTTTTGTCATTACATACTTTTTGTATACCAAAACAAATGTACATACTGGGTGATTGCTCTGTTGCTATGTTGTGTGAATTGTTAACCAAAATACTTACAATTTGTTGATCTATACAACACAAATGAATGCAGGTTTGACAAATGTATATCTTTGTGTATGCATTGCATAATGCATTGTAATATAGTAGTTAACTGTCCTTGTCTTTGAATTGAGATTAGTGTTGTTGATGTCAGCAGCCAGTTATGATCGGGGTTAGAATATCAACATTTTTTCCCCTATTGTTTTTTAACGATTTATTTAACATAGTTATGTAAATGTGTATCTAAATCGTCACTCAAACAATTTGATTTCTACCTCAGATATTATCCTCTCCCTTTCGCGCTCTTCTACTTTTCTAATCAGTAAGATGCCAATATTGCCATCATATCTCCGTCATCAGAGTCATCTCACTGCAACTGTTTTCCTTCTCTCCCAACCATCCATTTGGGTACTGCAGTTGCCCACAAGATTGAATGAATAATAGATTTCCACTTTAGGGATACTGTCACGGCCGTCGTAAGAAGTAGACCAAGGTGCAGCGTGGTGAGCGTACATATTCCTTTATTTATATGACGCCGACAAAAAACAATAAACAATCCAAAACAACCGTGAAGCTAAAGGGCTATGTGCCACAAACAAAGTTAACCTCCCACAAAGACAGGTGGGAAAAAGGGCTACCTAAGTATGGTTCTCAATCAGAGACAACGATAGACAGCTGTCCCTAATTGAGAACCCTACCCGGCCAAAACATAGAAATACAAAACATAGAACATAGAATACCCACCCCAAATCACACCCTGACCAAACCAAATAGAGACATAAAAAGGATCTCTAAGGTCAGGGCGTGACAGATACCCTACCTACCTAAACATTTGGAGCACCTGCTCTTTCCATGTCATAGACTGACCATATGAATCCAGGTAAAGCTATGATCCCTTATTGATGTCATTTGTTAAATCCACTTCAATCATTGTAGATGAAGGGGAGGAGATGGATTAAAGAAGTACTTTTAAGCCCTGAAACAATTAAGACATGGATTGTGTATATGTGTCATTCGGAGGGTGAATGGTCAACACAAAAGATTTAAGTGCCTTTGAACGGGGTAAGGTAGTAGGTGCCAGGTGCACTGGTTTGAGTGTGTCAAGAACTGCAACGTTGCTCAGTTTTTCATGCTTCACAGGTTCCCGTGTGTATCAAGACTGGTCCACCACCCAAAGGACATCCAGCCAACTTGACACAGCTGTGGGAAGCATTGGAGTCAACATGGGCCAGCATCCCTGTGGAAAGCTTTTGACACCTTGTAGAGTCCATGCCGAATTGAGGCTGTTCTGAGGGCAAAAGGGGGTTCAATATCTACATATTACTAAGTGTACAAAACATTAGGAACAGCTTCCTAATATTTTGTACACTTAGTATATGTAGACATGCATTTCCCAGATAATGGTGTCAAAGCAGAGTTCAATGACAGAAGCGAGGACCCCTCAGGGCCATAGTCCAACCCTATCAAGGCATCCAGGACTCACCAGGAGCAGCACAAGGAACTGCTGCTAGCCCACAAAAAGTAGGCACCACAAAGATGAGTATAAGCATAAGCCCTTTACACCGTACACACTAACTCTGATTTGATCAGGACATCAGGATTCCAAAGCAGAGTCTGATCATCTGGAAAGACCCAAACAAGTGTTCCTAGTCCAATTTGGAGCTCAAGCGCCTAACGTTCTAGGAGCATTCTGAAGTTCCATGTTGAGCATCTGGCTGCCATTCCAATGTTTTTTTGTTGTAGTGGATAAATATCATAAATAGTTATCAACCTAATTTTAAGAGTTTGGCAAACTATGCAGAAGTTGAAGGACATTGCCTGAAAACGAATCATGCCTATTAAAACAACTCATTGAAAACTGTGTAAGAGACATCTAATTCCTAGGTTTGAATATGTTATGTGAGGAGGACTCAGTTGTCGTGTTATACATTTGAAGCAACAAAAGTTTAGATAATTTGGTCATGAAAACATGTGTTCCTATTTCTTAGTGTACCTCAAACCTCTCCAATGTCTTTCCATCACCAATAGTGAATCCTCATGTCAAGCATGTCGTGATGTACCAAGCCATACTACTGTATTTAACAACCCTAAATGAACCCATTACACCCAGAGCCACACTACATGGCCAAAAGTATGTGGACACCACTTAAAATTTGTGGATTTGGCTATTTCAGCCACATATGTTGCTGACAGGTGTATAAAATCGAGCACACCGCCATGCAATCTCCATAGACAAACATTTGCAATACTAGCTACCGAGTTCCAAACTGCCTTTGGAAGCAACGTCAGCACAAGAACTGTTCATCAGAAGCTTCATGAAATGGGTTTCAATGGCCGAACAGCTGCACACAAGCCTAAGATCACCATACGCAATGCCAAGCGTCAACTGGAGTGGTGTAAAGCTCGCCGCCATTGGACTCTTGTGCAGTGGAAACGCGTCCTCTGGAGTGATGAAACAAGCTGCACCATCTGGCAGTCCGACAGACGAATATGGGTTTGGCGGATGCCAGGAGAAAGCTACCTGCCCAAATGCAGTGCCAACTGTAAAGTTTGTTGGAGGAGGAATAATGGTCCCTGGCGGTTTTTCATGGTTCGGGCTAGGCCCCTTAGTTCCAGTGAATTGAAATCTTATCGCTACAGCAATACAATGACATTCTAAATTATTCTGTGCCTCCAACTTTGGGGCAACAGTTTGGGGAAGGCCCTTTCCTGTTTCAGCATGATAATGCCCCCATGCACAAAACGAGGTCCATACAGAAATGGTTTGATGAGATTGGTGTGGAAGAACTTAACTGCCCTGCACAGAGCCCTGACCCCAACCTAATCAAACACCGTTGGGATGAATTGGCACGCCGACTTCGAGCCAGGCCTAATCGCCCAACATCAGTGCACGATCTCACTAATGCTCTTGTGGCTAAATGGAAGGAAGTCCCCGCAGCAATGTTCCTAATTCTAGTGAAAAGCCTTCCCAGAAGAGTGGAGGCTGTTATAGCAGCAAAGGGGGGACAAACTCCATAGTTGTGTGGACAGGCTCAGAATAGACTGATTCAGAATAGACTGTTGTACTGTATGATGCCTGGGAAAGGCCATGAATCAGCATTGGCTCTCTCCCAACTTTTACAAGAATAGACTGATTCAGAATAGACTGTTGTACTGTATGATGCCTGGGAAAGGCCATGAATCAGCATTGGCTCTCTCCCAACTTTTACAAAATGTCTTCCTTCCACTTCCACAGTCCCACACATTGACAATACTGTGTTTGTGTGCAGAGACTAGTCAGAAACTCATACAACATCACTGATACGCTTTGAAAGCATAAGGATATCGGGAACTTGGAAATATATATAACCAAGGACAAACATCGACAAATATTCACATTGAACTAGCTGTGGGGGAATGAAATACTATATTGCTGTTCAATGGGTCAGTCAAAAGGGTGTGGATCTATGGTTGCAGTGTTAGGACTCTAATAAAATGGTACTTTAGAATGGAGGCACACATAGTATAAAGAAGGTACAATTGTAGATATTGTCCTTTGAATTTGATTATGCATAAAATGACTTTATATTTTTATTTTGTTTCCAGATTGGGGGGAAACATGGGGTTGTTAGCTTTGTTCCATGTCATACAAATGAAAATAGTTGGTTTGAATAAGTTAAACATAACTTATTTGACATATTTTTATAAACCATGAGCAGGGTCTACTGTATATCAAATCTAATTTAATTGGTCACATACACATATTTAGCAGATATTATTGCGGGTGTAGCGAAATGCTTGTATATAATTCATATGTCATGAAGTAACTATATGTTCCTAACACGTCTTATCTACATCTCTAAATAATGCTATATTTTGTGTTTCTATATTTCCATGTATAATATTAGAAACATGTAAGTGTTAACTGTATTTTTCATGCTTATGAACGGTACTGTATTTAAAAGTAGTTGTGCATCCGAGGATGTTTCTAAAGCATTGCACAGTATACAGTATGTTGACATTAAATGTTAACACTGTAGACAATAGAAATACATTACAAGCTAAATAACAAATATGAAATAGAAGTTGTTTGTATTAGAAGTTAGAAATCATTGTCATTGAAATGTAGCCCATAACTACGTTTCGTGATCCTATATGAAGTGTGTGTCTGTATTCATAGGTAACAGCAGGTATGCTTAGGTTGAGAGGTTCATTGGTTTAGCCTCCTACTACATTCTACCATTGAATAAAAGGGGTTTGCTTTTATTTTGTAATTCTCCCTGCTCCTCACATGACCGATCTAGGGAAGCACATGACCCCACATGACAAGCAGTCATATGATAAGACTTTAAACGTCCTCCTCTTGAAGTAACCCGTTTTTTTTTTGTCTGTACATTGTGTTGACCACGGTTGCGTTCGCGTCTAAGACGGCATACGTCTGCATTTATCGAATGAAGCTCCGTTACAAGAGTGAAAATCTAAAACTACGCTTGGGAAAAAGGTAACTAAGCGCAGCGCTTTAAAATAATCTACTTCTCTATAGAGCTGAAGTGTATAGACGAGCCCAACGTAAGGTATCTATTAGAAAGTACATAGTACATTGATATGTCTAACTTGTCATGTGTTCAAAAATAGGAGTCACACCATAGCCATAAACCATCATTATGCTTTCCTGAACGGGTCCTGCAAGAATAGTATTTAGGATATCTGAATAACGGCATTCACATTACACTGTTCAACAAACGTGTAGACCTACCAATTTTCTTCTGGCTTGATGATCGATTGTCTTGTTTTTGGAAGGTGCGATGTCTGTCGAGAAGTTGCAGCTGTATCGAGAGCAGATGCGCACAGAGCTGGACAAAGTGGTGGATTTCTGGCAGAAATACTCTCATGACACACAATATGGGTAAAACCATTTGATCAGATATTCACATATTTGTCGAAATGTTTTGTTATTTGAACATTTTCTTTATAATAATTCATTTTTACAAAAATAAAAAGTGTAGCATTGTCTAGCTGTAGGATAGTATGTATGCCATGTCTGTGAGATGAGATCAATTGACCATGTTAAACAATGTATTTTTCCAGTGGATTTTTCACTTGTATAGGGAAAGATGGAAAAATCTACGATGAGCTGAAATATGTCTGGTTGCAGGGGAGACAGGTAAACTCATCCACAAATGTTCAGTGATTGCCTTACCGCTCAACACCAAACAGCCAGACCAATGCAAAGGGCTGCTAATAACATTGATGTGCATATTCTGCTGACTGTTGCAGTGCACCTTGATTTGATTATTGCGTGGGTTTTCCTATGAATGTACTTTGTAAAAAGCAATAGTCTTTTCTTTTGGCCTTGAGCAAATTTCAGGTCTGCTGAGCGCAAACGTGAACATTGTGCAAATTCAGTGCATCTTCCAACGTGCGTTTACTGTGAAAACTGAGGCTGTCCCCTCTTTAAGTTACAGTTGTAACAGTGGTCAAGTAGGCTGCTGTGGCTATTTGATCATAATGTAGGCCTACCAGAGTGAAGAAAATGCATCCCATAACATTTGAACATGGAAATAGATGTTCTATCATTCAGCCTACAGTTGCAGACAATGTGTGGCTACAGTTGCAGACAATGTGTTGTCTTCAGTGTAGGCCTGACATTAACCGGTCTATCCACTTGTCCTTCAGACAAGAGGTGACTGAAAATGTTGTGGTGTTTGATGCAAGAAACCACTTTTCAAAATAAATGCATATTTATTCCCATACCATTATTACAGAGAATCAGACAAATTATGCTGCCCTCAGCTTATTCAAGCCTAAGTAGCCAATAGGCAGTCTCAAAATACAACACTGCCCCTTTAAGACAAAAAAAAGCTCTTTCATTTACTCACTTTTCAAAGTTGGCTAGAAATGCACACGTTTTGTGCTTTTGTAGGAAGCAGTCACTCCCCCATTTCTGACTACAAAGTATCTATAACTGGGCTAATAACTCACTAACTAGCAAAGGATATGAACAAATGTGCACACGTGGTTACATGTAGCTCTTGCTTTGAACTCAAAACAAGCGCATCAACTCATGACCGCTCATGCTGTAAACACAATCTAGTTCAAAGTGAATGGCACAGATCCATATATGGCAATGGTCGATTTGCATATAGGCCTACTGCAGCTCTGATTGGTTATGGAGCTCAGGTCTGTGTAGAGTACGGGCCGGAGTCTGGCCTGTCAATGCAATAGAATCCTACTCCAATGCGTTCTGCCTACAACAACATCTCTTGCTTAGTTAGTTTTGCACACTAAGTCTTGCATAGTTTGTTTTGTTTCAGTATGTTGCATTGAAAGGGGCTAATATTGCATGGATCCGATCACATTTCTAACAGTAAAGGGGAACTTTGATAGTGTTAACTAACAGGGAAAACTCTAGAAAGTGAACTTCAATTAAATCTTGTGCTTCTCTGCGCTGGCTGATATTTCTTCTGCGTGGCAGTAATGGGCTGCACGCCCTCGCACTTGCGCAGCTTAGAGGGAACATTGCTCAAAATATAATTTCACATTTTCACTTGGATCAATGTATCTTTGCAGGTGTGGATGTATTGCCGCCTATACAGGACAATGGAGCGCTTCAACAAGCCTGAGATCCTGGAAGCCGCCAAATCTGGTATGGGGGTTTGGTGGTTGCACAGCATCTTTGTCAGTAATTGGGAGTGAAAATACATACATATTCAGACTGTTAAAGCATTTTAGAGTGGATTTCCAAACACTTATCAGGTTGTTTTGTTGTTGAGTCCTGTCAGCTTTGCAAGGAATTTCCCAAGTAAGCATTTAGCTCCAAGCTTTTTCCAAAGGTGGTAGATGGTGAAATGTTTTCTGTTAGTGATTTAGTCGATCAATGCGAGTCCTTTAAAGAGGTCACCTCACCTGCTGTGCCAGTATTCTGACTCATTTAACGGATGCAAAGTTTTTAAAAATCCAAGATGGTGTAGCAGTGCAGATGTTTGTTGTTCTCCCGTGTACATTTGGTCTTGTCTTTTTTTTGTATACATTTCAATTTATTTTCAATCTCTTTTTCCATTTTTAAATTAAATATATCTTCCCGGCAACCCGCCTCACCCAATGTGATACTGATCTGCTACTTTTAGACCTTATTGCCAGAACCTGCATCAGAAGCTAATTGGCTACTAGCTATTTAGTCATTGTTAGCCACTGCTAGCGGCATTTACCTTTTGCACAGACACCAGCCGCTTTTAGCCTTCTCCACACTCTTGATAGCCTTTAGCCGTACCCTCATCCTACTCCTCTGTTCCTCGGGTGATGTGGAGGTTAACCCAGGTCCTGCGTGTCCCCAGGCGCTCTCATTTGTTGACTTCTATAACCGTACAAGCCTTGGTTTCATGCATGTTAACATCAGAAGCCTCCTCCCTAAGTTTTTTTACTCACTGCTTTAGCACACTCCGCCAACCTCTGATGTCATTGCCATGTCTGAATCCTGGCTTAGGAAGGCCACCAAAAATTCTGAGATTTACATACCCTACAACATTTTCCGACAAGATGGAACTGCCAAAGGGGGAGGAGTTGCAATCTACTGCAGAGATAACCTGCAAAGTTCTGTCATACTTTTAAATCCGTAAACATGGGCACCCTCATAGATATTATCCTGACCAACTTGCCCTCCAAATACACCTCTGCTGTTTTCAATCAGGATCTCAGCGATCACTGTCTCATTGCCTGCATACACTATGGGTCCGCGGTCAAACATCCACCCCTCATCACTGTCAAACGCTCCCTAAAACACTTCTGCGAGCAGGCCTTTCTAATCGACCTGGCCCGGGCATCCTGGAAGGATATTGACCTCATCCCGTCAGTAGAGGATGCCTGGTCGTTCTTTATAAGGAATTTCCTCACCATCTTAAATAAGCATGCCCCTTTCAAAAAATGTAGAACTAAGAACAGATAGGTCTGGAGTGAATTAAGGGCTATGACTGCCCTCGACCAGCACAAAAACATCCTGTGGCGGTCTGCACTAGCATCGAATAGTCCCCGCGATATGCATCTTTTCAGGGAAGTCAGGAACCAATACACGCAGTCAGTCAGGAAATCAAAGGCTAGATTTTCAAACAGAAATTTTCTACCAATCCTCGACTTCGATGTCATTTACAAAATAGCCTCCAACACTCTACTCAGCAAACTGGATGCATCCGTTTTGTCACCAAAGCCCCATATACTACCCACCACTGCGACCTGTATGCTCTCGTCGGCTGGCCCTCGCTACATATTCGTCGCCAGACCCACTGGCTCTAGGTCATCTATAAGTCTTTGCTAGGTAAAGCTCCGCCTTATCTCAGCTCACTGGTCACGATAACAACACTCACCCGTAGCACACGCTCCAGCAGGTATATCTCACTGGTCATCCCCAAAGCCAACACCTCCTTTTGGCCGCCTTTTCCTTCCAGTTCTCTGCTGCCCATTACTGGAACGAATTGCAAAAATCGCTGAAGTAGGAGACCTATCTCCCTCACTAACTTTAAACATCAGCTATCTGAGCAGCTAACTGATTGCTGCAGCTGTACACAGCCCATCTGTAAATAGCCCATCCAATCTACCTACCTCATCCACATATTGTTTTTATTTACTTTTTTGCTGTTTTTCACCCCAGTATTTCTACTTGCACATCATCATCTGCACATCTATCACTCCAGTGTTAATTTGCTAAATTGTAAATACTTTGCTACTATGGCCTAGAAGACAGTACTTAACCTGAGCGAAGACAGTACTTAACCTGAGCGAAGACAGTACTTAACCTGAGCGAAGACAGTACTTAACCTGAGCGAAGACAGTACTTAACCTGAGCGAAGACCGTACTTAACCTGAGCGAAGACCGTACTTAACCTGAGCGAAGACCGTACTTAACCTGAGCGAAGACCGTACTTAACCTGAGCGAAGACCGTACTTAACCTGAGCGAAGACCGTACTTAACCTGAGCGAAGACCGTACTTAACCTGAGCGAAGACCGTACTTAACCTGAGCGAAGACCGTACTTAACCTGAGCGAAGACCGTACTTAACCTGAGCGAAGACCGTCACTTAACCTGAGCGAAGACCGTACTTAACCTGAGCGAAGACCGTACTTAACCTGAGCGAAGACCGTACTTAACCTGAGCGAAGACCGTACTTAACCTGAGCGAAGACCGTACTTAACCTGAGCGAAGACCGTACTTAACCTGAGCGAAGACCGTACTTAACCTGAGCGAAGACCGTACTTAACCTGAGCGAAGACAGTACTTAACCTGAGCGAAGACAGTACTTAAGCAACAGAGATAATAGCTGTTTTGAACCACTTAGTATGGTGTAGGCTACATACAGGATATGAGAAAATACAGGTGTCATGAAGACTAAAAGCAGAAAGAAGTGCACCCAATGTTATCAACAGCATGAAGATACACACATTTCCAGTAGAAGACACAAAGATGTAATGAAACAGAAAAAACACTCCAATGTTAGTTTCAGGCTTTTCCGGATCTAGAACACAACCTTCTCCTATGAAACTAGTCTGTACATGCAACAGCTTATTTTCCTATTAAAAACCACCAACTCGTACTGCTTTTTATATTTTTTTATATATATATTTTTATGGTAAACATTGAGTGATCCTCCCCTTCGTTTTTGCGGTTTGCTATTCAATGTGTCATCGGAACTTAAAAATGTATACCACATTTTTAATTGGCTGCAGAAAAACAAACAGGAGTGAGGTAATAACCGTTTGTGGTCTTTATAGGGATATTGGTACACAATTCTAGTTGTGACAAGCAAACTTTGTTAATGTTTTTTTTTCTGTTTTCTTAGGAGGTGCATTCTTGCGACGCTTCGCTCGCATTCCCAGTAGTGGCAGCCCATGGAAGTGTGCCTTTTGTTTGACCAGGGACGGTAAAGCCCTGAAAGTGCAGAGGACCATCTTCAGCGAGTGTTTCTATGTCATGGCCATGGATGAGCTGGCTAGGGTCACAGGAGACAAAGACATGCAGGTAAAACAGCCCGGGGCACTAAACACTTCCACAATAAAGTTCTCTTTTAAAGTGGCAATATGTGATCGATACAGCCATGTTTTAATTCATTATTAATAATTAGTTTAACTGTTGAGCCCATGAGAACCCAAAATATAAGCTTTTTTTACATGGTTAAAACTATAATTTTGAAATCATGGAATGAACCTTCCATCCATAGTGCTGTCTCTGAATTATAGACAGAACATTTCTCCAGCCCCATCGTTTCGCTGTTTACCAACAGTGGCGGGGTCACCACTTTGTTGTTGTTTGAAATGCAGATTAGCCCTTTAACCTAAAGTGAACAAATGCTTTACTTTCTGTGGGGGGGGACACTTCCGTTTTGGCGAAAAGGGCCATGCATCAAAGACCCAATCAAATTTGAGCCGAATGGGGGCAAATATCTGCTAGCCAATCAGAACACAGAACCCTTAGTGGGGTTTGCCTGTATTAGGGACTATTTTATTTCTCATATGCTCTCGTTGTTACTAGGCGGAAGCAGCACAAATGATGGACCAGCTGGTCCACTGGGTCAGGGTGGACCCATCAGGCCTGGGCAAGCCCCAGCTTTCTGGAGACACCGCGGTCTGCAGCATGGCTGTCCCCATGATGCTGCTGTGTCTGGTGCAGCAGCTCACGGAGGCCCGGAGCGGGGAGGAGGTAGACAAGTACAGGGAGGTTGGAGGCTGGTGCGTAAAGCAGATCCTTCAACACCTTCAGGTAAAGAACTGTAGGCTTACAAATATGAAACAACCAGACCTAGGTTCAAATATTTATATATATATATATATATACACTGCTCAAAAAAATAAAGGGAACACTTAAACAACACAATGTAACTCCAAGTCAATCACACTTCTGTGAAATCAAACTGTCCACTTAGGAAGCAACACTGATTGACAATAAATTTCACATGCTGTTGTGCAAATGGAATAGACAACAGGTGGAAATTATAGGCAATTAGCAAGACACCCCCAATAAAGGAGTGGTTCTGCAGGTGGTGACCACAGACCACTTCTCAGTTCCTATTCTTCCTGGCTGATGTTTTGGTCACTTTTGAATGCTGGCAGTGCTTTCACTCTAGTGGTAGCATGAGACGGAGTCTACAAACCACACAAGTGACTCAGGTAGTGCAGCTCATCCAGGATGGCACATCAATGCGAGCTGTGGCAAGAAGGTTTGCTGTGTCTGTCAGCGTAGTGTCCAGAGCATGGAGGCGCTACCAGGAGACAGGCCAGTACATCAGGAGACGTGGAGGAGGCCGTAGGAGGGCAACAACCCAGCAGCAGGACCGCTACCTCCGCCTTTGTGCAAGGAGGAGCACTGCCAGAGCCCTGCAAAATGACCTCCAGCAGGCCACAAATGTGTATGTGTCTGCTCAAACGGTCAGAAACAGACTCCATGAGGGTGGTATGAGGGCCCGACGTCCACAGGTGGGGGTTGTGCTTACAGCCCAACACCGTGCAGGACGTTTGGCATTTGCCAGAGAACACCAAGATTGGCAAATTCGCCACTGGCGCCCTGTGCTCTTCACAGATGAAAGCAGGTTCACACTGAGCACGTGACAGACGTGACAGAGTCTGGAGACACCGTGGAGAACGTTCTGCTGCCTGCAACATCCTCCAGCATGACCGGTTTGGCGGTGGGTCAGTCATGGTGTGGGGTGGCATTTCTTTGGGGGGCCGCACAGCCCTCCATGTGCTCGCCAGAGGTAGCATGACTGCCATTGGGTACCTAGATGAGATCCTCAGACCCCTTGTGAGACCGTATGCTGGTGCGGTTGGCCCTGGGTTCCTCCTAATGCAAGACAATGCTAGACCTCATGTGGCTGGAGTGTGTCAGCAGTTCCTGCAAGAGGAAGGCATTGATGCTATGGACTGGCCCGCCCGTTCCCCAGACCTGAATCCAATTGAGCACATCTGGGACATCATGTCTCGCTCCATCCACCAACGCCACGTTGCACCACAGACTGTACAGGAGTTGGTGGATGCTTTAGTCCAGGTCTGGGAGGAGATCCCTCAGGAGACCATCCGCCACCTCATCAGGAGCATGCCTAGGCGTTGTAGGGAGGTCATACAGGCACGTGGAGGCCACACACACTACTGAGCCTCATTTTGACTTGTTTTAAGGACATTACATCAAAGTTGGATCAGCCTGTAGTGTGACTCCAAATCCAGACCTCCATGGGTTGATAAATTTGATTTCCATTGATAATTTTTGTGTGATTTTGTTGTCAGCACATTCAACTATGTAAAGAAAAAAGTATTTAATAAGAATATTTCATTCATTCAGATCTAGGATGTGTTATTTTAGTGTTCCCTTTATTTTTTTGAGCAGTATATATATATACAGTGGGGAGAACAAGTATTTGATACACTGCCGATTTTGCAGGTTTTCCTACTTACAAAGCATGTAGAGGTCTGTAATTTTTATCATAGGTACACTTCAACTGTGAGAGACGGAATTTAAAACAAAAATCCAGAAAATCACATTGTATGATTTTTAAGTAATTAATTCGCATTTTATTGCATGACATAAGTATTTGATCACCTACCAACCAGTAAGAATTCCGGCTCTCACAGACCTGTTAGTTTTTCTTTAAGAAGCCCTCCTGTTCTCCACTCATTACCTGTATTAACTGCACCTGTTTGAACTCGTTACCTGTATAAAAGACACCTGTCCACCCACTCAATCAAACAGACTCCAACCTCTCCACAATGGCCAAGACCAGAGAGCTGTGTAAGGACATCAGGGATAAAATTGTAGACCTGCACAAGGCTGGGATGGGCTACAGGACAATAGGCAAGCAGCTTGGTGAGAAGGAAACAACTGTTGGCGCAATTATTAGAAAATGGAAGAAGTTCAAGATGACGGTCAATCACCCTCGGTCTGGGGCTCCATGCAAGATCTCACCTCGTGGGGCATCAATGATCATGAGGAAGGTGAGGGATCAGCCCAGAACTACACGGCAGGACCTGGTTAATGACCTGAAGAGAGCTGGGACCACAGTCTCAAAGAAAACCATTAGTAACACACTACGCCGTCATGGATTAAAATCCTGCAGCGCACGCAAGGTCCCCCTGCTCAAGCCAGCGCATGTCCAGGCCCGTCTGAAGTTTGCCAATGACCATCTGGATGATCCAGAGGAGGAATTGGAGAAGGTCATGTGGTCTGATGAGACAAAAATAGAGCTTTTTGGTCTAAACTCCACTCGCCGTGTTTGGAGGAAGAAGAAGGATTAGTACAACCCCAAGAACACCATCCTAACCGTGAAGCTTGGAGGTGGAAACATCATTCTTTGGGGATGCTTTTCTGCAAAGGGGACAGGATGACTGCACCGTATTGAGGGGAGGATGGATGGGGCCATGCATCGCGAGATCTTGGCCAACAACCTCCTTCCCTCAGTAAGAGCATTGAAGATAGGTCGTGGCTGGGTCTTCCAGCATGACAACGACCCGAAACACACAGCCAGGGCAACTAAGGAGTGGCTCCGTAAGAAGCATCTCAAGGTCCTGGAGTGGCCTAGCCAGTCTCCAGACCTGAACCCAATAGAAAATCTTTGGAGGGAGCTGAAAGTCCGTATTGCCCAGCGACAGCCCCGAAACCTGAAGGATCTGGAGAAGGTCTGTATGGAGGAGTGGGCCAAAATCCCTGCTGCAGTGTGTGCAAACCTGGTCAAGAACTACAGGAAACGTATGATCTCTGTAATTGCAAACAAAGGTTTCTGTACCAAATATTAAGTTCTGCTTTTCTGATGTATCAAATACTTATGTCATGCAATAAAATGCGAATTAATTACTTAAAAATCATACAATGTGATTTTCTGGAATTTTGTTTTAAATTCCGTCTCTCACAGTTGAAGTGTACCTATGATAAAAATTACAGACCTCTACATGCTTTGTAAGTAGGAAAACCTGCAAAATCGGCAGTGTATCAAATACTTGTTCTCCCCACTGTATATATATATATATTTATTTATTTATTGTGTCTGATTGAGCCCGTTTGGAGGGTCAGATGGGAGGCGTTTGCACTTTTCGGGGCATTTCCATTGGTTCCATAGAATTGTCTATGACTGTCTTTGTACAGAGAGGTGGTACGGCCATTTTGGAAAGTGTCTCATCAGAAGGAAAGGAACTTCCTGGTTGCGAGGGGCGACTGCAGAACCCAGGTGATACCCTTTGTACTCAACTAAAGGAGATTTCTCTAGATCAGGGCTGTTCAATTCCAGTCCTGGAGGGCCAAAACACTTCTGTTTTTTGTTTCTACCTGGTTTTTAATTGCACTCACCTAGTGTCCCAGGTCTGAATTAGTCCCTTATTAGAAGGAGAGGATGAAAACCAGAAGTGTTTTGGCCCTCCAGGATCGACATTGACAGCCCTGCTGTAGATAATGTTTGATAAGCTCCATATTACTTATGTCAAGTCATTTAATACTATATGTTTTGTGTAATAACACTAGTTACTTAGTTAGACTGGATACTGCACATGTAGTGATATCTAAGATGACTGGGTTGTTACCATTGTATTGCCTGCCTGTTGTTTCTTTCCTTTCTGATTTCTTTTATATATACATTTGCCATAGGCCATGCACTGGAAGCAGGCTGGTTCCTGCTTCAGTACGGTTTGGAAAATGGGGACCAGGAGCTCCAAAGGACAGCAGTGGACAAGTTCATGGAGATCCCCTTTCTGACAGGCTGGGACAAGGAGCACGGAGGGCTCCTCTACTTCCTGGATGTGGACGGTTACTGCCCCACACAGGTACATCCTGTGAAAGTAGACTTAATATATTTCCGGTATGGGCCTCCTATGTGTGCACCAAACATTTTATGGGCCTAATCATAGAAATACATATAGAATCCCTATTCATTCAGTAGGCTCTCTGTGGGCCTAGTCTTAAAAGATTTGTAATATTAACTTTTATTATTTTTCATTTTGGCATAAACACAATCAGTCATTTTTTTTATTTGATTGTCAATGTTTTACTGATTCGGCGTACCCCCACTATTTATTTTGCTGGGATGCCGTACCGGACCGTAATGCCTTACTTTCACCCCTGCATACTGTTAGTTTTCTAAATGGAGTAAAAAACTCACGGACACTTAGTAAAACTCAAAACAACTTGATTCACCCACTGGGTCATACAGCTGCATAAGACAAAAAACATATTCACACAAGAACTGGTATTTAACCCTTTCTCCTATGCTGAGCCCCTCCTTACACATCTGGACAGGCAATTGCTGGATTTGAATCCCTGAGCTGACAAGGTAAAAATCTGTCATTCTGCCCCTGAGCAAGGCAGTTAACCCACTGTTCCCCGGGCGCCGAAGACGTGGATGTCGATTAAGGCAGCCCCCCCGCACCTCCCTGATTCAGAGGGGTTGGGTTAAATGCTGAAGACACTTTTTAGTTGAAGGCATTCAGTTGTACAACTGACAGGGTATCCCCCTTTCCTTTTTACACGTCTGTTGCTAGACAGAACCTTAGTGATTTCTGTTCTTCCTCACTTCATCTGACCTGACCTCGGCCCCAACTCCTCACTCCTCCCCATAGGATCCCTGATGTCTAACAATAACATATTCTGACAGAATGTAAACGTTCTACATTTCCCTCTCTCCCTCTGTAACATGAATAAGTATATTTCCTATTTTTAAGTTTGGAAGTCAGAACCCATCAATAGAACACTACGCTTGCTGCAAATGCATGAGTCGTTCAACCAACTATAGCATAAAAATCAGTGTAGGAGTCATTTGGCAGCTCAAACCCACACTCATCACAAAGGGTTGAATGGGTGAAAGTAATATGGATGAAATGGCAACAGAGTACCAAACCTTGTGCTTGTCCAACCCTTTCAAGGCCTTTATTGATTGACTAAATAAGGGAACAAAGTACTATAGAAATGTGATCCAGGGCCAATGTGTTCTGTTCTCACAGTTGGAGTGGAGTATGAAACTATGGTGGCCGCACTGTGAGGCTCTCATCGCATACCTGATGGCCTACAGCCATACCAAAGAGCCAGCCCTGCTGGAGCGATTCTCTCAAGTGTACGACTACACCTTCAGCCATGTGAGTGAACTCCAGTCTAATTGTTTTTTTTGTTTTTTTTTTGCTATCGTTCTGCTAGAAATAGACAATACATGGAAATGGGTGTCATTTTATATGTAGAGAATAAGTAACACAAATGTTAGATATTGCAACTAAAAGTAAGCTAAACTGCTTTGAGGAGCTAACCTTTTTCAATATGGTGTGCTGTTTGTCTGCCTGTTTATGCAGTTTTCTGATGCGGAGAATGGCGAGTGGTTTGGATATTTGACCCAGCAAGGGAAAGTGGCACTGGATTTTAAAGGAGGGCCTTTCAAAGGTGAGAATGTTAACAGGCCAGAGAAGGGGTTAGTCAGAAACCATGACGGGCACAAATAATTGTACCTCCTGTTGTTTGAGGCAATACAGTGATATATACATTGGTTTGATATATGCTCAATCTGTACTATTTGATGTTTTGCCCTTGTTTCTATATGTCCATATCACCCACTCTAGTGGATATAGTAAATACAATGTGGTTGTATTTGATTAAAGTGAATGCAAGGCTTCCTTTCCCCCAACCAAAAAGTGGTGGAGGCGCGACACTCTTCTATTTTATTATGAATTAATTAAAAACAGACGTTTCGGTCATGGTGGACCTTCATCAGACTGGTTTCTTTGCCCAAAATAAATGAATCAGATCAAATGTTTTGACCTTGTGTACGTCTGATTACACTGCCTTTCGTTTTATTTCAGGTTTCTTCCACGTGCCTCGGTGCCTTTATATGTGCGAGAAAATCCTGGACTCTATACTGAACAAACAAGAATCCTGAGGTCACCAACTAGCATGACCTGGACAATGTCATTTTATAATCATTATTTACACTGAGTATGCAAAACATTAAGAACACCTTCCTAATATTGAGTTGCATTTCCCCCTTTTGCCCTCAGAACAGCCTCAATTCGTCAGGGCATGGACTCAACAAGGTTTCGAAAGCGTTCCACAGGGATGCTGGCCAATATTGACTCCAATGCGTCCCACAATTGTCATGTTGGCTGGATGTCCTTTGGGTGGTGGACCATTCTTGACACACACGGGAAACTGTTGAGTGTGAAAAACCCAGCAGCTTTAAAGTTCTTGACACAAACAATATCCCGTTCAAAGACACTCACACTTTGATTAGCACACGTACACAATCCTTGTATCAATTGTTTCAATGCTTAAACATCCTTCTTTAACCTGTCTCCTCCCCTTCATCTACACTGATTTGAAGTGGATTTAGCAAGTGCCATCAAAAAGGAAGCATAGCGTTCACCTGGTCAGTCTCTTGGAAATGTTTTGTACACAGTGTAGGTCTATATTGGACAATGGTGTCAATTTCCTGAGATTCTGGAGACAGTTTTGAAAGCAAAATTGCAGATTACTGCATATGTTCTTAAAGTGAAGATGGCTTACATTTGATTAGTAACAGTGAAGGGGAAGAAAATGGATATACAAATAGGGGACACACACTGCAAAGTTTTGTACTAAGATGATTACATTACATCAGCTCAACTGTTTGTTGTGTTAACTGTGTGTTGTAAGCCCATATGTTTGGCATCTTGAAATATGAAACACAATTTAATAAATCCATGAAATCATAGGCAAATAAGGGAAATATTGTTATCACGTAAGGTGACCCAAAATCACTTTGTTATTTACCATAGAGAATATTGCAACAAGTTATTGAGTGTCAAAGCCTGCAAGCCGGAAAGACAGAACATCACCATCTATAACATTATTGTCAGGAGGTCATGTACCGGTGTGCAGCTCTGCATCCCTCACCAAGAGAAGCTTAGACTAATTTCACATAATGGCAACAAGGCTCTTGCTTAATTTGAAGTAGTGTTTGAAACTTAAATCATTTGAACTTTGAGCGCAGCAAGCAGCACCACAAAAATGCCCCATGACCCTTTTAGACCCAAGATAACTTGTTGTAGCTGTTCTATGATAAATGTATCACATGTAAATTGCGCTTTTATGATCCATAACCTAATTCATATTTTAAAATTGTATACTGTAGTTATATTATGATTTTCTTTCTAATTTTTCATTTACTGGGATGTTAATTTCATAATTTGTAGTGCTTTTTTAAAAGTCTAGCAGCTGTATAGTTATAAGGAAATAACCATTTACAGTAACTCATGTCTGGTCAATGATTAAATTAACCTACATGCAGCCAAACGTTCTATGACAGTCATTGAATAATACAATTACATTCTGTGTTATGTCCTTTCTATCTGTGATACTTGTATTTTCATAACAACAATGGACGAAGTAAAACAGACTGGGACACAAGGCAAAAACATTGCGGCTCATTTCAAGTAAATACCAGGTTTATACTGTAATGATTAATGTTTTAAAATATAAACTCAGCAAAAAAAGAGACATCCCTTTTTCAGGACCCTGTCTTTCAAAGATAATTTGTAAAAATCCAAAACTTCACAGATCTTCATTGTAAAGGGTTTAAACACTGTTTCCCATGCTTGTTCAATGAACCATAAACAATTAATGAACATGCACCTGTGGAACGGTCGTTAGGAAACTAACAGCGTACAGACGGTAGGCAATGAAGGTCACAGTAATGAAAACTTAGGACACTAGAGGCCTTCCTACTGACTCTGGAAAAACACCAAAAGAAAGATGCCCAGGGTCCCTGCTCATCTGCGTAAACGTGCCTTAGGCATGCTGCAAGGCAGTATGAGGACTGCAGATGTGGCCAGGGCAATAAATTACAATGTCCGTACTGTGAAACGCCAAAGACAGCGCTACAGGACAGACAGCTGATCGTCTTCGCAGTGGCAGACCACGTGTAACAACACCTGCACAGGATCGGTACATCCAAGCATCACACCTGCGGGACAGGTACAAGATGGCAACAATAACTGCCGAGTTATTCCAGGAATGCACAATACCTCCATCAGTGCTCAGACTGTCTGCAATAGGCTGAGAGAGGCTGGATTGAGGGCTTGTAGGCCTGTTGTAAGGCAAGTCCTCACCAGACATCGCCGGCAACAACGTCGCCTATGAGCACAAACCCACCGTCGCTGGACCAGACGGGACTGGAAAAAAGTGCTCTTCACTGAAGAGTTGCGGTTTTGTCTCACCAGGGGTGATGGTAGGATTAGCGTTTATCGTCGAAGGAATGAGCGTTACACCGAGGCCTGTACTCTGGAGCGGGATCGATTTAGAGGTGGAGGGTCCCCCCCCCCCGCTTGTTCAGGGACACATTCCATTTCTGTTAGTCACATGTCTGTGGAACTTGTTCAGTTTGTCTCATTTGTTAAATCTTATGTTCATACAAATATTTACATATGTTAAGTTTGCTGAAATTAAATGCAATTGACAGTGAGAGAACCTTTTTTTTTGCTGAGTTTATACATAGATACATAAATACATACAGTTGAAGTCGGAAGTTTACATACACCTTAGCCAAATAAATTTAAACTCAGTTTCACAATTTCTGACATTTAATCCTAGTAAATTTCCCTGTCTAAGGTCAGTTAGGATCACCACTTTATTTTAAGAATGTGAAATGTCAGAATAATAGTAGTGATTTATTTCAGCATTTTATTTCTTTCATCACATTCCCAGTGGGTCAGAAGTTTACATACACTCAATTAGTATTTGGTAGCATTGCTTTTAAATTGTTTAACTTGGGTCAAATGTTTCGGGTAGCCTTCCACAAGTTTCCCACAATAAGTTGGGTGAATTTTGTCCCATTTCTCATGACAGAGCTGGTGTAACAGAGTCAGGTTTGTTGGCCTCCTTGCTCGCACACACTTTAGGTTCTGCCCACAAGTTTTATATAGGATTGCGGTCAGGGCTTTGTGATGGCCACTCTAATACCTTGACTTTGTTGTCCTTAAGCCATATTGCCACAACTTTGGAAGTATGGTTGGGGTCATTGTCCATTTGGAAGACCCAATTGCGACCAAGCTTTAACTTCCTGACGGATGTCTTGATGTTGCTTCAATATATCCACATAATTTTCCTGCTTCGTGATGTCATCTATTTTGTGAAGTGCACCAGTCCCTCCTGCAGCAAAGCACCCCCACAACATGATGCTGCCACCCCCGTGCTTCATGGTTGGGATGGTGTTCTTTGGCTTGCAAGCCTCCCCCTTTTTCCACCAAACATAACAATGGTCATTATAGCCAAACAGTTCTATTTTTGTTTCATCAGACCAGAGGACATTTCTCCAAAAAGATCTATCTTTGTCCCCATGTGTAGTTGCAAACCGTAGTCTGGCTTTTTTATGGCGGTTTTGGAGCAGTGGCTTCTTCTTGCTGAGCGGCCTTTCAGGTTATGTCGATATAGGACTCATTTTACTGTGGATATAGATACTGTTGTACCTGTTTCCTCCAGCATCTTCACAAGGTCATTTGCTGTTGTTCTGGGATTGATTTGCACTTTTCACACCAAAGTATGTTCATCTCTAGGAGTCAGAACGCGTCTCCTTCCTGAGTGGTATGACGGCTGGATGGTCCAATAGTGTTTATACTTGCATACTATTGTTTGTACAGATGAACGTGGTATCTTCAGGCGATTGGAAATATCTCCCAAGGATGAACCAGACTTGTGGTCTACACATTTTGTTTTAGGTCTTGGCTGATTTCTTTTGATTTTCCCATGATGTCAAGCAAAGAGGCACTGAGTTTGAAGGTAGGCCTTGAAATACATCCACAGGTACACCTCCAATTGACTCAAATTATGTCAATTAGCCTATCAGAAGCTTCTAAAGCTTCCAAGCTGTTTAAAGGCACAGTCATCTTAGTGTATGTAAACTTCTGACCCACTGGAATTGTGATACAGTGAATTATAAGTGAAATAATCTGTCTGTAAACAATTGTTGGAAAAATTACTTGTGTCATGCACAAAGTAGATGTCGTAACCGACTTGCCAAAACTATAGTTTGTTAACAAGAAATGTGTGGTGTGGTTGAAAAAACGAGTTTTAATGACTCCAACCTAAGTGTATGTAAACTTCAGACTTCAACTGTACATACCAGTGCCAGTCAAAAGTTTGGACCAACCTACTCATTCAATGGTTTTTCTTTATTTTTACTATTTTCTACATTGTAGAATAATAGTGAAGACATCAAATCTATGAAATAACAGATATGGAATCAAGTAGTAACCCAAAAAGTGTTAAACAAATCAAAATATATTTGAGATTCTTCAAAGTAGCCACCCTTTACCTTTGACAGCTTTGCACACTCTTGGCATTCTCTCAACCAGCTTCACCTGGAATGCTTTTCTAACAGTCTTGAAGGAGTTCCCACATATGCTGAGCACTTGTTGGCTGCTTTTCCTTCACTCTGCACTCCAACTCATCCCAAGCCATCTCATTTCGGTTAAGGTCGGGTGATTGTGGTGGCCAGATCATCTGATGCAGCACTCCACTTTCCTTCTTGCTCAAATAGCCCTTACACAGCCTGGAGGTGTGTTGGGTCATTGTCCTGTTGAAAAACAAATGATTGTCCCAGTAAGCACAAACCAGATGGGATGGCGTATAGAAAATAGTAAAAACAATGAAAAACCCTTGAATGAGTTGGTTTGTCCAAACTTTTGACTGGTACTATATACAGTAGCAGTTAAAAGTTTGGACAACATTTTTGGACCAACCTTCTCATTCAAGGGGTTTTCTTTATTTTTTTACTATTTTCTACATTGTAGAATAATAGTGAAGACATCAAAACTATGAAATAACAGATACGGAATCATGTAGTTACCAAAAAAAGTGTTAAACAAATCAAAATACATTTTATATTTGAGATTCTTCAAAGTAGCCACCCTTTGAAGAATCTAAAATCAAAAATATATTTGGATTTGTTTAACACTTTTTTTGGTAACTACATGATTCCGTATCTGTTATTTCATAGTTTTTCAAAACGGACAACACAATTGCTAAACCGTTTGGACTCTACAGATGTTTTTGTGAAAACCCTGCCCTGCAAGCTTCTAAAGAGGGAGAACAATTATATAACTGAAATAACCAGAAAAGTACCTTCCCTAAAGAAAATGTGTTTGCTAGATTTTTTAAAGTATTTATAGTTTTGAAATAAGTTCTAGTAGTGGTTGTGACTGCAGTAGTAATCGTAACTGGTTTGAATTGAAACGGTAGGTAGATGAAAAGATTGGATGATTGATTGATTGAGTTGATCAATAGGATAGCCTGATCATGTGAAAGTTGGTTTGGTGTCTAGCTTGAACAGTTCAAGATTTACAATTATTGTTGGTGGGTATTATATGCTAATTTATGCCAATTTAAATAGTTATCATTTATAATGTTTTGAAAATGTTAATGTTAGTTTTTTGTTGTTGGTTGAAATGGTTAAAGAACAGTAGCATTTAAAATGTCTACCACTGTGTTCATATGTTTGGCATTGAATCCATGAAGGGTTATGCTAATTAACATTGTTTATAGTTTATAAAAGTTTTAAGGAATTTGAAGTTAGGATAGCCTGAACGTTTTAAAGTTGGTCTTGTAGCATTGGCCAAAGAACAGGCAATTTTGAATACCAACTACTGTTTACTTATAGTTGGATCAGTTTGCCCATTTGGAGGTTGCTTTCTTGATAATAGCTTAAATCGTTTAAGCTCTTGAGCGGAAGGAAGAAGTCAAATAATACTAGAAAAGTTCACATAATTCACATAGTTATAGTTGATAAAGATTTTAAAGAATTTGAAGTTAGGATAACCTGAACGTTTAAGCTCTAGAGTGGGGGGGAGAAATCAAATAATGCTAATAATATGAGTATGTAAGAAATCTAGAGTTGTGCTTTGCCTTCAGCAAGCACATCTAACTACAAATAACATAAGCATTATTTTAGATTTTACTTAACCATAACCCTTTTCCTAAACTAGTTCTCCTAAACTGCTGTAAATTCTCATAAACCTGCTACGAAAAGTCAATTTGGACAAAAGCTGTATCCCTTCTAGACAAAACCGAGGTCTCCAAATCCCACCGGAAATTGTATATTGTCCCCGGAAGTTATGCTTTCTTTTTGTAGCCGTCTCAAGTGGGGAGCGTTCAAGATCGTCAATGTTTTTTTTATGCTGGTAATGTTTTGATCTATTCTGTTCGCTCTCTGCGTTGGAAGGAGATGAGAGAAATAGACTGAAACCTTGATTAATACCGTTTGAAACAGATACGGGTCTCAATGAGCCTTGCGCACAGTTTTGAGCGGAATTCTGAAGCCATTGACAAACTTGAATTATTCAAATTCTTGAACGTGCACCATGGTAACGTTTCGCGGAAGTGTAACGCAACAAAAAAGGAAATCAACGGAAATAGTTTTACGATAGCTAACAGAGAGTTTTGGAAAGTTAAACTATTTTCCAGTAGAAAGTAGTGCCTACCAGTGATGTAATATAAATTAGGTGAGTTAGTTGACCAGTTTATTAGACAGTCATACAGGGCCAAAGCAACGTAGCTAACGTTACTCTGAGCAGCACGATGCCTCTAGGCTAGCTGACTTTCGATGGCGCAGCTGTCATCAAACGACGTTACCAACAGACATTAGCTAGCTAGCCTACGACGTTGCCAGTAATTTCGGTTAGCCATGAATATGCTTTATATAAATTGTTAAGGGGTGCCCGCTGCCTTTCGGCGCTTCAAACTGATAGGCAAGCTAACTCATTGGATAACGATGAGTAACTTGAATATCGTGTCATACAGTAGTCAAGGTAAAACAATGGCATCTCAAGGCGCGTGTCTCAGGTAAGATTAAACGAAGAAAATCTGATAATCTCTGTATCAAAAAACATGTTAGTTGGAATGAGGGCTGGTGTCTTAAACTTTTGGAATAGGTGACATCAATTGAATTGAAGAAAGGATTAAACTGGAAGGTAAGGAAAAAGCCAAATCTATTCAAATGATCATTGCTATCCGGGATCCTTTGGACGTAGCCACCGGTAGACCGTGTCCTTCGCCCCCGCCTCTCAGGTACGGTTTTCTCCGGCTAGCTAACTAACAGGCATGGTGTCGCCCCAGCCTATGCTTTGCTAGTGGAACGCGGGGCGGCAAAAACTCAACAAGATTCAACCTGTCTCTAAATATTCTCTGAGGTATTTGTTTTGGTTTACCAGTTAAACCACCTCAAGTTCATATATATATTTTAAATTCATTCAGCAAAAGGCTTAAAATTAATCAAGGTTTAAAGTGAAAACTAAACTTAGATTAGAGGAATGATTTAATTTAACTAGGATTCATTTTTAAATGTAACAATTATTTAACTAACAATTATTTAACTAGGCAAGTCAGTTAAGAACAAATTCTTATTTACAATGACGGCCTACCGGGGAACAGTGGGTTAATTGCCTTGTTCAGGGGCAGAACGATAGATTTTTACCTTGTCAGCTCAGGGATTCGAGCCAGAAACCTTTCGGTTACTGGCCCAACCACCTGCCGCCCCCAATTAATGTAAAACTAGGTATAAAATTTGGTGCAACAAGATTAATCCATGTTGGTGCAACCCAACCTATATGTACAGCAATAGTTGAATGGACTAGAGTTACAGTGTACATATGAAATGGGTAAAGCAGTATGTTAACATTAATAAAGTGGCCAGTGTTCCATGTCCACAAGCATTTCTCTACACCTGCAATAACATCTGCTAAACATGTGTATGTGACCAATAACATTTTATTTGATGTCTATGTACATAGGGCAGCAGCCTCTAAGGTGCAGAGATGAATAACCGGGTGGTAGCCGGCTAGTGACAGTGACTAAGTTCAGGGCAGGGTACTGGGTGGAGTCCAGCTAGTGATGGCTATTTAACAGTTTAATGGCCTTGACATAGAAGCTGTTTTTCAGTCTCTCGGTCCCAGCTGTGATGCACCTGTACTGACCTCGCCTTCTGGATGACAGTGTGGTGAACAGATGTCCTGAAGGGCAGGCAGTGTGCTCCCGGTGATGCTTTGGGCTGACCGCATCACCCTTTCGAGTGCAGTTGCCGTACCAGGCGGTGTTACAACCCGACAGGATGCTCTCAATGGTGCCCACATTACAGCATTATTCTAAAATGGATAAATAATGGCCCCATCAATCTACACATAATAGCCCATAATGACAAAGCGAAAACACAGTTTTTTTCCTAAATGTTTGCTAATTTATTAAAAAATAAAACTACTTATTTAGATAAGTAGTCAGACCCTATGAGACTCAAGATTGAGCGGAAGCCGCTCCTCAGTAAAAAGCACACGACAGCCCTCTTGGAGTTTGCCAAAAGGCATCTAAAGGACTCTCAGACCATGATAAACAAGATTCTCTGGTCTGATGAAACCAAAGATTGAACTATTTGGCCTGAATGCCAAGCGTCACATCTGGAGGAAACCTGACACCATCCCTACAGTGAAGCATGGTGGTGGCAGCATCATGCTGTGGGGATGATTTTCAGTGGCAAGGACTAGGATCGAGGGAAAGATGAACCGAGCGAAGTACAGAGAGATCCTTGACTAAAACCTGCTCAGGACCTCAGACTGGGGCGAAGGTTCACCTTCCAACGGGACAACGACCCTAAGCACACAGCCAAGACAACGCAAGTGTGGCTTCGGGACAAGTCTCAATGTCCTTGAGTCGCCCAGCCTGAGGCCAGACTTGAACTTGATCAAACATCTCTGGAGAGACCTGAAAATACCTGTGCAGCGACGCTCCCCATCCAACCTGACAGAGCTTGAGAGGATCTGCAGAGGATGGGAGAAATACCCCAAATACAGGTGTGCCTAGCTTACCCAAGAAGACTCAAGGCTGTAATCGCTGCCAAAGGTTCTTCAACAAAGTAATGAGTAAAGGGTCTGAATACTTATCTAAATGTGATATTTCAATGTTTTATTTTTTATAATTGTGCATTTAAAAAAAAAAAAAACGTTTTGCTTTGTCATTATGGGTATTGTGTGTAGATTGATGTGGAAAATGTGGAAAAAGTCGAGGGGTCTGAATAGTTTCCGAATGCGTTGTAAATTGCACGCGCACCAAAACCATGTTTTTACAGGTGGTTTAAATCACTATGAATTAGGGGGGAAATCAGGTTGCATGCACTGTTGAAACTAACACGTTTTTTTTTTTACACTTGGAAACTGGAGATTCTTTACATCACTGGTTAGAGAACAACCTGCAAAAGTGATGCATTTTGATTTGAGGGTCGCCAAAACAATGAGAAATGCAACACTTATTAGTCAACTCATATCGATATATCACGTTGAAATCAATTGCGTTAAAGAGGGGGGAGATGAGGTTGCACATCCTGTTAAATATCAAGGCTCAAAAGCAAACCCGTTGTTACTATGTCAATTTGCGTAGCCATGTCAGCAAATGACTGCTGTCTAAAAACACACATCCGATTTGATAACTTGCTGTTTCGACTGTATTCCAAAACTGATTTGAAGAACAACCTGGATTTCACGGTTGGGATGGTGTTTTCGGGTTGCAAGCCTCCCCCTTTTTTCCTCTAAACACAACGATGGTCATTATGGCCAAACAGTTCTATTATTGTTTCATCAGACCAGAGGACATTTCTCCAAAAAGTACTCTCTTTGTCCCCATGTGCAGTTGCAAACCGTAGTCTGGCTTTTTTATGGCGGTTTTGGAGCAGTGGCTTCTTCCTAGCTGAGCGGCCTTTCAGGTTATGTCGATATAGGGCTTGTTTTACTGTGGATATAGATACCTTTGTACCTGTTTCCTCCAACATCTTCACAAGGTCCTTTGCTGTTGTTCTGGGAGTAATTTGCACTTGTTGGGCATCTCCGGCGCGGCCCACGCTTGGATTGCGTCCTACCTGACAGGTCGCTCCTACCAGGTGGCGTGGCGAGAATCTGTCTCCTCACCACGTGTTCTCACCACTGGTGTCCCCCAGGGCTCGGTTCTAGGCCCTCTCCTATTCTCGCTATACACCAAGTCACTTGGCTCTGTCATAACCTCACATGGTCTCTCCTATCATTGCTATGCAGACGACACACAATTAATCTTCTCCTTTCCCCCTTCTGATGACCAGGTGGCGAATCGCATCTCTGCATGTCTGGCAGACATATCAGTGTGGATGACGGATCACCACCTCAAGCTGAACCTCGGCAAGACGGAGCTGCTCTTCCTCCCGGGGAAGGACTGCCCGTTCCATGATCTCGCCATCACGGTTGACAACTCCATTGTGTCCTCCTCCCAGAGCGCTAAGAACCTTGGCGTCATCCTGGACAACACCCTGTCGTTCTCAACTAACATCAAGGCGGTGGCCCGTTCCTGTAGGTTCATGCTCTACAACATCCGCAGAGTACGACCCTGCCTCACACAGGAAGCGGCGCAGGTCCTAATCCAGGCACTTGTCATCTCCCGTCTGGATTACTGCAACTCGCTGTTGGCTGGGCTCCCTGCCTGTGCCATTAAACCTCTACAACTCATCCAGAACGCCGCAGCCCGTCTGGTGTTCAACCTTCCCAAGTTCTCTCACGTCACCCCGCTCCTCCGCTCTCTCCACTGGCTTCCAGTTGAAGCTCGCATCCGCTACAAGACCATGGTGCTTGCCTACGGAGCTGTGAGGGGAACGGCACCTCAGTACCTTCAGGCTCTGATCAGGCCCTACACCCAAACAAGGGCACTGCGTTCATCCACCTCTGGCCTGTTCGCCTCCCTACCACTGAGGAAGTACAGTTCCCGCTCAGCCCAGTCAAAACTGTTCGCTGCTCTGGCCCCCCAATGGTGGAACAAACTCCCTCACGACGCCAGGACAGCGGAGTCAATCACCACCTTCCGGAGACACCTGAAACCCCACCTCTTTAAGGAATACCTAGGATAGGATAAAGTAATCCTTCTGACCGCCCCCCCCTTAAAAGATTTAGATGCACTATTGTAAAGTGGCTGTTCCACTGGATGTCATAAGGTGAATGCACCAATTTGTAAGTCGCTCTGGATAAGAGCGTCTGCTAAATGACTTAAATGTAAATGTTTTACTGTGGATATAGATACTTTTGTACCAGCATCTTCACCAGGTCTTTTGCTGTTCTGGGATTGATTTGCACTTTTCGCACGTCTCCTTCCTGAGCGGTATGACAGCTGCGTGGTCCCATGGTGTTTATACTTGTGTACTATTGTTTGTACAGATGAACGTGGTACCTTCAGGCGTTTGGAAATTGCTCCCAAGGATGAACCAGACTTGTTAAGGTCTACAATTTTTTTCTTGGCTGATTTTCCCATGATGTCAAGCAAAGAGGCACTGAGTTTGAAAGTAGGCCTTGAAATACATCCACAGGTACACCTCCAATTGACTCAAATTATGTCAATTAGCCTATCAGAAGCTTCTAAAGCCATGGTGGCATTTTCTGGAATTTTCCAAGCTGTTTAAACTTAGTGTATGTAAACTTCTGACCCACTAGAATTGTGATATTGTGATAAGTGAAATAATGTCTGTGAACAATTGTTGGAAAAATGACTGTGTCATGCACAAAGTAGATGTCCTAACCGACTGGCCAAAATGATTGTTTGTTAAAACCTCTTTGGGCTCTCTTTGGCCAAAATCCTGTGAAATTGCAGAACGCGAAATTCAAAATATTAAACATTCATGAAAATACAAGTGTCATCGTTTAAAAGCTTAACTTCTTGTTAATTCAGCCGCTTTGTCAGATGTCAAAAAGGCTTTACATGCGATTATCTGAGGACATCGCCCCGCGTACAAAAGCATTACAAACATTTTCCAAACAAGCAGAGGCATCACAAAAGTCAGAAATAGCGATAAAATAAATCACTTACCTTTGAAGATCTTCCTCTGTTTGCAATCACAAGGGTCCCATCTACATAACAAATGGTCCTTTTGTTCGATAAAGTCCTTCTTTATATCCGAAAAGGGCAGTTTAGTTGGCGCGCTTGACTCAGTAATCCACTGGTTTCCCTCGTTCAAAATGCATACAAATGAATCCCAAAAGTTACCAATAAACTTAGGCTAAACAAGTCAAACAACGTTTCTAATCAGTCCTCAGGTACCCTAATATGTAAATATACAATTTAAGACAGAATAGTATGTTCATTACCGGAGATAAATAACGAAGTGCTCACCCTCACCGACACGCGCCACAATACTACAGCCAAAATGGGAGCCAACTAGAAAAACGACGAATTCTAGCTCATTTTTCAAAAAACAAGCCTGAAACTCTTTCTAAAGACTGTTGACATCTGCCGGAAGCCCTAGGAACTGCAATCTGGGAGGTATTCCTTTGATATTCCCATAGACAGGCATTTTAAATGGTGTCACCCCTCCCCCCCCCAAAAAAAATCCGTATGGATTCTCCTCGGGTTTTCGCCTGCTATATCAGTTTTGTTATACTCACAGACATTATTTTAACAGTTTTGGAAACTTTAGAGTGGATAGAAAAATCCTACCAATTATATGCATGTCCTAGCTTCAGGGCCTGAGTAACATGCAGTTTACTTTGGGCACGTCATTCATCCAAACTTCCGATTACTGCCCCCTAGCCTTAAGAAGTTTTAACAAGAAATTTGTGGAGTGGTCGAAAAACGAGTTTTAATGACTCCAACCTAAGTGTATGTAAACTTCCGACTTCAACTCATACACTGCTCAAAAAAATAAAGGGAACACTAAAATAACACATCCTAGATCTGAATGAATGAAATATTCTTATTAAATACTTTTTTCTTTACATAGTTGAATGTGCTGACAACAAAATCACACAAAAATTATCAATGGAAATCAAATTTATCAACCCATGGAGGTCTGGATTTGGAGTCACACTCAAAATTAAAGTGGAAAACCACACTACAGGCTGATCCAACTTTGATGTAATGTCCTTAAAACAAGTCAAAATGAGGCTCAGTAGTGTGTGTGGCCTCCACGTGCCCGTATGACCTCCCTACAACGCCTGGGCATGCTCCTGAAGGGGTTGGCGGATGGCCTCCTGAGGGATCTCCTCCCAGACCTGGACTAAAGCATCCGCCAACTCCTGGACAGTCTGTGGTGCAACGTGGCGTTGGTGGATGGAGCGAGACATGATGTCCCAGATGTGCTCAATTGGATTCAGGTCTGGGGAACGGGCGGGCCAGTCCATAGCATCAATGCCTTCCTCTTGCAGGAACTGCTGACACACTCCAGCCACATGAGGTCTAGCATTGTCTTGCATTAGGAGGAACCCAGGGCCAACCGCACCAGCATATGGTCTCACAAGGGGTCTGAGGATCTCATCTAGGTACCTAATGGCAGTCAGGCTACCTCTGGCGAGCACATGGAGGGCTGTGCGGCCCCCCCAAAGAAATGCCACCCCACACCATGACTGACCCACCGCCAAACCGGTCATGCTGGAGGATGTTGTAGGCAGCAGAACGTTCTCCACGGCGTCTCCAGACTCTGTCACGTGCTCAGTGTGAACCTGCTTTCATCTGTGAAGAGCACAGGGCGCCAGTGGCGAATTTGCCAATCTTGGTGTTCTCTGGCAAATGCCAAACGTCCTGCACGGTGTTGGGCTGTAAGCACAACCCCCACCTGTGGACGTCGGGCCCTCATACCACCCTCATGGAGTCTGTTTCTGACCGTTTGAGCAGACACATGCACATTTGTGGCCTGCTGGAGGTCAAATGATTGGCATCTTACATTCAAACAATGAATCCTGATCTAGGATAACTTTTAAAACATGAAATTATTTGGCTTGCTCTAAAAGGTTTTGGCTGGTTTTGCTCCTCCTGATCCTCCTTGCACAAAGGCGGAGGTAGCGGTCCTGCTGCTGGGTTGTTGCCCTCCTACGGCCTCCTCCACATCTCCTGATGTACTGGCCTGTCTCCTGGTAGCGCCTCCATGCTCTGGACACTACGCTGACAGACACAGCAAACCTTTTTGCCACAGCTCGCATTGATGTGCCATCCTGGATGAACTGCACTACCTGAGCCACTTGCGTGGGTTCTAGACTCCGTCTCATGCTACCACTAGAGTGAGAGCACCGCCAGCATTCAAAAGTGACCAAAACATCAGCCAGGAAGCATAGGAACTGAGAAGTGGTCTGTGGTCACCACCTGCAGAATCACTCCTTTTTTGGGGGTGTCTTGCTAATTGCCTATAATTTCCACCTTTTGTCTATTCCATTTGCACAACAGCATGTGAAATTTATTGTCAATCAGTGTTGCTTCCTAAGTGGACAGTTTGATTTCATAGAAGTGTGATTGACTTGGAGTTACATTGTGTTGTTTAAGTGTTCCCTTTATTTTTTTGAGCAGTGTATATATATATATATATAAATCGTCCGATTTAATCGGTATCGGCTTTTTTTGGTCCTCCAATAATCGGTATCGGCTTTTTTTGGTCCTCCAATAATCGTTATCGGCGTTGAAAAATCAAAATCGGTCGACCTCTATATTGGAGTGGCCATCACAAAGCCCTGACCTCAATTCTGGAAGGGGCGGCAGGTAGCCTAGTAACTTGTAACCGAAAGGTTACAAGTTAGACTTGTAACCGAAAGGTTGCAAGATCGAATCCCCGAGCTGACAAGGTAACAGTCTGTCGTTCTGCCCCTGAACAAGGCAGTTAACCCACTAGGCCGTCATTGAAAATAAGAATTTGTTCTTAACTGACTTGCCTAGTTAAATAAAGGTAAAATAAATAAAATAAAATCCGATAGAAAATTTGTGGGCAGAACTGAGAAAGCGTGTGTGAGCAAGGAAGCCTACAAACCTGACTCAGTTACACCAGCTCTGTCAGGAGGAATGGGCCAAAATTCACCCAACTTATTGTGGGAAGCTACCCGAAACATTTGAAATAAATCTTTCTCTCTACTATTATTCTGACATTTCACATTCTTAAAATAAAGTGGTGATCCTAACTGACAGGGAATTTGTACTAGGATTAAATGTCAGGAATTGTGAAAAACTGAGTTTAAATGTATTTGGCTAAGGTGTATGTAAACTTCCGATTTCAACTGTGTGTGTGTATATATATGAAATGTGAATACAATACAGCTCAGTATTTGTATTATTTATATTATACAGTCTTTTTTGATAATCTTTATCAAGGGTGCCAATAACATTTCTGTCGTTATTGCATATACTAAATTTCTTAGCTCTCCATCAAATGGTGTGGTGGACTGAGCGTTTGAATTTAAAGGTAGACTCAGCGTTATGACGTAGATGCAGAAAATCAACATCATAGGTGGTCAATTTCCGCAACAACTAAGAGTGTTGAAGGGTGAGGCTCATCTTCTCTGCTGTTTTGGTCCTCTTGCGCAGATACTGTGTGTGACTGTGAGAGCGAAGTTTCAATATCTGCGGTGCTGCTCGTGGCAATGTCTTTTCACTGAGTCTACCTGTTATTAAGTGCCTTTTATAGTGCCACCTGTGGGCCGTTCAGTTCTGGGATTGGCTGTTTCACTTGTATGCCCATTTGTATAACCTTTTTGACAATCTGGGCTTGAGATGCAAGGAGAATCACACAAAAACAATAAGGCTTGGCTCTTTAATAATAAGAATACATGGGATTTATATAATATTTTCCAAGGCCCCTAAGATATTTTAGATAGTATCAAAGAACCACAAGAAACAGAAATCTATACAAAAACAATGCCAAAAACAATCTCAGAAAGAGAGAATTATTAAAGGAAAAGTAGGGAGTAGGGCTTTCAAGGAAAGGGTGTGATGTGTCAGTGTATGAGTGAGTGACTGTTGTATTGAATACATCCAAATCTAACTGCATTGATTTGTTCTCAATTAAGAGGTGGCCTGTATTGTATTGAACACAGGCCTAACCTTCTTAAGGGAAAGATTGGTAAATCTTTCTCTCGAGAGTTTAACTGTCTAAAGTTTTGAATTACCTGGTGTCTTGCTGTGAAATGTTTATATATATTTTATTTTTCCTTTTCAGTGGGACAGGTGTCTTTTACCAAGCGATGCCAGCTGTGGGAACCAATGGGAGAACTGTTATGAATCTAATCCCTGTTCAAAAAGTCAACGGACAGTTTGTTCGATCACCAACGGGCACTATAAAGGACATTGCTGAAACTAAACGAGATTATACCTCGAATGTTCCATCAATTTCGAAGAGTAACATATCTATTTCGGGACCCACAGCTAAAGAACAATTTGTGAATAAAAGGCCATTTTACGCGAGTACCTCTCCAAATCCAGCCAATCTGACAGGAATATATCCTTCAGTGCGCATCCAGACTCCAATAGTAACAACAAAAGTTGCCCAAAGTGCAGGATCCTTGACATCACCAGAGTTTACCTGTGGGAACACATTTGGCCTAACACTTATAAATAAGAAAAAGCTGCCAGTCACTGTGAAATCCCCAGCGCTTCCAAATGGACAATACCTTCAAATTCCACCTAATGCACAAGTCAAAACCCTCCCAGCATCCGCACTCCCCCCAGCCATAAAGAGACAGATATTTACTTCATCAACGACCTGTGCCTCAAATTCACCAATGGTTCTTTATGTGTCCCCTGTCCAAACCATGAAGCATAATTATGTACCAACATCTCCGAAATCAGCCCCTTCACTCAGCCGACTTCCAAGGTCATCTGGCCAAACACTTTCTACATGCTCTTCAACAGGCTCAAGACAGTGTTCTATTACTGCCAAGGATGGCAAAAGACTGGTCACTCCTATTAAGTGGGTGATTGAGGAGGCGGATGGCTTACCTGCTCCATGCCGTGTTCCTGTGAATTCATCTTCTATGACCTCAGATATCCTGAAAACTGTGGCAGAGATGGAAAAAGCCAGCAAAACGTGTGATCACACAGCAAAAAACTATTCAACTTCCCAAGAGGGTCAGACAAAAATTGGACAAGAGAAGGACAATGCCTTAGTGATGTACAATGGGAAGGTGTATTTTGTAGCTAACAAAACCCCTGAGCTTTGTAACAGACCATCAAAACCCTTGGAGGCCAGTAGGAGCATGGGTACCTCCTCTACGCAGGCAAAGGAAAATGTTGGATTCAATCAGAGAATCAGCTTACCGCCCTCCCTACCCTTGTGCTCCTCATCTGGGTCACAATTGTCAAATAAAACCAGACCAGACGCAAAACACATTGTCATACCAGATGAAATCATTGACCTCTGTGACGATGATTCCCAGGATGACCTCACATGCCAGGCAATATCAACAAGAGATGTAACAAGGCAACTTTTCAGACAGTCTGAAATTGATGAGGACGAAGACTCCAATGTAATATTTGTCTCATACCTTCCACCCAAAGCGGTGCCTAAAGTAGGTGAAGGAGAAATGTCTCATATGCTGGATGACTTCGGAGCTGGACAAGAAATGGTACGTAGTCAAAATAATTTGAATGGCCAGGTAGTGGATAGTCAGAACAATGTATCTGGCCTTTCAATAGAAAGGTGTCAGAATGTTGGTACTGCCCACGACATGGCAGACTGTCAAGGTATTGCAACAGGCCAAGAGTTGAACTCCCGTCAGCAAAACATCACTGGTCAGGATTGGAAAAGACTGCACATGGAAGGATTTTATGGCAGTGCAACTGGACTCCGAATTGAGAACATTCAGAGTGGTGCCACCACCCAAGAAATGGGGAACATCCAGAATGATGCCACTGACCAAAGCATTGGAAATAGTCAGCACAATGCCTCCACTCAAGAAATGGAGAACATTCCTGAATGCACCGCTCTCCAAACAGAAATGGAGACACACAAAAAAAAGGTACGACAACCCACTATTCACATAACTACATGATCAGTAGGATAGCTAATAAGGTAAACTCTCAAGGGCCAAGTTTTTCTAAACTTTTAATCTTGATCATTCCCAAATTTCAGAGCTCATCAGATCCCATTCCTGAGCAGCAGACTTCCATGTTGGACCAGGAATCCCTGGGAACTTGTGATCGCCTGCTGAAACAGATGTTTGGGATCACATCTGATGTGCAGATATGTTTGAAGAGGATAGATTCTAAGCCCAAGGCTAACCCTAAGGTGTTTCCTCAGATTGGGACCACAAACAAACGTACCATAGAGGCTATTCGCAAATTGTTACAGAGATCAATATTTGTGACGAAAAAGAGGGTACATAATGAAACACAGGTAAATTATAATCTTCTACTTTTCTAAAGCTTTCTAATGGATTTTGTACTGTATATTGATGTTGCCTATTAGATTGTCTCCAAACTCAACTTTGGCAAAGTCCACATTGTTTTACCATTCATTAGAACAGTATTTTCCAAGATGCTAAACTCAGCAAAAAAGAAACTTCCCTTTTTCAGGACCCTTGTCTTTCAAAGATAATTCGTAAAAATCCAAATAACTTCACAGATCTTCATTGTAAAGGGTTTAAACACTGTTTCCCATGCTTGTTCAGTGAACCATAAACAATTAATGAACATGCACCTGTGGAACGGTCGTTAAGACACTAACAGCTTACAGACGGTAGGCAATTAAGGTCACAGTTATGAAAACTTAGGACACTAAAGAGGCCTTCCTACTGACGCTGAAAAACACCAAAGACAGATGCCCAGGGTCCCTGCTCATCTGCTTGAACGTGCCTTAGGCATGCTGCAAGGAGGCATGAGGACTGCAGATGTGGCCAGGGAAATAAATTGCGATGTCCGTACTGTGAGACGCCTAAGACAGCGCTACAGGGAGACAGGACGGACAGCTGATCGTTCTCGCAGTGGCAGACCACAGACCACTGCACAGGATCGGTACATCCAAAAATCACACCTGCGGGACAGGTACAGGATGGCAACAACAACTGCCCGAGTTACTCCAGGAATGCACAATCCCTCCATCAGTGTTCAGACTGTCCACAATTGGCTGAGAGAGGCTGGATTGAGGGCTTGTAGGCCTGTTGTAAGGCAGTTTCCTCACCAGACATCACCGGCAACAACGTCGCCTATGGGCACAAACCCACCGTCGCTGGACCAGACAGGACTGAAAAAGTGCTATTCACCGACGAGTCGCGGTTTTGTCTCACCAGGGGTGATGGTCAAATTCGCGTTTATCGTCGAAGGAATGAGCGTTACACCGAGGCCTGTACTCGGAGCGGGATCGATTTGGAGGTGGAGGGTCCGTCATGGTCTGGGGCGGTGTGTTACAGCATCATCGGACTGAGCTTGTTGTCATTGCAGGCAATCTCAAAGCTGTGCGTTACAGGGAAGGCATCCTCCTCCCTCATGTGGTACCCTTCCTGCAGGCTCATCCTGACATGACTCTCCAGAATGACAATGCCACCAGCCATACTGCTTGTTCTGTGTGTGATTTCCTGGAAGACAGGAATGTCAGTGTTCTGCCATGGCCAGCGAAGAGCCCAGATCTCAATCCCATTGAGCATGTCTGGGACCTGTTGGATCGGAGGGTGGGGGCTAGGGCCATTCCCCCCCAGAAATGTCCGGGAACTTGCAGGTGCCTTGGTGGAAGAGTGGGGTAATATCTCACAGCATGAACTGGCAAATCTGGTGCAGTCCATGAGGAGGAGATGCACTGCAGTACTTAATGCAGCTGGTGGCCAAACCAGATACTGACTGTTACTTTTGATTTTGACCCCCCCCCCCTTTGTTCAGGGACACATTATTCCATTTCTGTTAGTCACATGTCTGTGAAACTGATTCAGTTTATGTCTCAGTTGTTGAATCTTGTTATGTTCATACAAATATTTACACATGTTAAGTTTGCTGAAAATAAACGTAGTTGACAGTGAGAGGGCGTTTCTTTTTTTGCTGAGTTTATTACTGTATTTTCCACTCTGAAATTAAAAACATTGTTTTCTCACAGGTCTCTGCCACAAGGAACAATGATAGTTGCCCAAAAAATGCTAAAAGGCAGAAAATAGAAAAAGTTGAAAATGCATTTAAAAGTTCAGAAAACCCAGAGCCCCTTACCAGTCAAACTCCTCAGCTGGACATGCAGCCCCTTACCAGTCAAACTCCTCAGCTGGACATGCAGCCCCTTACCAGTCAAACTCCTCAGCTGGACATGCAGCCCCTTACCAGTCAAACTCCTCAGCTGGACATGCAGCCCCTTACCAGTCAAACTCCTCAGCTGGACATGCAGCCCCTTACCAGTCAAACTCCTCAGTTGATATTGCAGCCCCTTACCAGTCAAACTCCTCAGCTGGACATGTTATTTGATGGTGAACAGATAGTTGTTTATGAGGAACCGACTGTCAATTATTTTACAGATGAAACAGTTGTCCCTTCCAAACCTCTGCCAGATCTCGATCTGGTGCATATTTCAAAACGAAGCTCAAACTCACCCGTTTCATCTGTCCACCCACAAACAAACACTGAAGCTATGGATTGCGCTCCTAGGCCCTGCTGTGGTACAGCAAGCAACATAAAGCCAAACTCTAGAAGAAGGGGAAAGGGGAGAAGATGCACTGCATGTCCATGTGAGGTGACTGGAACACAAGTCAAAGCAATGAGCACATCATCCACTTCACAAGAGGAGCCTGATTCATCTAAACCACCAAACACCAGGTCCTCAGGGAACCGTACCAGTGCAGTTGCAGAGTCGACTAAACAAAAGGGGAGAAAGTCCACAAAGGCTCAAGCGAAAGATAAAGAGCCAGCATCTATGGAGATCCAATGTCCTTCAACTATGAGTGAGCAGGGAAGTAGTACAGCTGGAGAGATCCCAACCAGTTATCTCTGCTCTACAGCACCCATGGACCCTGAAGAAATCAAGCGTCATGAGAGAATCAAACGACTGAAAGATCTCTTGAAGGAGAAGGAAGCGGCTCTTGAGATGATTAGAAAGAACATGAGCTGAGTTTGAGAGGATGGAATCACTTTTCAAATTCCATAATGTATCTCACAACTTTAGCCTTATAGAACTCTTATCCATCATATTTATGTAATTTAAGTTTTATTCACTGCAGGAAATTAATAAACTTATTTTCAGTATTGAATGTTTAATTCCAAAATACAATAATTTCAGTATTGAAATGTAACTGTCCTGTTTTCCCCAGTGGATAAGGGTAGTGAGAGAATATATTGATGCATTGACTAAGCATCTTAAGATGTTTTAGAAAATATTTACATTTTACAGACTAGCATTTTCTGATGTTTGTATTTCTGTTTCATCAAGCTTTTGCTGTTTTCTATATTTGTTCTGCAAAGATGGATCACAATGCCATCTTCAAACTGCATAAAGATACTTGTTGGCTTCCTTAAGAGTCATTTATTTTTTAATGTAATATTTACATTTGGTTAGTAGGCATAAGTGTTTTTCTGTCTGTAAATGAAAATACTGTAACTCAAAACATTTAATAAATCATGTGTACTGCTCTTGAGATGAGCAATTGCATGCTCTTCTCTCCTTGTCTCCTCCAAAATCCATTGGATGAAAAAGCCAGATGTCCCTCCCCTCTGAGCTTCTGCTCCAATGGGTTTTGAGAAGGAGACGAGACTTCATCTCCAAGGACATCATCCTGACAATTTACCAACACCGGGGGCGCACCACAGCAGCAGTCAAAGCCTATGACCAATGGGACCCGCATCTACTGGCACAACCATTTGCAAAAAACATGGCCTTTCAAGGCAGTCTGCAGGTCTTTGGACCGTTGTACTGGAACAAGCTGGACTTATCCACACGAGAGCTATCTAGCATGTCCACCTTCAAAAGAGCAGTACATATAGCTGTAACGTGAGCGTGGTTTTGTATGTAGGCTACCGCATATGATGTGTATGCTGTGATTTTAGATGTGCTTTTGTATGTATCCCTTTGTATGTATGCCAATGGGTATGCTGTATATGTTTTTATTGATTCTATGGAACCCAGGACTCCCTGGAAAACACTGGCAATTGCTACGGAGTGGCTTTTTGTAATGACATTGCATTTGTAAGCACTATCAAAATAGTTTACAGAGAATGCAAAAAAAAATCTGAAGTAATGCACACAAGTTTAGGGCTAAGCTATACAGTTTCACTGCCTCTAATTTTGAAAACAGCCTTTCTCATAGTCACAGGAAGTTACCACAGCAGTGAATTATCTGTGTGAAGCCAGCATCAATAAGGAACATTAAGGCTGGGATTAAATTGGTTATAACATGAAAAAGCACATACCAAGATGTGTGTAATAATACCATTTGATTAGAATCAGAAGCAACTGTGGAAAATACATTGAAATCCCATTATGTCTATTACACACTATGGCGAAGACCATCTGTATTTTATTTCATAACTTGGTTTATTATACTATACACAAGTAGCACAGTGCCATTGAGGCAATCTCCATTTTGAAGTAGTCCATTTCTTCTTACTACTTCTATGAGTTGGCAACATAGAGAATGATAGAGGCCTCTAGTGGCCAAAAGGCTGTATTAGCATGGGCAGCGGCATTGCGGGTTTCCACCTATTTAATGTAGTCAACTGGGTGGGCCTTCCAACTTCATTGGCTGATCCCTCCTGGTAACCCTGTTGGAGTCATGTTCAACCGGGTCATCCAGAGGGATCAGCCAATCGTGAAGAAGAAAATTGACTACTTAAAAATGGAGATTGCCTCAATGGCACTGCCCATGCTGTCAAAGACACTATAATGTCACAGATACAAAGATGAGTCCTCTATCTCTATGGTTTGCAAACAAACAATGGGTATAATTCATTGGCTGATCCCTCTGATGGAATCGTGTGATCCTTCCTTAACCCATCGGAAGTCCCATCCAGCTGACTACTTTAAAATGGTGGAAGCCCTCAATGGCGATGTCCATGCCAAAATGGGTTTTAGCCATCTAGAGTCCTTTACCTATGGTGATACCCGAGTTTCCCACTTGGAAAGTATCAGAATCAACCAATGGGAAGCATTTCTGACTTGTAATAAAAGTAGAAAGTGTTGCTGGACAATATGTGAAATTCTGACTGTGTGTTCACAATATGCACATGAATGTGGTTCCGTGTGACTCAGTTGGTAGAGCATGGCGCTTGCAAGCCAGGTTTGTGGGTTCGAGTCCCATGGGGGACCAGTACGAAAATGTGTGCACTCACTACTGTAAGACCGTCTGCTAAATGACTGAAACATGAATGGTTGGAGCATACATGTTGGGCTATACAAAGTTGCCTGCATAGACACTATATCTATGGTTGCATGTACCAGAGATTTTCTGGACATGATGTCTCAATAAAGGGCATTCATTCCATAGAATTAGGAATTTGATTAAATGTAACGGGATCTCTGGTTCATTCATCTCGATGGGTAGGGATATTGAACCTTTTCTTGAACAGTGTACAGTCGTGGCCAAAAGTTTTGAGAATGACACAAATATTAATTTTCACACAGTGCTGCATCAGTTTGTATGATGGCAATTTGCATATACTCCAGAATGTTATGAAGAGTGATCAGATGAATTGCAATTAATTGCAAAGTCCCTCTTTGCCATCCAAATGAACTGAATTCCAAAAAAAAAACATTTCCAGTGCATTTCAGCCCTGCCACAAAAGGACCAGCTGACATGTCAGTGATTTTCTTGTTAACACAGGTGTGAGTGTTGACGAGGACAAGGCAGAAGATCACTCTGTCATGCTGATTGAGTTCGAATAACAGACTGGAAGCTTCAAAATGAGGGTGGTGTTTGGAATCATTGTTCTTCCTCTGTCAACCATGGTTACCTGCAAGGAAACACGTGCCGTCATCATTGCTTTGCACAAAAAGGGCTTCACAGGCAAGGATATTGCTGCCAGTAAGATTGCACCTAAATCAACCATTTATCAGATCATCAAGAACTTCAAGGAGAGCGGTTCAAATGTTGTGAAGAAGGCTTCAGGGCGCCCAAGAAAGTCCAGCAAGCGCTAGGACCGTCTCCTAAAGTTGATTCAGCTGCAGGATCGGGACACCACCAGTACAGAGCTTGCTCAGGAATGGCAGCAGGCAGGTGTGAGTGCATCTGCACGCCGGAGTCGCCTCTTCACTGTGGACGTTGAGACTGGTGTTTTGCTTGCATTAATCGACTACACAAATGCTGATGCTACAGATACTCAACTATTCAAAAGAAGGCCAGTTTTATTGCTTCTTTAATCAGGACAAATGTTTTCAGCTGTGCTAACATAATTGCAAAAGGGTTTCTAATGATATATTGGCCTTTTAAAGTTATAAACTTGGATTAGCTAACACAACACTCCATTGGAACACAGGAATAAAAGTTGCTGATAATGGGCCTCTGTACGCCTATGTAGATATTCCATAAAAAATCTGTCGTTTCCAGGTACAATAGTCATTTTCAACATTAACATATAGAGTGGGGCAAAAAAGTATTTAGTCAGCCACCAATTGTGCAAGTTCTCCCACTTAAAAAGATGAGAGAGGCCTGTAATTTTCATCATAGGTACACTTCAACTATGACAGACAAAATGAGAAATAAAAATCCAGAAAATCACATTGTAGGATTTTTAATGAATTTATTTGCAAATTATGGTGGAAAATAAGTATTTGGTCAATAACAAAAGTTTATCTCAATACTTTGTTATATACCCTTTGTTGGCAATGACAGAGGTCAAACGTTTTCTGTAAGTCTTCACAAGGTTTTCACACACTGTTGCTGGTATTTTGGCCCATTCTTCCATGCAGATCTCCTCTAGAGCAGTGATGTTTTGGGGCTGTTGCTGGGCAACAGGACTTTCAACTCCCTCCAAAGATTTTCTATGGGGTTGAGATCTGGAGACTGGCTAGGCCACTCCAGGACCTTGAAATGCTTCTTACGAAGCCACTCCTTCGTTGCCCGGGCGGTGTGTTTGGGACCATTGTCATGCTGAAAGACCCAGCCACATTTCATCTTCAATGCCCTTGCTGATGGAGGGAGGTTTTCACTCAAAATCTCACGATACATGGCCCCATTCATTCTGTCCTTTACACGGATCAGTCGTCCTGGTCCCTTTGCAGAAAAACAGCCCCAAAGCATGATGTTTCCACCCCCATGCTTCACAGTAGGTATGGTGTTCTTTGGATGCAACTCAGCATTCTTTGTCCTCCAAACACGACGAGTTGAGTTTTTACCAAAAAGTTCTATTTTGGTTTCATCTGACATTCTCCCAATCTTCTTCTGGATCATCCAAATGCTCTCTAACAAACTTCAGACGGGCCTGGACATGTACTGGCTTAAGCGGGGGGACACGTCTGGCACTGCAGGATTTGAGTCCCTGGCGGCGTAGTGTGTTACTGATGGTAGGCTTTGTTACTTTGGTCCCAGCTCTCTGCAGGTCATTCACTGGGTCCCCCCGTGTGGTTCTGGGATTTTTGCTCACCGTTCTTGTGATCATTTTGACCCCACGGGGTGAGATCTTGCGTGGAGCCCCAGATCGAGGGAGATTATCAGTGGTCTTGTATGTCTTCCATTTCCTAATAATTGCTCCCACAGTTGATTTCTTTAAACCAAGCTGCTTACCTATTGCAGATTCAGTCTTCCCAGCCTGGTGCAGGTCTACAATTTTGTTTCTGGTGTCCTTTGACAGCTCTTTGGTCTTGGCCATAGTGGAGTTTGGAGTGTGACTGTTTGAGGTTGTGGACAGGTGTCTTTTATACTGATAACAAGTTCAAACAGGTGCCATTAATACAGGTAACGAGTGGAGGACAGAGGAGCCTCTTAAAGAAGAAGTTACAGGTCTGTGAGAGCCAGAAATCTTGCTTGTTTGTAGGTGACCAAATACTTATTTTCCACCATAATTTGCAAATAAATTCATTAAAAATCCTACAACGTGATTTTCTGGATTTTTATTTCTCATTTTGTCTGTCATAGTTGAAGTGTACCTATGGTGAAAATTACAGGCCTCTCTCATCTTTTTAAGTGGGAGAACTTGCACAATTGGTGGCTGACTAAATACTTTTTTGCCCCACTCTATATGTTAATGTTGAAAATGACTATTGTACCTGGAAACGACAGATTTTTTATGGAATATCTACATAGGTGTACAGAGGCCCATTATCAGTAACTTTTATTCCTGTGTTCCAATGGAGTGTTGTGTTAGCTAATCCAAGTTTATAATTTTAAAAGGCCAATATATCATTAGAAACCCTTTTGCAATTATGTTAGCACAGCTGAAAACTTTTGTCCTGATTAAAGAAGCAATAAAACTGGCCTTCTTTTGAATAGTTGAGTATCTGTAGCATCAGCATTTGTGTAGTCGATTAATCCAAGCAAAACACCAATCTCAACGTCCACAGTGAAGAGGCGACTCCGGGATGCTGGCCTTCTAGGCAGAGTTGCAAAGAAAAAGACATATCTCAGACTGGCCAATAAAAAGAAAAGATTAAGATGGGAAAAAGAACACAGACACTGGACAGAGGAACTCTGCCTAGAAGGCCAGCATCCTGGAGCATCTTCACTGTGGACGTTGAGACTGGTGTTTGGCTCAGTTGTACACCGGGGCCTCCCACTCCTCTTTCTATTCTGGTTAGAGCCAGTTCGCGCTTTTCTGTGAAGGGAGTAGCACACAGCGTTGTACGAGATCTTCAGTTTCTTGGCAATTTCTTGCAAGGAATAGCCTTCATTTCTCAGAACAAGAATAGATTGGTGAGTTTTGTAAAAAAGTTATTTGTTTCTGGCCATTTTGAGCCTGTAATCGAACCCACAAATGCTGAAGTCCAGAGAGGACATACGAATAAATAAATAATCACAACGTATTTAACTCATGATCACAACATGAAAAAAAAGTTGTTTTGTTGAGATCACAAGATAAATAGGAGTGGACAGTATGGCTGAGGCGGCAGAGCCCATGGTGGATCAGTGCATATGTTTTTATTGATTGTTATGGATGGTACATTTCATGCGAACATCTTCAGCTTTCATTTGTGTTTGGAGCACATTATCAGTTTATAAGTTAGAATGTTAGCAAGATAAATGTCCTTTACCTTGAGCTAAGAGCTCTTGGGGCATCTAAGCTATCGTGGGGCATTTGAGCCTGTCTCCCAGGCTGTATGCCACCCCCAAGACCACAGCCAATCGCATGCAAGCAACAAAGCAGCTACAGGGACTTCAGAAACTATTCATACCCATTGACTTATTCCATATTTTGTTGTTACAGCCTGAATTTTCTCACCAATCTACACACAATACTCCGTAATGACAAAGTGAAGAAAAAAAAAGGTTTTATCAAATACATAAATATCTAATTTACGTAAGTATTCTCACCCCTTTGCTATGAGCTCCGGTGCATCCAATTTCCTTTGATCATCCTTAAGATGCCACTACTACTTCCTTGGAGTCCACCTCTGGCCAATTCAATTGTTTGGACATGATTTAGAAAGAAACACACCTGTCTATATAAGGTCCCACAGTTGAAACAATTTCTAGAATGTAGAAAGTTTGGTCTCCATAATTGGAAAATGTAAAGAAATATGGAACTACCTAGAGCTGGCTGTTCGACCAAACTGAGCAACTGGGCAAAAAGGACCTTGGTCAGGGAGGTGACCAATAACCCGATGACCACTCATCAGAATTACAGACTTCCTTAACTGAGATGGGAGAACCTGCCAGGAGGACAACTCTCTCTACAGAGTTTCACCAATCTGGGCTTTATGGGAGAGTGGTCAGACAGAAGCCACTCCTGAGAAGAAGCCACATAACAGCACACCTGGAGTTTGCAAAAAGGCAAGTGAAAGACTGAGATCATAAGGCAAACGATTATGTGGTCTGATGAGCCCAAAAACTTTTTGGCCTGAATGCAAAGCACTATGTCTGGGGAAAACCAGGCACAGCTCATCAACCATCTAACACCACCCCTACCGTGAAGCATGATGGTGGCAGCATCATGCTATGGGGATGCTTTTCGGTGGCAGGGACTGGGAGACTGATAAGGATAGAGGGAACAATGAATGGAGCCAAATACAGGCAAATCCTTGATGAAAACCTACTTCAGAGTGCAAACAACCTTAGACTAGGGTGAAGATTTACATTCCAACAGGATAATGACCCCAAACATACAGCCAAAGCAACACGAGAATGGCTCCAGAACAAGAATGTTAAAGTCCTTGAGTTACCCAGCCAAAGCCCAGACTTGAGTCCCTTTGAAAATCTGTGGAAAGACTTCAAGATTGCTGTTCACCGCCGTACCCCATCTAACGTAGCAAAGCTTGGGAAATTTTGCAAGGAAGAATGAGAGAAAATCCCCAACTCTAGATGTGCAAAGCTGATGCAGAAAACCCTAAATTACTCAAAGCTGTAATCGCCTCAAATGTGCTTCAACAAACTATTGACTCATGGTGTGAATACTTACAGTGGAGAGAACAAGTATTTGATACACTGCCGATTTTGAAGGTTTTCCTACTTCCAAAGCATGTAGACGTCTGTAATTTTTATCATAGGTACACTTCAACTGTGAGAGACGGAATCTAAAACAAAAATCCAGAAAATCACATTGTATGATTTTTAAGTAATTAAATTGCATTTTATTGCGTGACATAAGTATTTGATCACCTACCAACCAGTAAGAATTCCGGCTCTCACAGACCTGTTAGTTTTTCTTTTAGAAGCCCTCCTGTTCTCCACTCATTACCTGTATTAACTGCACCTGTTTGAACTTGTTACCTGTATAAAAGACACCTGTACACACACTCAATCAAACAGACTCCAATCTCTCCACAATGGCCAAGACCAGAGAGCTGTGTAAGGACATCAGGGATAAAATTGTAGACCTGCACAAGGCTGGGATGGGCTACAGGACAATAGGCAAGCAGCTTGGTGAGAAGGCAACAACTGTTGGCGCAATTATTAGAAAATGGAAGATGTTCAAGATGACGGTCAATCACCCTCGGTCTGGGGCTCCATGCAAGATCTCACCTCGTGGGGCATCAATGATCATAAGGAAGGTGAGGGATCAGCCCAGAACTACACGGCAGGACCTGGTCAATGACCTGAAGAGAGCTGGGACCACAGTCTCAAAGAAAACCATTAGTAACACACTACGCTGTCATGGATTGAAATCCTGCAGCGCACGCAAGGTCCCCCTGCTCAAGCCAGCGCATGTCCAGGCCCGTCTGAAGTTTGCCAATGACCATCTGGATGATCCAGAGGAGGAATGGGAGAAGGTCATGTGGTCTGATGAGACAAAAATAGAGCTTTTTGGTCTAAACTCCACTCGCCGTGTTTGGAGGAAGAAGAAGGTTGAGTACAACCCCAAGAACACCCTCCCAACCGTGAAGCATGGAGGTGGAAACATAATTCTTTGGGGATGCTTTTCTGCAAAGGGGACAGGACGACTGCACCGTATTGAGGGGAGGATGGATGGGGCCATGTATCGCGAGATCTTGGCCAAAAACCTCCTTCCCTCAGTAAGAGCATTGAAGATGGGTCGTGGCTGGATCTTCCAGCATGACAACGACCCGAAACACACAGCCAGGGCAACTAAGGAGTGGCTCCGTAAGAAGCATCTCAAGGTCCTGGAGTGGCCTAGCCAGTCTCCAGACCTGAACCCAATAGAAAATCTTTGGAGGGAGCTGAACGTCCGTATTGCCCAGCGACAGCCCCGAAACCTGAAGGATCTGGAGAAGGTATGTATGGAGGAGTGGGCCAAAATCCCTGCTGCAGTGTGTGCAAACCTGGTCAATAACTACAGGAAACGTATGATCTTTGTAATTGCAAACAAAGGTTTCTGTACCAAATATTAAGTTCTGCTTTTCTGATGTATCAAATACTTATGTCATGCAATAAAATGCAAATTAATTACTTAAAAATCATACAATGTGATTTTCTGGATTTTTGTTTTAGATTCCGTCTCTCACAGTTGAAGTGTACCTATGATAAAAATTACAGACCTCTACATGCTTTGTAAGTAGGAAAACCTGCAAAATCGGCAGTGTATCAAATACTTGTTCTCCCCACTGTATATACATTTGATTTTTGTATTTCATTTTCAATACATTTGCAAAAAGTACAATTTAAACATATTTTCACTTTGTCATTATGGGGTATTGTGTGTAGTTGTGAGGGGGAAAATTTTATTCAATTTAATCAATTTTGAATTCAGGCTATAACACAACAAAACGTCAAGGGGTATGAATTATTTCTGAAGGCACTATGTGCAACAGTTGTAGATTAAACTTAAGATAAGATGGTAAAGGCAATGTTCATAAGGCAGTTTTATGTTTTTGGGATCGTTCATTTGACTGCCCTAAATCATGGGGGAAACTGCAAATGTTTTAGTTGAGCCCAATTAGCTAGTAAATCCAACCCTTTAAGTCTAGACAAGATTGTAGTCTAGACAGGATTGTAATACTAAAAGCATAGTCTTGCCAAGTACACAGCACTAGCACAGTATGATGTATGGACGTCTGTCTGGAGGCCCAGCTTGGACATAACTCCGTAGTGGCTTGTAAAAGGGATCTTTGTAATGGCAACTGCTGTGGTATTAACCAAGTCAGGATAACTTTAATTAAATTAACTCACTCACTGTCCTATTATGTTGAGCATCTTGCTAATGTTGTTTACATTCCAAAGCACACCCTCTTGTCAAAGACCTACATAGAATAGGCTAATGAAATGGCTTGAAATTTAGTTTCAGAGTTGTATTTCGAGAACGTTAAAAAGTTGTACGTTTGTGTGGTATTTCCAAGTTTGCGGATTAGCTGTTTAATTTGAAGAGTGTTATTGCACTAAATGGCAATAGAGATGGCCTGAATGCCTGTCTGTTTGACAATGACAGACAGGGATTGGCATGAAAATGACAGCAATGAGTTGACAAGAGCACAAAGATCATGGGACGAGGCTACAATGGAGAAAGGTGAAATTAAAACGGATGATGTGCAATGTAAAAAAATAACTTGACGGATCTTGCTTTTTAGATATTTTTGAATAAATGTATATTTTTCAAATGCAGAATTCTAAAATGGCGAAAAATAATTCAACTAATAAAGATGGTTATTTTTTGGGACCTGTCTGTATGTCTCCTCTGTTTGTGACATCTTTGTTTTCAGGCCTGATTCTTGCTCTTAAAAAATTAAGCAAAATACATGAGGCTTTAAATTCTGGAGTACAGTTTAGAAACCTAGTGATAATAAATCCAATGAGCAGAAGTCAGATTTGGTACCAGAATTTTTTATTTTTTTATTTATTATATTCTTTATTTGTGCATACAAAGCTTTCTTAAAAAATAGCATATAACATAGATTTTCTTACAAATGTTTCCTTTTGTCCTCCCTTTCCTAGCTGCATATGAGAAAATATATTACTACATATAAAAATCAATAAGAAAACAGACCACAATATATTACCGCTGTCATACAAAGTAGTGTCTTTCTTTTTCTTACAAAAACAATGCAAAACACTAAGAATACAAATACATGAAGCTTAAAAATATGAACGATTAAATCTTAATACAGGAGTGCTCTGTCTTTGGTTAAGTACATAGGACCTTAGACAACTGTCTGCTTTGTGTGTTAACTTTGTACATAAAGTCATACAGGTAAAAATATATGTGGGAGTTACATTGATATTGTGACTTATTCTTGTCTTGTTTTTAATGTTTGAATACATTTCTCAATGTTATACAGTATAGTAAGGACTAGTATTTGCCCCATAGTCTAGATAATTGACCCACAAAAAAAATTGTGGAATAGAACAAAATGACTATTTGCAGCAATATTAGTGTGTATTGCTCTTAACAGAAAAAGCCATAGGTATAAATACAATGCATTGGTGCGGCACACCATTATTCCTTGGTTACTACAAACTTTTCTTTCTAGAGTACAATTCATACGAACGTACATGTGAACAAAACATAACAATACCCCATAATCTCTAGTACTGACCATATCTGTGCCCTAGCCTCTACACACACTGATACCCTAACCACATACACTCTCTCCCTTGCACATTACAAATAGACGTTTCTCACGTTCACTTTGACTTTCTACTGTAGCCTACTGTAGGACTACATCTTCAACATTGTGTTTGACTTATACTGGGGAGAGTGACAGGGTTGAGGCAAGGTTTATGTGTAATTAAGAGTAGTCTTTGGTAGGCCTGTGGGTGGACTATGCTGCTTACTGCATACCTGAAACCTTAAATGACTAACAAGTGACGACAAGGCTTTGGTAACTTTAAGGCAATAGGAAATTAAAGGCCCAGTGCTGTTAAAAACTAGGTTTCCTGTGTTTTATATGTATTTCCACACTGAGGTTGGAATAATACTCTGAAAATGATAAATGCCATTTTAGTTTAAGAGCTGTTTGAAAGGACCGCCTGAAATATCCACCTGTTATGGTGGGATCAAGTTTTGGCCTGCCTGGTGACATCACAAGGCGATACATTTGTTAATAGACAAATAAGAGAGTTCCAAACCTCTCTGCCAATAACAGCTAGTTTTTCAGTTTTCCGCTTAGACCACTCACAGACAGTTCTAGCAAAATTGTTGCTTGAGAAATTGCTCTTTGCTGAGAAAAATATATTTTTTAACCATTTTAATTGAAAACAATTACAATAAGGTACTTCATTGTTACCCAGAAATGATTTGATATTGAGATAAAAATGGCTGCATTGGACCTTTAAGGCATTTTTAGATATTAGACATTTAAACAACTAATACATTTTGACTATAATTCAAAATGGCAGTCATGTTTGAAATGTTGAGCCTTTTGGTTTCAAAACTCAGTCTTTGAGAAGACAAAGCCAATGGTGCTTTGTGGGTCTGTAAAGCATTTGTTTTGAAGCCTCCTCTTTGGGAGCTGTAACACTGTTGACAGTGTAACACCGGTGACGGGTCTTTGGCTTGGTTCTCTACCTGCGCTGCGGCCCTAACATCACCTTGTTGATGAAGTTGACAATGGCAGAGGCTGGCTGCTCCGGGTCTAGCTCAGCAAACAGATGACACACATTTTCTGCCATGCTGCCTGGCTTCTTGGCTACAAACCCAAACACCCTATTGAACAGAAGGAGGAGGGGGAGAGAGGAAATAGATATTAGAGGGTTAGAAATACACACCTAGGGCTAGATTCGAACCTGACTGCGAAAGATCCGCATTATAACGCAATTGACATTTAAAGACAAGGTTTCTTGCGTTTGCGGAAACTGCATTCATGGTAAACGCTGCATATGCCGGCTCAATCGGAAATTACCTTTAAATATAAATTGCGCTATATTGCAATTATTCTGCTTTCCGGATTGAATCAAGCCCCTATTTAGACATATTGATGCCCATTCTTACTGGTTTAATACTATGAGTGAGACTTCTGTGATTAAAGGCTCAACTCAATCAGATCCGTTTTGGCAGTGTCAGAGCTGTCAAATCCATAAGTGGCACCCGGCATTATACCTAAAGCGGACATTGCCATTGGCTGAAAGGAGTCACATTAAGAGAAATTCTATGCAGCCTTGTATACAAGTTTGAACACTGGAATGTGAGATGTAATCTACACCTCGATTAGGATGATAGCAATCCTCATTATTTCGTCGAATTTTTTATTTATTTTGAGCATAATTACTTTTATAATAGCCTACACTTTCTGATTCTGAACTTCTAACACGAGTTAAGCGGAGCAGTTGCTCCAAAGCAGTTCCACCTCCGAAAACCGCCAAAATATCTGTGTCTGCTATCGCAGGTTATTGCTTGATCTGATTGAATCGAATCTAGGCCTAACTGTTTAGACGGGAACAGGCTGAGACTAAGATATGGGCCAGGTAACCAAACAAAGTTACCGTAGTAGAAGGTAGAACCTGGAAGGATAATATTAGCCTCATCTGATTATCCTGATCTCGCGAGCTTACAGTACATTATGTTCCGCTACTCGGATTCAGTGAAGTGCGTAGCGGTCAGGATGGTGGATCAGGCTATGATAATATCTCCTAAGCTAATATACGATAAAAAATAAATAATCATCGAACTACACAAATGTACATAATGCCTATGAACTGGCATAAAATAGAAGCTGTGAGCATGAATATTTGTGAACATGAATTTGTGACCGTGGTCAACAGATACTGTATTTACTGGGATGATGGCAAAGGCACAAAAGCAATATGATGCCATGCAGGTAATCAAACATCGTGTCACACCGATCAATACACATACAAACACATCACACTCCCAAACAAACATATGCACAAACACACATAGAGCACTTACTTAGATGTTGTTCTGTCTGAGTTAGTCCACCTGAAGCAAAGAGAAAGACAGACCGGACTCAAGACCCACACTGACAGACAGAGCTCTCAAACAAGCACAGGCATGGGTACAGGTGCAGTCACAGCCACGGCCTGCATTGCCCAGGCATAAACACATCACATTCTCTCTCTCTCTCTCACACACACACACACACACACACACACACACACACACACACACACACACACTCAGAAACACATATTTCAAGCTCACACCCACAGATCCATGCGCAGGTTTACAGCAATGGATGAATGAAATATGGTGATGACAGAATGGAAATGCCTCAATGTTTTCTCTTGTTTAGATGGTTAGCTGAGATGGTTTATAAACAGTGTGGTCGAGGTGTATTAGATTGCATAAGGGCACAGTCTTCATGTAATTCATGTTATACGTCATGGTTGACTGACATTTAAATTGTTTGTGAATGGTTTGTGTTAGTGTGCTACTCCAGTGCCCACCTCCTGTCCTGGGGGTCGATACTGCTGAAAGTCACACTGTTGACTGGGTAGTGTCTCCTGAAGAACACCCTATAGACAGACCGACAGAAAGACCATTTAGTGTGACCATTGATATCACGATCATATGTACTAATCTACCACAATACATCCATACAACCTTTCTTCCTGCTTTCTTTCCTAATCACTAATGACTTATGTGGGTGACATTTAGACCATATGATTTTGTCAGTGGTAATGTTACCTGCGCTGGCTGTCAGTCAGTGTGATGCCCTGTGAAGAAACTTTAAAGTGGACCACTGTGGCCGCTGGCTGGGGGTTTCGTGCCAGCGTGGCTCCGTTTGCCTTGGAGATGGCCTGTGGTCCAGTCAGTGACTCAGTCTCCACAGAATTCAGGTAGAGCACGTTGCAGGCTGGACGGGAGAGGGGTGGGACAGGAAAAAGTCAGAACAATCAGGAAGGGAACTGTGAGAGAATGATTTAGTTTCAAATTCGACATTTGTATTTATTTAACCTTTATTTAACTAGGCAAGTTTTTCAAATGCGGCATTACATAGTACTGTATCAATAGCAGCTAATGCATTATGCATCACATAGGAATTATATCAGCTCACATCACAGTGATTCATTAATTCCAGTGTGCTCTGTTCTGTTTTTTTTTGTACGGTATCAGAACAGTTAAGTTCAACACGGAAAGTTAGTACTGTGACGTCCCAACTCCCCCTGCTGGGCAAACGAGCTCACACTCTTCATATGCTTAAGAACAAGTACTCTAGTCAGAAGCAGATGAGAATTGCCACTATTTCACAGCTGAAGTCTTCGCTGATCAAGGACCTTGAAAAACAACTCACCCTATGAGATCCCTGCTGGCGCTATGTGCTGCTTGTACTGTACAGAATGTATGATTTATGTGATTTTTATTTCTTAGTTAAGTCTTAACGATTGTGGGAGAAATGTTAGTATTGGGAAGTGTATAGCTTGTGTTCCAACACCTGGGTGTTGGACCTCCTGGTAATTAAATGCATTGACCTAAAGTAGGTATGTTCTACCTGGCCATAAATGTAACTTGCATGTATGATCAAGACTGTATATTCATGTAATGTCAATAAACATTTTATAAACTTTAAAAAAAATAATGCTCACACTCTTTTAGTGATTGGTCAGATTTCGCTTTGGAGAATTTCTATTGGTCCTCCGGGCTCTGGGGCGGTATTTGGTTAGTAACTAGTTCCGGGTGAACTGATCATTGAGGTGGAAGGGTAGTCACTAGTTACCACAGCCAGAAAGTCAAAAAATGCCTATAATCGGAAACATTAAACAAAAAACGTTTTTGTTGTTGTCTAAATTTAAGGTTACGCATAATGTTAACAGTGTGGTTAGGGTTAAGGGTGAGTTTAAAATCTGATTTTAAGAAGATAAATTGTAGAAATAGGAGGGGTTTAGCCATAATTATGACTTTGTGGCTGCGGTAACTAGTGACGACCAGGTGGAATAGCAAAGTCTGAACGGAGGAGTTTACAGTCTAGTTCTAGAACCTACAACAGCCCCTTCTGTCCGCGGACAGACATTAGTTAACGTACCAGACAAAGCTATAGGTATGGCGGCGGGAGAGGCACGAAAAGTCATCATCTACGGCGGGAAAGGAGCACTAGGGGCCACTTGTGTCCAATACTTCAAGTCTAAAAACTGGGTGAGAATTGACAGACAGACAAACTGTTGTTCTTCTTTGTAAAGCTACAATGAACGATATTAGCTTCAACAACGTCAGGTATATGAACAGTATAGAAATATAACTGATGCCGACTGTCAGACTTCTAGTGTTGTTATTATGGTAGCTCTTGTAAGGTGTATTCACTAGGAACAAACGGAACCAAACAAAAGCAAACGGAGCCCGAATTTGTCTAATTGAAACGGTCGTTTTCGTTGCCAAACGTTTTGCAACGGTTTGCTACTTTGTGTGCACTAATGATACACGCCTAAAACGAGAGTTTCTATTGGACAAATTCAGGTAAGTCGCTCCCCGTTTTGTTCTGTTTGCTTCCGTTTAAGAAACGTTTTGAAACAAAATCGGCGGAATTAATACACCCCCAGGTTTAAGGTGTAACGTTGGTGCCAGTAGAATTAGGAACTGTCTTAACTGGCCGGGTACCCCTCGCTAAAGAGCTCTCTAACCTCAAAGATCTTTTAACCGAACTAAGGTTAAATAAATAGAATATATAGAGCTGAAGCCACACTCAAATTGCAGCCCTGCCTACAGTACTGTGTGTGTTTCTCCAGTGGGTGGCGTGTATTGACATCAATGCCAATGAGGAGGCAAGCGTCAACATCCTAGTCAAACCAACCGACTCCTTTACTGACCAGGCAGAACAGGTGAGACCCTCCCCGCTCCTCCTCTCCTTGTCTCGTCTCTTTCCCTCAGCTATTTCCTTCAACGCCACAGAGGGAAGGAGATGAGGGAGAAGAGGACATTAAGCCAGGCTGTGTCTGTTATATGCTGTATGTATGCCCATGTTGATGTATGTATGCCCATACCAACTGAGCCACACGGTCCCGTGTGGCTCAGTTGGTAGAGCATGGCGCTTGCAACGCCAGGGTTGTGGGTTCATTCCCCACGGGGGGACCAGGATGAATATGTATGAACTTTCCAAATTGTAAGTCGCTCTGGATAAGAGCGTCAGCTAAATGACTTAAATGTAAATGTAATGTTGATCATGGAGTGTGTGTGTGTGTGTGTGTTGCCTAGGTGACAGTGGATGTGTTGTCGTTGCTAGGCGACCAGAAGGTGGATGCCATCCTGTGTGTGGCGGGAGGATGGGCCGGAGGCAGCGCCAAGGCTAAAGGTCAGGGCTCGACACAGACAGACACACGGACAACCACTGATCTCTCTTTCCCTCTCTTCAGCCCTGTATAAGACAATGATTGTATGTGTGTGTGTGTGTGTGTAGCTCTCTATAAGAACAGTGATCTGATGTGGAAGCAGAGTGTGTGGACGTCTACCATTTCCAGTCACCTAGCAACCAGACACCTGAGAGAAGGGGGGCTGCTCACACTGTCTGGAGCCCAGGCTGCCCTGACCGGAACCCCAGGTACACACACTCAAAAATCAATTAACAAATATCCCTTCTCTCTCCATCACAGAGCTGTCTCTGGTTTTCCCACCCATCCATTCTGTTCCGCTCCCTATTTTGCATCTGCGTTGCCACCCCTCACTGCCTGGCTTTTATGATTGGCATCCATTAAGAATGTGAGCAGTAGATTCCATATATTGTTCTCTCCCTCTTGCGTGTGTGTGTAGGTATGTTGGGTTATGGTATGGCGAAGGCAGCGGTCCACCAGCTGTGTCAGTCTCTAGCGGGAACCAACAGTGGCCTCCCTCCACAAGCTGCTGCTGTCGCTATACTACCGTAAGACAGACAGACACACCCACACAGACGAACGGGCACACATTCACACCAGTCTGTAATCATCTTTTGCACTCTGACAGCATTACCTTGGATACGCCTATGAACAGGAAGTTCATGCCTGACGCTGATGTCACTTCCTGGACACCACTGGAATATGTGGCAGAGTGAGTGTGCGACAGTGCTGTCCATACACACACACACACACACACACCACACAAAATATAATATAATGATGTAATATACAGTATTTAGCTATGCCGGCTTACATTTCCATATGGGTGGTCTCAGCAGGAATCGAACCCAAACCCCTGATGCTGCAAGAGCCATGCTGTAACAGTTTCTCTATCCTGGTCCAGGAGACCTAGCACTAGACACCTGATTACACTAATCAATTTATCATCAAACCTTTGAATAATGGAATCAGATGTGTGCAGTGCTAGGGCAAAAGCTAAAATGTGCACCCCATTGGATCCCTAGCACCAGGATTAAGAAGCACTGCTTTAACACAGTACTGTGATATAATAACGTGTTGTGATTCAGTGCTGTCTGATGTGATGTTTTAGAATGTTTTACTGTGTTGTGTTCTACCGTGCTGTGATCTATGGAATGTTCAATTGTGTTGTTCCAGAATGTTCTACGGCTGGTCGACAGGAGAGAACCGACCAGCCTCCGGAACTCTGCTGCAGCTGGTGACATCACAGGGCCAGACACAGGCCACACCGATGTAGAGGCGCACGCACGTGTATGTGCACACTCTTCCGCAATCATCTGCTCACTGTCCTCAAGAACTGAAATTACCACAACACTACTTAATGCTGGGCGCGTTCAAGCAGATACATTTTGTCTAGTCGGTCACCGCCTTTCAAAGTGTGTTGCATTATGGGATAAAAATAGTTCGACATGTGCCTACATATCGATTGCATGAACTTTACAAATGTAAAAAAAAAAATAATAATAATAATAATTTTGCTTCTTCATTTGTGCTTCTAAATCAGCATTGCTTGCTGTTTAGGGTTTTAGGCTGGGTTTCTTTATAACCACTTGTGACATTTACTGATGTAAAAAGGGCTTTATAAATTTGATTTGAGTTAAGCAATCATTAGGGTGTTTTTGGTTGACCCACGTTAACGTGACTGAACTAGGAACCACCTTTGCCATGATTCTAAAGCTACAGGGAATAAAAATCAGTGATATTTAACATCTAACAAGTTAATTGTACACATGTTACGTTTTCAGTTTGTGAGTGTGATATGGGGGTACATAAGTTTATTTCAACATTTTGTAAAGAAAACCTTTTATTGACAATAGCAGCTATGTTGACACTGCCATATTGACCTGAGCCTTGCTGCTGGAAAACCCCCACAGTGTCCCAACTTTTGACTGTCGCAGATGCACCTCCCCCGCCTTCACTCACCGACCAAATTTACTGTGGGCTTTGTTAGCATTACTGCTCAAACACACCATCTGTGTGTGTGTCAGTGATGTGCAGTCAGGGTAGGCAGTGCTTACTCTGTAATGACAATTTAATCAAAATAGCTGTTATGAAAGTCAAATTGAAAAGACAATTATATTTAAGTATTGTTTTAGTTATCTAATATTTGTTTTCTCAAAAAAAAAAAATTCTTTCTCTCAAATCCCAAAATGTACTAAAACTGCATCAAAACCTCGAGTCGCCAGGGTATGCATCACGATCGTCGTATGCAGTGCCTTCCTTCCCGTTAACTGAAATGCACTCCAGTAACTGTTGATGGACGTTTCAGGCATAGGGCTTTGCTAGCTTCATTCATTTAATTGAGTGGATTTCATAGTTTGCACATGCGTATTGCCTTTAAAAAAATTGATAAACAGTGCTTATTTGGGGCGTCTACAAAGTTTGGTCCTGGCATCCCCTGAGTGTCAGCTAACGTCAACGAAGCTAACAAAAACAATAACCTGACAAAATGGATATTATGCACCGCAAAAAAATTTCCATTCATCCAGAAGGATAGACGAATGGATTTAATTTACAAGTGGAGGTAGGCTTAAAAGCATTTCCATTAGCAATTGGCAGGTCACTGTTGAATGAATATGAGAAAAACTGGTATATTACACAAATGTATAAAACATGTGACTTGCTCTATCATTATCAGTTGCATGGACTACAACATAGTTTACGCCCTATATACTGTGGAAAATAAGATGTATTACATTATAAAACACCATGGAGTTCATATATGTCACACACAACAGCAGGAATGCAGCCATTTGTAATTGAACATTGTGATAACTGACTAGGCTAGGGAACTCACCTGCACCCTGTTTCAGCAGGTCTGCAGCAGTGCTCATGTTACTGGCAGTCGACTGCAGCGCCTGCATTTCTCCAATGGGATCTGCAACACAGGGATGTACAAATTAGATAAAGGTATTTGAATCAATATCTATACTCTGTCTCCATCTGGAGGAAATTGCTGGAAATATTTCAACCTTGCCAGAAGGTTATAATTCTATGCATTATGTATCAGTGAAAAGTGCTACAAACCTAAAATGTCTATGTACTATTATTGCACAAATTGTCTAGGGATTAGATTGTGAGAGGGTACTTAGCATCAATGGTTATCAAACAGCTTATGTTTACTTCGGTGGGGACTGGTTCCCATTAAAATGACTCCAGCCGGCTAGCTAATAATAGGCCATAATGTGAGTGACTGCAGACCTTTTTCTGGGATCCGTAGGGAACAGGGTAGGGAAATGGGGGTGATGGAGTGCTGGTACACCAATGCAGACAAACTCCCTGTGGAACACAGACATTTAGGGCTCTATTCAATCTGTATCGCTGAATTGTTACCGATTGCACGATAGAAATGTAAAGGTCATTTTTGATTGAGCCGACATATGCAGCGTTTACTGTGAATGCAGTGTCCGCTAACGTGGGAACATTGCCTTTAAATTTCAATCTCGCTGTAATGCTGAACTTCCGCGATACGGACTGAATAGAGCCCTTAGACTAAATGATCCAGTGGGAACAACAACTATGGAACATAATGACTGAATGCCTAAATAGCTGAATACTGAACAAACTAAAACAATATAGCCCAAAACTGAGAGTATACTATTCTTAATGAACATCTCACCAAAATGGGGCTCATTCTGACACCCTTTGATCTTCACTCCACGGGGGCCCGGCTCAATCAGGAAGTGTCGCACCAGCTGCTCTAATGGATTGGCTACCATGTGTGTGTTAGGGAGAGAACATGAAGAACACTATTAGCTAGCTGAAATTGAAGTGCTTTGTGTCGAGGAAATGTAGGGTGTTGAGATGAAGGCAAAAGGCTCGGGCAGTTGTTGAGTCATACCTTTGCTGCTGTGGTTGTTGACGTTAGCGGGCGGGATGGCCACCTTCAGTGCCAGGCCATAGGCACCCTGGAAGGAGTTGCTGTCCCGGATAAGAAACGCCCCTGGTTCTCTCTCCTTCAGCGCAGCTATGGCTACAGGCAAACAGAAAATAGACATAAAAAAAAGTTTCATGCATATTTCATAACAGTCAAACAGCTTTCTTTATGATGAGTTAAAAAGTAACTTAAGTTACCTTGGTCCCTGGAGATGCCAGGTTTGTACCAGAAGCGTGAGCTGTCCTGGACAAATTTAACACTGACTCTGCCTGCCATCTCTCCTTCCACTGATAGAATTCCTTCTCCTTGGCCTGCAGGGGGTGCCATCTCCCCCACCATTGGAGAGAAGGTGACATGGTGCTGTGAGAGGGAGGGCCTCAGGGTACCCACCCCGCCGTTAGGTGATCCTGGCTGGGCAGACTGCCGCCGTTTCTCTGGGAGTGGGGGCTGGGGGATGGTGACAGCAGTGTAGCCCGAGTATGGCACATGAGGGGCAGATTGGGCACAGCAGCTGGTGGCAGAGGTGGGGAAGGTGGGGGTGTCATGTCCCTCAGGGGCTGAAGAGTGCCCACTGGCACTGCCCTCCATGCCAGGGTAATGCTGCAGGGGTCCTGGGGGCTCAGTGCCCAGCATCAGCCTCCGGCACAGGGTGGCGAAGCCAGGCACAGGAGGTTCTGAGGAGGGGGAGCCCTCCAGACTGCTGATGGGAGGCTGGGGGGAGGAAGGAGCCGAAGTGGGGGTCGAGATGGATTTAGGGACCTCTGGGGTCACCTCCCTGGGTGGACATGCTCCATTCAGCTGGCCCTGAGCTGGGCAGGGTCCCGTTGTGCCAGGTGCAGAGTTGGGGTTGGGTGGCTGGTGCTGGGCAAGAGGAGGCGGTGCAGCAGTCTCTGTAGGAAGGGTGGTCTCTGGACCAGGTGGGCTAACTTTCTCAGGGGGGGTCTGAGTGGGTGATACGGAGAGGCAGTGGTTGCTGGGTTGGCTGGTTGTAGGTGAGAGTGTGGTACAGTGGTTCTGGGGCTGGTTGGGTGAGGGTGGATGTGTCGGTGTGGTGCAGTGGCTGTTGAGTTGGGTGGGGGAAGGTGTGGGTGTCACGGATGAAGACTGTGAGGGGTCAGGGATGTGTTGCTGGTTGGGCTGAGACACTTGAGCAGCAGTACTATCGGGCCTATCCTGAGACTGGGCAGATTCAAAGTCACTGTTGACTATGTCAGTCGATCGAACTTCATCCTCTTGTACACCTAGACTGGGCCTAAAAAAATAGAAAGTCATATTAAAAGAGATATGCATATTCTTACATTACATTTTGAAATGTTTATTTAAGGAAATTGTCTGGTACTTCTGTATCCTAAACTCAGCAAAAAAAGAAACGTCCCTTTTTCAGGACACTGTCTTTCAAAGATAATTTGTATAAATCCAAATAATTTCACAGATCTTCATTGTAAAGGGTTTAAACACTGTTTCCCATGCTTGTTCAATGAACAAGAAACAATTATTGAACATACACCTGTGGAACGTTTGTTAAGACACTAACAGCTTACAGACGGTAGGCAATTAAGGTCACAGTTATGAAAACCTAGGACACTAAAGAGGCCTTTCTATTGACTGTGAAAAACACCAAATGTAAGATGCCCAGGGTCCCTACTCATCTGTGTGAATGTGCCTTAGGCATGCTGCAAGGAGGCATGAGGACTGCAGATGTGGCCAGGGCAATAAATTGCAATGTCTGTACTGTGAGACGCCTAAGACAGCGCTACAGGGAGACAGGACATACAGCTGATTGTCCTTGCAGTGGCAGACCACGTGTAACAACACCTGCAGAGGATCGGTACATCCGAACATCACACCTGCGGGACAGGTACAGGATGGCAACAACAACTGCCCGAGTTACACTAGGAACGCACAATCCCTCCATCAGTGCTCAGACTGTCTGCAATAGGCTGAGAGAAGCAGGACTGAGTGCTTGTAGGCATGTTGTAAGGCAGGTCCTCACCAGACATCACCGGCAACAACGTCGCATATGGGCACAAACCCACTGTCGCTGGACAAGACAGGACTGGCATCTTGCTAGCTGTCACTCAAATTGCGAGGGGCTAAAGCTCATTGGCTAGAACTCGAATTGCTAGGGGGCTGGCCCACGTGGGGGAAAATGTAAGGTAAATGGGGCAGCAGAGCTTTGAGAAAAACAGTTGCTTTCAAATTAGGGATTTCGTGGCTAATTGAGGTAAGACAGTAATTATAGATTATGCATGTATGAACTGCACATTGACACATCCAGCCCAAAGTGGGAAGTTAAAAAAAATACTTAGTAGTTGCCAAAGTTCTGGAGAATGTCTTCAATCGACACACACGACTGATATGTGACATGCAGATGTTAAAAAGAAGACAATACCTTTCTTGTGTGCGCAGAGGGCTGCTGGTATGAACAGGAGTGGGTGGCCCAGAGCGGTCATAAGGCGTGGAACACGGGACATGGGCATCTTGATGCATCCTCTTGAAGGAACCCTGGGAGATGTGGTCTCTCCAACCCACATTCTCACTCATCCCTCTTCCATCTTATGGAAGACAGAGAAAAGAGGGAATTATTTTATGTGACACCGAACTGACAATTGACAAAGTATTTCCTACATTGGTTTAAATGTAATTTCATGAAATTATTTTCTAAAATGTTGTCAGTCGAGGTTGTCTCACCTGTCTGGCTGTCGGAGAGGTACTGCTGAGGGTGGGCTTCAGGGTGGTGGTCTGCTGGCCCTGTGGTGTGGCTGCAGGGGCCTGACAGGGTGGAGGGAGGGGGCAGAGGGGAGGTCGACTCAGACTGGTAGCCTGAGGCATAGCCCCTGCTTTCAGAGGGGGAAGGATGGTAGGGGGAGCAGGGGTAGGCCTGGTGGGGGGTCTGGTAGCCACTGCTGCTGCTGCTGTACTTCAGATCCAGGTGGGAGTGGGCGTGGGAGCGAGACGGCTCTGGGTACGCAGGGTGGCCTGACGGCAGGGGGTCAAAAGTGAAGGCAGGGAGCTCGTGTCCCTGGGGCCCATAGGAAGAAACTGTGGCCCTCCTGTGCCAATAGTCTGCCTCTCTCTCCCTCTCCCATTGGAGCTCTGCCTCCCTGTCCCAATGCAGTGACATCTCCCTGCCTCTTCTCAGTCCCACTGCCTCCCTCTCCCAGTGCATCTCTACCCCTCTGGGCAGCTCAGACTCCCTCCCCCTCCTCAGCCCTGCTTCACGATGCTGCAGCTCTGCCTCTCTGTCCCAGTGGAAGCTCTCTCCTCGCTCCAGCCGCAGGCCGCGGAAGGCTGAGTCCTCCCTCCTGATGAGGCAGTCCCGGCAGGGGCAGCCAGGGGGCGGCAGACCTTCCAGCAGCAGCATGTCGTGGTAGGGGCCGGAGGACTTGGTGTGGTGAGGGTGGTGATGGGTGTGTGAGGGAGGGTGATGGTACGGACCATAGTCATCACTTCTACAGAGCAGGCGCCCGGGAGGAAGGGTGTGGGGGTGAGGGGTCAGCTCCTGGGATGGATAGGGGCACAGAGAGGGGTGATGAGAGGGTCCCTCAGAGCAGGAGCGGTGCAGGTAGTGTGGCGGGCCCTGCTGGCGGTCCCACACCAGGTCAGGGGGAGGCAGGGCCTGATGAGGGTGAGGGTGGGGGCTGTAGTGCTGGCACAGGTCCATATGTGAGGGGACGGTGGCAGGGTTAGCCGAGGGCGGTGCCCCAGGATGACCATTGGTGCCCGGGGCTCTGTCCAGGCAGTAGCTGTTGGGCATGAGGTGGAGTCGGTCACAACCGGGCTTGGCACAGTGCTGGGAGCGGTAGCCCACCCGGCAGGAACAGGAGCGGCCCAACCTCAGGGTACCTGTACGCTCAGAGGGAGAGGACGAGTCCCCGTCATCCAGGATGGCAGTCTCCCTCTCCCTGTCCCGGTCGTCCCTCTCCCCCTCGATGCCCCCCAGCAGGCGCTCCAGCTCCTCCCTCTCGTGCCGAGTGGGGGGCGGGGGCCTTCTGGGCTCTTCTGGACGCTCTGGGTGGGCCGTAGAGTGGGAAGAGTGGCCGGAGTGGCTAGTGTGGCCGGAGTGATTGAGCGAGTCAGAGCTAGGGGAGAGGAGCTGGTTCTGACTCGGCCTCTCCTCACTGGTGCCTGCTGGACTCCCATTGGTGGAGGTCAGAGAGCCTGAACCTGGGCCTGAACGACGTTTCTTTATCTGGGCGTACAGACTGCCATCCACTGGACCCCTGGTGTGGGCTATGTCTGAGAGAGAGTAGAGATTTAACATACTGTACCTTCAGAGTACAGCATCGACAGTATAGCCATAAAGTAATTGCCCAGTGTTTCCATATTTCTATGAAATATGACCTATAATTATTTACAATATGAGTGAAATGGTTTTATTTCCAAATTGTTTAAATTAAGTATCTTAAAGATCAGCTGTGTTGGAATGGTGGGTGTACCCCAACAACAAAATGGTGTGGCCGTATCCCAGTCATAAAAAATATTCACACAAGTAGGCCGCTGATTGGCCAACTCATCCTCCTCAGGGATGTTCCTTGAGGAAATAGCAAGCATTTTTTAAACGGTCTGTTTGCATACAGATGTTCCATTATATTATACAGATACTCCATTGGCCGCTCTAACAATAAAAATAAACGTCTTAAAAAATGGAAGGCAGTCAGGAGGAGGCAATGTTAAGTTGGGACCATTCTAGCCAATGAGAGGGCAGATACATGTGTGTGACCAACCACAACACTCCTTGCTATCCGGGATCCTTGGTATGTCCCTACCCCTCATTGAAGTTGACGTTTAAAATGGTTAAGGTACCAGTTAAGGTCAGGGTTTAGGGATTGGGACGTCCCAAGCATCCTTCATAGCATCCTTCCTTAACAAGCACAACTCTGATATGAAGTAATTTTTTTATTAAAGTTGCCGGGATGTCACGTGCCCTACTTATATCAGTACACTCATAACTACCTAAGCATTACAAAACTTCTATTCAATCAAATAAACCTCACGTAGCAAATAAGCCATTAAATAATATTTTGACCAAATTTGACACTCATTGACCTTTCGCTCGGTGTGAAAAAAAAATGGTGGTGAAAGACAGATTTTGGGCCTAGTTATCCCTCTCTGGCTTGAGATACAAGTTTGAGGCAGGGTTTTTGAAGTGTATAGGACGAGTCAACAACATTATTTGGATATGAGTTAATCAAATATTAACTTTTGAAAGTGACATTTTCACTGGGCAGTTACTTTAAGCTGTATGATTGAGATAGAGCCCACCAGAAATTCAGGGAGGCTTTCTGTACCTTCTAGACTGTCCTGGTAGCGCTGGTTGAAGTTCTCATAGGAGTCCCAGCGCACCACAGGGTCAGCTGTGTTGTAGTCCACTGTGACAGCAGGGTCATTCCTCTGGTACTCACGCCCTGAGGGGATAGTGCATATGATTAGCCATATGATTAAGCACAAGCACATTAATACAAACTGCTATTGTGTTCACTGGTACTGTTACATTGTAAATTCTCCTGAAACGAGAGAGCTGAAGACGAGACACATAGTAAGAACAAACCTTTGATCTTCTCTGGTCCAGAGGAAAAGACAAACTCTACAGTTGCATCCGAGGGAAATCGTTCATCTGAGAAAAGAAATTACCACATCTATCAGGTGCGTTTTAATGTTTTCCTTTACAGTGGCTTGGTTGGTTCAATTGGGCTAATTACTTCCACATAATCCCCTGGTGCTTTTACAATACAGGCCACAACTTTTCAGCTGGAAGTAATTTAACAGAAAGTAAAAACAGGGGAATTAGGAAATTAGTGTGTTCATTATACAATTAAGTAATGAACCCTGAGGGATTCATTTTGACACATCGGTTCAATATAGTAATTTCCACTTCTCTTAACCACCACAATGAACCAACAAGTTTTATTGTTCCACACTGGCTTAACCGTTACTGCCAAGAAGGCCTTGTATTGATAATAAACCCTTTCCATACGTGTATCAAGAAGAGCCTTTCCCTGCCCTCTCCCCAGACCCTCCCGTTCCATACCAGTACAGGCCTCATCCAGCTCCCCCTTGCCGAACCACAGCTGTGCCCCGTGGATGGTGCAGGTGTGGAACTGCAGTCTGAACACTGTGTCCCTCTCTGCACTCTGGGCCCGTCTGTGGTAACACTTCACCTGCAAGGGGAGACAGAGATGTGGGAAGGGAGCAGAACAACAGATGAGATGGAGGAGAGGAGAATCAATCTACTTTCTGAACAGGCATTGGCAAGGCAGTGACTTAACTTGAGAAACAGTGGAATAATCTGTCAGACTGTCTGTCTGACTCAGACTTACCATGATGTCTCCCTTCAGCAGCAATGCAGGCTCAATGGTCACACACAGTCTTCGGCCCCCGGAACCCTGCAAGTCACTGTGGACAACACACAACATATGAATACAAACAGATAGGCGCACACAGACAAGGAAAAGTAAAGGCACATACTGTCCAGTATGTTAGAGCTATGGCTTTTCTGTCAGTTGTGTTGGTTAATAATACTGTAGGACATAAAGTGATGCAGACTCACTATATCCCTGAGGTGTAGACCAGCTGCATGGACTGGTAGATCTTCAGGAAGGGAAAGTAACCTGGGCAACGATAAAGAGAGGCGGTGTTCAGCGTTACACAGTGGAATGTGCTAACTGTCTCTCCCCCTGTCCTTTGTCATACAATTAAAGATAAACACGCCAGTGTGTGGGTGGAGGGTGAACTTGACCATGTGAAAACACTGCTGTCATTCACAGGGCCATATCGCAGAGCCTTGTGCAGAGACATGCACTCATAGACACACACACGCACACCACAGTATACTGTAAACATAGACTCAAAACCGACTCAGCTCCCTGAGGTTGGGGAATGAGTGGTCTTATCTGAGCATGTCAGTCAGGGTGAAAAAATGCGTAGTGCCCCTCGCATGGCCTCACCTCCTTCGCCCTGGAAGTTAGGGAGTGTGGGGATGAGGACCTGGTGGAGGAACAGTGGGTTGCTGTTCATCTTGATCGCCCCAGAGAGGAGCCCCCCAAAGTAGTAGATATACCTGAGAGGGGGGGGGGGGGGTTAGTAAGCCTACATCACTTAAGACAAAAAATAAAAAGATGGGGCTTGCTTGTTGGTTAGTGATACAGACAAAATGTCTGTAGATAGTCCTTACCTGTTTTGGGACGGTTGGAGGGAGGACGAGACTTTATCCTCACAGAACTTCCTCATGGCCAGTGTGCTAAGGGCCTGGTCTGCCCTGCTCAAACACAGAAACACAGAATGAAACAGACACACTGCACAAGAAGAATACATACTTCATAGAGAGAATTATATGACATTTACATAACATTCCCATTATGGGCTCTCTAAGAGCCAGAAGTACATGAATGCAGCAGGCTTGAGCCAAAGAACAAGCCAGTTTCCATTACTACAGCCTTAAACCATGCTCAGTGTGGAAACTGTGGCTTTGGATGCAGGACAGGACACTTACCCTGCAGAGATCTTGCTGTAGTGCATGTAGGCTGCAATAATCACTCCTGTCTTGCCCTTGTTGCCCTGGAAGAGGAAGATCCGTGCCATCAGGACATAAAGTACCAACTGTTTTTAGCCTAAGGCTTGAGGCATTAAACTGATTATTACTGTTGTAAAGATAAGGACTACCCTTATAAGAACATTCTGACCACCAACTTCACAGCGATTTCAACACTTCACAGTGAAAAGATACAAAGATGAGATTACATATTGCCCTTCAATATATCAAAGAGCCTCTGTAAAGTGAATGCAAGTCATCTGGGTAAACTCAGCATTCAGTTTTTTTGTGTTTTCTTTAAAAGCCCCTAAAACAACAAAACAGCCGTTTAAAACCCAGTCAAAAGCAGGCCGAACCCTGACCTTGCAGTGCAAGACTACCACATGCTGGGGGTCGGAGGTCAGCCAGGTCTCCATGGCCTTACACATGGCACAGATCTTGTCCAGGGGAGGGGCATGGAGGTCAGGCCAGCCGAAGTCATGAACCTGGATGTCATGGGAAAATAGTGAGGAAGATAGAAAAACTATGTTACTATAATAAGTCACAGAAAGTGGAACTGATACAGAATTGATACGGAAAATGAAAAAAATTTACACCTTTGGATTCATGCTGGTGATGTCATGACGTCGTTCAGAGAGATTGAAGAGCTGAAAGCAAAATTCATATTTGAGATGAATGATGTGTGTACTCAAGCTACACATATAAAAGCACATATTAGTATTTAGCATTTTATTAAGGTCCCCATTAGCTGCTGCCAAGGCATCCGCTACTCTTCATGGGGTCCAAACAGGAACAAAACAACACAACAACACTGTGTTGTGCCGTGAAGTGTTGTTTTATCTGAATTTACTGTTAGCTTGAGTTACCTGATGTGGAAGAGAGTTCTATGTAGTCATGGCTCTATGTAATACTGTGCGTTTCCCAGCCTCAGTTCTGGACTGTGAAGAGAACCCTGTTGGCATGTCTTGTGGGGTATGTATGGGTGTCTGAGCTGTGTTAGCTGTTTGAACAGACAGTTCGGTGCTTTCAACACGTCAATACCTCTCACGAAGACAAGAAGTGATGCAGTCAATCTCGCCTCTACTTTGAGCCAGGAGAGATTGACATGCATGTTCATGATATTAGCCCTCCGTGTACATTTAAGGGCCAGCTGTGCTGCTCTGTTCTGGGCCAACTGTAATTAGCCTATGTCCTTCTTTACAGCACTTGACCATATAACTGGGCAGTAGTCCAGGTATGATTAAACTAGGGCCTGTAGGACTTGTTTGGTTGATTGTGATGCCAAGAAAGCAAAGCAGCGCTTTATCACTGACAGACCTCTCCCCATCTTAGCAACCGTTGCATCAATATGTTTTGACCATGTCAGTTTACAGTATAGGGTTAAACCAAGCAGTTTAGTCTCCTCAACGTGTTCAATTGCCACATTTTTAATAACAGTATTTAGATGAGGTTTACGGTTTAGCGAGTGATTTGTCCCAAATACAATGCTTTTAGTTTTTGATATATTTAGGACTAACTTATTACCAGCCACTCATTCTAAAACTGACTGCAGCTCTTTGTTAAGCGTTGCAGTGATTTCACTTGCTGTGGTAGCTGATGTGTATAACGTTGAGTCATCAGCATGCATACAGTAGACACACGGGCTTTACTCAAGGCTAGAAAACAGTAAAGGACCAAGACAGCTGCCTTGAGGTATACCACACTCTACCTGGTTTAGGTTAGAAAGGATTCCATTAAAGAAAACCCTCTGTGTTCTATTAGACAGGTCCAAGATATGGCAGAGGATGTAAAGCCATAACACATACGTATTTTCAGCATCCGACTATGATTGATAATGTCAAAAGCTGCACTGAAGTCTAACACAATATTCTTATTATCAATTTGTTTCAACCAATCATCAGTCATTTATGTCAGTGCTGTACATGTTGAGTGCCCTTCCCTATAAGCATGCTGGAAGTCTGTTGTTAATTTGTTTACTGTGAAATAGCATTGTATCTGGGCAAACACCATTTTTTTTCGAAAGTTCACTAAGAGTCGGTAGCAGGCTGATTGGTCGGCTGTTTGAATCAGTAAAGGGTGCTTTGCTATTCTTGGGTAGTGGAATGACTTTTGCTTCCCTCCAGGCCTGAGGGCACACCATTTCCTGTAGGCTTAGATTGAAGAGATTGCAAATAGGAGTGGAGATATAGTACGCTACTATCCTCATTAATTTTCCATCCTCGTCAGTACCAGGTGGTTTGTCATTATTAATAGACAGCAATAATTTTTTCACCTTTTCCACACTCACTACAGAATTCAAAATGACATTGCTTGTCTTTCATTATTTGGTCAGTTATGCTTGGATATGAATGTTCAGAGTATTTCACATTCTCTGGTCATACGAGTAACATGAATTGGTGCATGAGTCTCTCGCTAGGAGAATATGTGTGTGATGTTAGACAAGGTCTCTGATGCTAAGAGAGAAATGTATTTTCTGGGTGACCTGAACATTGACTGGTTATCATCTAGTTGCCCTCTCAAGAAGAAGCTTCTTACTGTGACTAATGCCTGTAACATGAACCATGTTATCCCTCAGCCAACTAGTGTATTCCAATAGTGTTGGATCTGTGACATCCTCTTGTATTGGTCATATCTTCACTAATGCTGCAGTACTTTGCTCCAAAGCAATATCAGTTCCCATTGGCTGTAGTGATCATAAGATTGTGGCAATAACAAGGAAAGCCAAAGTACCAAAGGCAGAGCCTAAAGTTATTCATAAGAGATCATACAAAATGTTTTCTCGGAACGTTTTTCGAAGATGTTGGTCTGATGTGTATAAGGAGGTGAATCCAGACGCAGCACTTTGAGTTTTTGCACAATTATTCTTGCAAATTGTTGACAAACATTCACCTGTAAAGAAACTATCTGTGGAAATTTACTAAAATGCAATGTAAATGTAAAAAGGAAAGTTGTTTAAATTTCTATTTATTTTCGAAAAAGGCCCTAAATAATTTGTATCAGGACTGTTGAAAAGTATTTAGCATTTAGAAAATACATTGGACTGTAGTTTAGGCCAGTGAAATACAAATGACAAACACTAAAAAGTAACAGAAATACCGCCCATCTCTGTGTGTATTGAATATACAATATTGAAAGAGAAGAACTGCTGTTTTGAATTTGGTCAAGTTTGCATGGAAGAGGTGGAAAAACAATTGCCATCCATCAATAATGATCAGCCACCAGGTAAAATGACTATGTATGTTGATGATTGCACACTCTACACATCAGCACCTACAGCTAGTGAGCCCACTGAAACTCTTAGCAAGGAGTTACAGTCAGTGGCAGAATGGGTAATAAACTGGTCTGAAATACAGTGCATTCGGGAAGTAGTCAGTGCACTCATCTAGATACAATATCCCATAATGACAAAGTGAAAACAGGTTTATACATTTTAGCAAATGTATTTTAAAAAACAAACAGAAATACCTTATTTACATAAGCATTCAGACCCTTTGCTATGAGACTCAAAACTGAGCTCATGTGCATCCTGTTTCCATTGATCATCCTTGAGATGTTTCTACAACTTTATTGGAGTCCACCTCTGGTAAATTCAATTGATTGGACATGATTTGGAAAGGCACACATCTGTATATATGAGGTCCCACAGTTAAACAGTTCATGTCAGAGCAAAAACCAAGCCATGAGGTTGAAGGAATTGTACGCAAAGCTCAGAGACAGGATTTTGTCGAGGCACAGATCTGGGGAAGGGTACCAAAACATTTCTGCAGCATTGCAGGTCCCCAAGAACACAGTGGCCTCCATCATTCTTAAATGGAAGAAGTTTGGAAACACCAAGACTCTTTCTAGAGCTGGCCGCCCGGCCAAATTGAGCAATCGGAGGAGAAGTGCCACTCCTCAGTAAAAGCCACATGACAGCCCAATTGCCAAAAGGCACCTGAAGGACTCTCAGACCATGAGAAATAAAATAAAAATTCTCTGGTCTGATGAAACCACAATTGAACCCTTTGTCCTGAATGCCAAGCGGTCCCATGTGGTCCCATGGTGTTTATACTTGCGTACTATTGTTTGTACAGATGAATGTGGTACCTTCAGGCGTTTGGAAATTGCTCCCAAGGATGAACCAGACTTATGGAGGTCTACAATTTTTTCTGAGGTCTTGGCTGATTTCTTTTGATTTTCCATGATGTCAAGCAAAGAGGCACTGAGTTTGAAGGTAGGCCTTGAAATACATCCACAGGTACACCTCCAATTGACTCAAATGATGTCAATTAGCCTATCAGAAGCTTCTAAAGCCATGGCATAATTTTCAGGAATTTTCTAAGCTGTTTAAAGGCACAGTCAACTTAGTGTATGTAAACTTCTGACCTCCTGGAATTGTGATACAGTGAAATAATCTGTCTGTAAACAATTGTTGGAAAAATGACTTGTGTCATGCACAAAGTAGATGTCCTAACCGACTTGCCAGAACTATAGTTTGTTAACAAGAAATTTGTGGAGTGGTTGAAAAACAAGTTTTAATGACTCCAACCTAAGTGTATGTAAACTTATGACTTTACATTTGCAAAAATGTCTAACCTGTTTTTGCTTTGCCATTATGGGGTATTGTGTGTAGATTGATGAGTGATTTTTTAAAATTTTAATCCATTTTAGAATAAGGCTGTAAAGTAACAAAATGTAGAAAAAGTCAAGGGGTCTGAATACTTTCCGAATGCACTGTATTAACATTCTGATCATATATTATTTTTAAATGGTCTGAGAAGAACAACAATGGCAGGGCAATTCAAGAATAACCAATATGCAGTGATAATGTATTGAGCCTACTGCACAAACCTCATTGCTACAGTACTGTTTTTAATAGGTTAATGTTGCATAGGCATACGGCTTTTAAGTCATGTTTAAAAAATATTCTGCCTCCATTTTGATTCAGAAAGTGATCTCGGCTCAGAAAAGGTTTGTGACCACTTCTTTACAGGAATATGATTCTGAATACATAAAGCAACACCTCCCCCATTGGCATTCCTGTCTCTTTTATAGATGTTATAACCATGTATTTCTATCACTGTATCATCAAAGGAATTATCTAAGTGAGTTTCTGAGATAGCCAGTATATGAATGTTATCTGATGTCTGTAAGTTATCGATTTCATGAACCTTGTTTCTCAGGCTACGTATGTTCATGTGGGCTATTTTTAACCTTTTTCTGGGTTGCTTTTCTGGGTGGCTATGAAAGCACATATGAAAGCATCACGGAGTGTATGGCTACGTTCCAAAATCCATACCAGCCTACCACTTAATAATACATGCCCAACACAATCCTTCATTTGGAGTGGTATGATAGTAGCGTAGATATTTGAACCCAGCCCATGTCGACAGCGGCAGCATATAATGTACTCACCAGGAACTTGTCCTGGTGCTTGGACCTGAGCATGGCGGTCACCTCCTTGAGGTTGAGACGGTAGCGCTGCTCGTCCAGCAGAGGGGGGAAGAACACGGAGATAATCCTCTCGGTGATGTAGGTCAGGTCAAAGTCATAGTGGCCCTCCATGACTCTTTCCATCACACGGTCCACACTGAAACTCCTGACCAGAGGAAAAACGCAAGGGGTTATGAGGTGGTCTACAGATTGATGTCGTGTTACTCCATTGAGCTCTAAAACAGAAACACTGAAACCTTTCATTTGCAGCCTCCCTTACATTAACTCAGCGTTTCCCAAACTAGGGGTCGCGACCCCATGTGGTGTAGCCTGATTTGAAAATGGGGTCGAGAGAAAAATAGGAGGAAGTGTAGTTGGATAATGAGAGGAGGTGTAGAATAAAAAGAGGGAATGAAGGAGGAGTGATAAAAAGGGAGAGACTGGGAAAGAGAAGAAGAGAATGAAGAGGAGGAGATAGGAGTCAGTGTGAGATCCTCCTCTTAATCATCCAGTACCTCCTCCTTTTCATCATCCTCCTCTTCCTTCTTCTCCTCCTCCTCCAGAGAGAGACATGTTAAATAATGAATTTAATTAGGTTATCATACATAGGGAGCTGTGTTACCTGGGGAGGATGGTTCTCTGTTTGGTGTAAGTCAGAGACTTTGTGGAACCCTGAAGACAGAGAGAAATTCAATTAGAACCATTTCTCACACTCACGAGAAGAACAGCATGAACATTCATTTGTGGGAAGTGAGAAAAGTGTGTCTGGAAAAGTCTTCTCACCAGGTGTTGAACGTGTCGGGATGGAGCTGTCCCTCTGCGCTGCTGTAGGCAACAAGGGGAGATATATGGTGATTTAACAAACAGGCTTCCTTCCTGAAGGCCCACCTATACTACTTATTGTAGCAACCTGACTTCTAGACAACACTCTCATCCAAGAACAAACCAAGCCCACTCTACCAGCCAAGGAAAAGAGGGGCATCTGCCATTTTCCAACAGCACTGCAGATTTATGGATGGTTACAGCTTGTTGTTTATATCATAAAGTGAAGGAATGAAATACTATTTAAAGAATGAGAGACAGAGGGTCAACTTACCAGATCAGATGGAGCTGGGATGCATGCTGTGGTCACCTGAAACAGAACAACAGACCATTTTTCCAACGAGAAACATGATCGAACCAAAACAGACAGTCAAACATACACATTACACGTTCTGAGGCTATCCGCTTAGTCTCGCTTTCCGCCGTCAGTTTTTTTTCTTCTTGTATTTTTCTCCAGGAAAGAGGGAAGGGAGTGGTGAGGCTGGCGAGGCCGGGGAAGATGGGCCAGAGGAAATGCTCCCTCAGACAGACGGAGAGATAAAGAGAGAGAGAAAAACACATCTAAGCCAGATACGAGAGCCCTGTCATCCCATGAAGACATGATTACAGTAGAAATACCAGGACAAGGGGAGTATGGTATGCAAGTCCCAACCTTCTCTGGGGGCGCTTGGTGGGACGGTCTGAGAAAAACCAGAGGTTGCATAATTTATCTTGCTAACCCACTCCATCTTGGTGTCACTCACACAATGGCACAGTTGGTAGCCAGGGAGCATGTGCACATAATCATGTTGGTCATGTTCACACTGATTCATATAAACACAAAGCACTACAAAGTACAACTAATATGCTGGTTTAAAGCATTTATTAGAAACATTTGCTTTGACAACACTACAGCCTTTGCTGTCTCGTACGCATGCACACACACACACCCACACAATGTAATTTCCCATGTGCAATGGTCTGCAGATCGTGAACCCAGACCTATGTTCCGGAGCAAGTGGAAGGAAGCACTGCTAGATTTGAGGTAGGGTTGAGGACCACAGTCATGCTTACATAATGGCCAAGCACACTGCGGGCCAGAGTATGTCCTAGCATTTCCACTCCCCAACCCTGTTACGCCTGTTTGTTTGGCCACAGGAAAGGGCAAAGGCTTGTATAACTCATTGTGTACAGAGGGAAGTGACAGACCCCTTGGGTGGGAGTATGTTTGTGTTTGAGTGTGTGTGAGACAGATATAGCTAGTGTGCTTGTGTGCATTTCTAAGAAAATGTTTGGGCCTCAAACCTCTCCACCTCATACAGTAGGTGGCTATAGGCTAAGCAGGGTGATGTCAGCAGACAATGTGCTGTACTGAGACACATGACTACATCACAGAGCTTGTTTCTGATTGATTACAATAAAGTTCATGGAACCACCACTGCTTTATTCTGTCAAGCAGTGGAACAATTTGTCCCCATGACGGATAATACTTTTGTTCTTTAAGAATCATAGCAGATCTTATCTTGTGTCCTGACTGCCAGTTGGGCTTGTGAAACTGAGACCACATAACTATGAAAACAATAACAAGAACCACATTAAAAGGATGTATTAGGGTACTGCTGCTAACACAAGAACAACATGGCATTGCATTGTTTGCTGTTTGGGGTTTTAGGCTGGGTTTCTGTATAGCACGTTGTGACATCTGCTGATGTAAAAAGGGGTTTATAAATACATTTGATTGATTGATTGATGGCCAGGAGGTGAACCAGACAGCACACTGTCCACTGTCTTTCTGTCCAACTGTCTCTCTCCTCTGCCTCTAACCAATTCTCTCCGGCCACATCCTCTCTTTCCCTCGTTCTCTTCCAAACTGACTCTCTCTCCCTCTCTCTAACATTTTCTTTCTCCAATAATCCCTCTATCCAGCATTCTCCCTCCCTCCTCTCTTTTCCCCTCTCACTCCCTGTCAAACTTTCCCTCTCTCCAGCAGCATTCACCCTCTCTCTCTCTCTCCCGGCCTGCTGCCCTCCCCTCTCAGAGCGAGCGATGGGGCCTGCAGCAGGGGAGCATTACTCCAGAACAAACACACCAGATTCCATCTCCTGGGCCAACACTTACGCACGCGCTTCCTTCAAGTGCTCTCCCCCTCCCCTCTCCCTCACTCCCGCTCTCCCTCCATGTACCTCTCCCACTATATCACTCTCCAAACAGGCCCAGCTGGTAAGGCTCATGGTGCTAACCCCTCTCTGCCTCTTCTAGATGGGCCACTGGTCCAACCAATGTCCTTGATCCATTAAAGCCAGGGACCATGGCTAATGCACTCACTGTGAGTGCATCTCTTCAGTGCTATGCAAGACTAGCTATGGGAGAGATAACTGATGATGAGGTAGCATTACTGGTATGTTATACGTATGAGTACGTGAGTGTGTGTGTATAGGGGGAATCCTAGGGTGCATAAGAGAACAAAGGGGGTCTGCTTCATGTCCACTGACACCAGCAGGTGTTTCTGTAAGTGGAGTGGAGAACAGGGGAGGAGACAGGGAGGAGTAATGGGGATACGAACATCATGTAAACAATATCATTAGTGAGCAGAACTGGGGCCAATTGGACTTCATCAACTGTGATTCGGCCCCACCCCAATGATAATTAATTCAGCCTTTCTCTGTCAAGTCCGATTCGTGTTTTGTTCAAGAGTTGAGTCTCTCAACAGTCTCTTTTAATTCCATCACTAAACAGAGTTCGAAAACAGTTTTTGAAAACTGACAATGAGCATGCTAAGGCTGTATGTGTAACCATAGAAACTTCACTGGATTTGTACACTTTGTATCCGCCATAACTCTGTTGTAACCCTGTTCCACATTGAGTCACAAAACCTCATGACATATCAAAACAGACTGCGGTCTAATAGAGTGGTGATTGAAACTCACAACAATATTCTGGTTGTCTAATCACCAGCCCCAACCATCTGGTTCTTCTCAGCTTTCAATTAGCATAGGAGAAAATCACACACAGAAATGGCATTTCTATGACTTCACTGACATGGTATGCACATTCGTAAATATGATTAGGAACACCTCAGAACAGCCTCAATTCATCGGGAATGGTGTCGAATGCGTTCCACTGGGATGCTGGCCCATGTTGACTCCAATGTTTCCCACAGTTGTGTCAAGTTGGTTGGCTGTTGAGTGTGAAAAACAGCAGTGTTGCAGTTCCTGTCACACTCACTGGCATCTACTACCATACCCCGTTCAAAGGGACTTCCATTTTTTTGTCTTGCCCATTCAGCCTCTGAATGGCACACATACACAATCCATGTCTCAATTGTCTCAAAGCATAAAAATCCTCCTTTAACCTGTCTCCTTCCCTTCATCTACATTGATTGAAGTGGATTTAACAAGTGACATCTATAAAGGATCATACCGTTCACCTGGATTTACCTGTCTAGTCTATGTCATGGAAAGAGCACACTCAGTGTATTTGTCCTTTGTCTTACTGTAACCAATTGTTGTCTTGACATAGCATTTGTCCAAGACAATTATATTTGATGCTTATTAGCCAACTGCTCCCCCTGTGGGACAGCCAATCAGAGGGCAATGATGAAAGGGAAGCCAATCAGAATTGAAAGCTGATGTCAGATGGCCTTGTGCTTTCATCACAAGGGTGTTTTCAGAGGGCTGGTGATGTCATAGTGCCCAACAGGCATGAGGCTGGTTAGTGTCCCTCGGGCAGCTGTCCATTCTCATAGACCCTCCTGATATAGAAGATAGTGGGGTGTGACTAAGGTCAAAGGTTCAAGTCCCAGTGGAGGTACCTGACTGTATATCTCTGAGCTAGGTTTCATTATTCAAACACCCCATCCCCAACCCCCGTTCAATCATTTTTACTACGCTGTCATGAGGAGTCTGAAGCAGACATTTACATTTACATTTAAGTCATTTAGCAGACGCTCTTATCCAGAGCGACTTACAAATTGGTGCATTCACCTTATGATATCCAGTGGAACAACCACTTTACAATAGTGCATCTAACTCTTTTAAGGGGGGGGGGGGGGGGGTTAGAAGGATTACTTTATCCTATCCTAGGTATTCCTTAAAGAGGTGGGGTTTCAGGTGTCTCCGGAAGGTGGTGATTGACTCCGCTGACCTGGCGTCGTGAGGGAGTTTGTTCCACCATTGGGGTGCCAGAGCAGCGAACAGTTTTGACTGGGCTGAGCGGGAACTGTACTTCCTCAGAGGTAGGGAGGCGAGCAGGCCAGAGGTGGATGAACGCAGTGCCCTTGTTTGGGTGTAGGGCCTGATCAGAGCCTGAAGGTACGGAGGTGCCGTTCCCCTCACAGCTCCGTAGGCAAGCACCATGGTCTTGTAGCGGATGCGAGCTTCAACTGGAAGCCAGTGGAGAGAGCGGAGGAGCGGGGTGACGTGAGAGAACTTGGGAAAGTTGAACACCAGACGGGCTGCGGCGTTCTGGATGAGTTGTAGGGGTTTAATGGCACAGGCAGGGAGCCCAGCCAACAGCGAGTTGCAGTAATCCAGACGGGAGATGACAAGTGCCTGGATTAGGACCTGCGCCGCTTCCTGCGTGAGGCAGGGTCGTACTCTGCGAATGTTGTAGAGCATGAACCTACAGGAACGGGTCACCGCCTTGATGTTAGTTGAGAATGACAGGGTGTTGTCCAGGATCACGCCAAGGTTCTTAGCACTCTGGGAGGAGGACACAATGGAGTTGTCAACCGTGATGGCGAGATCATGGAACGGGCAGTCCTTCCCCGGGAGGAAGAGCAGCTCCGTCTTGCCGAGGTTCAGCTTGAGGTGGTGATCCGTCATCCACACTGATATGTCTGCCAGACATGCAGAGATGCGATTCACCACCTGGTTATCAGAGGGGGGAAAGGAGAAGATTAATTGTGTGTCGTCTGCATAGCAATGATAGGAGAGACCATGTGAGGATATGACAGAGCCAAGTGACTTGGTGTATAGCGAGAATAGGAGAGGGCCTAGAACAGAGCCCTGGGGGACACCAGTGGTGAGAGCACGTGGTGCGGAGACAGATTCTCGCCACGCCACCTGGTAGGAGCGACCTGTCAGGTAGGACGCAATCCAAGCGTGGACCTTGCCGGAGATGCCCAGCTCGGAGAGGGTGGAGAGGAGGATCTGATGGTTCACAGTATCAAAGGCAGCCGATAGGTCTAGAAGGATGAGAGCAGAGGAGAGAGAGTTAGCTTTAGCAGTGCGGAGCGCCTCCGTGACACAGAGAAGAGCAGTCTCAGTTGAATGACTAGTCTTGAAACCTGACTGATTTGGATCAAGAAGGTCATTCTGAGAGAGATAGCAGGAGAGCTGGCCAAGGACGGCACGTTCAAGAGTTTTGGAGAGAAAAGAAAGAAGGGATACTGGTCTGTAGTTATTGACATCGGAGGGATCGAGTGTAGGTTTTTTCAGAAGGGGTGCAACTCTCGCTCTCTTGAAGACGGAAGGGACGTAGCCAGCGGTCAAGGATGAGTTGATGAGCGAGGTGAGGTAAGGGAGAAGGTCTCCGGAAATGGTCTGGAGAAGAGAGGAGGGGATAGGGTCAAGCGGGCAGGTTGTTGGGCGGCCGGCCGTCACAAGACGCGAGATTTCATCTGGAGAGAGAGGGGAGAAAGAGGTCAAAGCACAGGGTAGGGCAGTGTGAGCAGAACCAGCGGTGTCGTTTGACTTAGCAAACGAGGATCGGATGTCGTCGACCTTCTTTTCAAAATGGTTGACGAAGTCATCCGCAGAGAGGGAGGAGGGGGGAGGAGGGGGAGGAGGATTCAGGAGGGAGGAGAAGGTGGCAAAGAGCTTCCTAGGGTTAGAGGCAGATGCTTGGAATTTAGAGTGGTAGAAATTGGCTTTAGCAGCAGAGACAGAAGAGGAGAATGTAGAGAGGAGGGAGTGAAAGGATGCCAGGTCCGCAGGGAGGCGAGTTTTCCTCCATTTCCGCTCGGCTGCCCGGAGCCCTGTTCTGTGAGCTCGCAATGAGTCGTCGAGCCACGGAGCAGGAGGGGAGGACCGAGCCGGCCTGGAGGATAGGGGACATAGAGAGTCAAAGGATGCAGAAAGGGAGGAGAGGAGGGTTGAGGAGGCAGAATCAGGAGATAGGTTGGAGAAGGTTTGAGCAGAGGGAAGAGATGATAGGATGGAAGAGGAGAGAGTAGCGGGGGAGAGAGAGCGAAGGTTGGGACGGCGCGATACCATCCGAGTAGGGGCAGTGTGGGAAGTGTTGGATGAGAGCGAGAGGGAAAAGGATACAAGGTAGTGGTCGGAGACTTGGAGGGGAGTTGCAATGAGATTAGTGGAAGAACAGCATCTAGTAAAGATGAGGTCAAGCGTATTGCCTGCCTTGTGAGTAGGGGGGGAAGGTGAGAGGGTGAGGTCAAAAGAGGAGAGGAGTGGAAAGAAGGAGGCAGAGAGGAATGAGTCAAAGGTAGACGTGGGGAGGTTAAAGTCACCCAGAACTGTGAGAGGTGAGCCATCCTCAGGAAAGGAACTTATCAGGGCGTCAAGCTCATTGATGAACTCTCCAAGGGAACCTGGAGGGCGATAAATGATAAGGATGTTAAGCTTGAAAGGGCTGGTAACTGTGACAGCATGGAATTCAAAGGAGGCGATAGACAGATGGGTCAGGGGAGAAAGAGAAAATGTCCACTTGGGAGAGATGAGGATCCCAGTGCCACCACCCCGCTGACCAGAAGCTCTCGGGGTGTGCGAGAACACGTGGGCAGACGAGGAGAGAGCAGTAGGAGTAGCAGTGTTATCATTGGTAATCCATGTTTCCGTCAGTGCCAAGAAGTCGAGGGACTGGAGGGAAGCATAGGCTGAGATGAACTCTGCCTTGTTGGCCGCAGATCGGCAGTTCCAGAGGCTGCCTGAGACCTGGAACTCCACGTGGGTCGTGCGCGCTGGTACCACCAGGTTAGAGTAGCAGCGGCCACGCGGTGTGAAGCGTTTGTATGGTCTGTGCAGAGAGGAGAGAACAGGGATAGACAGACACATAGTTGACAGGCTACAGAAGAGGCTACGCTAATGCAAAGGAGATTGGAATGACAAGTGGACTACACGTCTCGAATGTTCAGAAAGTTAAGCTTACGTTGCAAAAAATCTTATTGACTAAAATGATATAGTACTGCTGGCTGGTGAAATAGGCTAGCTAGCAGTGGCTGCGTTGTTGACTTTGTTTGAAAGTGTAGCTGGCTAGGTAACCTCGACAATTACTCTAGACTACACAATTATCTTGGATACAAAGACAGCTATGTAGCCAGCTAAGATCAAACAAATCAAACTGTTGTACTGTAATGAAATGAAATGTAATACTACCTGTGGAGCGAAGCGGAATGCAACTACTCGCTCCAACCCGGAAGTGCGTATCGTAGAGGGAGAGGCAATAGAAGTGTTGTTTCTTGTATTATTGTCTTTTGTGTCTTTAGAGGACTGCTTCACCTTAATGTCCCCTTTCCCTTTTCTTCTTCAGACCTAATGCCCCTTAATCATTGCAAGGTGTGCTGTCTCTGAGAGTCCCTGAAAGTGAATCATGCGAGAAAACGAGCTAACGTTGGGGGCCTCGAATGCCAGGACAGAGATAAACTGCTGTAGGGAATGATCTCTTTATCCATCTGGCTTAAACTCTGTCCATTATATTTGTCTCCCTCTCTATCTCTTTCTTCCTCTCTCTTCCCGTCTCTCTCTCTCTTTCCTTCCCTTTCTCGTTCTCTCTTCCTCGCTCTCTTACTTCGTCTCTTTCTCCCTCTTGACGTTTTCCTTCATTTTCCCCCCTCTTTTCTCATCTCTCTTTCTCTCCATCTCTCTGTATCTCCCTCCCCCATATCACTCTCTCTATCTCTCTCTCGCTCTCTCCATCTCTCTCACCAAACAGCTGAGGGTGGGTACAGAACAGAACAGAACAGATAGGACAGAGGTCACATGTGTCCCTTTTGGTATCTGTAATTACTGTGTGGGACTCCCAGTCATAGAGCCAGAGTCAACAGTGACCACAACAACCCCCCCCCGCCTCCTCCAAGTGCAAGAAGTATTCAAAGAGCAATGCTGGACAAAAATAAACAGTGGTAAATAAACAGAATCGAAAAAATCAGCAATGCGAGATTGTGAGAGATCAACACTGGAAAAATCCCCTGTGAACAAACCAACATGAGCCATTTTTATATTGTGTCTAAATAGTTTCCTCTTCCTCCCTGTTCCCTCTGTTGTTTATTAAAATGGGTTCGTCCTGACCATTCTAGCTAGAGCTAGTCTCTTTTGCTGTCCCACTAATATTGCTGAAATCTGAACAGATACATTCCTCAGATGGCGATGCCTCTTTCTCTTCCTCGAGTTCTAAGAGAAATGTTTTGTGGTAAGGAGTCATTGCCCCATGTACACAGCAACAAACTGACTGCCATGACTCATTATACAATGTATAGTCAGTTCAATGCATGTATGTATCTACAAATGGCAATAACCTGGATGTAATGACTACTGAATACGGCACCAGACACATTACCATGGTCTGCCCTGTAGTGGAGAAAGTGGAAAGACATTCTTGGGATGATAGGGAGACTATGCAGCCTTCAGCGTTGTGCAGTCAGAACAGAGCAAAACAGTGGCCAATTAGCCTGGCTTATTTCCCCCTCTACCAAAGGTCGTCTGGCAGAGTCCCAGACCTGCTAAGTCAGCTGTCACGCTTATGGTTTTAACGCTGATCAGCATCACACTGACTCACTCACAAGTCTGCCCACATTCACAACAAGCCACGCTATCTACCTCGGCAATTACCATGACTCTGTGACGGGGTGGTGACTCAGAGTCCCTAACGATGATGATGAGACACATTCATTCTATTTCTATTGTACACTTCCTGTAGGACATTTCTATATAAACTAATTTAGAGATAAATATATAACAACTGGATTTTAAGATTATTATTTACCAGTGACACATCCCTATTTTTCTGTTATTCTGAGCTTGGGTCTGACAGGAAATAGAAGATGAGCAGAGAGGATGCTAGGTCAGCTCTGTGTTGTTGACAGGGTTAGAAAAACAGTAGAGGTTAACCGGATCTACAGGCCTTCCTCTTACAGTTGTCTGCTGTCCCTCCACCACTTCCTATCTACAGTACTGTACCCCTCCCCCCCACACCTTCAACTGATTTCCCGTAAATTACAACCAATATCCAGCTGGGCGTTACTATTCCTCCCGAAATAGCGGAAATGTCTCTTCCTGCCTTATTGGGTAGCTCATCATGGGCAACATTCCCTGACCCTTAATCCTGGACCCCCTCCCCTATCCCTGGTCTCCCTTCGCTCCCTGTGGACCACATGTTCCACTCCAGCTCACAGATAAGTAGGAACTGTTCTCTCTACAGAGAACAAGCATAAATAAAACACTGTTTTGGCATATTGATGTATTCTTGACGTGGGATCGCTCATGAAAGACAAGAGGTGAGCCAGCTGTAGGTTGTTGACGTCGTGGTTGGATGACTAACCACAACTCCACAAGACAAGTACAAGAGTAGAAGCCATAGGGAGAAGCACACAGACAATTCTTTTTTCTGGTCCCCCTCTTTTCCAGGAAATGCTTTATTCTGGGAAGAGGAGACCAGGGTTTTTTCCCAAGGGAGCATTGACAGTAACTTACGGGACAGTTTGTCACCAGGCTCATGGCAACACTTGTCTGTAAAAGGTTGTAAATTCAGTCATAATGAGAGCACAATGGTTCACAGATGGCTAGTGAATTAGGATGTCTCCAGATGCATGGTAGAAACTACGTGACTTAAACTCTTAAATGAGGAACTGAGTTGTTACATACCCTACTCAGACATTTAGGGTTAATGTGAAGATCAGCCAAAGGTCTTGTTCAGAGGTGGAAGTAACAAATTACAAATACTCTTGTTACTGTAATTGAGTTGCTTTCCAAGTAGTTACTTTTTTGGGGTATTTTTCAATGTCAGTAACTGTACTTTTACTTACACTGTAAGTATGTTTTGAAGTATTGTACTCTGCTACCTTTCTAAAACCATCTGTTACAGAGCACAATTTTGTAGGCTATACGTAATAGTAGATCATAATGGCATGGAAGGTTTGCGGAGCCATAAAACTGCTCATGTTGTTTAGTCAGTGACCAATCAAATCAAATTTCACGCATCACGCCAAAACAGGCCAATCAAATCAAATCAAACGTTATTTGTCAGATGTGCCGACTACAACAAGTGTAGACCTTACCGTGAAATGCTTACTTACAAGCCCTTAACCAACAGTGCAGTTCAAGAACGAGTTAAAAAAATATTTACCAAATAAACTAATGTAAACAATAATAAAAGTAACACAATAAAATAACAATAACGAGACTATATACAGGGGGTACCGGTACCGAGTCAATGTGCAGGGGTACAAGTTAGTCGAGGTAATTTGTACATGGAGGTAGGGGTGAAGTGACTATGCATAGATAATAAACAGTGAGGAACAGCAGTGTACAAAACAAATGGAGGGGGGGGGTCAATGTAAATAGTGCGATGGCCATTTGATTAATTGTTCAGCAGTCTAATGGCTTGGAGGTAGAAGCTGTTGAGGAGCCTTTTGGTCCTAGACTTGGTGCTCCGGTACCGCTTGCCGCTTGCCGGCCCAGGGGGCACTCTGTTCACAACGTTGACATCAGCAAACCGCTCACCCACACGACGCCATACATGCTGTCTGCCATCTGCCTGGTACAGTTGAAACCGGGATTCATCTGTGAAGAGCACACTTCTCCAGCGTGCCAGTGGCCATCAAAAATGAGCATTTACCACCTGAAGTTGGCTACGATGGCGAACTGCAGTCAAGTCAAGACCCTGGTGAGGGCAACGAGCACACATAAGAGCTGCACTGAAACTTTTTCTGACAGTTTGTGCAGAAATTCTTTGGTTGTGCAAATGTACAATTTCATCAGCTGTCCAGTCCGGGTGGCTGGTCTCAGACGATCCCGCAGGTGAAGAAGTCGGATGTGGAGGTCCTGGGCTGGCGTGGTTACACGTGGTCTGCGGTTGTGAGGCCGGTTGCCAAATTGGTCTGAGGTTGTGAGATCTTTACTATAACTGGGGCTTAAACTTTACATTCAAAACACCTTTATGAAGCCATTCATGACACCTTAATGAGTGTTTAAGTCAAGTGTTTAAGCCTAAAATGTATTATATTAACCTTCATGATTGATGTATTCTTTCAGCATCAGTGTCTCTCACAAGTAATGTTTTGTCTACACATCATTATAATTTTATTGAGTGTGTATGTGAAGTGAGAGAGAACATCAGATGGGTTTGTTCACATTCATTTGTATAAAACCAATCTCTGTGTGTTTCATGAGGTCATGTGACATTCATTTTGCATACATAGATGGAATATTTTTGTCCAATGGGAACCTCCATCAAAGATGACGGTCTACAATAACCTCACCTCAGCACGCGAAAACAAGCGGACCAAGGAACCATCAAACAAGCAAAGATATCTGCCATGATAACATATAAATGTATGTCATTTATTTCTAAAACAGTTATTGTCCATGAACTATGACTATTCTAACAGGTGTTAAAATGTGCTTATGTCTTACAGGCTGAGCCCTACAGAAATAGCCTTCTTGACCGTGATGAGGCCTGTGGTGACGGCAGGTGGCAGCTTTGAACATCTTATAGTCAGAGACCAACAGACATATGGGATGGCTGCTGCCGGTGATCTGATGCTTCCAGCCTCTTATGATGCTTCCAACCTCTTAAGTTTTGTAGCAACAATCAAAACTTAAGAGGCTGGAAGCGTCGTGCAAGATGTCCCTGCCACTCATGAGAGGGTCTCTGAAAGCGCTTTGGAGGAACGAAGGAAGATCCCTAACTTATTGCTGCTGCAATCCTTCTGCCAAAGTTAAACATCTCTTGGACTGGCAAAGCAGATGTCATCGAAGCAGGTAAGATTTCCTCACTCTAATATTTGTCACATTATTTGTTAACCTTAAACGTGTTCCTATGGTGATAAGATACACACGGAGTATACCAAACATTAGGAACACCTTCCTAATATTGAGTTGCACCCCCCTTTTGCCCTCAGAAAAGCCTCAATTCGTCAGGGCATGGACTCTACAGGGTGTCGAAAGCGTTCCACAAGGATGGTGGCCCATTTTGACTCCAATGCTTCAAACAGTTGTGTCAAGTTGGCTGGATGTCCATTGGGTGGTGGACCATTCTTGATACACACAGGAAACTGTTGAGCGAGAAAAACCCAGCAGCGTTGCAGTTCTTGACACAAACCGGTGCACCTGGCACCTACTACCATACCCTGTTCAAAGGCACTTCAATCTTTTGTCTTGCCCAGTTACCCTCTGAATGGCACACATACACAATCCGTCTCAATTGTCTCAAGTCTTAAAAATCATTCTTTAACCTATCTCCCCTTCATCTACACTGATTGAAGTGGATTTAACAAGTGACATCAATAAGGGATCATTGTTTTCACCTGGATTCAAATGGTCAGTCTATGTTAATGGTTCCCAAACTTTTTATAGTCCCGTACCCCTTCAACATTCAACCTCCAGCTGTGTACCCCCTCTAGCACCATGGTCAGCGCACTCTCAAATGTTGTTTTTTTGCCATCATTGTAACACACTATACGATACATTTATTCAACATAAGAATGAGTGTGAGTTTTTGTCACAACCCGGCTCGTGGGAATTGACAAAGAGCTCTTATAGGACGAGGGCACAAATAATAATAATAATAATAAATAATTTTGCTCTTTATTTAACCATCTTACATATAAAACCGTATTGTTCATCGGAAATTGTGAATAACTCACAACAGGTTAATTAATGAGAAGGGTGTGCTTGAAAGGATGCTCATAACTCTTCAATGTTGGGTTGTATTGGAAAGAGTCTCAGTCTTAAGTCATTACCCACACACAGTCTGTGCCTGTATTTAGTTTTCATGCTAGTGAGGGCCGAGAATCTACTCTCACATAGGTACGTGGTTGCAAAGGGCATCAGTGTCTTAACAGCGCGATTTGCCAAGGCAAGATACTCTGGGCGCAAATTTTCACAGAACCGCTTGTTGCAATTTCGATGAGGCTCTCTTGTTCAGATATCGGTAAGTGGAGGCAGGGCATGAAAGGGATAACGAATCCAGTTGTTTGTGTCATCCGTTTCGGGAAAGTACCTGCGTAATTGTGCACCAGACTCACTCAGGTGCTTCGCTATATCACATTTGACATTGTCTGTAAGCTTCATTTGCACACAAAAAATCATACAAAGATGGAAAGACCTGTGTGTTGTCCTTGTTAATGCAGACAGAGAAGAGCTCCAACTTCTTAATCATAGCCTCAATTTTGTCCCGCACATTGAATATAGTTGCGCAGAGTCCCTGTAATCCTAGATTCAGGCGAGAAAAAACATCACTCAGATAGGCCAGTCGTGTGAGAAACTCGTCTGCAAGCGGTCAGACAAGTGATAATACAGATCTGGGCCCGTATCCACAAAGCCTCTCAGAGTAGGAGTGCTGATCTAGGATCAGTTTGACATTTTAGATCATAATGAAGAAGAGTACAAATGTAGGATCTTAATTTGATCACTCATCTGTTGCTGAGAATTTTCCTGCACGGCAGGAAATGCAAACTTGTAGTGCATTCAAGGTTTAAAAAGGCTTCGAAAGTTTGTAATTTCCACTCTAAAATGTCAAACTTGATTTGCACTAACGAAAAATGTATCAACACCTCAAACTATTTCCATTAATTATAATACCCATAATAATTCACATTTCCTCTTGCTGCAGGATTGTTTTCCTGCTGTAGCAAACTGGCTTAATTTAAGATCGTACATCTGTATATGCACAGGTTGGGACCCGCTATGTGGAAACGGGCCCTGGCCTGACACTGACCTGACCATCTGTCGATCTCTCGCTCTCTCTTTCATTCTCAATGACTGTGATAAAGCTCAGGTTATTACACTAGCATAACACAGAGGCTGGTCTTTTTATTGAAATCAGACAGATTTTCGTGGACAATAACTTATAAAACCCTCAGGGCCAGACGGATGTTGTACCATGTGTATTTGGGGTTTGTGTTTGCTCTTCTGTATGTGGTTTCAATAAAACCCCAGGCAGCTTCCTTCGATCTGAGCTTCCTGAATCCCAAGCTTTCATGGGCGAGCCCCTTTAGCCCTCAGCGCTGGCTCATAACGCCAGATAACAGTTGAGATGGCCATGCCCCCGGAGGCTGGCCTGGCCTCTCCCTTCCTGGGCAGGACCGATGGCTATCGCTGCCTGGGCACCGACCACCCCCAGTCAACAGGACAGCCTTAGCTATCATCTCCAAACCCAAACACATCCAGGCCACAAACACAACAATGTGGAAATAATATCCCTCTGACAAAAGTCATTAATTTGAGGAAACGCAGCCAGACCTTTACAATCCACAGGACAAGAGTGGCCTACATACTATTCCAGGTCTACTGCAGACGAGTTTGTGCCCATTCCTAGATAGAAATCATCAAATATGAAAATGATATTGAAAAAACAACTGGCTATGGACTTTTATTGATTTGCTACTTTCCAAACCCACCCCCACTTATCTTCTAATGCTCTCTCGTCAGATGGAAAAGATGCTACGAAGATTGGAAGGCAATCTCTGCCACATGCTTTCTTCCATAATGCATGGCGCCCGCCGCCGCAGTCTGCCAAGTCTCTCCCTGCCCCAGGCCAAAGTTGGCATTCACTCCTCCATCAATGACCCTTTCACATGGAGCAACGTGGGGCTTGGGTGCGGCCGGTCCCCGTTCTGGGAATGGAACAGTGAAGCCTTCACATCAGTGGAAAGAAACTGTAGCCTTCCTTAACCCGCTGCAGCTCAACTCAGAGGTGGCATCTAGCTCATAGGGTAGGGACAGGGAGGACAATTCCAGAGTTGGGCAAGTTACGCAGGAGTGAATCAGTTTGGAGTCTTACCTTTGCCTCGCATTTCTTGTGAGTGGCTGTTTTACACACTGGAACGAGAAGGATGAGAATGGAACAAAGGGAGACAGAGAATGGAGCAATTAGTCAGCTTCCATCATCCAGGTTAATTTTGTGTATTTCATGTAGCATTGTTAAAAACAGGATCTAACTAAGCTGAGCTCCCTAGACAACAATCAGCTTACAGTCAGGAGTTTGTTGGCTCTGAGAGAGACAGCTAGCTAGAGCTGACAGGAGTGCCAGCTGAACAGAATCCTCCATGGAGGAGGGTGGCGAGAGAAGGAGAGAGAGAGAGAAAGCGGGAGAGAGAGACACTCACCTCGACAGAAGGACCCTGTGCTGTCCACACTCTGACGACACACGCCACACTGACGCCTCTTCCTGAAGGTCTTCTCCTTGAAGACATGGGGCTCTTCCTTGCCCGTCTGTCAACACACAGGTACACACACAGTCACAAACTCAGTACTTCGGGAGTAGCACACACACTAGCAGGTTGTTGGCGTGTTTGAGTGAAAGGAGTTTTGCAGTCAGGTTTTGCTTTCCTTATTTCTGCTCCAGAACCTCTGGATGGTTGGTCCTATAACGGAGGTAATCTTCTAGTAACACGCCCATGATCCTACTTTGTTTCCCAACATGAAATTGGCTTTGAACATGAGACTGCAGGGGTATGGGAGTTACACGTTTCATGGCATGTTAACTAAGCCAATGTAAACAAATGGTTGCTCTGCTCTTACACACAGACACACATTCACACACTCTCTCCCTATCCCGTGAACTAAGGAAAGAAAGGATGGAGAATGTTTGTGGAAAAAATGAAGGCATAGAAACACCCACTCAGATATACTGAGGGCAAATCCACCAGTTAATGTAAGCCCTCAGAAGTGTCCATGCATGGCCGTGTGTCCATGTTCATGTGTGTACAGTACAATCTATCTACTGCCTCAAAGCCTGTCTGTTTTCATTGGTCCGGAAATCAAACTGAAACATATAATGAACCTTTGTTACGGCAGTGTGTGCTTTTCCTCTTCAGTAAAGGGTCTGTTTGCACACTTTTCCATTCTCCTCTCCCGCTATGACTGGGCACTATTTGGACAGCTGGCAGGAGACTGTGCTTACCATGTTCACTACGCAACTGTGTGGACACCCAGGGCTGGCACCCCCCCCCCCCTCTCCCTGCCCACCCATGGCCCCACCTCACCACTGACCCCAAGCATACCAGGCATGACACTAAGCAAGTGTCTCTCTGAAACTTTCTGCCTGTCTGCAGCCATGGAGTGGACCGGGAACAAAGTTTAAATAGAGACACTAATTAACTTCACCGCAAGCCTACTGTTGTGTGTGAGTAAAATATTGTAAGCAGTTTCACACATACTGGGCATGGTTTCACAACATTTTTGCAAAAGACACGATCACTCTGCATTACAGACCACCTGGCAGACAGACAGAGAAACAGACGGACGGACGGACGGACTGCAGCGCCTGCATACCCTGGGATGAGTTCAGAAAAGGTGCAATGTACTGAATGTTGCAGAGATAAAACGCTGACATGACTCCTTACTTTACTTGTCAGAGAGACATTCCAGTCATTGTGAACACTTCACAACATTGTGCAATACTGAACACGGACCTGGATACTGACATAAGCACAAGCAGCCGGCCACAGATGGTAAACACTCAGTTGAAACAATGTGCAAGTTGGGACCTTACGATAACAATAAGGTGTAACAAATGAAAATGTCCCCCATGTGAGACATGTGTCTCATGGATCCTTCTGTATGACATAATAGGAATGATTGGCTCTCTTTGAATAATCATCTGCCAAATGAGAGCTGTGAGGACAGGATGGAGGGAAAGAGAGATGGGGGGGAAAGATAGATAAGGGTATCTAGTGAAACTGCTACACTCTTAGTAAAAAAGGTGCTATGTAGAACCTATTTGCTGTCCCCATAGGATAACCCTTTGAAGAATGCTTTTTGGTTCCAGGTAGAACCCTTGTGGGTTCCATGTAGAACCTTTTCCACAGAGGGTTCTACCCAAAAGGGTTTTACCTGTAACTAAAAAGGGTTTTACCTGTAACTAAAAAGGGTTGTATCTATAACCAAAAGGGTTCTCCTATGGGGACAGCCGGAAACTCCTTTTTCAAAGTGTACACAGCAACTTGAAAACTTAGACTGGTTGAGTTGATTCAAACCAAATATTTTGGTTTTCCCTCCGTCATTACAAAGTTTGTCTGTGGTTTTCATGATTTTTCGCTCTCCAGTCATTGGTTTACATATTTGTTCAAAAACATGCTAACATTCTCCTCATACTGTACTTTATTTATACAAACATTATTTATTATTACAAGTTCGCAATGTTCACCAACAGGCTATATATCCCATTCACCATCATGGCAAAGTATGTCGAAAATGGGCATGCATAACATCTTACCTCGTTAGCCGCCCAAATAGAACTTCAGACTCTGGGTTAAAAAAAAATGCAGACAGTTCTCTGTTACAACCCCTCCTCTCCTAAAAACACCCTTCAAGTACACACCAGTGAGTTGCTACCTCACAAACCTGACTGTTTGTGTAGTCAGTCAGTGTAATGGGACAACCTTTATCGCCAAGTCCCTGTGTCTCCCGTCTGCTCTGGGACAGCCCCCCTTCCCCCACCCCCCCTCATCCCCCAGGCATCAACAGCAGTTCAGCACACAAAAGGGTTCTGTTCTCTTATTTTTATGTCGTCCAGCCCAGAAAACCAGAAGTTCCTTAGTCAAAGAACCGCTTTTTGAAAATAATCCCTCCCTTTCCTTCTCCCTGTCTACCAGAAGCCCCCAGAACAGAAGCGTGATTGAAGGGAGGAGCCAACCCATACACACAGATGCTACACACATCCATCCCTACAGACCCCCTGGATGCTCTGACTCCCTCTTCCCCTCCAAAAATAGGTTGATATTTAGTTTACACAATGATGGTTATTGTGTGGCACTCTCTCTACTGGACTGGACCCACTGACCCCAGGCTAAAGCGAGGCCAAGGGCCCAAGGCAGCTGGGCTATAAAGATACTCCATAAGGGTAGGTCTTCTCTTGGGTTTCCCTTTAGACTCCAATATCTAAACAACTGAAGCTGTATTTGGACTTGAATGTCAACTCCTCTGATGTTGTGGCACACTGGCTGGATGAGGGGCACCAGCAGCTGAGGGAGAAGAGTTGGAGAAGAGCTGCAGAGCAGCTTAGAGTGTTCACTGTTCAGTGCAAGAGCATCATACTTTATGTGCCATCTGATAAAGTTATTACGGTAGCATAATAACATTTGTAATATGCCATCTTCTCTCCACTATGAGTCTTTGTGACTCATATTGTTACAGGGGTTGTTTGTGTATATGTGTGGGTCTGCAGTACAGTCCCCCTCCCTCGATTTAAAGCCAGTGAGTCACAGATGGAGATCAAGTGTGTGTGTGTGTGTGTGTGTGTGTGTGTGTGTGTGTGTGTGTGTGTGTGTGTGTGTGTGTGTGTGTGTGTGTGTGTGTGTGTGTGTGTGTGTGTGTGTGTGTGTGTGTGTGTGTGTGTGTGTGCATAATTGTGTGTGTGTTCTCTCTGTATTCCCCTTCCCTTAATAGAAAGTCTAAAGATGCGGATGTGTGTGTGTCTGTGTTTGAATGTGTGTGCACGTGTTTATGTGTGTGTGGATGTGCACGCGTGTGTGGATGTGCACGTGTTTGTGTGTGTGTGTGTGTGTGTGTGTGTTCTCTGTGCAACCTCCGTCCCTTCCTCCACAGAAGGCCAGTGTGTCTCAAAAGGGTGGGACAGGCAGCGGAGGGAACAGAGACAGCTTGTTCCAGTGGTGAGGTCAGCGCTGCGCCATGACACACTTCCTGTGTAGCCCTCCTCACTGTTTTAACCTCTGGTGGTCAGCCACACTGCTGCTGTCGCTGGCTAGGGTCCTCTCCTCTCACATTCCCAATCCTGATCCTGTTGTTCAGGGGCCGTATTCATATCTCTCAGAGTAGCACTGCTGATATAGGATCAAGTCCCCCCTTTCCATTGTATTCTTATTCATTTTGATCTAAAATGCAAAACTGATCCTAGATAGGTAATCCTACGATGAGACTTGGGCTGGTTCTACTGTGTCTCTGCTCCTTTCTCCCTCAGAGTCTGAATCACAACACTGCTGCTGGAGTGGGCCCTATCTATCAACTGATAAATTACATGCTCAGGTCACTGCAGTACACAGCAGCGCCAGTCTATTAGCAGTAACACGGTTATCACTGCCAAAGGAAAGATTGGACAATGTTATCGTGTTACCTATCCACTGTGGTTTCCCTCATGTTATTGTGTTCAGACCGCAGGGAAGAAACTTTTGACATGGGAATATGATATTGGAGGAGATTGATTGGATGATACATAAAGCACACATCCACGTCTCCCCCTCACACACACACACATTGTACACAACACATGCAAGAAAGCACACACACACTACCTGGTTTACCATCACCACCTGGTTATTAAAATTGACATTTGTCATTAAGTTCACACACCCGCAAACACACACAGTCTTGCATTTCTAACCAATTTAGGACTCCTCACATTTACATACCTTTTTAGGACCAACACACACACACACACTTTCACACACACACACACACACACACACACACACACACACACACACACACACACACACACACACACACACACACACACACCTCTAAGGAGATCAAAATAGACTTTCACAAAATCATAATAATGGTAAAGGATTGGGAAATTGCTATGACGCAGTAATAAACACAGAACACATTTGGGATGGAGAGGCGGGAGGGGAGGGGTGCGCATGGAGTCATATGATCCTTTAACCACTTTCCTTTAAGGCTTTCTGTATCAGACCTGCAAGAATAGTGCACAATTAGCCTGCTATGACATCGGATTATACTGTAATTGGGCAAATAGACTCCACTAAGGCGAGGGTATTCATCTCATAGTAAAACCACAATATTAGTACTCTAGAATTTCAAATGAGTATAGTTTACCAGAGGATGATTACCCTGTGGAAGAGTCTGGAATATCTCATTCAGTCGGACAGATAACCCTGTCCGATTGTGCTGCTGTGTAACTTTCGACTAGTGGGGTGTACTGTCAAAGAACAAGCGAGTTTGGAAAGATGACTAATCCACTAATCTAACCGTGCAAAAACATTTACAGAAAAAGATCATTGTTTATAAAGAAAAAAAGCTAACAGCACTGGAACATTTGACAAGAGACTATAGCTATTGATGTCAGCATGACAACATTTTGAGGGAGATGGCAAGCGCAGCGTGCGCAAATTAATGGGATGAATACTGTTAAAGAGGATGCTTGCACAGTCCCCCACACCCCAATGTAACACTTTGATTCCCTCACGAATTTGCTTTATTTGATTGACCATAAGTAGTACTATGTAATACTAGTCCTACAATAAAAATACATTTCAATAATAATTACTTTTCCATTATTTTCTTACCTTATTCATTTCTTTTTCCTTTAAATCTACGCCTCGAGGCATAGGTCCGAGTTAGACTTTTTAGTTCAAAAGTTCTCTTACATCCCCAAAAAGTCCTCAAAACATAGTTTGCAACTAAAGGTTACCTTGTTTCTGTTAGTCTCCCTCTGCTCTGTCGCTGTGGGTGGAGCCATTAAAGGAAAGGCTATTGTGGAATTGAATGACTGGAATTCCACTCTGTGATTGGTCAGATCTGGGAGGGGAGAGTGAAGAAATTTCCCCAGGATTGGTCAGGATTGGGAATTAGATATGTCATTTCTGGGGGCAAGTCAAAATGGTCCTAACATTGCATGTTAACCATCATTAATTTTCTAAACTGTTATGGTTGTTTTGGTATAATTGTGGTAAGACAATTATAGATCCAAACTTGTAAATACTCTCCAGACACAATCCCGCCAAAAAGGCACCTTGTGTGGTTATGTAGCCCTCTCTGACTCTCTCTCTCTCTCTCTCTCCTCTCTCTCACACACAGGCACGGACACACACACTTTTTAATGCATGCACACAGGTTGCAAGATTAGACATTGGCATAATAAAAGGTGAGCCAAACTCGTGTCATGTTACCAATAGCACAAGAGCTACACCACGTGGGGGGAAGAGAGAGGTGCAACAAGTAGTGTGCAAGTGCGTCAGTTCTGTGGCGTAGCACATTTTCACACAATCCAGAGGTGGTCTTGTGAGTTCCGAATCAACTCCTAGCCCCTATTCCCCAGCCACATCTGTCCATCTGAGAGGATGGGATAGATGGAAGCATTATGTCGATATTTCTACCCAGTCAACTAGAAGCCAAGATGAAACTATTAAATGCCATAATGCTCAAGAGAATAGTCAAAAATACCAATAATCTGTGACCTTGACAGGATTTAGGACTATTCATAAATAGGAGAGTAAACACATTCTTAGAAACATGACTATAATGAATGAGTATATCTGTGTCTGGGACCTACGTTTATCTAACCACTACATCATTGGAGTGTAACTCACAGGAATCCCAGAACAACACATAGGGTAATTCAGTCCAGCCGTAAAAAAGGCCTAAGCGCCATGGAATTTCCGGCTCATGTGAAAACGGAGGGACCGGGGACGTTTATTTGTCTGTAGCTTTTTTCTATTGGAGAGGAGTGGAGGAGAGGGGGAGGGAGGGGCAGGAAGGCCACAGGAGAGTTTAACAAAATACAGGGGTACTTCCTCGAGTTGACAAGATGCTTGGAGTCTGGGACTTGGAGAGGAGGGTAGGGTTGGGGGATAGATGAGGGATGGGGATTTGATTACAGCTGTTGAATTGGCCCTAGAACAAATTTTACTGTCACATTCTCAAATACACATAGACATGGATGGACAACAGGTTGATGTTTATTGTCATGAGTCTTGTCCTGGAGGCAGAACTGAGAGATTTCCCCTTAGATAGCAGCTGCAAAACTGTAAACATTCATGAAAACAAAAATATGTTAGGGATAGGCATTTGGGTTAGCACCGTGGTTAAGGTTAGGGTTAGGTTTCAAATCAGATTTTATGACTTGCAAGCTGCAACCACTCTGCAGAGCTGCCTCTCGAGGAAGATTCATGATGAAAAACGCTAACCTGCGGATGGACATGTCTAGTTATTTACAAAGAAAGATATATGGACAGAGACAACTACAATAGAGAGGGGGGAGCAACAGCGTTTGAACCTCAAATAGGGGGTCGGATAAGCCAGTGTCGAGATCAAATCAGGCAGAACTGCCTCCCATCATTACAACTTTAACTGTGCAGAGATACTGAGAAACTGAGTCCGAGTGAGCCTGACTGATCCTCATCGGTACTGAACATATAGAATGATATCTCATCAGTAAAATACTGCTTTTAGCTTAAGTTCACTAAATACAAAGGATATAACACTTTGGGGAATAGGGGAAATGCATGGAGCAACATGGAGGTAAAGGAAAAAGGTTTTGAGAGTGGGAACATTGGCCAAGAGGAAATGGGGTGGGGGAAAGGGGAGTGAAGGGGGAGCTGTATTGCTTGAGGAATGATTGTGTAAGACAGCGCTAAGCCAAAGGTTGATATGGTACAGCTGTAGAGAGAGAGAGAGAGACTATGAATACATACGCACGAGAGTAAACAAAGCTAGGGTCTCTTTGGGGTTGTATTTATCTTGGTAATATTTACATTCATTTTCCACGAGCGTAATACAATGCTGAATCATATCCCACTTACTTTATGTGCCCTCCCTACTCTCCCTGCCAAATTCCAGCTCATTCCCAAAACATTTCCTACTCTTTCAAAAAACACTCTTTTGCATACAATATTATCTTCAGAGGTTCTGTTATTTAAATGGGTGGGTCTGGGATTTATTGGGGTGGCAGGTTTTTGGAAAAAGGAAAGGCTTTACATTTCCTTTTCCCATTTCTCTACTTTCATCTCATACTCTGCCCCACACACACAAACATTCCTCAAGTACTGGTGACAGTTTTGTTCTAAACCAGAGGAGTCAAGTCTAGTCAAAGCTTCCCTGGGGTTTGACTAAAGTTTGACCACAGATAACAGGAAGTGAGTGAGTTTCCATATGAGTGAGTTTGTGGTTATGTGTGCCAGTGGAACAGTGTGTTTATGTGTATTTGTGTCTGAGTGAGCATTATGGGTCGTAGAGGCTATTTTTACCCTTGATCCGCCACTGCTCTTTTCTGTGTTGGGTGTGTAGAAAATGCCTGTGGAATATGGTCGCTGTAAGGCAGTGCCAGTTTAAAGCGTTGTTGGTTCTTTTAGGAATTCAAACTATTTTCTTTTGACCTTTGAAGGGATGAGTAATCTGAGCCTGCAGAACCGCTGTGTGTTACATCTGTAACAGGTGGAAAAAGAGGAACATCTAGTCATCTATTCCAATCGAGTCACTACAGTGTTATTGTACTCTATCTTCACATTCAAGAGATGGAGAGCTGCCCAGCTCTGGCTTAGGGTGAGGGGATCATAAGCCAATATCACAATGTTCTCTGGTGATCAAGATAGGCTTTGAAAGAGTGAGTACCATATCACGATAGATTCAATCGCCAAGCAGAAATTACACCTCTGGCTTTGATCCCTGTTGTGCATTTGGCTACAGCAAATTGTGTTTTTCTTTTGCTTGCCAAGTAATTGAATACTATAAGCCATTAATGGAGCTTCTCTATGATAACACAGCCAGCCCACTCATAGGATGTACTGTAGCCAGCAGTATAAGAAAGCTGTGACGCATCATGACTCATAGCACATAACCTGTGAGGCTTAAAAACAATCACCAGTATAACCACCACCTTGCCTTTGGCACCCAATAAAAAGCATTGCCATTCTAGCAACAGGAAAACAGGCATCGGCCAGAAGGACACTGTTGTGAAGTGTATTTATTAAGAAGTCAATGATATCTCTTCCATACTTATCTGTTCATGGCGCATTTTTGACATTCACAGCTGCAGCCAAACCAGTCAAAATTAAATCAATTCCTCAGAGGCCACCAATACTGTACATCAGCTCTGTGATAAGTAAATAATCATTTAAATGAATAGCTTGAGAGCATGAAAAGAGGATGATCCATTCTGACTGCAGACTCCAGTTCCCACACCCATACTGACGGTCAGCTGGATGCAATAGACTGACGTCGTCCAGGGGGCTAAGCATTCCCACGCTCCACAGCATGTGCTGTAACCATGGAGACTTACAATAACACTCATGTACCCAAACAGGGTTCCAATTATACACAGACTCTTGGGGGTGCCCGACGTCTCTTTCTTTGACAATTTCCATTCTGATGAGGGGGCCATGATTTTTTATGGAGGTAGCCATCCCTCCATAGCCCCGTGTAATTCAAACCCTGCACCCAAACTTGGGCACAGACACCACACAACTCAAAGAAACAAGCACGCTAATATACACAGACCAAACACATGCACTCAAATGTATGAGTATATCATGCATGATGTGCAAGGTTTCCTAAAATATAGCTCTTTTGTATTGGACCAGCTGTGGCCCCATTCATAACCCTAGACAAGCCCACCCAGACACTCACCTTGGTCAGCTTCATCTTGACGCTGTTGGACCTCTCTGGACCTCGGCGCTTCAGTGACCCTCTCACCAAGGGCACAGGCTCTGCTTCCTCCCCACAGCAAGGCTCCGCACTCAGGGCGCAACCCATATAGAGATGTGGGCCCTGGTGCTCTCTTTCTCTCCTGTCCTCTCTTTCCCTGTCCCCCGCTCCCTATACTCTACCAGACACTGTTTTCCTGCGTACTTTCAGGCAGCTGTTTTTGTCGGTGGACGCGAGGCCCTTCCCCTTTTCCTGGCTCCCATTCAGCCTCACGCACACTCGCCCAGGGCCAGAGGATATATGTTCTCTCCCTCCTCTCCTTCTGTCTCACACAGACATATGCATCCCCCCATTTCAAATACTCACATATAGACATACAGTACATATATGGTCTCTCTCCTTCGTTCCCTCTCTCCCAGGCACAAATTGTTACCCTCTCTCTTTCCCTCTAACTAACTCTCTTCTCTCATACGCATATACAATACCTCTCTGTTTCTCCCTCCCTCTCTCGCTCTGAAACCGTCTCTGTTTCCTGCTCACACATACACAGTCATTTTGCCAGACATTGCATGTATTGTCTAGAAATGGGTTCACAAAGCAACAAAACCACAATAGTTGCAGTTTGGATGCTCTATAAGACACGGACCTCTTAGCGTGGAGGCAGTCTCCTCTCCCTATGCTACTTACAAACGTGGAACTTGCAACATCAATTCCAAATACTTCCAGCAGAGTTGAAGTGGTCAGAAGTGCTGCTATGGCCATCCATCTACTCTAAACCTCTATCATTTTGTCTAGAGTAGACAAAGTTAACTTACTTTTACCCATTCTCACACTTTGCTACTGCTCCCAAAAGAGGCCCTTTATACTAGAGTGAGAATAACAGTATTATTCTTGCTTTGTTTTTTTCCTCTGTCTTTTCGGTGTTCTTTGTTTATCCTGTTCAGAGTGTTTTGGCTGCTGCATGTGAACTCGCAGGACTTGGAGACCGTACCCCTTAAAAGGAAAATTCTTGATGTGCCTCCAAACCCTGTCTCTCACTCCCTTACTCCACCCCCCTTTTCCTCTCTCTCTCTTTCCCCTCCTACCTCGGTAGACTGAAAACAGCAGTAGGCCAGGCTATGTCTTGTTGTTGTAAATGTGTTGCTCCCTCTAGACGGCCCTTGCAGGTATTCACCCCCAACTCTCTCTCTTCCCCTCCAGTTGTGTCTGTTTCCAGATCCCCGTTTGTGTTTACAACTGAATCCTGCTTTAACCACAGTACAATTAACTCCTTTTAATCAGCTTACAGCCCATATCCTGTGTGGAGCAGACTGATCACAGGGAGAGGGTTTGGATGAAGCTGAGGATCTGTAGCTGGGCTTCCAGACAGTACTGGTTATCAAAGCATACCAGATACAGTGACACATATAACCATACTGAAAAAACACTCACCGTGGGTTTCTATACATTGAAAAATATGACAGAGGAGAGTAAGGACAGACAGAGAGATCATAGAGACCAAATATGGGATGAGAGAAACCCTGAGAGACAAAGTGCGAGGAGAGCGAGAAAGATAGTCACGACCAGAATTATTGTCACACTTCATAAAGATGAGCAAAAAAGACCATATGAGCTACATAATACAAATACTGAGCTATAGTATATTGTATGCAAAAAAAGGGGGCAATTCTATTATTTTATACTAATACAATTGCTCAATATTTGTATTTATTTAAAGGTAATAATAAACAATCTATAAAAGATAGGTGTCAAAATGATTGACACCCCTATTTAAAAAAAATACTTTCCATGATATCTGCGCCTATGGACTGCCCTCTTCAATTCAAACCATAGATTTTCAATGGAGATTGAGAAGGCCATTGCAAAATTTGTACAATAAATTCATGTCAATTTGTTTCCTTATGTCTACTTCTATGCTCCTTTTCAAATTTCAAATGTTGCAAATCAACATCACAGATTTCTGTGATAAAGATTTATTATACTACAATGTACATATATGATATATTAATAAACACTATATTTTACACCGGTTGTCTTTGTGCATTGTTTCAGCGATGTAAATGAATGAGCCACATTCTCAAAGCTAGTATTTTTCAAATGATTATCGGTGTTAAGGGGCACCCTCCTTTAGCCTACCACTTTTTTGTGTCTTTCTACATCCAAACACACATTAGCATGAACTCAAATAGAACATAGTTGTCTGCATATGGTAAACCTACATTTTTTGCCGTTTGACCAAGGACAGATTTGCGCCAAGTGTGGGCATAATCCATAAACAGGAAAGAACAAAACATGGGCCATATCACAGACCACAAGACAAAAAGGGAAAGTAACCAAAATGAAGTGCTGTATATTCAAGTAGAATATGTGGGACTTACCAACATCTTCCCTTTAGGGAGGTTGCTCCTGGTAAAAGGCTAAGTGAAAGCTGGCTATATTTAAAGGGATAGTTCACCCAAATTACAAAATGTACATCATGTCCAAATCATCCTAAAGTATCTAAAGATCGTGTAACTCATTGACGTTACATATACAGTAGATGATTTGGAAATGAAGTGCAAAAATGCTAATATACCAAAGGTACCATTGACTTGTGCCACAAAATCCTAAAAAGTCAAACCAACAAAGCATGGACTGCTTACAGGGTAAGGAAAGCAATACATCATTTGGGTAAACTATCCCTCTAGTGTCTAGGAGTTAGCAAGCCAGGAAGTAAAGGACCAAATATCAATCAATCCTCATGTTAGGATTGGGAATTGTTGTCAGTAGGTAACTTGGGAATTTTTTTTAATATGTTATTTCCCCCGATACAAAGGCCAGATATGAAACGTAGTAGTGTCAAAAGGTTGTAGTTATGGAAAATGGAGGAAACGGGTACCGAACAAGCGATGTGATGGAAATGTGCCAAATAGGAACCATCTTCATGATATTGAGGATACTATTAAGAGTAAAAAAATGTTTTAACAATGTATGCGAATGACAAATAATAGGCGGTTAGGTAGGAAATTGAATAGATTCACATTCAAAAGTGACCAATAAAAGTTGCTTTTGGGAAGAAAGTTCAACTGTGACTCCTCAAAGCTGTGGTGAGCGTATTACCTTGTAAAATTCCTTTAATTCAACCTTGAATTCAGATCTGAGGCAATGTTCCACACATTTCCCATTACTGACCCCCCTTAACCTTGACTGAACACAGCCAGGGGCTTTGTCTCTCCCTCCCAGGATAGGACATCTAGACTTCCCCTGGGGGCGGAGGCGCCTGCATTGGTATCCAGGAATAGACCATATGGGAGACAAGCAGGAAAAGATGCTGGGAAAATGTCAAGAGTTTAACAGTGACTCGGAGCACATGCAGCTGGACCGGCTTCAGGCTACAGTACACTCCTCAGACACACTGGGTCCTGTTCCCTGCTCTCTCCCCCCTCAAAATTACACAGAAATGCCTGTTTACTATCAGCGTTCCAAAGCAGAGAACCCCAAAAAATGCTGTGCTTAATGAGTCCTGTCACACAAGGTTAGAGGTCACAACCTGAGGGTCACACCGGTCAGGGATGTGAAGAAAGAGGTGGTTTGTATAGACAGGATATTACAAGATAAATATTCAAATATCGTATTTTCATCTGTTTGAAGTGAACAAGAGAACCTAAAATGTGACATAAATACACCTAGAAACCGAAACCTGGGTGAATATTGTTTTAAGATGGGAAGTAAGGGGTTAGATTCCACAATCAAAACGGCATAATTTAGCAGTGGCGTACCATTACCCTTGGGGTATAACGAAATAAAAAAATCCTTATATCCATTTTGATCAAGCTCTTCCACTCTTTAAAAGCTCCCCATAATGAGTTATGGGTGACTTGACATTCCCATGGCTTAAAGAACCGTAAGAGTCTGGTTCTACAGTCATGCACGTAACAGATAGAGAAACAGAAACATCCAGAAACATTTAATGAGATCTCCCTCTTCAGTTACATGTGATAGTGGGGTTACATACGACAATGCTGAAACATCCTCTGCATTAAATGCCAGTCAACACTTGGCCCATGGATAAGAGTGAGGGAAGAGCATGCCTCCAAAACATTTATCACACAGCTCATATGATTTTCCATGACATGGTTGCCTTGGCGTTGACCTCCAGGCAGGTCCGGATGAGACAAGGAAGCAGGAAGCCATTGACGGTGTATTGGGAAAGACCCTGGAAAGAAGCAGCTAATGACTGCTATACATGATGATCAGAGGAACACAAACATTGCTTCCCTCATAGTCAAATAAAAAGTTACGGTATGTCAGCAAAGCCCCCTAAAATAAGGAGACTTTGTCTGTTTTCTTTTATTAAAACTCTTGTCTGTCCCTCTTGGACACAGGCGCTCCATCATTAGCATAACCAGGCTTACAGAGCTCAGACAGCTTACATAGTCCAGCATTTAGACTGGTGGTGGGTGGCGACGACGCCCGTAGCAATACATGTTTTCCCAACCCCCACCTTTCAAAATTGTTATAATGATTAAAACTTCAACCTCCAGTCTCTTTTACTTAAAACCAGTCATTATTTCTCTATGTTTAGGTCCAGTCCTGAAGGTGCAGCCAGTCAGCACTGTGGGTGGGTTTCTATTGAAGCAGGTTAGCAGGAAGGGAGCTGTAGTGCAGCTCCAGCCAGGTTGTGGTGCAGAGCAGAGATCTCACTCTTTTGGCATCAAACATCTTCACTTCTTTCATTCCACCTCTGTCTGCATTGTCCTCCATATTGTCATGTGGGTCTGCGTCCATTATAGCAAGGCTGCATACTGTACTTATTCGCTGAGCTCGACCTCTGTACAGAATTGCGGAAAAATGTATGAGTTTTCCATTGAAAAGTCTGAACATCGCTAAAATCTCAATATAGCAGTAAATTCAGTGTCAGCAACCAATCTTTACCTTTTTTATTTGCCTCATCGTCAGCTAAGCTTGAGGAGCTGAAAAAAAAGACACATGTCAATGGAATATGCCCATGGAGAAATGTACTGCTGAATCATGGTTGACAAACTGTCCTCAGTTAGGTGCATTGCTAGAATATCAAACAAACAGGGTAGGGCATCCCTGTTCATATAGTGGGTCCTCATTTAAAAGTTGGATCATACTGCAGCACAGCTTGCAGAATGCTGCGGAATGGTACAGCATGTTACAGTGCATGAGTCATAGTATTTTACTGTCAGACTTTGTTGCCGTTAATGCTTGTTGAAACCACCAGAGGGCATCTTTGAGGGCGTCTTCATGAAGCTTGATGGTGCTTGCTTACTTTCTCAAATAATCGTACAGAGGTCCATGCAGGCCAGACGTTTTGACTGCTATAACCCATCTTAAAAAGCATAGCAAGTTAATTAATTTTGTTGACATGAAGCAACCATAGCCCCAACTACTATAGCACAGAGAAACACATCTTGAAACATGCTATTCTGTTCTTTTAAAATAAACTATCTTAAAACATTAATGTTTTTTTTATGACCTTCCTAAACAAAATATTAATGGATTTCTTTGTGATTGGGTATATTAAATAGATTTGGACTTGTTTCAAGTGCAGTAATATCTAACAATTCACAACAGTACACACAACCTAAAAGTAAAAGAACGGAATTAAGGAATATATAAATATTAGGATGAGAAATGTCAGAGTGGCATAGACTAAAATACAGTAGAATAGAATACAGTATATACATATGAGATGAGTAAAGCAAAAATTTAAAGTGACTAGTGTTCCATTATTCAAGTGGCCAGTGATTTCAAGTCTATGTATATGGGGCAGCAGCCTCTAAGGTGCAGGGTTACGTAACTGGGTGGAAGCTACCTAGTGATGGCTGTTACCGCTGCTCTTTAATTATTTGTTTTTCTTATCTCTTTTTTTGTTTTGTGTATTTTTTTTGTGTATTTAAAATATATATATACATATATATATATATATATATATATATATATATATATTCTTCAAAGTGCATTGTTGGTTAAGGGCTTGTAAGTAAGCATTTCACTGTAAGGTCTACAACCTGTTGTATTCGGCGCATGTGACAAATAACATTTGATTTAACAGTCTGATGACCTTGAGATAGAAGCTGTTTTTTGATGCACCTGTACTATCTTCACCTTCTGGATGATAGCAGGGTGAACAGGCAGTGTTAGGTGAATGGATGATCTACGTGTGTGTGTGTGGTTCCCTCCGTGAAGCATAGAGGAGGTGGTGTGATGGTGCTTTGCTGGTGACACTGATTTATTTAGAATTCAAGGCACACTTAACCAGCATGGCTACCACAGCATTCTGCAGCAATACGCCATCCCTTCTGGTTTGCGCTTAGTGGGACTATCATTTGTTTTTCAACAGGACAATGACCAAACACACATCCAGGCATTGTAAGGGCTATTTGACCAAGAAGGAGAGTAATGGAGTGCTGCATCAGATGACCTGGCCCCCACAATCACCCGACCTCAACCCAAATTGAGATGATTTGGGATGGGTTGGACCGGAGAGTGAAGGAAAAACGGCCAACAATTGCTCAGCATATGTGGGAACTCCAATACTGTTGGAAAAGTATTCCAGGTGAAGCTGGTTGAGAGAATGCCAAGAGAGTTCATAGCTGTCAAAGCAAATGGTGGCTACTTTGAAGAATCTAAAATATATTTGGATTTGTTTAACACTTTTTGGTTACTACATGATTATATATGTGTTATGATGTCATAGTTGAGTCTTCACTATTAATCTACAATGTAGAAAATAGTAAAAATAAAGAAAAACCCTAGAATGAGTAGGTGTGTCCAAACTTTTGACTGGTACTGTACATCTCGCCAACGTCTGCCCGATGTATACATGATACATCAGGCCGATGTAGTATGGAGAGCGTTTGAACATTGGCAAGAAGTCGCTGAGACTTTGGCATTAGATCGCATTTTCCCTTCAGCCGCTGTTTGGATGATGCATGTCAAAATGGCTAAATTATACTGGCATTAATAAAAAGAAAAAAACGATATATACATTTTTGGGTTTATTTATTGTTTTTACCTTATTTCACCAAGTCAGTTAAGAACAAATTCTTATTTACAATGACGGCCTAGGAACAGTTGGCAGAATGACAGATTTTTAGCTTGTCAGCTCGGGGATTCGATCTAGCAACCTTTCGGTTACTGGCCCAATGCTCTAACCAGTAGGCTACCTGACGCCCCAGACATGACTTATAGTAGTGATTGCATACATTTTCGTAATTTTTTTTCTTCATACTTGTCCCTCATGGGAATCGAACTCTCAATCCTGGCGTTGCAAGCGCCATGCTCTACCAACTGAGCTACATGGGACAATAGACTATTAGTGATTTTCTTGTGGGTAAAATGAAGAGAGATGATTCAAGTTCATTTCAAGTTTATTAGGCTATTGCTATACCATCAAGTTCTTAAAATAACTCCAGCACAGAGAAGAGAAAGGAGCCTTGAATAATTAAACAATAAATCAAACGCAACATGTCGGCTAAAGCAACCGAATTCAGGAATTCATTCAACTGTTTTTAATCTTGACTGTACTAAGGACTTTAAAACCTTTTTTGTTAGAACAGACTATATGGGATTGATTATCATTTGTTTGTGAATGATTATTGTATTTGTTGTGTTTACACTGTTTGAAATTGTCCGAAAAAAATAAAATCACACATACTGTAATAAGCACGCAGAGCTTCTCCTACCCTCCTTCTTGATCTCCTTCTTCATGTCATTATCATTACTAGGCAAACATCCATTAATAGATTTCAAGTCTATAAAAATAGAAATCAACTCGGCAAGAGTCTATTGTCCAGCTAATAGCTCATCATAGGTGGATGGCATCTTTTGTATTCAAATGTATTGAACGAATGTATTAATTACAGTCATTTACAATTCTCAGTCTGGAAACGTGTGGAAGCGTTGTTCACAACCTGCTACACTTGTGAAAAACAAGTGTTTGAAAACATGTTTTCAAAATGCCTCCAGCTCACATTGTAAAGTGGTGTGTGACGCGCTGATAACGTGTTGCCTGCACTTGAAAGGTGAATGGGAGGCGCACTTTAATTACCAGTTTAGAAATACAGTTATGCAAATTATTCTATAGACCGATGAGCATGACGGTCAAATGTACTTAGAGACAGAAATTGGGAGCTTTTTGTAGGGTGAATTATGTGGATTATAATAAATTGACATATTTGTAGGGGTTGTTGCATTTGTCATTGTATCTGGACTGCCAGATACAAATTAGTTTTGATCACCAATTAGCTATTATGAGGGTTTTGGCTGGCTATTGTCCAATTTAATGGCTCATCAATGCGTGAACCAAAGTCCATCACTACTGTAAGCCAAGAACTCCAAAAATAAAAACACAGCATCTAGTGGTAGAAATATATTGAATTAGATGTTTTTTTTTACTGTTTCAAAATGCATGTGTTTATTAGGCTACTGTGCAGTGTGACAAAAACCAACCGAATAATGAGATGTTTACTGTAGCCTAGATATACTGTATGCCTAATTCCTTAGATAAGGGAGAGCAGGCCATGTCCTGACTTTCTCAGCGACCTAAAGTACTCATTAAATCTGTCTTTTATGCTTTTTCGGGTTGCATCACTCATGGACAGAAACTTCTGAAACACAGTATTCATGATGAACACTCGGAGGTTCACTGGTAAGCCAAATTTGCCTCGGGATCCATCCCAGTTGGTATTCTGTGTCCACTCATGGTGAGCAGTTCTGGTGTCAGAAGAGGAAGGGGAATGGAAATGTCAGGGTGAACAGACGACCTGACGAAACGGCCACGATTGTTGCCTCTGCTTGTCGGAGGTGGAGTTCCAGAGCTCACAGGTGTGCCTGGCATGGATTGTGACTCCATCTCGTCCCTCACCCTCTTCAACGCGTCATTCTCCGCCTGACTCTCCATATCGCCCGTATCTCTGGAACGGGTAGCACCATAGAAAGAAGCTGGCTATGTCCATTCCGTCTGTTCTCCTTGGTCTCAATGAAACATTTCTGAGATAAACAGATACTTTTTAAAATGGTAACTGTGTTAATGGTGGAGTTTAGGGTGGGGTGATGAGTACTGGCATAGTGTGACTCCAAGTTACAATAGGCCATAAGTATACAGCAGACCTCCCACTGTCCTCACTTTGATTATGCTATAGCACATACTGTAGCTATGATGATTGAGCGATCTCTCTCAAATGCAGACAATGACTCAAAACACATTGCCGCCTGGGTTTGCATTGCAAATGAGGGCATGATCTGGGTCAAGACGCCAGCAGAGTAAGTAGACCTAAAACACTTTTTCACAGCACATTACTCAACACTAGTGAGACTCACCTCGCCTATGGTAGGCCTACAGTATATCTAAAAATATGTTAATGTAGGTCTCCTGATTTAAACCTGATCAAAACTTGATTGGCATCAACTGAAAACATTAATCTGTAACTCTGCCAGGCCTACAAGCAAAGATGAACTGGTGAAGGGCATCAAGACGTATTGGCTTGAGAAAAAAATACATTAATCATCTCAGCAAGGATTTACCCGTGGTCGTGGAGCTGGGGGGGGGGGGGGGGGTGTAACTAAAATGTAGTTGAAACAAACATCTGAGTCTTTATCATAATTTTATTAATGAAAACAAAGATGTTGATGAACAAATATTGTATATGGATATGCGTCTTTCTTTTGGAAATATATAAATCAATCATCTATTATAAGGTTGATTTGATTATTATGTGGGTTATAATAAATGTACATATTTGTTGGGTGTTGATGCATTTTTCATTAGGGCAAATCAGGTCTGTGATATTGATACATTTATAACTTTAGTCTTGTATCAGGTGAAGTGTCCTCACATTTGGTCTGATAATTACACCCTAATCTCCAAAGGGCTCTCTCTCAATTGCTACTTCAATATACAGTACCAGTCAAAAGTTTGGACACAACTACTCATTCAAGGTTATTTATTTTTATTTTTTTACCAGCATCATGAGGAATGCTTTTCCAACAGTCTTGATGGAGTTCCAACATATGTTGAGCAATTGTTGGTTGCTTTTCCTTCACTCTGTGGTCCAACTCATCCCAAACCATCTCATTTGGTTGGAAACAAATCTCAAATTTGTACTCCAGAACTATGGACAGATTTCTACCGGTCTAATGTCCATTGCTCGTGTTTCTTGGCCAAAGCAAGTCTTCTTCTTATTGGTGTTCTTCAGTAGTGGTTTCTTTGCAGCAATTCGACCATGAAGGTCTGATTCACACAGTCTCCTCTGATCAGTTGATGTTGAGATGTGTCTGTTACTTGAACTCTGTGAAGCATTTATTTGGTCTGCAATGTAAGGTGCAGTTAACTCTAATGAACTTATCCTCTGCAGCAGAGGTAACTCTGGGTCTTCCTTTCCTTTGGCGGTCCTCATGAGAGCCAGGTTTCATCATAGTGCTCGATGGTTTTTGCGACTGCACTTGAAGAAACTTCAAGTTTTTGAAATTTTCTGGATTTTTTGACCTTCATGTCTTAAAGTAATGATGGACTGTCGTTTCTCTTTGCTTACTTGAGCTGTTCTTGCCATAATATATACTTGCTCTTTAACCAAATAGGGCTATCTTCTGTATACCACCCCTACCTTGTCACAACACAACCGATGGGCTGAAATGCATTAAGGAAAGAAATTCCACAAATTAACAAGGCACACTTGTTAATTTAAATGCATTCCAGGAGACTACCTCATGAAGCTGGTTGAGAGAATGCCAAGAGTGTGCAAAGCTGTCATCAAGGCAACGGGTGGCTAAATATATTTACATTTGTTTAATATTTTTTGGGTTACTACATGATTCCATGTGTGTTATTTCATAGTTTTGATGTCTTCACTATTATTCTACAAATAGTAAAAATAAAGTAAAACCCTGAAAAGAGTAGTTGTGTCCAAACTTGACTGGTACTGTATCACTCATTCGTTCAAGCATTTTATTTTATAAAATGAAAAAACAAAGGGAGCCTTGAATAATTAAACAATAAATTAACCGCAAACATGAGTCTCGTGTTCATACTCAACCTCTGCGGGCATTTGGAGTTGCCTATACTGTACGCAATTGAGCAAAATAATAGGCTTGCTCCTTATTTATTTAGGCTACATTATTCCACAGCCTAATTGTAGTCTAACCAATATCCTAATCGCGATCCAGTGAAAAGAAAAACCTGACATTGACATCAAGGGTGGATTGCTTCTTTTGTATTCCAATGTATTGGGAAAGGCGGCTAAACCATTTCCACCTGGCCCACAGCATTGTTGCGAACTTACAGTACAGAGCACTTCCACTCCATGCTCCAGCAGATGGTAACATTCTTACAGTACAGAGCACTTCCACTCCATGCTCCAGCAGATGGTAACATTCTTACAGTACAGAGCACTTCCACACCATGCTCCAGCAGATGGTAACATTCTTACAGTACAGTGCACTTCCACTCCATGCTCCAGCAGATGGTAACATTCCGGTAACATTCCACAAGTTATAAATAAAACGAATCAATTAAATAGCTCAGGCCATGAAAATATGTGAAACCTTTTTTTGAGTTGTATTTTATCTGTGCCTAGTAGCCGAGGCTATATGACTGCGCCATCAACTTGTTTATTTAGCAGACGTCACTAGGTGATTATATTCAGTCAACACACACAGTATATTTGACGAATATCATGGAATATAACTGAAGATTTTTTATTTTAACTTAGAATAAAAACCTTAGTGTAACAGTTGAAGTAATATGCTACAGTCCAGTTAGATTCCCTTGATGAAGTGTTTTTTTTTGGGTGCGCATGCAGGACAGAGGAATAGCAATTCTTACACTATTGTTCTAAATTCAATCACCCTCTTCTTCTTCATCCTCATCATTCAGTTCATTCAAATGCAATTGTGAAGTCGTGCACAATTATCAGTTTCTATTTGGTTTATCTCGCCCATTCTTATTTCTTTTTTACCCCGTTTTCTCCCCAATTTCGTGGTATCCAATTGGTAGTTACAGTCTTGTCTCATTGCTGCAACTCCCGTACGGACTCGGGAGAGGCGAAGGTCGAGAGCCGTGCGTCCTCCGAAACACATCCAAACCAAGCCACACTGCTTCTTGACGCAATGGCCACTTAACCCGGAAGCCAGCTGCACCAATGTGTCGGAGGAAACACTGTGCACCTGGTGACCGTGTCAGCGTGCACTGCGCCCGGTCCGCCACAGAAGTCGCTAGTGCGCGATGGGACAAGTACATCCCTGGCGGCCAAACCCTCCCCTAACCCGAACGATGCTGGACCAATTGAGCGGCCGGCTGCGACGGAGCCTGGACTGCGCCATATTGCCCATTTATTGACAGCATTCACTCAGCTAGAGACACATTAGCGCCATGGGACCAACATTTTACAATGTACCCAAAAGCATAATCAGCGCTCTAACACCGTCTTGCGGTGGTCTGGAGCATATGAAGCAGTGGCGCAGGGTAACATACAAATCCACAAATTACCTCAATGTCCTGCGGCATAATCTCAAAACTTTTAATTGAGGAACCACTGTAGGTGTTAGGGGCATGTGGATTGTAGGGTGGGATGACCTCTAACCTGGTGAGCTGTGGGGCTGTGTCACTGCTGGGGGCGACAGGTAGCCCAGCCGAGCCCTCACTGGAGCCCCCAACGGGCATGGTCCTCTTGGCCCAGGCGTTCTCCTTAGGGGGCGGGGCAAGCACCACCTTCAGGGCCTGCCCGTCCTGTCTGGGAGGGGGCAGGGTCACAGGGGAGGAGGGCTCCTCTTCACGACCACTGTCCACCGAGCGCTCGCTCTCCCTGCGCTTGGAGGCTGGCAATGGGACAGGAAGAAGAAAATAGGACTTTATTGTCCAACGTCCACAAATGTCCAACAGGAAATGTGTATTCTCTTATTTTAGACCAACCCTCCCAAAGAAGTCAGCTGAAATCACAACATTACCCTCCAAAGACATCTCAGCGACTACAGTACTGATATAATGGCTGACTGCATTACCCATCATAGCCAGTCAAATTCTCACCTCTGCCAGACTGGCTGCCTGGTTGGGAAGACTCGCTGCCAGTCCGAGAGCGTTCTGCAGGTTGGTCCTCACTACGCCAGCTGGGGTGCCTGAGGGATGACCAGGATCAATGAGTCAAGGATAACATCCTATACATGAAGTTTATTCTTTACTCCATTTCCTCATGTTAGCCTACGCTCTTCTGCCCTTCGTCACATACCTCTCTCTGGGCTTGCGGTCTGGGATCCTGTCCTCTAGCTGTCGCTGCAGTTTCTCCTGTTCCCTCTTCAGCCTCTCCTCGACCTCTCTCTCCTTGGCGGCTGTGTCCACTGGCTTGGCCCCGCCGAAGATGGAGGCAGCCCTGCCTGAGGGGGCAAACGGGGTGTTGCTCTGCTCCACCTCTTTGGGTACGCTACGGGGCTTCAGGATCAACTTGGGCCTCTCGACAGCACCTAAGAATGGCCAAAAAGTACACCCTGGTACAGTGCAGGTTTCACTGTGCCGGTGCACATGAAGAATGAGATGTGTTTTAATATGAAACTTTCTCACCTCTGTCATCCCGACTTTCCTCCCGTCTCTCGTATCGATCACTACCACGGTCACCATAACGATCCCCACTAACCCGGTAGTCATCCCGTCGGTAGCTATCCTGCCGGTAGCTATCCTGTCCTCCCTCATCGCGCCTGTAACCAGTGCCAAATGCCCTGCGACCACCACCACTGCCACCAAAACCACCTGAGGGAAGCGGCAGAAATACTACATTAGTAAGCCTTCTCACTAAAATGCTGAATGTGTATAGGTGTACTGGTGTAAGACCATGACCTCCTCTGTCATCATAGCGATCCCTGAACCTGTCCTGGCCCCCTCCGTAGCGATCATCTCCTCTGGGCCTGTCTGACTCGTAGCGGTCCCGTGACCCTGGAGCAAACGGCAGACAGAGAGGGGGCGGGGGGGTTTAGGGGGTCAATCTACCCCACATAGAGGACATAAGGTTTCTGACTTGTACTGTACTCACGGTCTCCAAAGGCATCGTCTCTCCGAGGCGGCCCGTCGTCACTCTCTCCTCCACTGGGCCGAGGAGCCCTCCAGTCATCACAGTCTGTCTTGTCTGGGCCAAAGTCTCCCCCGCGGTCCCTGTCCCGGCCACCCATGGAGTGATTATCCCTCCCTGAGAGAGACACAGACGTGTCAGAAAGGAAGTGGAGACAAACTCTTCTGATGCTTAATCAAGTTCATCTGAACTGCGCAAGTGTGTGTAGAATGCACAGCTGCAAAAATGTGTATGGTAGTACTGTAGCTTCAAGATAAGATACACACCTTTGTCATTAGACTGGTCTGCAATGTCCACACGGATTCTTCTATTTCCCAAGTTCTGCATGGAGAAAGAGTAAACATTAAAGGTCCAATGCAGCTGTTTTATCTCAATAATAAATCCTTTCTGGGTAACAAGTACCTTACTGTGATTGTTTTATTTTTTGACCATCTTATCGCACAAAAAACATTTCTCTCAAATTTTGTGCACAAATTTGTTTGTATCCCTGTTAGTGAGCATTTCTCCTTTGCCAAGATAATCCATCAGTTGACAGGTGTGGCATATCAAGAAGCTGATTAAACAGCATGATCATTACACAGGTGCTGGGAACAATAAAAGGCCACTCTCAAATGTGCAGTTGTATCATACAACACAATGCCACAGATGTCTCAATTTGAGGGAGCGTGCAATTGGCATGCTAACTGCAGGAGCGTCCTTCAGAGCTGGCAATACGTCCAACTGGCCTCACAACTGCCTATCACGTGTAACCACGCCAGCCCAGGACTTCCACATCCGGCTTCTTCACCTGCGGGATTGTCTGAGACTAGCCATCCGGACAGCCGATGAAACTGTGGATTTGCACAATCCAACAATTTCTGCAGAAACTGCACAAATTTCTGCAGAAAAAGTCTCAGTGAAGCTCATCCGCGTGCTTGTTGCCCTCACCAGGGTCCTGACTTGACTTGGCATCGTAACTGACTTCAGTGGGCAAATACTCACTTTCGATGGCCACTGTCACGCTGGATAAGTGGAGTATTTCTGTCTGTAATAAAGACCTTTTGTGAGGAAAAACTCCCTCGGATTGGCTGAGCCTGGCTCCCAAATGCCTGCGCCCCTGCCAAGTTGTGAAATCCATTTATTTCAATTGACTGATTTCCTTATACAAACTGAAACGCAGTAAAATCATTGAAAATGTTGCATGTTGCATTTATATTTTTGTTCAGTATATATCAATATTTGCCCATAAAAGCTATCCACCAACATTTCTCGCATAATTCATTTTACAGATAAGCAAAGATGCCTCCTTGTCTAGCATACTTTATCGACATTTGGAAAGTTTATCAACAAATGTTCTGTTTCCATCAGGCCTGTAGTGAAATGTTTTATCCAACATGCACTTTACAGGCACACAAAGGTTAGTTTTACACTTAAAACTTCTCTGCGCTACGGATCCCTTTTACGGGATCATTTTCCTAAACAACCGCTGAATTGCAGGGCGCAAAATATTACAAAAAATATTTATAATCATGCAATCACAAGTGAAATATACCAAAACACAGCTTAGCTTGTTGTTAATCCATCTATCGTGTCAGATTTTGAAAATATGCTTTACAGAGAAAGAAATCCAAGCTTTTGTGAGTGTATCAATCAATGCTAGAAAAGCTAGCCCCAAATTAGCATGGTCACGAAAGTCAGAAAAGCAATAAAATTAATCGCTTACCTTTGATAATCTTCAGATGTTTGCACTCACGAGACTCCCAGTTACACAATAAATGTTCTTTTTGTTCGATAAATATAACTTTTATAACAAAAAAACGCCATTTGGGTTGCGCGTTATGTTCAGAAAACTACAGCCTCGTTCCGGTCCTGAAAGCCAGAAGAAAATTCCCAAACGTATCAGATTCAAAAATATTACTAAAAATATTTATAATCATGCAATCACAAGTGAAATATAGCAAAACACAGCTTAGCTTGTTGTTAATCCACCTATCGTGTCAGATCTTGAAAATATGCTTTGCAACGAAAGCAATCTAAGCTTTTGTGAGTGTATCAATCAATGCTAGAACAGTTAGCCTTATATTAGCTTGGTTAGCTTGGTCACGAAAGTCAGAAAAACAATAAAATTAAATCGCTTACCTTTGATAATCTTCGGATGTTTGCACTCACGAGACTCCCAGTTACACAACAAATGTTCTTTTTGTTTGATAAATATTACTTTTATAACAAAAAAACGCCATTTGGGTTGGGCGTTAAGTTCAGAAAACCAAAGCCTCGTTCCGTTCGACGAAAATTCCCAAAAGTATCCGTAATGGTCGTAGAAACATGTCAAATGTTTTTTATAATCAATCCTCAGGTTGTTTTTAACAAACATAATCGATAATATTTCAACCGGACCGTAACCTACTCAATAAGAGAGAAAAAGAAAATGGAGCGCTACCCTCTCGCGCGCAGGAACTAATCTGAGGACACCTGACTACTTTTGAAAAATCTCGCTCATTTTTCCAAATAAAAGCCTGAAACTATGTCTAAAGCCTGGTCACAGCCTGAGGAAGCTATTGGAAAAGGAATCTGGATGATAACCCTTTAAATGGAAGAAAGACGGGCCAGGAAACACAGATTTAAAAAAAAAAAGAAATCACTTCCGGGTTAGATTTTCTCAGGTTTTCGCCTGCAGAATCAGTTTTGTTATACTCACAGACAATATTTTGACAGTTTTGGAAACTTTGGAGTGTTTTCTATCCTAATCTGTAAATTATATGCATATTCTACGATCTGGACCTGAGAAAGTCAGTTTACCTTGGGAACATTATTAAATTAAATTAAATAAAAAAATCTGACCCCTAGCGTCAAGAGGTTTAATTAAGACATGACTTTGCCGTTGTGCTGTAGAACTTGTATAATCAATTCTATACATTAGTTTATAATGGATTAAGCGTACATTTTCGTTAACTAATTTAGTTAATTATGTTTCAACATTCCTTCCATCTTGGGCCAAAATCAGTTATTTTTTAAGATTGCAAAGAGCAATTTCTCAAGCAAGAATTTTGGTAGGACTGTCTGGGAGTGGTCTAAGGGGGAGGGGAAAATTGAAAACTAGCTGTTATTGGCAGAGGTTTGGAACTCTCTTATTGGCCTATTAACTCATTTACAGCTTGGTGATGTCACCAGGCAGGACAAAACTCCATCCCACCAAAACAGGCTGACATTTCAGGCAGTCTTTTCAAACAGCTCTTACAGAAGAAAGGCATTATAATTTTCACAATATTATTCCAACTGGCATCCAGTGTGGAAATATATATAAAACACATCTGGTTTTTGAATGCATCGGGCCTTTAAAAAACAAATGGATGCCATCTAGTGGCTAAACCTATTGAATGGTGATTTCACTGACTTTTTCCCTTGTAGCTCACTTTGTAAAATTGACTCACCTCTTCGTTTAGACTCAAGGCACTCAGGAGGGATTCCACATCATCAAACTCAGCATAGCCAAAGCCCTTCAGCCTCTCTGGGTTACTGGGCTCTCTAGGAAGACGCACTGCACTGATCTACACAGAGAGAGAAAGAGACAGGGTTCAAACACATACGTCTGGGTTTGGATGAACAAATACTAGCAGCAACTTGACAAATACTTTATAAAAGGGGTATTCAAATCTTACCCTACCGAGGTCCAGACTACTGCTGGTTTTCTGTTCTACCTGATCATTAATTACCACCTGGTGTCCCTGGTCTAAATCAGTCCCTGACTCTAGGGAAATAATTAAAATGAGCAGTGGAACTGGTTTCGAGTTCCAGACTTGATTTTGAGGGCTTTATAATATAATAATATAAAATATGCCATTTAGCAGATTATTTTGTCCAAAGCGAATTACAGTCACGCGTGTATACATTTTACATTCGTTTCATGTTTTTACATTCGTAGTGCACTTACCCCCACACCCCTGAAGAAGTCCTTGATTGAGTCCTCAGTGACGTCGTAGGGCAAGTTGCCCAGGAAGGCGGTGTAAGGGGGACCACGGGGGATACGGGCGCGGTCAACGTTTGGCTCCCGGGCTGAACGGGGTGCTGTGGGCAGGATGGAGCGGTCGATGGCCGGGGCCCTGTACATATCCTCCTCTGTATGCCAGGAGGTGGACACTGGACAGAGAAGGGAGAGAATTGAGAGAGATTGGCGGTTAAAGGGTCCATCTATTTTGGGGATTTTAAGTATGTGGACATACTCGCATTCCAAAATCATGGGGATTAATATAGAGTTGGGTCCCCCCTTTGGTGCTATAACAGCCTCCACTCTTCTGGGAAGGCTATCCACTAGATATTGGAACATTGCTGCGGGGACTTTCTTCCATTCAGCCCCAAGAGCATTAGTGAGGTTGGGCACCGATGTTGGGTGATTAGGCCTGGCTCGCAGTCGGCGTTCCAATTCATCCCAAAGGTTGAGGTAAGGGCACTGTGCAGGCCAGTCAACTTTTTCCACACCGATCTCGACAAACAATTTCTGTATAGACCTCGCTTTGTGCACGGGGGCATTGTCATGCTGAAACAGGAAAGGGCCTTCCCCAAACTGTTGCCACAAAGTTGGAAGCACAGAATCATCTACAATGTCATTGTATGTTGTAGAGTTAAGATTTCCTTTCACTGGAACTAAGGGGCCTAGAAAAACAGCCCCAGACAAATAGTCCTCCTCCACCAAACTTTACAGTTGGCACTACGCATTCGGGCAGGTAGTGTTCTCCTGGCATCAGCCAAAACCAGATTCGTCATTTCAACTACCAGATGGTGAAGCGTAATTCATAACTCCAGAGAACCTGCTTGCACTGCTCTTTTACCTTTATTTAACCAGGAAAAGCCCATTGAGACCCAGAGACTCTTTTCCAAGCGAGACTTGGCTAAGGCTGCAGCAACAATCAATACATACAATTAAAACATGATCCAGCCTAAAAAAAGCATTTACACTCCTCTGTAACTGAGTCTCCCATCAACATTTGAAATTAATTCAGGGGCACTAACATATCCAGATGAAGCATGGATTGTAGACTATTCCATGCCTTTGGTGCACAAGACGAGAAGGCAGTCTAATACTGTAATACTGTATATATCCTGGGGACTTTAAGTAGCACCCACCTAGCAGACCGGGTATGGTAACTGCTGGTGGAGACCAGACTACAGAGGTAAAGAGGGAGTTTACCCAAAAGGGCTTTGTAGATGAACACATACAAATGTAGCTTCCTGCACATATAAAGTGAGGTCCAACCTACCATTTGGTACAAGGTGCAATGGTGGGTGAGTGACTTGGCATTTGTAATAAAGCACAAGGATGCATGATAAACATAGTCCAGTCTCTGTAAAATGGAGGAGGCTGCATGCATATACAACAAGTCACCATAATCAATTACAGAGAGAAAAGTGGCCTGAACAAGCTTCTTTCTAGCCATAAGTGGGAAGCAAGCCTTATTACGAAAATAAAAACCAAATTTCAATGTAAGCTTTGCTACAAGATCATTCATATGAACTTTAAAGGACAACTTGTCATCCGACTATATACCTAGGTATTTGTAGGATGACACTTTTTCAATGGATAAGCCACCAGATGTGACAATACTAACCTTCTCTGGCTGAGTGGGAGCTCTGGTAAAGGTCATGAATTTCGTTTTTTTGTACATTCAAGACCAGTTTGAGACCATAAAGGGAGACCTGCAGTGACTGAAAAGCAGTCTGGAGCTCTTCAACAGCCTGAACCAGAGAAGGAGCACATTTAATATATGACTGTATCATCTGCATATAGATGTAACTTTGCTGGTTGCATCCCTTTTCCCAAATCATTAATAAAATTGAGAACACAGGAGCTAAAGCGAAACCCTGAGGCACACCTCTATTCATCTCAAGAAAGCTAGACTTTTGTCAGTATATACACATTGAGTTCTGTCTCTTCACTGAGACCAATGTTACTGAGCCTAGCTACCAACAATTCATGGTCAACTGAATCAAAGGCCTTTGATAAATCAAAAACAGAGCAGCACAATGTTGCTTTTAATCAAGTGCATTTATGATGTCATTTGCCACTGCTATAGCTGCAGCTGTGGTTCTGTGTCCCGATCTAAAGCCAGACTGAACCCTGCTCACTATGTTAATTTCAATTAAAAAGAAAAAAAGAAAAAGAAAAAAACTGTGTTCACAAGGGATTTATATACTTTGACCAGGATTGGGAGTTTGGAAATACGATGATAGATATTAGCATCTGAGGGATCTCCACCCTTTAGCAGTGGGAGGACATAAACTGATTTACAAATGCTGGGTATGGAATTAGTCAAGAGACTCAAGTTGGAAATGTGAACCAGAGGTTCAGTAATAATACCAGCTGCTATCTTTAAGAGGTAGGGATCCAGGTTGTTTGGACCTGCAGACTTTTTAGTGTCTACTGCCTTTAATGCTTTATAGACCTCAGCATAAGAAACAGGCGCAAAGTTAAAATGGTTCACGAGGGCCTATATCATAGTTGAGTGTAACAGAGCTTACATTAGAGGCCTGGGCCCCACCATTATCAAAAACTGAACCAGCAGATATGAAGTGATTGTTAAAAACCCCTACAAAATCGGCTTTATCCTTCACTTCATTAGAATCCGTCATTAAATGGTCAGGAAGGCCAGAGGAGACATTAGAACCTGCCACTGATTTGATTAGCTTCCAGAACTTAGTAGGGCTGTTTAAGTTCTCTGTGACTGCATTTAGATAGAAATCTGATTTGGACTTCCTGATCAATCCTGTGCATTTATTTCGTAGTGCACTGAAGGAGGCCCAGTCAACAGGAGCATATGTATGTCTAGCTTGAGCCCAAGATACATTTCTCTTTCTAATTAATTCTGCTAAGTCATCTGAAAACCACTGAGTCTAAATTTCTTCACAGGGGCGTGCTTATCACTCTGTCAATATTATGGTAAAGATCATGTAAGAGCGCTTGCTCATCAAACTGTCTAAAATGTCTTGTAAAATATAACAGGGTTTGGCTTTGGTCATTGTTGTATTTCTAACACTAGCTATTGCACAGTGATCACTGACATCATTACAGAATATCCCAGTCCAGTGTATTTGTGAGGGGGTATTCGTTAGAAGAATGTCCAATAGCGTTGATTTGTTAGGTCTTGTATTCGGACTCGGTCTTGTAGGCGCATTGATTAATTGAGCGAGATTCAGAGAGTCACACAGTCCTTTAAAAGAGTCCGATACGGATGTAATCATGACCCAGTTCAAATCTCCTAAAAGAATGAATTCAGAGTCATTTAGCTTGTGTAGGACATCAGAAAGAGAGTTACTTGCATCTCCCGAAGTCGAGGGCAGTCTGTAGCAGCCGAGTACAGTGATGTGGGAGTCCTTGTATACGTTCACTTTAACCTAAAGAAATTCCAAATGTTTGGGTTTGGTAAGCGAGAGAATTTCAAGTGTTAAACTTGGATTTCACATAAATTGCAACCCGTCCTCCTTTACTCATCCAATCCTTTCTAAAAACCGTGTATCATCAATAGAAATCAAATTATTTCTTTAGCCAAGTTTCTGATAAAAACCATTATGTCTGCATTTGCCGTATTGGCACATATTCTAAATCATATCTATTTTTGGAAATAGACTTCTGACAACATGCAAGAGGCCAAAACCTGCTCTGATTTTAAAATCCTAGGCAGTGAGTAGAGATTGCATTGTATCTACCGGCCCAGGGGTTGGTCCCACATTACCAGACATCAACAATAAAAGCATAACAATATATCTCAGTTGCCCAATGCGTGAGGACTTGGCGAGCCAGCACCATTGTCAATAAAACAAGCTGAGTCTTTCGACACAGAATAAAGGTAATTCAAGAGATTGAGATTTTGGAAGTACGCCATCAAGTGAAGGCCCACTTGCGTTAGAGTGGTACAAATGCAATTGCAGAGCGAGAACCTGGTGGTATTGACATGACGGTCTCGTCAGAGTGTTTGCAAATTATAGGGCATAAGGCGAAGATCATTCACTCATCCCATTGATCATTCATCCCATTTAATCCAGGATGTCATTGAGTAAAGAGCAAGTACATTAACAGATACATAATGCCGTTTTTTATAGCTCTTTCAGCACAGGTGTGCAACAACCAGTAGACGTTGTGTAGAATGACGTAGATTTGCCCGCGGTGCATCAGGTTTTCCAATCTGGCAACCGCTTCTCCTATCCTAGCCTTCAGTGCGCACCTGCGCTCGCGTAGCAGGCCTAGTGTGCAGACAAACGCTCCTGACTCAGCAGGCTCCAACTCCAAAAAGGTGTAGGCTACAGTTTGAGCGGCCCGAGGCAGGAAAAAAAGCCTTCTCAAAAAGTACATTTCGTGAAAAAGACAGGGTCATTAATACATAAAAACTCTTAAAACTCTGATCTCAAGGATCAGACATACAAATGGACAGACTGATTGGCTGCTGTGGCGGTGAGCTTTACACCACTCAAGCCGACACTTGGCATTGTGCATGGTGATCTTAGGCTTGTGTGCGGCTGCTCGGCCATGGAAACCCATTTCATGAAGCTCCTGAAGAACAGTTATTGTGCTGGCGTTGCTTCCAGAGGCAGTTTGGAACTCGGTAGTGAGTGTTGCAACCGAGGACAGATGATTTTTACGTGCTATGCACTTCAGCATTCGGCGGTCTAGTTCTGTGAGCTTGTGTGGCAGCTCCTAGACGTAGCTCCTATACGCTTCCACTTCACAAAAACAGCACTTACAGTTGACCGGGACAGCTCTAGCAGGGCAGAAATTTTACAAACTGACTGTTGGAAAGGTAGAATCCTATGACGGTGCCATGTTAAAAGTCACTGAGCTCTTCAGTACGGGCCATTCTACTGCCAATGTTTGTCTATGGCAATTGCATGGCGGTGTGCTAGATTTTATACATCGGTCAGCAACAGGTGTGGCTGAAATAGCCAAATCCACAAATTTGAAGGGGTGTCCACATATATACCCATTGATTCTTTTTTTTCAATCCCCTTTTCTCCCCAATTTTCGTGGTATCCAATCGCTAGTAATTACTATCTTGTCGTCCCGTACGGGCTCGGGGAGAGACGAAGGTCGAAAGCCATGCGTCCTCGGAAGCACAACCCAACCAAGCCGCACTGCTTCTTAACACGATGCAGTGCTCTAGACCACTGCGCCACCCGGGAGGCCCACCCATTGATTCTTAATTAAGAATATACTGTATAAATGTCAATATCGTAATATAATTTTTGCGCTAGTTAGCTGTACCTGTACCAAAACATCCTGACTGTTTGCATCAATGCCTGGTATGGCAACTGCTCGGCCTCCGACTGCAAGGCACTACAGAGGGTAGTGCGTACGACACACTACAGAGGGTAGTGCTTGACGCCATCTGTCAAGCATGGTGGAGGCAATGTGATGGTCTGAAATGCTTTGGTGGTGGTAAAGTGGGATATTTGTACAGGGTAAAATGTAACTTGAAGAAGGAAGGCTATCACTCCATTTTGCAAAGCCATGCCATACCCTGTGGACGGCGCTTAATTGGAGCCAATTTCCTCCTACAACAGGACAATGACCCAAAGCACAGCTCTAAACTATGCAAGAACTACACTGCTCAAAAAAATAAAGGGAACACTTAAACAACACAATGTAACTCCAAGTTAATCACACTTCTGTGAAATCAAACTGTCCACTTAGGAAGCAACACTGATTGACAATAAATTTCACATGCTGTTGTGCAAATGGAATAGACAACAGGTGGAAATTATAGGCAATTAGCAAGACACCCCCAATAAAGGAATGGTTCTGCAGGTGGTGACCACAAACCACTTCTCAGTTCCTATGCTTGCTGGCTGATGTTTTGGTCACTTTTGAATGCTGGCGGTGCTTTCACTCTAGTGGTAGCATGAGACGGAGTCTACAACCCACACAAGTGGCTCAGGTAGTGCAGCTCATCCAGGATGGCACATCAATGCGAGCTGTGGCAAGAAGGTTTGCTGTGTCTGTCAGCGTAGTGTCCAGAGCATGGAGGCGCTACCAGGAGACAGGCCAGTACATCAGGAGACGTGGAGGAGGCCGTAGGAGGGCAACAACCCAGCAGCAGGACCGCTACCTCCGCCTTTGTGCAAGGAGGAGCACTGCCAGAGCCCTGCAAAATGACCTCCAGCAGGCCACAAATGTGCATGTGTCTGTTCAAACGGTCAGAAACAGACTCCATGAGGGTGGTATGAGGGCCCGACGTCCACAGGTGGGGGTTGTGCTTACAGCCCAACACCGTGCAGGACGTTTGGCATTTGCCAGAGAACACCAAGATTGGCAAATTCGCCACTGGCGCCCTGTGCTCTTCACAGATGAAAGCAGGTTCACACTGAGCACATGTGACAGACGTGACAGAGTCTGGAGACGCCGTGGAGAACATTCTGCTGCCTGCAACATCCTACAGCATGACCGATTTGGCGGTGGGTCAGTCATGGTGTGGGGTGGCATTTCTTTGGGGGCCGCACAGCCCTCCATGTGCTCGCCAGAGGTAGCCTGACTGCCATTAGGTACCGAGATGAGATCCTCAGACCCCTTGTGAGACCATATGCTGGTGCGGTTGGCCCTGGGTTCCTCCTAATGCAAGACAATGCTAGACCTCATGTGGCTGGAGTGTGTCAGCAGTTCCTGCAAGAGGAAGGCATTGATGCTGGCCCGCCCGTTCCCCAGACCTGAATCCAATTGAACACATCTGGGACATCATGTCTCGCTCCATCCACCAACGCCACGTTGCACCAGACTGTCCAGGAGTTGGCGGATGCTTTAGTCCAGGTCTGGGAGGAGATCCCTCAGGAGACCATCCGCCACCTCATCAGGAGCATGCCCAGGCGTTGTAGGGAGGTCATACAGGCACGTGGAGGCCACACACACTACTGAGCCTCATTTTGACTTGTTTTAAGGACATTACATCAAAGTTGGATTAGCCTGTAGTGTGGTTTTCCACTTTCATTTTGAGTGTGACTCCAAATCCAGACCTCCATGGGTTGATAAATTTGATTTCCATTGATAATTTTTCTGTGATTTTGTTGTCAGCACATTCAACTATGTAAAGAAAAAAGTATTTAATAAGAATATTTCATTCATTCAGATCTAGGATGTGTTATTTTAGTGTTCCCTTTATTTTTTTGAGCAGTGTATTTAGGAAAGAAGCACTCAGCTGGTATTCTGTCTATAATGGAGTGGACAGCACTGTCACCGGATCTCAACCCTATTGAGCTGTTGTGGGAGCAGCTTGACCGTATGGCACGTAAGAAGTGCTCATCAAGCCAATTCAACTTGTGGGTGGTGCTTCAGGAAGCATGGGGTGAAATCTCTTCAGATTACCTCAACAAATTGACAACTACAGTGCCTTGCAAAAGTACTTATCCCCCTTGGCATTTTTCCTATTTTGTTGCATTACAACCTGTAATTTAAATGGATTTTAATTTATATATCATGTAATGGACATACACAAAATAGACCAAATTGGTGAAGTGACATTTAAAAAAAATAAAAAAATAATAAAAAGGAAAAGTGGTGCGTGCATATGCATTTGCTATGAAGCCCCTAAATAAGATCTGGTGCAACCGATTACCTTCAGAAGTCACATAATTAGTTAAATAAAGTCCACCTGTGTGCAATCTAAGTGTCACATGATCTCAATATATATACACACCTGTTCTGAAAGGCCCCAGAGTCTGCAACACCAAGCAAGTGGCACCATGAAAACCAAGGAGCTCTCCAAACAGGTCAGGCACAAAGTTGTGGATAAGTACAGACAAGGTTTGGATTTTAAAAAAATATCCAAAACTTTGAACATCCCACGGAGCACCACTAAATCCATTATTAAAATATGAAAAGATATGGCACCACAACAAACCTGCCAAGAGAGGGCCGCCCACCAAAACTCACAGCCCAGGCAAGGAGGGCATTAATCAGAGAGGCAACAAAGAGACCAAAGATAACCCTGAAGGAGCTGCAAAGCTCCACAGCAGAGATCGGAGTATCTGTCCATAGGACCACTTTAAGCCGTACACTCCACAGAGCTGGGCTTTACGGGAAGAGTGGCTAGAAAAAAGCCATTGCTTGAAAAAAAAAATGCGCAAACATGTTTGGTGTTCGCCAAAAGGCATGTGACTCCAAACATATGGAAGAAGGTACTCTGGTCAGATGAGACAAAAATGTAGCTTTTTGGCCATCAAGGAAAACACTATGTCTGCTGCAAACCCAACACCTCTCATCAACCCGAGAACACCATCCCCACAGTGAAGCATGATGGTGGCAGCATCATGTTGTGGGGATGTTTTTCATCGGCAGGGACTGGGAAACTGGTCAGAATTGAAGGAATGATGGATGGTGCTAAATACAGGGAAATTCTTGAGGGAAATCTGTTTCAGTCCTCCAGAGATTTGAGACTGGGATGGAGGTTCACCTTCCAGCAGGACAATGACCCTAAGCATAGTGCTAAAACACTTGTGGTTTAAGGAGAAACATTTAAATGCCTTGGAATGGCCTAGTCCAATTGAGAATCTGTGGTATGACTTAAAGATTGCTGTACACCAGCGGAACCTGTCCAACTTGAAGGAGCTGGAACAATTTTGCCTTGAAGAATGGGCAAAAGTCCCAGTGGTTAGATGTGCCAAGCTTATAGAGACATACCCCAAGAGACTTGCAGCATCTTCAAAGTGGTAGGCATGTTGTGTAAATCAAATGATACAAACCCCCCAAAAATCCATTTTAATTCCAGATTGTAAGGCAACAAAATAGGAAAAATGCCAAGGGGGTGAATATTTTCACAAGCCACTGTAGAATGCCAAAGGTCTGCAAGGCTGTAATTGCTGTAAATGGAGGATTCTTTGACGAAAGCAAAGTTTGAAGGACACAATTATTATTTCAATTAAAAATCATTATTTATGACCTTGTCATCATCTTGACTATATTTCCTATCATTTTGCAACTCATTTCATGTGTTTTCATGGAAAACAAAGACATTTATAAGAGACACCAAACTTTTGAACGGTAGTGTACATATTACCTCAATTAACCGGTGCCCCCGCTCATTGACTCTGTACTGGTATCCCCTGTATATAGCCTCGCTATTGTTATTTTACTGCTGCTATTTTTTACTTAACACACCAAAACTGCATTGTTGGTTAAGGGCTTGTAAGTAAGCATTTCACTGTTGTATTCGGCGCATGTGGCATAAAATTTGATTTGATCTATAATTTTGAACTCATGGATGATGAGAGTCCTTGTACCCATAGCTGTCTATTAATTTAAGAGTAGTTACATTTATCCAGCACCATCCCTTAGCTATTTAACAAAACAGTGCCAGGGTGTCCCTTTTGTTGTTTGTACTGCAAATTGCCTCTAAGGTCACGCTGGCTAGGTACTGTATGTACGGATCCTAACAATAAGACATGTCAGCAGCTGTCGACACGTTGACTATGAATACCAAGCACAGGTGCACTGACACCAGAGGTGAATATCACAAAACAGGATTGGGCCTAAACGAATTACAGTAGCCAACATTATCCTGGTTGAATAAAACACTCAACATATAGGCCTAAACAGGAGAAAATATCTATGGCGATTGTTTATTTTTCTGAAGTATCTCACCCTCTGTTTCCAGGTCATCTGTCTCGTCTGCCCAGCTGCTAGCGGGCTTGGTGGGAGCGTAACTTGTGGGTGCGTTGCCCCCCTTGTCATCAGCAAGGAAGTCAGTCAGAGATAGGGTCTTCACCTTCTTATTCCCCTTCTTCTTAGCTGCTGTGAGTAGAGGAAAACATTTACCATCAAACAGCTCTCTGACACGTCTCTTATAAGACTGACTGTGATGGGGAAATTGTATTACTGCTATCAGAGTGCCTGCTTCATAGCCTAACAGACCAACATAGACCTAGTGCATCATGTAGTGGCATACACACTCCTCTTGGTTCAATTGCCTGATTCATACCAAAGGGCCAACCCAAAACCTTACTGTGCTGGCTTGGATATTTTATTTTCACAGTCACGCTGTCCTTTCCAATATGATTCCAGCAACAATGGTGGCTGCGTAACCAAGCCACCTCGGCTTGGTTTTGCTTTTGGGCCTATAGTGTGAATCAGGCAAAAGTGTTTGGGGATGTTGCACTGGGTCGATGATGGTCCCTTAGTAGTGAGTCAGTGAAGGAAAAATTATAAGCCTGCAAGACTAACATTTCCCAGATTTTTAAGGGTCATTCCAAGCCGGCCATATGGTTCACAGTCAGACCATTTCAGTGCTGTGTGGATGTTCCCTTTACAGACTTGCAGAGAGCTCACAATGGCATGAAATGAGGCCATGACGCACAAGAGTCCCTATTTGATTTACCATACCGACATCCCCTCCCCCTCCTCCATCAGATGTTGACACACCCCACAAAACATAAATACCTCACCCTGGTCTACTGTGCATGCCCCAGATACAGTCAACGTAAGCTAGCCAGCTGTCAACTCTCTTGTTTAAATATACTACATGACCAAAAGTATGTGTACACCTACTCGTTGAACATCTCATTCCAAAATCATGGGCATTAACATGGAGTTGATCCCCCCATTGCTGCTATAACAGCCTTCACTCTTCTGGGAACACTTTCCACTAGATGTTGGAACATTGCTTCGGGGACTTGCTTCTATTCAGCCACAAGAGCATTAGTGATGTCGGGTACCGATGTTGGGCGATTAGGCCTGGCTCGCAGTCGGCGTTCCAATTCATCCTAAAGGTGTTCGGTGGGATTGAGGTCAGGGCTCTGTGCAGGCCAGTCAACTTCTTCCACACCGATCTCGACAAACAATTTCTGTATGGACCTCGCTTTGTGCACAGGGGCATGCTGAAACAGGAAAGGGCCTTCCCCAAACTGTTGCCACAAAGTTGGAAGCACAGAATCGTCTAGAATGTCATTGTATGCTGTAGCGTTAATATTTAACGTCACTGGAACTAAGGGGCCTAACCCGAACCATGAAAAACAGCCCCAGACCATTATTCCTCCTCCACCAAACTTTACAGTTGGTACTATGCATTCGGGCAGGTAGTGTTCTCTGCCAGATGGTGCAGCATGATTTATCACTCCAGAGAACACGTTTCCACTGCTCCAGAGTCCTATGGCGACGAGCTTTACGCGACTCCAGCCAATGCTTGGCATTGCGCATGGTGATTTTGGCCATGGAAACACATTTCATGAAGCTCCCGAAGAACAGTTCTTGTTCTGACGTTGCTCCCAGAGGCAGTTTGAAACTCGGTTGTGAGTGTTGCAACCAAGGACAGACATTTTTTTTTGCGCTACATGCTTCAGCACTCGGCGGTCCCATTCTGTGAGCTTCTGTGGCCTACCACTTTGCGGTTGAGCCATTGTTGCTCCTAGACGTTTCCGCTTCACAATAACTGCACTTACAGTTGACCAGAGCAGCTCTTGCAGGGCAGAAATTTGACAAACTGACTTTTTGGAAAGGTGACATCCTATGACAGTGCTATGTTTTAAGTCACTGAGCTCTCCAGTAAGGTCATTCTGCTACCAATGTTTGTCTATGGCGAATGCATGGCTGTGAGCTCGATTTTATACACCTGTCAGCAACGGGTGTGGCTAAAATAGCCGAATCCACTAATTTGAAGGTGTGTCCGCATACTTCGGTATATATAGTATAGATGTCAAGCGTCTACAGGTAACTACCTCTAAAAACCCAGCAGATAACTCACTGTCGGCACAGTATGCAACTATCGTAGTCCCAAACAAACAATATCTATGAAGACGCATGGTCATTCCTGTGGTCAATGACCAGATCCTCTTCCTGGGGGGGAAAAAAACTGTAAGTGCGATGTTTACTCGGTCCCATGCCCACTCCCACCCTGCAGCGTCGATCGTGATACAGCCCTGACACAGAGCACGCAATTCCGAAACACCCGGAGAAAGTATGTATTTCAAAAGGTGAGTCCATCCCTTTCTAAAATGTTTAGTCGACGCTACTCAATGCATATCTCCATGCTTGCCACACCCGGCCCATGCAGAATTTAGCTAACATAATCCTCACCTAACGCCGCCATGTTGGAGATCGACAGTCTGCCCTGGATCCAGGAGACGTGAGCACGCAAGTTTCCGCGTGCATGTTTCGCAACGTGTCCACCTACAGGGCTGCACTGCAATGGTGTAGGTCACTCTATCACCACTGGGGGGCGGTGTAAGCCTAGTTAACAGAATTGAAGCGAGGTTCCCAAAAGTAATTCATGAGAAGGGGATCTGTTGTCCAATTTAACATTTTGTACGCATGTTCACTGTGTTAATTCCATTGCATGATGACACTAATATGATGGTCGCTTAGGGCCCCTGGCCCCCGACCAAAAAGTTATAATACTTTTTTACAAATATCTGTTTTAGGAACTTAGTGGGGTCTCGGCTTACTGTTGAGAGTTAGAATAGTAGAATACACAAGGTGCAATTAAAAAATGTGGTTGTGCATCAGCAGATTTTCTCTTGTTATGTCAGTCACTGACAGTCACTCAATTAGCCATGTCAGCTAACAATTAAGATTGGTAAGTTAGTCTAGCCAGCGATCTAAACTTCTAGTAATCATGGCTGAATACCGACCAGGCACACAGGGCATATGCCCAGGGTAGGGATGTGACAAATGGAACATTTTTCTTAATGATTAAACAGCATAAAATGCATAAAATCCCACGTGAATTCACAATGCAGCTGCTGCCAGCAACGGTTTGGTCTCACGGTGCTTCCTTTCAGATGGTTAAGCATTGCACCTGTACTACCATTACTGTTCCTCACTTCCACCTCGCAAAGTTTGCATTTCCTTCTCAATTAACTTCTCAAAGTATTGCCATACAGGACTTCACTGCTGGTCGCTTGCCTTTCTCTGACATGAGTTTTTTCTGTTAACAACGATGACGTGGTGGTGAGGTCAACTCCAAAATAATTGATTCCTCAAATCCTTGCAATTCGCCGCCCGATGTCAACGCCCATTTCTGAGTGTCAAGATTAGACTCCTAAGATTCAGTATTTTTGGAACGGAGGAGACTGATTAGTTGCTGTACTTAGGAGAACACAAACACTGTCATCTTTCATAGCGAGCTGGTGAGGGACGGATAGAGAGGGGAGGGGCACAGTACAGGCAGGTCGGCCACGAGGCAGACAGTCAGAACCGTGCACTAGGCCTATCTATCAGCAATCAAAAGCTGTATCTTGCAATGTCTTGCAACTTAAGTAAAGCAGGGCCTATCATCACAGCGTGGTAGCCAAGGCACCTAAAGAGCGGACAAGTTGAACCTTGCACTTCAACACTCTTAGTTGTTGCGGAGATTGACCCACTATGCTGTTTGCTTTCTGCATCTACGTCATATCGCTGAGTTTACTTTTCAATTACACAACTTTCCCCTGGCCTTTATAGCCTATCATCTAGTTAGGCTATAAAACATATTATGTTTTGTGATTAAATGTTTTTGTTAAGGATCCCAATTTCGTTTCAACGTTTTCTCTGCCCCGTGTGAAACTTAGTAGAATTGCATGACATTTGTTTCAAAATTGCAAAACTTCTCTATTCCCCATAGCAACATGTGTAGAATTACAGGAAATTAACTTTAACATAAACATTTTCTCTCCGCCGTCAAGATGGGGGGGTCACTAAAATGTCCAATATCAAATCTCGCCTAGGGCCCACAAAAGGCTATAGGGCCGGCCCTGTTGTTAGGGCCAAGGGGCGGTCTCAACTCCCTCCCCCATTTCCTTGGTCACCGCAACCAAGGCCTGAAATACTTAGTAACTCCAAAACACTTCAATCAGTGTTTTGAAAACAGTGGCTCCCACATGCATTCCACACAGTAGCCTTTAGACTTTGGAGTACAATGTAACTGTGATACGACTGAAATGAAAACCTTGGTCTTCCACTTCTATCTAATTTTGTTTGACTTAACGTGCTAGTTTGACATATGGCCATTAGGTTGTGCAGGACAAATATCTCATTATGTACTTTCTTTCTGTCAAGTGAAAAGATACAGCTGTTGTAGACGAAGGCAAAATGAGGAAAGCTCATTTTTAACCCTCACTTGCAAAACTGCACTATAGACGTCTTTATGTATGTTTATCGATATTTTGTTATGTTTGTTCAAGGCCAAAGTATTTTAAACATACGTGTACAGTATATCAAATGTACTGTATTTTGTTTTTGCCTTGATCCTCATCACTGTGGAAAGCACTGGTGAACGTCAGAGTTTCTGCCTAATGACAAGACATGAAATCCTGGTCTGATTGTGTGTGTGTGTCTATGTGAGTGTTGCTTATTAAATCATAAAGTCAATGTAACGTTGTGAGGTCCGACTAATTTCTGGGCTGATTTAGTTGGACTGCACCGTTGTATGTTGCCAAGCTAGAAGCTGCTGGTGTGTGACAGGGTGGAAAATCATGCTCTCTCTTCTATCACAAGGTCCTTGTTCCAGCACGGGACATGGATGCCAGTCAGTCAGTGGTTGGTTGAGCTAAGCTCGTGGAGCATTGCTTCTTTGCTCTGTGTTGCCTGCTCCTTTAGACAGTTTTTCTGGTGCTGACCTGTCTTCCTGGAAATCATTTCAATGTGGTTTCTTTGTGCGTGTGTGTGTGTGTGTGTGAGATCGGGGGGAGGAGGGGGTAATTGATGACAGATTTGTTTTTGTATACTACCAGCAGTATACTGTATATACACAACATGTGGGTACCATTTCCAAAGAATAGGCTAGATGGGATGATAGACAAATATTTCAGAACATTTTTCATTGGAAAATGATTTTTGGATTTAGATTCTTGTCAGTGCAAGTGGGTTCTTGTCCTTTTTGTTTTTGGATTGTTCTCTTGGTCCACTGAAAAGCAACAGACAGCACCTGCCAATTGACTACTGTAAGTACTTTGTTTGCATGTTTCAACAGCATCTCATTATGATCAGTCATACTCTATCAATGTGTTACCTGTGTGTACAGACAGATACAGTACCATGGACAATAGAACACCTCTCAAACTATTAATAATAACAAATTGGACTTTGTTCAAGGACATTGAGTGCACAGTTCCATAGATTTGGTAGTATAACAAGAGGTCTCATTTCACTCTCACCTCCACCATCAGTTTGATCTAAAGCCCTCCAAATATACATGTATGTGTATTCCGCGCAGTTCCGACGCCCTTTAGCAATGACATTATATTATGATATTTATTACGTTCCATGGGTTCTGCTGATTGTGGCTTCACAGTGCAACACCACCAGCTCAGTTGTTATAGGTCTCACCTTATCAGTTTCCAGATGCTATTTTAATATTAAGCCATATCAGTAATATCCATATTTTTCGCAAGGAGACTGTACAATTTGTAAAGGAGGCTGTGTTCCACTCTAAATGTGTAATTGGCATGCAATAGCCAAAACAAATGAATTCCACTCAAAGCTTAACAAGTCATAATTGTGCATCCAGTCAGGGTGCCAGGATGGATCTCCCTCAGGAACAGCGTGGCCAGGTTCACTCAAGATTATTCAGTGGTTATTGACAGGATCGTTTATTAGATGTTTTTGCACAGAAAGCAGAAGGAGTGTGGCTCAAGTTCATTACATAATCAGAAGATTGACTTGGACACTGTCTCTTTAGAAAGTACCGCACTGACCATGCTGGATTTGCTGGACTTAGTTAAGTGCTTTTAGAGGTTTGGAAGAGCACACAATAGTTTATTGTACTATTTAACTGAGAGAAGTCAAGTTAACACAATTTATCCTTATGACTTTTCAAGCTGTGTCTGTGCTGTCTTGAGAAAATATGCAATCGCAGATGTCAGAGTGACCTGTGAAAAGACATTGGATAGGCCAGAAGATGAGCTAAAACCTGGGGGAGGTCGGTAAAGCCATAACTGCAGCGGCCGTGCAGCTGTACTGAATTGGACTCTGCTATTTGCACCAACATCACCGCTCGTGCACCACAAAGAGCAGGTCTGTCAACATTGCAAAAGGTGTGCAGACGAACCGCGTGATTGAGTAAAGATCTGTTCTCTCACACTCCTTGCTTTGCAAACAAGAGTTGAGTAAAAGCCTGGTAAATATGATTTTACAGAGCTAAGTGGGATGTTTGCTGTGGATCATGCTCCATCTGAAACTGTTCAAGCGTGTGCAGGAGTGGCAGTTAATCACAATATTTAAGGTCAGTTTTAATGACACCCTCCCTTCTCCCACTGTCACTCTTGGCAGGCAAGCTAGTCTCCTGAGGTTTTACAGATGCCTGGCTCACGGAAATCTTTACTCTCCTCATCCTCACTGATGAGCACCGATGAGGGGAGACAGAGGAATCTAGGTTGGGAATCTAAGATACAGGACTCCATTTACTGTCCTGGGTTTGTTTTTGTCGCTCACAAGTGATTGATACTGACTATCTCGAACTCTCCCAAGAGAAGTGGCTGTCATTCCCCCATTTGCTGCTACTGTAGCAACATAGACTATAGCACAGGAGGGTCTTTGAGCAAAGTATTATTACATTGAACAGTACTTGAAGTCTTAAGATTACCGGTAGGAGCCATCCATACATGTTCACATGTGAACCCTGAAAATGGCATCACTATGATGAAGTATTGTTTTGTGAGAGAGTGTTGTTGGCTGATATCCTCACCAATACCATGTGAGGGAATAGTGATCTGGGTCAAAACAGCAGCCAGTTTTCATTATTTTGTTGTTAGCAGTTTTGTCAGCTTTGGTAGTTTGAGTCAATTCTCTTAATTATCGGAATCCTTGAGAATTCATCCCAGTCTGTGTTGATGGGCACAGAGCCAACTCTTTAAGAAATTCAATGCTCAGCTCAAGGTAGCTAGTATTTCTCGGTGTGTCTGCCTGGCCTGTCTGGGCCTTGATGATGAATGTGTTATCTCAGCAGTAACGTCTACAGTCAGGAGATAAGATATGCCTGTTGTGCCAGATACATAGCAGGCTTCAAAATGTAGGGCCCACTTAAGGTCATATCACCCTTGTGGTACATTATATGCATCATCATCATCTGGAGCACAGTTTTTCAATTTTTAAAATCTGGATCAGAATATTATATATTCTGTAATCTTCTTTTTTGTGATGCAGGATCAGATCAACCTGGCTGGGGTTTTTTTAGCAGTTTTTTCCCCCAAAATAATCTGATAGGATCATTCTGATCCAGATACCACAATATCAAGATCACAGAATCAGGATTTTCAGTGGTTTGAACAACCTTTTCATCTACTGGACAGGTTGTGGTACTACTTCTACACTGTCATAAGGAAACGGTGATGAGTATACTATATGAATAAAGGTACCTTGATTAATAATAGAGCCTGCATATATATCACTTCTTATAAGTAAGTAGATATATATATTGTTTTAAATAAATGCAACAACTGACCACAGTTGTTAAATGTCAGATTGGATTACCAAATCCTTATCCCTATCCAGGGGCCAAATTAAAAAAAAACGTAGATCTGGATTCCGTCTATCGGATAGAATTAAATGCATAGAAATAGAATGAGGAGCCTCAGAAATTTGGCTTGGCGCGAAAAACCCTCACAAACTTTTACAGTCGGGCTGTATCACCGCCTGGTACGGCAACTGCACCACCCGCAACCGCAGGGCTCTCCAGAGGGTGGTGCGGTCTGCCCAACGCATCACCGGGGACACACTGCCTGCCCTCCAGGACACCTACAGCACCCGATGTCACAGGAAGGCCAAAAAAGATCATCAAAGACATCATCCACCCGAGCCACAGCCTGTTCACCCCGCTATCATCCAGAAGGCGAGGTCTATACAGGTGCATCAAAGCTGGGACCGAAAGACTGAAAAACAACTTTTATCTCAAGGCCATCAGACTGTTAAATAGCCGGCTTCCAGACGGTTACGCAACCCTGCACCTTAGAGGCTGCTGCCCTACATACATGGACTTGGAATCACTGGCCACTTTAATAATGGAACACTTGTCACTTTAATAATGTTTAAATAATGTTTACATTCTGCTTTACTCATCTCATATGTATATACTGTATTATATTGCTGAAATCCGATCAGATAACTTTAGAAAAACTGGGCCCTGATGATTGGCAAAGATCCTCTCTGATTCTTATAGGTGGGGAAATGAAAATGTAAAAAAGGATCAATGGTTCATGTTACTGTTGTGCATTTAGTTAAGTACCTGATGTGTCAGCTTTAAAAAATGACCTGTTTTGTTCCCACGGGGCATGTTTTGTATAAACAGACCAGATATGGTTTAAACATCCTGATCCTACCAAACTGTCAAGTCTCTTTTTCCTGTTTTCATAAGGAGCGTTTAGCTGGGCTGGCGTTTGATAAGTTAGCCGGAGAAGCCCTGGGAGGAGATCAGAACGTCTAGTCCTCTTACGTAACACCAGGGTTAAGTGAGCAGTGAAAGTGCAACTGAAATGGTATGGGTTGAATTCGTACCGTGTCAGTTGACACTGTTCTGTCATGTCCAGGTTTAAGCCTTAGCAGCATTCTCATATTCCTTCACTATGACTGTTTGTCCTGTGCTGCATGCACATATGTGTGGCTGTGAGAAAGCCCTGCTGTTATGTCTGTGTGTGTCCTCTCTTCTGTGAGTCAGCCTTTTTTTAAATAATAAAAACATTTAAAAAATGTATTGAATATTCGTAACATACAATATACTTGCAGTGAAGCCGCTCAATAACTACATCATACCAGTCATCCAACAGATTCCCATTCAGAGCGACACACAGAAGCATCCAGGGTCAATGCCCTGCTCAAGGCCAAAAAATGTAAACCCGAACCCTCCAAGATCCCCCCCCCCATAGTTCCCCAATAGCTGTCCCTCAACCATTCGAGACCCCTCACACAGTCCCCCCCCAGGGGAAAAACAACAACAATTAATTCCATTCCCCACCCCCAAGAACCCCCCAATGTACCAAGAGAATGAACTAAAGAGAAAAAAGGAAAAGACGGAAGAAAACAGCAAACAACAATGCAAAAAAATACATTTAAAACAAAGGACATCAAGGACAACTAAAATCATAACAGCAATGGCAACTGTATATGTTTGTGTGCATGTCTGGCACTATTACATGTATGTGTGTGTTCTTGTATGTGTTTATTTTAATGACAGTGTGTGTATATGCATGTGTACAAACACCTGCATGGCATCAACCTCAGGCAAACCGGCATTAGTTGTAAAAACACTGCCACTTAGTGTCATTCAAATGTACTTTAATTTTTTTTAATTTTTTTAAACTTTTATCTTTGACCATCATTCTATCTCTCACACAGCAACTCCACTCCCACTTGTCTCCAATTCCACAACCCTCAGCTTCCCTCAGCCCATCCCATCTATCTCTGCTGGCCACCCCCTTTGGATTTCTACGCAACAATATCTTTCATCTGTGAGTCAGCCTTACCTGTGAGAAACACACACACACACACACACACACACACACACACACACACACACACACACACACACACACACACACACACACACACACACACACACACACACACTCCCACGTCTCCTGGCTCAGACATACAGTATTATTTCCAGACAGATGCCAGACCAAAGAGCATTCAACAACAAGGACAGAGCTATGATATTTTCCTGTTGCGCCTTCAGACAATCCTGAAGCCAGTGAGTTGCAAAGCTCCAACGAGAGACACCTCAGACGCTACAGTAATCTGGCCCATCAAAATGCATGATGATCAAGCAGGTAATACAGTGTAAAACAACATGATAATTCAACAGATATCACTGTCAGATAACACGTTTCTTACAGTCAGGTAAATCATTCCTGGCTTCTGTGAGACCCTTGGTATAATAATTTAAGCGTTTTAGTGTTAAGTCAAGTAGCAGTTTGCAACATTCCTCCACTCTGCCCGACAACTACTGAGTAATTTTCCCACTGCTGTGTAGGCGAGAGACATTGCCTGATTCCCAGCAGTTGCAGAAAGTACCCTTTTTTGGTCATAGCTGACTGGAATGGGAGGCCAAAAGCCAACTAGTCCAAAGGGGGGAACACAGTAGATTTAGCCAAGCTGCACGATTGCAACTTGGCCTGGGCTGCTCCTGTCTTGTTTCATAGTCAGAGCTGTCATGCCGGGAATTTCTGATTTAATACTCTGATAAGAAAAGTGATTAAGCAAGCATGAAATTAGATTTATACATAGCCTGCTGGTAATTATACTGTATGTAATTAAAACTTTTTTTCTGTGGTATTCTGAAATGGTCCAATGGCTGTTATCAGAAAATACGGGAAGTGATCTGAAATTATAACCAGGATACAAGCCAAGTCATTCCAAAAGTAATGTTTTGTTGTGGATTAGTAATTGGTAACAGGGAATCTCATGTGGGTCATCATTCCTGAGGAGCGGGAAGTAGCTAGGATTAAAGCAGCATGACTGCTGTGCAAAGTGCTGTGACCAGCCATGCCTGGGGCCTGGCCAGTAGAGGGGCGTGATGATGGTGACAGTCCCTTGATGATCCTGTCCTCACTGTGGTCTCTGTTAAAGCTGTGTGGTGACAGTCACACACCTTGATGACAGGTTTCCAGGCCAGAGATGGCAGCCATTTCTCACAGCTAATGCTTATGTAGAATGCTACTTTCTTATCTATTTTATAGCATAAAGATGGTTTACTCAGAAGCCATGAGTGTGTTTGCCCTGTTTCTCTGGCAACATTCCCAAAAAACTTGCTCTGTAAACAAATAATGTATCCCATGTGTATGACAACTTTGACTTGATATCTGTTACAGAGCTAGTTTTCTGTGATGGTTGCAAGAACAACTGGGCAAAAACAGGATTGTTATGCCTTAAATGACCCCATTTGCCTCTGAGTAAATCAAACCTCATGCCAACTTGATGGATGTACGCAAATTTCGTCACTAAACTCACTTAACATCCAACAAGTTACTAGAGTGATGTCAAGACAAAGTATTGACACAATGTCCTGAAGACCAAGGACCTTCACAACAAATATACCCATATAACAAATAGGGGGGAGAGTTGCACTCAGACAGGGCTGTGGACAGGACTCTGAGGGAATGTCTGACCTAATCATCAAAGTACTGTTGACATTTAACCCCATGACTTGGTCTCCACTCCCTACATTCCTCTGGCCTGACTTGTACCTCTGTCTCAGTGCCCAGATACAAAGGAATGTAAATGGGGTGGACAGGACTACCCAAGACCATGTTTTCCACTCATAACGTTTTCCACTCATAACGGAAACTAGCTGGACTTTGTTTTCCAATGTCTTGTCCAGAACACAGTGAACCTGTTGTGTCCATGGGCCTTTCATGTTGGCGGAAAGATCTGTTGATGAACTCAGCAGGTGTGAAGGTGTGGGTGGGTGAACCTTTGTTCACTGTAAATATCGACTCTCCCCTTCCTGCTGTAAAATTCCTTTCTCTACACGGTATTCACATGGCAAAGTATAGTGTTCGTTGCACACAAGGAACGAAAGGACCCTGAGCTACTGTAGCCAGACACCATTACCGCGTGTTTTAATCATTTACCTTCAATTCTGGAATCTGTGGTAGTTACTCATTCAACGAATGCCAAGGTTAGGTTTTAGATTCCGCGCTTGCATTGGTACTGGCATAGAATAACAAGTTCACATTTGTTTAGTTTCATTTTGTGATAGTTTGTGAATCATTTCTGAGTTTCAAAATTAATTTTACTCCCAGATCTGTTTTCATGGTAACTCCTCACAGATTTACTGGAAGAGCTCATGCACACTGTGAAATCTTACAGCAAGAAGTAGAAGTTTGGTTTCTTTGTATTTTTAGCCGAAAGGGGTAATCATGTTAGTTGTACTATACTGTGTGGCTCTCTGTGACTGGTCGTTGAGTTCCCTGGTTGGACTTTCCACTGGGACAGACCACTGTGACCAGACTGAGTGACGCATGCACTACCAAAGCAGCCAAAACACGTCTTTGTGCGGTTCGTCTGACATTTCCAGCTCTCCACCCATGCATCAGAAATGGAAAAATGAAATGGAGGAAGAGACCGGCAGCTAGCTGGGCAGTGGCCTCTTTCCCAGTTCTGTTCTTACTTAATCCACCCGTTTCCCGCCCCCTGTCTTCCCCCTCTCTCTGAGCAGTCTGGGAGGGAACGCTGCCCATTCTGACTCTGAGCTGGTAGAGAAGAGAGTGGTTATTAGCAACCTTTGACCAAAACTGTATATGACTCATGCTTGAAGTCTGTTATTCTGAAGTGACTGTTCATCATCTGATGCTGCAGGGTTGTTTATATACTCTGAATGAAGTTATAAAATAGGCTGAGATAAAATAGGCTGAGATAACTGGACAATAACTTTGCGCTGTTTAGTCTTTGCCTGTCTCTCCCTTCCGCTAAGTTTGCTCTTTGTTCATTCCAATTTTATCCCATTTTAGAGCACAAGCTTTAATTCTCATTCATGTCAGGTTACAACACTGACCATGACTGGGCTCAAACCACCCAGAGCGAAGCCAAAGATGTTCTCCCTCCTACTCTATACTAGATTTCTGTAAAAAATACAATTTGATGTATGAATATAATTGGCCTACTTCCTCCAAGGAAAAACTCCATGAACATTCCTGTGTATTCCTTTGAATTGGATGGGATGAGAGACAGAATAATAGTGTGGATGATCTATATGGACCTAAAGGGCTCACTTGTGATAAGCTGCATGGCTACTCTCCTGGCCAGAGAGTCCAGTGGAGCCCAGCGATGCAGAGGATTGGCAGGTATGCAGTATAGATATTCTGCACGCCCCATCTGGAATCAGCTTGGAATGCTCCGTCTCCCTGATACACCAGTTGCTTTACTTTCATCCCTCTAATGCAAGGCGGCTGGAGATCTCTGGCTCTAACAAAATATACAACACTAGCCAGTGCATGGTCAGGTAGAGAGGAGGAACCACCACCAGCAGACTAACTTTTAGACATGTTTTACATAACAACTGGAATGCAGGAAGAGATAAGATAATCATGATTTGGGCAACAATATTTTAGGTGTAATAACCTCTCTCAACCTTTGCTTGATATTTTGGTCTAGTTTTTTTCTTTTCTTAATTGAACAAATATTCTAACTAACCAATACAAGTGGATCACCATAGAGACCAAATGAGGTCAATGGTACTTAAAACAAACAAAATGCAGACTAGCTAATGTGAACGAAAATAAACCAAAGCAAGAGTGCACTGTGAGTAATAATGTGAAATAGCATGGGAATTGAGGCCCAGTCCAGCAGTCGGGGGGTATATAGAGAACTTTGGGTCAAAATGAAGAATAAACTGAGATTTCATGAGAAAAAACATTCTGTCTAGACTGGGAACAGAGCTGGATGAAGTGTGCTAAGTGACATAGGGACAATTATTTTTGCAGCTCTATAAAATTGTGTGGGATTTTAAGTTTGTTGCTTGAGTAGTATTGCTTTTCACCTCACATCAACTTTGCAGTTCTTCTGTATGCATTTAGAGGAAACGAACTGACTTTTCATAATGTACTATACATGTTACACTAAATGAAAATAGACACAGGATGATAATGATGAGAGAGAAGATGTTTCTTGACTGGGCAGTTATCTTTGCTATCCATCAGTGTCTGGGGGACAACTAGAGTTTTTGTTCTGAAATATTTTGTAGTTTTTTTTTTCTTCGACAACAACGTAAAAAAAAAAAAGCACAGATGAAAGACCCATAGGATACTGTAACTAAAACACAGTCACATCACTTTCCATATCAGGGCTCGGTTTTCCAAAATAACCTTCGTAGGAGCGTCATTAAATCTCAGAGCCGTTTCCCAAGACCATCGTTATTAACGTTGCACTTGAAAATGTTTGGAATCTAATGCCTGCCTCAGACCACTCGTTGTACAGCTAAGTGGGTCGTTAGTAACTGCCAAACAGCTTACTGACTGCACACTGTACTATTAGCTACGTTAGTTCTATTAGCTATGTTTACTATGACATTACTTTAGCTAATATGGCGACAATGATGTAGCGTTAGGTTATGATATGATGGTTTGGCTTGGAAAGGTTTTTTTGCCTGGTCACAGACAGCTGATGTGTTCTGCAGTGAAATCCACAAGCAAAGGGAAAAGGTGAGAGGAGGAGAGCGTGTAGATGCGAGAAGGAATATAATGAGCTGTTTGTATGTGCCTACGGAAGTGAACTGTTTGCATGTGATCAGGGGATGTATTCATTCCATCGATTCTGTTGAAAAACGTTTCTTAACCGGTACAAAATTGGGATAAACATACCTGAATTTGTCCAATAGAAAACGTTTGTTTACAACTAATGATTACACCCTAGATCAGCTAGATGCAGGCAAGTGTGTGCAAGGCGGTATTGAATGTGTCACTGTCTATCACTTCAAATCTATCTCTCGACCTGTGCACCTACGTTGTCAACTTTCATTCATAGGCTAGTTTGTACGTAGCAACCTCATAATGGGAATAGGGAAAATTTGAGTATAATGTGGTAGTCTGAACCTATCGATGTTACATTGAACTGGGTGAATGGAATATGAATGACAGTCATCCAATATGCTGTAATAGAAATAAGGCCATACTCATTAAAACAATAATTGTCCTCCCTCATCTTAAAATGGCACCGGCCGCTACTGATGGATGCCAAGGGAAGCCAGGATTTCCCCAAAAATGTACCAAGAAAAAAATACTACATCTAGATACATATTGAACTTCCATCCTCTCAGGCCGGGCACACAATGTATGAATTCATGGTTAAATCAGATTTACCGTTATAATCATTAGCTAGTACGGAGAATTGAAGTAAAACCACAAGTCCAAATCCCTATCTCCGTCCATGGCTAATTTAGGAAAGGGCCAATAGGCTAATGTTAACTAGCTGCACATGAAAGTAAGTTAGGCTAGCAAGCAAGCATTTTAGTCCAGGACAACAAAAACTAATAGTGTATACTGTATGACAGAGTCATAGACCATTTTGGCAACATAAATAAAAGGAGGATGTCATTGGCGTTGCTCTGCAAGTAGGGTGCGGCAACATGTTTTGTCTACTTACACACACTCACAGAAATCAGAACAATGGAAAGCCACATTATATTTAGCTCACATTGATCGGACTAAATAGTTTTTGGAATATTTTGGTTGTCACTGTTTTAGACTAAGCATAGGTGATTTGATGATTTTAAAATGTTGAAGTTGAAATGGCGCTGGAATAGTGGTGGCAGCTGGGTCATTCCTACAATGTGGTGCCTTTTCTGTCCCCAGGAAATATCTCTTCTTATTTAGTGTAAAATGTGTATTCCAAAAGGCTGTCCTTAAATATACAAAAATCTGATATTGCAAGGGAATTTTATGCATTTTTTTCAGTGGATGTAGGCAGTTTTGCCATGTCCCCGGGTGTTATTTCATGAAAAATATAAGCCTTAAAATAATATTTCAAATTTCTTATTATTTTATAGTTAAATTATTACATTTTTAAGTTTTTTTTTCATGATTATTGTATTTATACTTTTTTTTAAAGATTCTGTGTGTCCCTGATATCTCGTTCCACCCTGTTAGTTTGTTGTAATTCTCCATTTAAGAAAACAACCCCTTTCAAAAATGTCACCACATTCAGGAAGTGTCATCATTTCTTTGGTGGGAAAACAATGGTGCAAAGGTACATACATATACTGAACAAAAATAGAAATGCAACAATTTTAACAATTTTACTGAGTTACAGTTCATATGTGATCCGTTTCAGGAAACTAGGCAATCTTCTCAAAAGCGAGGTTATAGGTTTATCAACTTTCAAAGCAGAATTAATTTCCCATTGTTCCTCAAATGCAGTGTATGATATACTGTACCCGTTTGTAACTCTGTCTCTGCTTTTATCCAATGTAAAAAAAACACAATTTCAAATTTTGCTACATAAGACCGAATCAAGGTGGTCGGTCACATATAAGGAAATCAGTCAATTGAAATAAATACATTAGGCCCTAATCTATGGATTTCACATGACTGGGCAGGTGCGTTGCTATGGGTGGGCCGGGGAGGGAATAGGCCCACCCACTTGGGAGCTAGGCCCACCCACTGTGGAGCCAGGCTCAGCCAATCAGAACTAGTTTTTTCCCACAAAAGGGCTTTATTACAGACAGAAATACTCCTCAGTTTCATCAGCTGTTGGCTGGTCTTAGTCGATCACACAGGTGAAGAGGCCGGATGTGGATGTCCTGGGCTGGCATGGTTACGCGTGGTCTGCGGTTGTGAGGCCGGTTGGACTTACTGCCAAATTCTTGAAAATGACTTTGGATGCGACTTATGGTAGAGAAATGAACATTCAATTCTCTGGCAACATATTGTTTCCATATTGTTGAGTCCTTTAGGTGCCTTTTGGCAAACTCCAAGCGGGCTGTCAGGTGCCTTTTACTGAAGAGTCTGGCCACTCTACCACAAATGATTGGTGGAGTGCTGCAGAGATGGTGTCCTTCTGGAAGGTTCTCCCATCTCCACAGAAGCTCAATTTCGAGCCTCATAGCCCGAGTCTAAAACCTGTTTTCGCTTTGTCATTATGGGGTATTGTGTATAGATTGAGGGAAAATAATAATTTTATAAATTTTATAATAAGGCTGTAACGTAACAATGTTGAAAAAGTCAAGGGGTCTGAATACTTTCTGAATTCACTGTATACGAAAAGCTGATTTTTGCTGGGGTCTCGAGACTGAAAGGGTTAATAGGTGCATTATTAGTAACTGGTATAAGCAATTTCATAAATGTGTGAAGTGCAGCATCTGGTTGTTCCTCATTACACACCACATAGAAATCACTACAAAATCTCTTGTATTATCTCTTATACACTATGTTAGGCTCAGAACTTTGGTTTTCCTAGATATGGGTACTAAGTTATGATCACTACATCCAATAGATGTGGATGCTACTTTATAGCAGATTTCTGTAGCGTTAGTAAAGATGTGATCAATACATGTGGATGATTTCATTCCTGTGCTGTTTGTAAATACCCTGGTAGGTTGACTGATAACCTGAACCAGGTTGCAGGCACTGGTTAAAGTTTGCAGTTTTTAATTGAGTGGACAGCTTGATGAAAGCCAGTCAATATTCAGGTCAACAGGAAAATATACCTATGTTGATATCACATACATTGATGTCAATATCTAAAATATAACATGGATCTGATGTTGCATATTCAATGTATTTACAACATGAAATGTGTTGCAATTTCCACGTAAATTCTATGTGAGATTTGTAACCATTCTACAGTATGTGAATTTGTCAATGCAATTCCAATGTAAATGGGTCAGTTGTCCAACTGAAATGTGTCTTCCGCATTTAACCCAACCCCTCTGAATCAGAGCGGTGTGGGGGGCTGCCTTAATGGACATCCATGGCACCCAGGGAACAGTGGGTTAACTGCCTTGCTCAAGGGCAAAACGACAGATTTTTACTTTGTCAGCTCAGGGATTCTATCCAGCAACCTTCCGGTTACTGGCCCAATGCTCTAACCACTAGGCTACCTGCCGCCCCAATGTATACATAGTTTTGATGATTACGTTGAAATTAGATTGACGTAACAATCTGTTAGTCAGGTTAAGTCATTGTATTTATGTTGAAGTTTACCCTAATTTCAATGTTTGCGACACTGGTTGAAATGCTGGTTGAAAACAGTACTGGTTGATTACTTTTTGCAAATCCGAATGTGTTTCAAACTTGGATTCAATGTCACATTACATTTGTGCCTAGTGGGAATAACTGTTGGATTGACAGATTTATTCAGAGGAGTTAGAGGAAGATGAATTAGGTTATTTACATAATGACTGACAACACCTCTGGGAAAATGTACATTTGCAGCAGCGCTACGACAACTCAGGGACACAATGGTAGGGATGATCTGAGGAGGGTTTGGGTCACTGATAAATCATTGTCTCAACACGGCTTTGAAATGGTCCAGGACCCAAGATGATTTAGATGGACTCCATCGTTCCTGTAGAGAATTTTCTGTTTCCAAAAGGTGTCAAAGTTCTCTATGAAAGTTATGCCTATAGAGCTACAGCAGTCTTTTAGCCAGATGTGTAATGCCAGTAGCCTGCTGAATCTTTCGTTGCAGCGGCCCAGCGATGGCACAGGTTCTGAAATAATCGTCCGCTTTTTGGGGTTTTTCAGAGCTGGAATCAATTCTTTAAAATCCAGTTTCAGCAGTTCCTAGCTAGCCCTCCTTAATGTTGTTTCAGGATTATGGATTATGACAGTGTCAGCCCACGGCAGTTGTCGTAGAATGGTAGGAAGCCGCCTAGTAATGTCCTGTACTCGTGCCCCAGAATAACACATGGTTTTTGCCCCAGGAACCGAGATGTTTCTCACCATAGAGCTTCCGATGATAACAGCTGATGAGTGGTTCAGGAGACCCCTTGAGGACCGATTGAAGCTGGGGCATGGTGGACCCGAGCCAGCCGTAGAATCCACCATGGCTGACGAAGGGGCCGGAGCCTCAGACTCTCGCGGTCTGATGAAGGGGGAGCTCGGAGTATTCGAACCTGAGGTAGAAACCTCCTGGGTTGGAAACAGGGTAGAGGACGATGGCGCGGCAATGCACTATCATAGCTAACCCATAGAGCAAATATTACTTTCACCTATGTGATCTTTTGTAAAGCACTATCAGTAGTTAACCTATAGAGGAAGATAGAGCAAATACAACTTCCACCTTCATCATCTGTGTAAATAATTGTCCTTCTCTGTTCAATGTGCATTTGTTATTAGTTTCAATTTGTTGTAGTAAAGTTGCTATTTTGACATTAACCACAATCCATTATGAAAAGTGATAACCGCGAAAACCTGTTTGTTCTATTATGCAGCAATAGTGCATGTTGGGAGTAAAATGTTCAAAGAAGTGCACAGCCATTGAAAGACAATAGTCAAGATTCTGGTAAAAGTTTTATTGGACAATGAAGGTACATCACATCAGGCAAATTCAATTGGACAGAAAGGAAACTAAGATGACAATGGTAGAAAAAGAACGTTAATAGATATACAGATATTTTACTTCATCCAATTGCTAGTTTAAAGGTCTAAAACATTAGTTAAACCAACTTCGTCCCAAATTTGTACTATAAACGTATGTATGCCTACATGCGTAAGATACAAAACACTTAAGACCCAAAACCAAAAGAAACAATGATGAAATAAATAAAGTGATGAGATAACATCTAGCTGGATAAGAAGAAAGCTATCGTATGCCTATGAGGTGTCGATTGGTGTTGTACGTTAAGGATGACGGGGAACGATGGGTGTGGTCTCACTGTTTCCTCTCCTTGGTCTCTGTGCTGGAGGAGACAATTTTCCCGTCCACCAGAGTCTGTGTGACGGTCATCACCTTGGTCTTCACTGTCCGCTGGTCCTCCAGAGCATCCTGGAGCCTTGAGAGGGAGAGAGTTTCACAACTGTCAGCCAACAGAAACCTGGTTTCAATATGGCTACTTGTGCCTCCAAGATAGAAAATGGCTCTTTAGATTACCATTTACCCCAATAGTCTCTTGGCCGACAACAAACCTCGTTATCTTTCTCAGGTCTACTTCATTGGTGTGGCATGTGCACATGCCACACCAATGAAGTAGACCTATCTCACCCTCTGTCTTACTCACTTGAAGTCTCCTCCGTCCAGCAGTCTTCTGTATGTGGCGATCTCCGCCTCCAGCTTCATCTTGATGTTGAGCAGGTGCTCGTACTCCTGTGTCTGCTGCTGGATGTTGGAGCGGAGGTTGGTCAGCTCAGACTCCAGACCCACGAGGATGTTGTTCAAGGATTCCATCTCCATGTTGCAGCGCATCTCTGTGTCGCGCAAGGTTCCCTCCAGAGAACCTTTCTGTTAGAGAGAGAGAGAAAGAGGAAGACCGTCAGGACAGGTGGTTGGACTTGTAAATTAACATGAACATTAACCAATGGCATTGATGCCGTGATGTATTTTGTACACACTGGCTGGTCGAGTATAGTGTTATTGAGGGATCTTACCAAGCTCTTCTGTGAGTCCAGCTCAATCTCCAGTGTCTGTAGCTGTCTGCGGAGGTCATTGATCTCCGTGTGTGCACCCTGCAGGGCCTCTGTGTTCTGTGACACCACAGACTGCACCTCTGTGATCTGGAAGGGAGAGAGGATATAGATGTCAGTTTAAAAATCAATGGTTAAGAGGGCGTTTCTGTGGCTGTGCATGTGACGGTTTCACTTTAAAGTCAGCACTGTTTTCAAATGATTATGCTGCTAGGTGTTACCCGTGTTTCGTGCCATGCTTTGAGCTCCTCCTGGTTCTTCAGGGCCTCCTTCTCATACTTGGCCCGGACCTCAGCCATGATAGCGGCCAGGTCCTGTCCCTTAGGAGCATCCACATCCACCTGCACTCCAGACTGGGAGATCATGTTACGCATCTCCATCACCTCCTGTTTGGCCAAATGGACAACAACGTTAACATTCATTAAGCAATATGTTTTGAAGACTGAAGTCAGCGTCCATGTTTAGGCCGTTTGTTTGGGTACTCAAGGGGAGCCCTGGGGGAATCCTAGGTTGCGCCGCACCTACCGCTAAATCCAAAAGTTCTCACACAAAACACCCCTGTTTATACAGTAAGGTTGACTTTGTCTCTTATGTAGGCATGCTAGGTCTTACTCTTGCTAAACCATTGTAATGACAAGGAATATGGTAAATATACATTTGGGGGTGCAAGAGAGGTGAGGTTGGGTCATGTGTATTATATATGGTTTGGTGGTTGAGGGGTGGGGTTGGGTCAAGAGCTTACGTTGTCGTGGTTCTTCTTCAGGAAGATGAGCTCCTCCTTCAGAGACTCGATCTCGCTCTCCAGGTTCATGCGGCCCATGTTGGTGTCATCAATGACCTTCCTCAGGCCAACAATGTCAGCTTCAACAGACTGCCGGATGGACAGCTCGGACTCGAACCTGCAAGACACACAGAAAACAGCATCAGATACAGTGACCTGGAGAGCTACGGTGGAATATTCTCTAAAGTGTCACTAATAGTATAGAGGGTATGCAGATAATTTGGCACATCAACTGTCTTTGTTTTGTTTTCATTGGATGTTCATCACGCCGCCGTTAATTAAGGTGTGTCAGCAACCGACTGATGGTTTTGTGCTCTACTAAGCATGACTTACTTCACCCTGAAGTCATCAGCAGCCAAGCGTGCATTGTCGATCTGAAGACACAGACGGGCGTTGTCTTTTGTGGCATCAAACACCTACCAATGACGAGGAGGAATGAGTTAAAGTCAACACGCTTTTTAATGTCATTTTTTTTTCACAACAGTTTCAATCCTTTTCTGTAATGAGTATCAAAGTGAAAAGGCAGGTGTGGGAATTCCGAAGCCGGAGCAGTGAAGGCCAGCTACCCCACAGCCACAGTGTTTGCTCTCCATGGTACAGTAGATAAGGGTGGGGATGGATGCGCGTGCAGGTTACACAATCTGGGCAATCATTAACAAACAGCCAAGCTGCTGGTGAGCTAGTTGATGTGCCAGGAAGAAGGCAGCGGATTTGCATCAGGTGGGAGGTTGGTGTGTGTGTGTGTGGGATGGCTACTGGGGTTGGATATCCTGTTGTTCCTGGCAAGATGAGCCTTGTTTTTTGAAGGATGAACATTTGAACTAACAACCACATCCTGGTATCATGACAAAGAAAAATAAACCTGTTGGGACTCTAATCTATGGAGTCGGGGGTCAATTAGAGACCATGGGCAGTTGGTAAAGCCAACAAAGACAAGCATTAATAGCAAGGCAAACATCAGCCCAAACTCCCTTCCTCCCCCAACCCTTTATGCAAGGCTTCATAATGAGAGCCAAAACAAGAGCAGCAGACTAAACAAATATTTAAACCACTCATGTTGCTTTTACCATTTCTTTTATTTTTCAAGGCTGAGTTCAACGTCCTTATTCAGATTTTCTTTTCAAAGGACAAAGCAATAGGAATGCTGTGGGGATAGTCTGTCCTATTTGCATTTTGTCTTTCGCTATTGGTATCTGACATCTACCATATGATCTCCATATTTTGCATAGTTACTCTGTCACTTTGGGTTGTTACTTTGGCATGTTGCTTCAGCAAGGTCCAAATGGCCAAACCATAGTAGGATGACTAGAATCTTCCAGAATCCAATGGAAAGAGTTTTTCAGATATGTATTTTTTTAATAAAAAATGTAATGTAGTATAAAGGATTTGCTGTATACTCTAAAGTACAACAGTAACTTGTTGCAAATGCATTAGGGCTATAATTTGATTTATAACAGTATTTTCCACCCAGATAATTAGCCTATTTTGAAGTATCATCAGCTCTCATTTACAGTTGGATGACTCACAGAATTTTCCTACAGTGTACACAAATAAAGGCATTACAAACCCACATGTCAATTCTTAAGTATATATATATATATATGAATGTAACACTATCAGATGAATGGGATTGGAATTACTTAGACGGTTAGATGGACAACTTTTTAATGGCACACATTGACTCCGAAACTCATTACCATGCTCCACCCTAAAAGGACCACACCATCAAATAGTACTATAAGGTGTGAGTTCCCTTCTCTCTCATCGATACTAGTGAATTGTATTTCCATTTAACTTTTATACACTCACCAAAGCAGAGAGACAATTGTAAAAACAACCTCTTGAACTGTAACAGCTATCCTTGCTTTCATGGGGAAACTTGTCAGTGGTTACAGTATATCATCGATAATCCTTTTATTGCTAACCATCTCTGTGTTCCAAAAAAGCTAGCTGGACCCAGAACTCTGGCCATGTCGAAAGTCAGCTAGCAGAGCCCCTTGGAATTCCCCTTCTTATTGCTTTATGTCTGCCTTTGGCCTTCTGCCTGGAGATGCTGGCACACTGCCATCACTGATCAGCACGGCTCTAATGAACAAACCAGCTGACCTGGGTCTTTACTACCAAGGGGAATAACCTGACAAGGAAATTAAGTAGGGCCACTGTCTTCCCTCTTTCACTCCCAAACTACATTATGACACTCTGTTACTGTCCTATCCGTTGGGTCAGCTATTCTAGGACAGTGAACTTGCATTTGAAAGATACATTACTTCCCTAAAGCTCTATAGTATAGATTCTCCAGCATCTCTAATATTAGCCAATAGTACCTTCCTTCCTCCCACAGCCCTCTCACCTTCTTCCTCAGGTCATCCAAGATGGCGTTGTAGCGGCTGTAGTCGTTGACGTCTGGGCCTCTCTTCTCCATGGCCTCCCTGATCTTCAGCTCCAGTTTGCCATTGGCCTGCTCCAGGTTCCTCACCATCTCCAGGTAAGAGGCCAGACGGTCGTTGAGGTTCTGCATGGCAAACTTCTCATTGCCCATGATGTGAGCGGTGTCCCCGCTGGCGTTCACCTGGATGCTGCTGGACATGGAGCCCCCGGAGCCTCCCATCCCCATCCCTCCCATCCCGCTGCGCACACCTGAGTAGGACACAGAAGAGATGCGGGTCCCCTGACCCCCAGCCCCACCATAGGTGCTGGCGGCCCGGTAGGCGGGAGCAGCCGAGCTGCGAGTGATGGATTGGCTGTACCCACTACCAGGTCCCCTGACGCTGCTTCGTTTGACACTCATTTTCGTTGGAACGAGAGAGACTGAAAGAGGCACAGAGAGTTAAGAGTGGGTCAGCAGAAACCGGAGCACACAGACACACAGAGCAGGGGCAGAGAGGAAGCCGTTCTAACTATATAAGCCTGCAGGCCCCCACAGTCCCTCCCACTAGACACTCCCCTCTGCCCAAGTTCCCTCCCTCTCTCCTCTATGCCCCAAAAGCAGTTTTCATACTCCTTTGTCCTCATGTCTGGCTTTGCTCTCTCAAAAGTGAAACTCTAATGTACACTTCTTCAAATGTGAGTGATATGGTACTATTTTTGTTTGCCTCAGTCTGTAGCTTTTCCTGTCAAAATCCGTTGGTAATTTGAGATTGCCATCTCTTTAATTGTAATGTCACAGAATAAGTATGGACGGGTCAAACTGAATGATGGTGATCAGAAATATTTTCTGTTTATACATATTTGTAATTAATCATGTGCCCAAATATGATTATATATTATATTAACGGCTTGTGTGTGAACTGTCATGTGTTATTAATGTATTTGTGTTCCACTCCATATACAGGGTTTCTCAATTTCCTCACTGGCATACCTTGAAAACCTGGAATCACATGCGACTCATGTCCTTGCCAGTTTGCATCACAAAACACACAGAAAGTTAAAGGGGCAATTCAGGATTGATACATCCATTTTTGGACCTTTTTAAATCAATTATATATAGCCATTGATTCTTGAAGAATATAACTTATTCGCATGAACTTTGTTCAACTGTCTTAAACCCATCAGAACCCAAAATATAAGCATATTATATAAAAAATAATGAAAAATGAAACAGAGTAGACCAGTTAAACCCCTCATTATTAGTACACCACATGAGATTATGTAAAGAACCGGACATGGACCTAATTGTCCTCCACCTATCTGAGGATATGAGTTCCAGACAAGCTAAAGAAAAGAACAATTAGCCTAGCCCTGTGCAGACATGCAGGAACAAAGACAACTCTAATCTTGTAAACATATCCGGAAGAGACCCCCTGTAATTTTACCCGGGACATTCCCCACTGAGATGTGGAAAGCTGCAATTGGCTCCCAACAAGAGAAAAGTGTTAAAGGCGGGGTTTTTTTCTCAGATGCCGTTCCCTTGGTAGTAAATTGATACTGCCCCATTAATTCTAAGAGCATAAGAACAATGCAAAGGTAAGGGTGGTAAGGGTGGCCTCTCTCTCTCTCTCTCTCTCTCTCTCTCTTTTATCTACCTCTCTCTTTCTCGCACACTCTCTCCTTGTGGATATCTTAGCAGTGTACACACAGGCACCTACAGTATTTACACATAGTACCACCAATAGTATAGCAGTGTTTGAATATACCTAATATACGAGGCCATGAACTAACAAGCCTGTCCTACAAAGCCGATAAAACAAAGATCACTTTCTTTATGCTGCCTGTGGTATTATTGTCTCTTCTCTCATCCCAGTAGAAGGTATTTCTGTCCCAGAGAATCAGGAAGGAGCATGAGGCAGGAAATTAAGTCAAGAAAGAATTCCTGACAAATTTAAAACAACTATCTTTGCCTCTCTTGGAGGCATATGCGTGGTTAGAACCATGTGAAACTCTGTTTTAGACAGTTTGAGAAGGTACCCTATGTACAGTAGATATTCCCTTTTGGTGTGGTGGTTATAAAATAATGGAATGTTTGATCCAAATGCAGTGAGCCATAATGTGAGTTATATTTTCCAAAGGCGCAGCCACTCAGACCTCATATGGTATTTTGTATGGTTTGCTAATGTTAGCATTCCAAGCTCATCCAGTTGTAAGGCCGTGCCTGCAGAGTCTTGCCTGGTCCTCCCTGGTGCCACACCGGCTTGGGACACAGAGATGTTGATGGGGGCTAATGCAGATAGGGATAACTGTCTCCATGTGGCCCATCCTGTTGGAGCTTGTCTGTCTTATCTGCAGTGTTCCATCTCATAAGCAAACCACCCTGCTAACCCACCTTTTTAAAATGAGTCCTCTTTTTCACAATCTTGGATAACACAGTGTTATCTTAGGCCAGGAGTCATTCCGATTGCCCTTGTAGACAGTGCAACTTTTAAAGGCAATATAACCGTGTTCGCAGAGATCGCTTTCAAGCTGCAAATGTCGGCTCAATTGGAAATGACCTTTCAATGTCTAGCATGCTATTGTAACAGTTTAACTTTAGTCCGTCCCCTCGACCCGGGCGCGAACCAGGGACCCTCTGCACACATCAACAACAGTCACCCACGAAGCGTCGTTACCCATCGCTCCACAAAAGCCGCGGCCCTTGCAGAACAAGGGGAACCACTACTTCAAGGTCTCAGAGCAAGTGACGTCACCGATTGAAAGGCTATTAGCGCACCACCGCTAACTAGATAGCCATTTCACATCCGTTACACTATAACTAGGATCTAACGCATGACGGACTTAATCCTGGCCTTAGCCTCTGTACGAAGCTTCCCGGTTGATGGAGACTTGGGAATATGGTGATGCAAGACTAGCGGTATCTCTATTATCAACATAATGTCAGTAAACTCATAATAGTTTATGGTCCTTCATAAACAGGTTGTAAAAAGTGCTACTTAATGGTTCCTGTGAAACCAAAGGACAACTTTAGTGACTGTAAGACACTCTGGATAAGAGCATTTGCTAAATGACCAAAATGTGAGGGAAATGTAGGATAACTTGACTGTAGGCTACTATGGCACCATATTGTTTCACATGATGAATTAATCATACCTTGATAAAAGGAAGGCAGGTGGCAGGTGTATAGATAGGGTTGCCTGACAAATTCACGAAAATGATGTGCGTGCAGGGGTAAAAGGCAGTGTGTTTGTGAACGGTCAGATAGCTGGCAACAATGATAAGGAGCTGCCATGTGGGTAATCGTAGATGGCTCGTTTCGGCTACTGTAGCAGTATCTTGTTCTTGATACCGTTTCGTGTTTGGACTTATATGGATCAAATTCACTAGCTAGCTAACTAACAACTGTAGTGATGTATTTGAGAGACAACAAGTTCTTATTGTGCAATTTTTAAAATGCTTTTCAATCAATAAACATTTGGAGACATATACCGGCCTCTAAAATATTGACGGGTAGCATCATTAATTTATGGCATCAGTAATTGTCTTAAAATAAATAAGTATAACTGTGAAATCATTTGCATATAGGGAGGCACCAGCTAATCTGGTTACAATGAGGACACAGTGGACGGATAAGATACACATTTTTAATACAATGTGTAGATGTGACAAACCTTGATCAGATAGTGATTGGATTTATTGATCAGATCACGAAACTCGCATCTTAGCGCAAGGTGTAGACGAGGCTAAGGTGGTTGAGTCATACCAGTTCTGTTAAAGGGAGGAGTGGGTTTGCCGGGTTGCACTTTTACTTTTAAATTCTGGGAAGAGTTATTTGGACTGTCCTCCGATGAGCCTCGTGATCTGACCTTGATTGGCCCCATTGAGTTCTGGCTTTGGCCCATCTTCAGAGAGCCCTTTTTCACTGGAGTAAGAATGAGTTTCCTCTAAGGCTCTGACTGAGCAGGATTGTTAGACGGTCTGTAAGGCTCTGTTCTAGCCATGCACATCTTGTTCAAGTTCAAGGAACACCCACAGAGGGCCTTATATCTAAAGCCAGCCACTGGAGAGACTAGCCGACCCAGGGTCAGTCTCTCAATGTGACTTGGCAGGACATCTCTCACCCCTGAAAATTACAACTGACAATAGACCTTTCCCAGAAACTCCCATTAAACACACAAAGCCCCTTCGATCAACTAGCTACAACAGGCTGTCTCAAGTTGATAAACAACAAACAGAAGTGCATGTCACATGGATGGACTTAGTAATGTAGCATGGCATAAGAAAAGCTCATCTGATTCATAAGACTGTGCAGATGCAGATGGCTGCAAACAATTCAGGTGTGCTCAACATTCCTGAGGGTGAATGGTGCACCACAGACATCACATCACTCACCTAGTGTAAACCCACCTGACATCACAGGTCTGTGTGTGTGTGTGTCAGGGTGTGTGGGGGTGAAGGGTGTATTCTCTTTTCAGGTTTCCTGGTGGTGGGCTCAATGCATCAGCTTGCACGCTGACCGTAAAGATGACTCCTGGATTCCTGTTGAGCAAATTACAGCAGCTATTGTCCAGGTCTGGAGGGTGGGGGTCTCTGGGTTGGGATGAGTGTGAGAAGGTGGGGTGAGCTATACCGGGTGGAGCGAATCTGTAAATGAGTGCTAATGCCGCGCTCACATTACAGACTCAAAGAAAGTCTGATCAGACGGCATCATAGCCGCGGGAAGTAGCAGCACCCCCTGAAAAATCATAATAATAAAATAACAATTATTCACAAAGGGAATAACTGGGCCTGTATTACTGGACCGATATAGCCGCTTGTATGAAATTACATGAATCAACGTGGAATAGATGTTGACTTGATGTATGTGCACAGTGGGTTATGTCAAAAATTCGAAACAGAATAAATACAGCACTTTGAACCACAATATTTCCTAGCTAGACGCTAGATGATATTGCTAAATATAAATGACTCACTGTTGTATTGTTTTAGTTAAGAATAGTCACAAGGGCTAACATCTGGTTTGGCTTTGCCGCCACAGTCAATGTAGAGATATTTTTACTTTTGCCGCCCATGCCGTCTGCCGCCTGCCCTGGTGGAATTTGCAGTTCTGTCCTAATTGTAAACAATGACATCCGATTTCGTCCTGCCGTAATGAGTTGGTAACGTGAATGACATATAACTGGGGTGAGGTCTATAGGGTGGGAGCTATGACATAGGGTGGTGATGGAGAGTGAGACACGGCCCTGGAGGACAAGCTATAAGGACAAGGACATACAGTATGCACAGCACACACACGCGTACACACATACATTACAATCCCCTCTCTGTCTTTCTCCTTCTATTTCTACAAACTCTTTATTCGCTCAGAAATTCTTTCTTTCTCATTCTTTCGCTTTCTCTCCTTCTTGCACGCTCATTCCCACTCTGTCTATCTATCTCCCCCTATTCCACACCACACATTCTCAGTAATTACCGTTAGGAATCCTCCCTCTGACGTCGAAACCACAGGAAAATTCCAAAACGATCCCATGGTGCCCATGGCAACAGAAAACAAAGATTCGGTTTCATTTGGAAGCACATAGCCGGTTTCATACGAAACGATCCCAGACAGTTCTTGGCAGGTCTCAGTGGAGTTGACACACCATATTTCACAAGCATTTGCTAGGCACAGCTGGAGTCGCTCGCTTCACTTCTCTGTTAGTAACTCCCTGCACAGAGGCTGGGATTTTAGAGACACAATGGGTTCATTTGAGTGGATGGGCACAGTGAATAAACACTCTGTTTTTACTCAAGATGATAAAGAGTCTACAAGAATGCACATGGCTCATTGCGCTAAATTCTCAAAATGCCGCATTAAAGTGGAACTGACAGTGTTTTAACTACTTTGCAGATATGAAACAGACAATCATGGTATCAGTCAAAAATATAATATTCCCAGTTTATGCTAAAAAACCAACTTCATGAACTCCCAATCGTTGCCAAATGTGCTTTCTTTAAAGACAAAATAATGGTTAAAAGCCTGGGTAAAAGATTTGCTGGCATGAATGATCAGTTCCCTAAGGAAATTGCAGAACAGCGCAAAGTTCTGTATCCAATTTTCAAGGAAAAGAGACTGAAAGGGAAACGCGTAGCTCTCATAGTAGATAAACTGCATATTGATAACCAATTGTAAAGAGACACAAAGACTACTCCTCTATGAGAATGGAGTCGTCATTAAATAGTACCCGCAAAACACCAGTCTCAACATCAACAGTAAAGAGGCGACTCCGGCATGCTGGCCTTCTAGAGAGAGTTCCTCTGTCCAGTGTCTGTGTTCTGTTGCCCATCTTAAATATTTTTCTTTTTATTGGCCAGTCTAACATGCTGACCAGACCGGACACGTTGCGTGCGCGAGCGTCGCAAAATACATTTAGAAATCCATGTTATTCAATTATTGCACCCACACTGCTCGCGCGCGCCAACGAGCGTCTGCGTTACCAAGGGCTAAAATAGAAGTCATTCCTATTTCTGACGCAGATCGCGCTGAAAGTCCTGCCTCTCCCATCTCCTTATTGGTTTATAGAAGAAGGTACCCACGTGCCATCTCCTCATTGGTTATACACACGTGGGTGATTGAAAGACGAACTGTTTTGCCGGTAGTCGTGGTAATACTATGAACGTTTAGATGCGATCACCATATAAGTTCAACAATGAAATAGCCTGGAAGGAGGAGAGATAACTAAAAAACTATTAATTTGTCGGAGTACAGGACCTTGTGCAGTTCAGGTAAAATAACAACTCAATGTTTATATCCCATGACAAATTAGCTAAATAGGACAAATTAGCTAGCAAGTGCAAGCTAACTAGCTAAATTGCCAATCATGTTTAATGCTTTTCGACCTGTCCCCAAATTAATGTCATTTATTCAGAGTTTGTTTTGATATTTTAACCTGCGTGTCGTGATCGCGTTTGGTGTGGGGGGGGCAAAATACATTTATGCACGATAGCGCACGATGGCGCACGCGCGCAGCCGGTTTGGGTTCCGTGTAAGATATGGCTTTTTCTTTGAAATTCTGCCTAGAAGGCCAGCATCCCGGAGTCGCCCCTTCACTGTTAACATTGAGACTGGTATTTTGCGGGTACTATTTAATGAAGCTACCAGTTAAGGACTTGCGAGGCATCCGTTTCTCAAACTAGACACTCTAATGTACTTGTCCTCTTGCTCAGTTGTGCACCGGGGCCTCCCACTCCTCTTTCTATTCTGGTTAGAGCTGGTTTGCACTGTTCTGTGAAGGGAGTAGTACACAGCGCTGTACGAGATCTTCAGTTTCTTGGCAATTTCTCGCATGGAATAGCCTTTATTTCTCAGAACAAGAATAGGCTGACGAGTTTCAGAAAAAAGTATTTGTTTCTGGCCATTTTGAGCCTGTAATCGAACCCACAAATGTTGATGCTCCAGATACTCAACAAGTCTAAAGAAGGCCAGTTTCATTGGATCTTTAATCAGCTTTCAGCTGTGCTAACTTAATTGCAAAAGGGTTTTCTAATGATCAATTAGCCTTTTAAAATGATACATTTGGATTAGCTAACACAATGTGCCATTGGAACACAGGAGTGATGGTTGCTGAAAATGGGCCTCTGTATGCCTATGTAGATATTCCATAAAAAATCAGCCATTTCCAGCTACAATAGTCATTTTCAACATTAACTATGTCCACACTGTATTTCTGATCAATCTGATGTTATTTTAGTGGACAAAAAATTTGCACGGACATTTCTAAGTGACCCCAAACTTTTTTGAACGGTAGTGTATATATTTTTTAATGGCTATATATATATAATACAAATCAAGGTGAGAGCAATGGAAATGCATTTGGCGGTTGATCTGCTTCTGTTCTGTGGGTGGCACTGTGTGCTCTTTTTGAAGGATGGGTCCCGGTCTCTCCGGGGCCATGGGATGCGGTGGGTCGGGGGTGATCTGCCGGGCATTGGGATGACAACCCAACTCGGGATGAAGAGGGGTTTTAGCAGGTGGAATAGTGGGGACCAATTGGAGGTTTACTTTGTAGCATAGCAAATATCATGGTACAGCTATATAGACACTCGATCATTATTACTTTTTAATTGTACGTTTACAAACATATATTATGATAAATAGAATTGAAACTTGAGTCTCATTATGGTAATTGATGAAATAAGTATAACCAGTTATAATTGTAATGGCTTAGCAGATAATAAGAAAAGACGATCAGTATTTACCTGGCTAGAAGAGAAGGAATATAATATCTATTGTTTACAGGAAACTCGTTCAACAATTTTAGATTAAGTTTTGTGGAAAAGCGAAATATATTTCTCCCATGGGCAAAGAAATTCAAAAGGGGTGATGATATTAATTAACAGTAATCATGAATGTCATGGATATATTGGAATTAGTGGATATATGAAGGCTTAAATACCCTGACCTAGTGAGATATACGTGGCGGAGGCTTAATCAAGCTAGTCGTCTTGATTACTTTCTTATGTCATTCTCTCTGGCACCAAAAGTTTAAAAAGTGTTGATAGTGGACAGAATGCAGTCGGGCCATCACATAATTGGCATATATATTACTCTTACAGAATTTCCACGTGGGCGGGGATATTGGAAATTTAATCAAAGCCTACTGGATGATAACTTGTTTTTAAATAGGACAGAAGAATTTGTAACTGACTTTTTCCGACATAATATAGGTACAGCAGATCCCCTTATTATATGGGACACTTTTAAATGGGCCTTTAGAGGCCATGCAATTCAGTACTCATCTATAAAACAAAAGCAATTTAGGTCAAAAGAGTCCATATTAACAAAGGAAATTGAAGGACTAACAGTACAGATAGATAGCAATAAAAATGGTACCATTGTTGTGCCTTCTTCACCACACTGTCTGTGTGGGTGGACCATTTCAGTGATGTGTACGCCGAGGAACTTAAAACGTTCCACCTTCTCCACTGCTGTCCCTTCGATGTGGATAGGAGGGTGCTCCCTTTGCTGTTTCCTGAAGTCCACGATCCTCTCCTTTGTTTTGTTGATGTTGAGTGAGAGGTTATTTTCCTGGCACCACATGCCGAGTGCCCTCACTTCCTCCCTGTAGGCTGTCTCGTCGTTGTTGGTGATCAAGCCCACTACTGTTGTGTCGTCTGCAAACTTGATGATTGAGTTGGAGGCGTGCATGGCCATGCATTCGTGGGTGAACAGGGAGTACAGGAGAGGGCTGAGCATGCACCCTTGTGGGGCCCCAGTGTTGAGGATCAGCGAAGTGGAGATGTTTCCTAACTTCACCACCTGGGGGTGGCCTGTCAAAGTCCAGGACCCAATTGCACAGGGCGGGGTTGAGGCCCAGGGCCTCCAGCTTGATGATGAGCTTGGAGGGTACTATGGTGTTGAATGCTGAGCTGTAGTCCGTGAACAGCATTCTTAAATAGGTATTCCTTTTGTCCAGATGGGATAGGGCAGTGTGCAGTGTGATGGCGATTGCGTCATCTGTGGACCGGTTGGGGCAGTATGCAAACTGAAGTGGGTCTAGGCTGGCCGGTAAGGTGGAGGTGATATGATCCTTGACTAGCCTCTCAAAGCACTTCATGATGACAGAAGTGAGTGCTACGGGGCGGTAGTCATTTAGTTTAGTTATCTTTGCCTTCTTGGGTACAGGTACAATGGCAGCCATCTTGAACCATGTGGGAACAACAGACTGGTATAGGGAGCGATTGAATATGTCCGTAAACGCATGCTCTGAGGACGCGGCTAGGGATGCCGTCTGTGCCAGCAGGCCTGCGAGGGTTAACATGTTTAAATGTTTTACTCACGTCGGCCACGGAGAAGGAGGGGGAGGGGTGCCACAGTCCTTGTTAGCGAGCTGCGACGGTTGCTCTGTATTATCCTCAAAGTGGGCAAATAATGTGTTTAGTTTGTCTGGAAGCGTGACGTTGGTGACGTGGCCATTTAACTTTTTGTAGTTTGTGATTTCCTGTTGACCCTGCCACATACGTCTCGTGCCTGAGCCGTTGAATCGCTACTCCACCTTGTCCCTGTACCGGCATTTCGCTTGTTTGATTGCCTTTTGGAGGGAATAACTACACTGTTTATATTCAGCCATACTTCCAGAACTCTTTCCATGGTTAAATGCGATGGAGCGCGCTTTCAGTTTTGCCCGAATGCCACCATCCATCCACTGTTTCTGGTTAGGGTAGGTTTTTATAGTCACAGTGGGTACAACATCTCCCTTGCACTTCTTTGTAAACTCACTCACCGAGTGGTCGATGTTGCTCTCTGAGGCATATTCCAACATATTCCAGTCCACGTGATCAACACGATTGTGGACATACTCGGTATACATATCCCGAATGAAAGAAATCTCACTCCAATACATTTTAATAGAAAGTTCTCAAAAATAGATCTTGCTACCAGGGTCAACCTAGTGACCTGCTTTTTAAATTATGTGAACAAAAAATATTCAATTTTATTTGGAATTGCAGCCAGACAAAATTAAAAGGGCGAATATGAATTTGAAGGGCAGAATGATTCAATATTAAAGTATTAGACCTCTCACTAAAGGCAGCAGTCATACAAAAGTTATACTTAAATCCGTAATGGTTCTATAATAAATGAGTAAGAGTCTCACCCCATGTTCAAGGATGGTCTTTTCCCCTTTATTCAGATTACAACTGCTCACTTTCAGTTGTCCCAAATATTGCTATTTTTTTTAAACAAGCCTTAGAAAGTTGGTTGCAATTTCAGTTTAATCCACCTGAAAAGACAGAACAAATATTGTGGTTAAACTCCAATATACTAATTGATTTAAAAACAAACATATTTTTTGATAAAATTGAAAGAATTAAATTAAAGACCAAAAATGGTTAAAGAAAATTGTGATAAATAAAAATATATTCCAGTTCCATTTTAATGTCTGTTGGATAGAGCTGCAGATGTGGCTGGGATGTCACCCTCTTTGTATTATTTCGGGACCTATATGTATCCCTAGAACTCAGTAGGCAGATTCTTCACCACCAACAACAACACTGAAGGCCAGTGGTGTGAAAGATCAAATAATTGCTTTGTCTCATCCATTCCCTTCCCCTTGCCTCTCAATGAAATCTTAAAGTGGAACTGGTGTACTCATATACTGTACACCACCAGGAAGAATATGACACTTTCTGACAAGCGAGCACTTAGATACTGTCATTTTTACGTTTTCATATATTCTTCGAATGTTTGGGAATTACATATACTAAGGCATTTGTGAAAGTTCTATAGCAACGTAGGTAGGGTGTGTTAATTCTGGAGTGTCAGAGTGCGCTCTGGGCATTTAGTAAATTCAGAGCATTGTCAGATTGTCTGTTCATCAATTCAGAGCTTTTCGTTCTCAGAGTAGGAGTAGGATTGGTCCGAGCGTTCTGACCTCACAACGGCAGTCAAGCACCCAAGCTACTGGCAAACTTTGACCAGCTTGCTAGCTACTTCCAGACATGTATGAGAGAACACCTCACTCTGACCATTTTACTCCCCCTAGCAGATGTGGTTAGGCTGTTTTCATGTTATTTAGAGCTTTGGTGACTGTAGCTGTGCTGCTGGCAACAACTTATGTTTTTTTTGCCAACGTTTTCTGACACCGGCCACATTCAACAGGTGTTGAGCGTTCGTAAATTCATCAGTAGTTCTGCGCTCTGGCACACTCAGAGGAGAGTGCTCTGAAATCGGAGTAGATAGCCAAAGTGAATTTACGAATGCACCCATGGAGTGTGAAAGCGGCCGTGCATTTGGACAATTAACTACAGTAAATAAAACCTAATAAAACATCTGTCTCGTCCAGGACCAGAGTCTACACAGACCGGTGCACCATAGCCAATCAGAGCTACAGTAGGCCTTTATTTGCCACACAGGCCTGCCATCATTCACTTTGAACTGGACTGTGTTTACAAGCAGCAGTTGCAACAGCGCGACTTTAGATCATTAGAAGGCATTCGCCAAAAGCCACAAAATACATCTGAATGGATTTCTGCAAATGTGTCATTACATTAACAGTCCTATTGATCAAACAACCATGGAAAAAGGTAGGCTCTCTCTTCCTCGGTTATGTACATCAACAACAAAAAGATCAACAACTAATGCTAGCCAGAGAAAGATGAGATAAAATCTAACAAAGGAACATTAGATAAACCCTCTCAAACTTTTTCAGTTAGTTGGCCGTCAAAATTGCACTGATAAACGATGGGGAATTGTAGCCTACTCACCCTTCTGCAGCTTGCCTGCCAACAATGCATGATTGACCCAACCAAGCACCCAAAGCTAACTGGCTAAAGTTGTCTAGCTTGCTCGCTAGCTACATCCAACACAATTGAAAAAACACCTTACTTACCATTTTACTCACCCTAGCAGAGCTGGCTAGGCTGTTTACATTTTATCAAGAGTGTTCGTAACTAACTATTCCTTTCTTTGCCTATGTTTACAGACATCGGTCGGTCATATATTCAGTGGGTGTTGTGGGTTTGTAAATTCATCACTTATTCTGCGCTCTGGCACACTTTGATGAGAGTGCCCCGAAATCGGAGTTGATAGCTAGAGTGAATTTGCGAATGCAAGCGATATGCTAACTGGATAAAAGTCATTCAAGTTCTTGCTAGCTAACCAAATGACACCTGCTGTCACGCCCTGGCCTTAGTATTCTTTGTTTCCTTTATTATTTTAGTTAGGTCAGGGTGTGACATGGGGAATGTATGTGTTTTTGTATTGTCTAGGGTGGTTGTATGGTTTAGGGGGTTAAGTAGAGTAGATGGGTTTGTGTTTAGTGTAGGTGTCTAGCTGTGTCTATGGTTGCCTGAATGGTTCTCAATCAGAGACAGATGTCATTAATTGTCTCTGATTGGGAGCCATATTTAAGACAGCCATAGGCACTAGGTTAATGTGGGTAATTGTCTATGTTGTACGTTTGTAGCTTGTGTGTGCACTTACGTCTTTAGCTTCATGATCGTTTGTTGTTTTGGTTTCAGTTTGTTAAAGTGTTCGTTGCGTGTTTTTCCTTTTCTCTAAAATAAAAGAGAATGTATTTTGCACACGCTGCGCCTTGGTCCACTCTTTCTCAGCAAGACGATCGTGACACCTGCATCCTTAGCTGTGTACAGTATAGCCACCGAAAAACAATATGAGGGGAAAAAGTCAGTCACTCACCAACTCCTCCAATGACATGACATCCTCCTAGCTAGCTAACGTCACGCTCCGTATCTACGCAAATAGATACACTAGCTTATTAGCCCACGTTATGACTGACTTATGATCATTACTGTTTTTGTCCAAAATATTGAGCCATTGAAACTGTAACAGTGCATCCCGAATGAGGCAGCAAACAATGTACCAGGCCAGCTGTGATTTACAACCTAAAAGCAAAAATGTTTGGGAGTACCAAGAAATGTATTGGTGAATCATGCATTGAACTGCATCCATCTATTCTGCTAACAATGCCTTAGTGTCATGGAACGTTGAGGCAAATAGAACCTATTTTTTTATTGTATTTTTTGATCCACCATATATTTTGGGGGTAAATATATCTATATACATACATACATAAACATGCATACATATACATACATACATACATACATGCACTTTTTTTTTTAGAATATACCTTTACTATTCCCCGCAAACCCTACCACCCCTGCCCCAATAGGAGTAATAGTTACATTTGGTTTGTTTTTAGTCCTTCCTCTATTTCTGATGTCCATCCAGTTTGATTTCTATTTGTAACTGTGCTATTTCACAAAAGTTCTGAACCTATGTACATTTTACAGTCCCTGTATGTTTTACATTTGTTATCTTGGTTTTATTAGTCCCACCCTTCAGCTCCATTCAACCCCTCCCATCTATCTCTTGACACCATACATTTTGGATTTCTATTTGCCATACATTTTTCAACTGTGCTGTGATGCTTCACAAAAGTACTGAACCTTTCTATTCTCATAGTTTCTACAGATTGTAAATTAAAGATAAAAATGTTTGCTAAAATAATTATTATATTATTGATCGATTGACTATGACTTTTCAAATCACCCAGTATTGCTATCTGCAGCGTTACTTCTAGGTAAATGTTGCAATTCTTCAGCCATTCCTGGACCTGTGACCAAAAACGAGCTAGATATGGACAGTACCAAAATAAGTGATCTAATGACTCTGCCTCCTCGCAGCAAAATCTGCAGAGCTGGGAAGATTGTAACCCCCATGTATATAACATTATATTGGTTGCAAGAATTTTGTATAATAATTAAAAAATTAAAAAGTTTTGAATCCGGTGTCGTTTTGCGTGTCAATTCATAAACCATGTGCCATGGAATCGGTACATCGAAAATCTCTTCCCAACTATTTTGCAATTTATATGGCACAGCTGTCAATTTTTTTGGTCCTTAAAAATGCCACTCAGCTTCTTCACCAAGTAAGATCAGGAACCGGCAGCTACAGAATCTCCCAATGTTAGTCCAATAAATGAATCAAGGAGTTTGTAAAAGCTTTCAGTTGACACGTGGGTAACCAAGTCATTTTTGGGAAGTGAGTCTATTTCAGGATCTGAGTCACAAATTGTTAACAGAAATGTAATTATACCTTAGCTATCAGCAACAGTCTGTGCACTTAACTGAACCTACAATAGGGATGATTGGTCTGGAAAACCCCCTCCAAATGGGGTATCCCCAGTCCCAAGAGAACCCTTCCTTTACAACCATGGAAACCATCACATATTCCACTGCTTTTCTTTTTTCCATGTCACGCCACAGTGGCAGCAGCATACTGCTCAACTTTATTCATACTGGCGTGAATTGGGAAAGGCTTGCTCAGTCACTCCTTCCTTGGCCCCTTTCCCCGCTGCGCCACGCCAGGCCGCCACACACATACACAGAGAAATGTCTCATGTATTTGCTAAGAGCACCACATGAGTATGAAAACGACCTGGAAAGTTACTTTTTCTCTTCATGGTTTGCTATCAAGAAGTCAAACAGTAGAGCGATCTCTGTCAGTCACAAGGGGTATATCTCTAGTCTAAGTTCAAGATTAATCTATCTGTCTGGCAATGACTTGTTGGCATTTTGGTGTCTGGGATAGACAATAAGAGTCTTGACCTTATGAGTCATGTCTCCTCATTTTAGTACAAATCTATAAAGCATGACCAATTAAATTGCACCATTCTTATTTCTTCATGACAAATATAATATATATTGGACATTCTGACTCTGTGCTGTGTCTCTATTGTGACTGTGGTCCAATAGGTCCACAGACGACGCAATCGCAACCACACTGCACACTGCCCTAACCCATCTGGACAAGAGGAATACCCATGTGAGAATGCTGTTCATCGATTACAGCTCAGCATTTAACACCATAGTACCCTCCAAACTCGTCATCAAGCTCGAGACCCTGGGTCTCGACCCCGCCCTGTGCAACTGGGTCCTGGACTTCCTGACGGGCTGCCCCCAGGTGGTGAGGGTAGGTAACAACATCTCCACCCCGCTGATCCTCAACACTGGGGCCCCACAAGGGTGCGTTCTGAGCCCTCTCCTGTACTCCCTGTTCACCCACGACTGCGTGGCCATGCACGCCTCCAACTCAATCATCAAGTTTGCGGATGACACTACAGTGGTAGGCTTGATTACCAACAACGACGAGACGGCCTACAGGGAGGAGGTGAGGGCCCTCGGAGTGTGGTGTCAGGAAAATAACCTCACACTCAACGTCAACAAAACAAAGGAGATGATTGTGGACTTCAGGAAACAGCAGAGGGAGCACCCCCCTATCCACATCGACGGGTCAGTAGTGGAGAAGGTGGAAAGTTTTAAGTTCCTCGGTGTACACATCACGGACAAACTGAATTGGTCCACCCACACAGACAGCGTTGTGAAGAAGGCGCAGCAGCGCCTCTTCAACCTCAGGAGGCTGAAGAAATTCGGCTTGTCACCAAAAGCACTCACAAACTTCTACAGATGCACAATCGAGAGCATCCTGTCGGGCTGTATCACCGCCTGGTACGGCAACTGCTCCGCCCACAACCGTAAGGCTCTCCAGAGGGTAGTGAGGTCTGCAGAACGCACCACCGGGGGCAAACTACCTGCCCTCCAGGACACCTACACCACCCGATGTCACAGGAAGGCCATAAAGATCATCAAGGACAACAACCACCCAAGCCACTGCCTGTTCACCCCACTATCATCCAGAAGGCGAGGTCAGTACAGGTGCATCAAAGCAGGGACCGAGAGACTGAAAAACAGCTTCTATCTCAAGGCCATCAGACTGTTAAACAGCCACCACTAACATTTAGCGGCCGCTGCCAACATACTGACTCAACTCCAGCCACTTTAAAAATGGGAATTGATGGAAATTATGTAAAAATGTACCACTAGCCACTTTAAACAATGCCACTTAATATAATGTTTACATACCCTACATTACCCATCTCATATGTATATACTGTACTCTATATCATCTACTGCATCTTGCCATCTTTATGTAATACATGTACCACTAGCCACTTTAAACTATGCCACTTTATGTTTACATACCCTACAGTACTCATCTCATATGTATATACCGTACTCTATACCATCTACTGCATCTTGCCATGCCGTTCTGTACCACCACTCATTCATATATCTTTATGTACATATTCTTTATCCCTTTACACTTGTGTGTGTGTATAAGGTAGTAGTTGTGGAATTGTTAGGTTAGATTACTTGTTGGTTATTACTGCATTGTCGGAACTAGAAGCACAAGCATTTCGCTACACTCGCATTAACATCTGCTAACCATGTGTATGTGACTAATAAAATTTGATTTGATTTTGACTGTATACAGTATTCATATTCTGAAATATGTAACTTTTTGGGCGACCCGACCAAATTCAGATAGAAATAGGAGTTATGGATCTGTCATTCTCATTGAAAGCAAGTCTAAGAAGCAGTAGATAGGTTCTCTGTGCACTATTTCTATGCTTCCATTCTTACGTTTTGTTTTTGCGTTGTTTGTACACCAGCTTCAAAAAGCTGAAAATACAATATTTCTGCTTATTGAAAATATATTTCACAGCGGTTTAGGTCATAAAATGATTGCTTGTTTTGTCACATAAACGGGAATTAGGCAAACTATTAGAATTTTAGCAACCAGGAAATGGAACCTTTAACAGGGGTGTGGATCATGATTCAATCTGTCTCCACCAGTAGCCTTTTAGTTCAACATTTGAGGGGAATTGTGACTTTTGTGATATAGGCACAAAATTGCACACACAGCTAGGACAAGTCCTTAGAAGTGTTTTAGCTATAGTGCACATTTTTATATTACCCCCTTGGTGGCAATTTATAATATGGCTGCCAACCATCTCCATGGGGCCAAATTGGGCATGATACGTGGCCGTATCAGCATAAATAATAGGTACATACAGCCCAATGACGGCTTAAATTGTTTGAGGGAGGGTCTGGAGAGCAGTGTTGTAGTACTCGAGTCCAGTCTCAAACCCCATATTGACTGTGTTTACCCCGTCTTGACTCGGCCTCGGACAATGAGGACTTGTAATTATTTCCTGAGACCAGCCGAGACCAGTGGAGTAAAAACTCAAACTCTTATCAGCCCCCATTTAGTCAGCGCATAAAACTGTTTCCCCAGACCAAATTTCTAAACTCCTTTCATGATATTATCACCAATGGAAACCTGGGCTTCCTACTTTACTCGTAACATTACTGTCCTTTACTTTAGTTGAAAAATATCCTCATCCCTAGTCACGCTCATCAGAATTTCCTTGCTCCGGTAGTAGGGGAGACCGGGGGAAGTTGTTTGAAAGTTGCACGCTCACTAGTAAGGGGAGACCGGGGGAAGTTGTAACATATTTTGTATTTTTATCTATTTGGAGACCCATTTGGATTAGTGATGATTCCTAGAGTGGCTATTTTCCCTCAGAATGCATTTTTAACTATTCTGAATGTATAAAGAATCCATATGTTGTTCTGAAATATGAACACAGAAATACTGGACATTTTGAACTCCTATTATGGTGGTGATTTGACACAATTATTGTTATGCCTTGTGGGTTCCAAAACCATGTCTTTATAAAAATACAATAATGATGAGATGGGAGACAGGAATTAGTTCAACCACTTATCTGGAATGTGATCTTGTCAACACACATTATGATGCTCTGCGTATACAACTACGGTAAGTATGGAGGTGCAAATGGTACAACCCTAATACACAAAAACTCCTCCCCTCTTCCATGAACTGTCAGGAGAGTCTGTTTTACAAGTCCGAGCATCTAGGTGCCTGCCTAGCTCTTGTAGATTAGTACAATGAAACTGTATGCACTCACTACTGTAAGAGCGCCTGCTAAATAACTCAAATATAATCACAACCTGACTCTCAACAGCAATATCTTTGGACTGTGGCGTTGACACAGGTGTTGGCATGTGAGTATTTATTAGGATCCCTATTAGCCGACGCCAACGGCAACAGCTAGTCTTACTGCGGTCCGACACACAACGAAAAATACATTACAGACAAAATACTTCACAATTTACATACAAAAACATGTAGTGTGTGTGTGTGTATCGATCAGTTACACATTCATGTCAGTACATATACACAACAAGTAGGTCACATGGGGGAGAGGCGTTGTGCCGAGAGGTGTTGCTTTATTTTTTAAACCTGTTTTGCTGTTCACTTGCGCTATATAAGAAGGAGGGAGTTCCATGCACTCCTGACTCTGTATAATACTATACCTTTCCTTAAATTTGTTCTGTACCTGAAAAGACCCCTGGTGGCATGTCTGGTGGGGTAAGTATGTGTGTCAGTGCTGTGTGTTGATTATGCAATTATGGAATTTACAACACATTAATGTTTCTTATAAAACAAGAAGTGACACAGTCAGTCTTTCCTTAACTCTCAGGTAAAAGAAATTGGCATGCATACTATTAATATTAGCCCTCTGACTACAATGAAGAGCAAGATGTGCAGCTCTGTTTTTGGCCAGCTGCAGCTTAAAACTAGGTCTTTCTTGATGACAGCTTTGCACACTCTTGGCATTCTCTCAACCAGCTTCATGAGGTAGTCACTTGGAATGCATTTAAATTAAAAGGTGTACCTTGTTAATTTGTGGAATTTCTTTCCTTCTTAATGCGTTTGAGCCAATCAGTTGTGTTGTGACAAAGTAGGGGTGGTATACTATTTGGTAAAAGACCAAGTCCATATTATGGCAAGAACAGCTCAAATAAACAAAGAGAAATGACAGTCCATCATTACTATAAGACATGAAGGTCAGTCAATACGGAAAATATCAAGAACTTTGAACATTTCTTCAAGTGCAGTCGCAAAAACCATCAAGCGCTTTGATGAAACTGGCTCTCATGAGAACTGCCACAGGAAAGGTAGACCCAGAGTTACCTCTGCTGCATAGGATAAGTTCTTTAGAGTTACCAGCCCCAAATAAATGCTTCAGAGTTCAAGTAACAGACACATCTCAACATCAACTGTTCAGAGGTGTGTGAATCAGGCCTTCATTTTTTAAATTTTATTTTACCATTATTTTACCAGGTAGGTTGATTGAGAACACGTTCTCATTTACAGCAACAACCTGGGGAATAGTTACAGGGGAGAGGAGGGGGATGAATGAGCCAATCCCCAAGCTGGGGATGATTAGGTGACCATGATGGTATGAAAGACAGCTTGGGAATTTTCATCTTCATGGTCGAATTGCTGCAAAGAAACCACTACTAAAGGACACCAATAATAAGAAGAGACTTGCTTGGGCCAACAAACACAGGCAATGGACATTAGACCGGTGGAAATCTTTCCTTTGGTCTGATGAGTCCAAGTTTGAGATTTTTGGTTCCAACCGTCTTGTCTTTGTGAGACGCAGAGTAGGTGAACGGATGATCTCTGCATGTGGTTTTCCCACCGTGAAGCATGGAGGAGGAGGTGTGATGGTGTGGGGGTGCTTTGTTGGTGACACTGTCAGTGATTTTTTTAGAATTCAAGGCACACTTAACCAGCATGGCTACCACAGCATTCTGCAGCGATACACCATCCCATCTGGTTTGTGCTTAGTGGGACTATCATTTATTTTTCAACAGGACAATGACCCAAAACACACCTCCAGGTTGTGTAAGGGCTATTTGACCAAGAAGGAGAGTGATGGAGTGCTGCATCAGATGACCTGGCCTCCACAATTACCCAACCTCAACCCAATTGAGATGATTTGGGATGAGTTTGATCGCAAAGGGAAGGAAAAGCAGCCAACAAGTGCTCAACATATGTGGGAACTCCTTCAAGACTGTTGGAAAAGCATTCCTCATATGTGTTATTTCATAGTTTGATGTCTTCACTATTATTCTACAGTGTAGAAAATAGTAAAAATAAAGAAAAACCCTTGAATGAGTAGGTGTGTCCTAACTTTTGACTGGTACTGTATATCTGGCATAACTGGGACATTTTATTGTATTTTCCACACCCCCTCAAACATTGTAATCCATTATTGGGCTTAATATACCACTTATTGATTAAGTTATGGCCAGTTGAAAATTACTAAAATGTCATTTGATGACACCTTTTGAACACTATTCTGTATACATTTGAAAGGATACATATATCTGGCATACTTGGGACATTTTGTTATTTTCCACAGCACCTCAAGCATTTTAAGCCGTCATTGGGCTTCATGTACCGATTTATTTAGATAGAAATAGCCTTTTGACTCCTGCCCAAGAAGAACAGATGATGCCACTTTGGAATGCTGGTCCCTTTTAAAATACAATAGGTTAAATCTACAATGGCACTATAGCAGTGGAGGCTGCTGAGGGGAGGACGGCTCATAATAATGGCTTGAATGGAGCAAATGGAATGGCGTGATACCTTTCCACTTATTCCGCTCCAGCCATTACCACATGCCCGTCCTCCCCAATTAAGGTGCCACCAACTTCCTGTGCTCTATAGCTATTTTTATAGCCAGCTTTTTGTAAAGGTTGAATGGTGTCATCACAAAGATATTTTGTGGAAATGGGTGACCTGTCTCTCTGCAGGACATAATGCATTCCTATGGGATTATAATTAGAGAGATGTGTCAGTTCAAGTTGATCAAATTTTTTAAAATTCACACATTATGTAATATGATGTACTCCCTGTTCACCAATGACTGCGTGGCCATGCACGCCTCCAACTCAATCATCAAGTTTGCAGACGACACTACAGTGGTAGGCTTGATTACCAACAACGACGAGACGGCCTACAGGGAGGAGGTGAGGGCCCTCGGAGTGTGGTGTCAGGAAAATAACCTCACACTCAACATCAACAAAACAAAGGAGATGACCGTGGACTTCAGGAAACGGTAGAGGGAGCACCGCGCTATCGACGGGACAGTAGTGGAGACGGTGGAAAGTTTTAGGTTCCTCGGCGTACACATCACGGACAAACTGAAATGGTCCACCCACACAGACAGCGTGGTGAAGAAGGCGCAACAGTGCCTCTTCAACCCCAGGAGGCTGAAGAAATTTGGCTTTGGAAAACACTCACAAACTTTTACAGATGCACAATCGAGAGCATCCTGTCGGGCTGTATCACTGCCTGGTACGGCAACTGCTCCGCCTACAACCGTAAGGCTCTCCAGAGGGTAGTGAGGTCTGCACAACGCATCACCGGGGTCAATCTTCCTGCCCTCCAGGACACCTACACCACCCGATGTCACAGGAAGGCCAAAAAGATCATTAAGGACAACAACCACCCAAGCCACTGCCTGTTCACCCCGCTATCATCCAGAAGGCGAGGTCAGTACAGGTGCATCAAAGCTGGGACCGAGAGACTGAAAAACAGCTTCTATCTCAAGGCCATCAGACTGTTAAACAGCCTTCACTAACATTGAGTGGCTGCTGCCAACATAGTGACTCATCTCTTGCCACTTTAATAATAAAAAATTGGATGTAATAAATGTATCACTAGTCACTTTTAACAATTCCACTTTATATAATGTTTACATACCCTACATTACTCATCTCAAATGTATATACTGTACTCTATTGTATCTTGCCTAAGCCGCACGGCCATCGCTCATCCATATATTTATATGTACATATTCTTATTCATTCCTTTACACTTGTGTGTATAAGGTAGTTGTTGTGAAATTGTTAGATAACTTGTTAGATATTACTGCACGGTCGGAACTAGAAGCACAAGCATTTCGCTACACTCGCATTACCATCTGCTAACCATGTGTATGTGACCAATAACATTTCATTTTATGATATTATGCATCATTTTAAACAGTAGACTTCAGGGAACACTTAATATAACTTGTAGTGTTTACATGTAAAATAGTGGAACTAGACATGAAAAAAATGACCAAAAAAACAAAAAATTTGGGCACTTTGTCAGCACTTTTCTACTACGTTTTTGAAGAATACATATACACTCCCCTACATATTTATTTGGACAGTGAAGCTACAGTAAAACCTTAAATTTGGCTCTATACTCAAAAGATCAAATGTTTCATATGAGGCGACAATACAGAATATCCACTTTATTTGAGGGTATTTTCATCTGTTTTACCGTTTTGAAAGGAAAGCATCCCCCCATTTTAAAGGTTGCATAATTTTGGGGACAAGTTAACTTACATGTATGTTAAATTAGTCAAACATTTAGTATTTGGTCCCATATTCATAGCTCGCAATGATTACATCAAGCTTGACTCTACACATTTGTTGGATGCATTTGCAGTATGTTTTGATTGTGTTTCAGATTATTTTGTGCCCAATAGAAATTAGTGGCAAATAATGTATTGTGTCATTTTGGAGTCACTTTTATTGTAAATATTAATAAAATAATATGTTTTGCGGATAATGATTAGTGAGAAAGGCAGATAGAGGCACAATGATTATACCCCCAAGACATGCTAACCTCTAACCATTACCAATAACAGGGGAGGTTTGGGGGGGTTAGGATATTTATGCCTCTGTAAATTTCTCACTCGTCATTATTCACGATTCATTCATGATTATCCATAATCACAGTAGCATCCACATTCACGTAGAAGTGTTCAGAAACTAAATAGTAAAACAAATACAGTATATATGAAAATACCCTTAAAATAAACGGTGACGTTCTGTACTGTCGCCTCATATGAATTTGATCTCAAATCCAAAATGCCGGGGTATAGAACTAAAAGTTGTGTCTTCATTGTCCAAATAAATACGTAGGGGAATGTATGTAGCATATTCAGACCATTTTATTGTGTTCTCCAGACCCCATCTAGCATTTTAAGCCGTCATTGGGCTGTATATACCAATTATGTATGGGGATATGGCCATGTGACTCCTGTCCAACATGAGCTGGTTGGCAGCCATATTGGAAATGACCGCCAGGGTGGTAATGCACAAAATCTGCAATGGCTCTATAGCCAAAAATGCTTCTTTAGACATTCCCTATCCATGTGTGAAATGTGGTGCCTCTATCAAAATAGCAACCAAAAAATAAATTGCTTAACATCTGGCCTTTTGACATGGGAGTGGCAGCATCATATGACCAATGAACACACCCTGTGGAAAAAGCAGAAGCGGCTGCAGTTCAGTGACCCAAAAAGATCTCCCTCTCTTTTGCCCGTCACTGCCTCTCTTCTCTTATTTCATTCTCCCCTCTCTCTCTCTCTTTAATATGTCTCTGTCTCTCTTTCGATCTGACCCTTTAGCTGCAATGTAGGAATTTGTTCCTTCTGACCCCATATCCCAAGGTGGAAACATGGCGAGACATTATAAGAACTGAGCAGAGTCGTCGGCAAGAAGCACAGCTTTCTATCAAACGATATCAGAGTGACATTGGAAGGAAGGCCTTGACCTGTCCTATTACTTTATTTCTCGACTGACTTCTTCTCTCGGTGCCCATTTCACACTCTTCTCTTCTCTCCTCTCTATTTATTGCTACATCTATCTATTCAACATCCCACTCGCGTATTTCACAAGAGATGTGAGAATGCAAGGTCATTTTGATTTCTGGAGATTTCTGTTTGGTTTGTCAATACACCCAGAAGAAAACCTTATATGATTATTTTTCCCACATTGCTTTATATGGTTAAAACCTTTTAAGTGAAGAGCAGGAAACATCAGACGTGTGTAGATGGAACGTGCAGCTGTTAGGTAAGGAATACATCTACTTAGTCACACATGCCTGAGTCAATGGCACTTCCTTGAAATGAGAGGTGTAAATATATGGGTTTCCAGGGCACTGGGTCAGTTGTGATTGACTAGGTGGTCAACATTAGATACAGTATTGAACCCTTTGCAGAAGAGACATTTTATCTTGTCTAATCACTGGCGAATAGGGAGGAAAAACCAAGTGGATACGCACTGCGCGGCTAAATAGTAATACAAGTGCCAAGGGTCTAAGGCTGTATCTTACTTCATGTCATAGATAGTTACACATTCAACAGCCACTGTGCAGGGCACCATTGTTTTCTTAAACTTCAGTAGGGGGCAGAAGAGGGTAGGTGTTCTGTGCACAGGTAGGCGACAAGGTATAGTAGGTAAAGAACAGGTAAGCACAATGACGGGGTCTCTCTAGTCTCCCCCATTTTTTTTCTTTGCACTCGTTTCCCCACATGGTTTTCTTTGTAGATGCCTCACATGGGTTTCTTGTTTCAATGCAGACTTTTTGACATTATGCGAGTGTTGCAGTGGTCTCAGGCACTGCATCTCAGTGCAAGAGGCTGTATTACATCTGGCTGTGATTGGGAGTCCCAAAGGGCGGCACACAATTGGCCCAGCGTTGTCTGGGTTTGGCCGGGGTAGGCCGTCATTGTAAATAAGAATTTGTTTTTAACTGACTTGCCTAGTTAAATAAAGGTTATATTTAAAATAAATAGATAACATGTATTTCATCACCTCCGCCTCCATGATCATATCTGGCCAGTCCTGGCAGTGTTCTGGAAATGCAGGTTCTTATCAGCTGCCATCAATCCACCAAATAAAAGGTGTTGTGACTGGTTTCCAACTACAACCAGCGGAAAGAAAATAACAGGCACATTACCATCACTTTTATAATGTGTTTAGCTCAACAATAAGTACGTATGAAATGTATCTTAACAATACATGCTGACTGCCTAGTTAAATAAAGGTTAAATAAAAAATAAAAAATTCAATAGGAAATTACAGACCTGTAAGCTCCCCCCTCCTCCTGTACCCTTTAACTTCTCTCTCTCTCAATTCAATTCAAGGGCTTTATTGGCATGGGAAACATATGTTAACATTGCCAAAGCAAGTGAAGTAAATAATAAACAAAAGTGAAATAAACAATAAAAATGTACAGTAAACATTACACTCACAGAAGTTACAAAATAATAAAGACATTTCAAATGTCATATTGTGTCTATATACAGCGTTGTAACGATGTGCAAATAGTTAAAGTACAAAAGGGAAAATAAATAAACATAAATATAGGTTGTATTTACAATGGTGTTTGTTCTTCGCTGGTTGCCCTTTTCTTGTGGCAACAGGTCACAAATATTGCTGCTGTGATTGCACATTGTGGCATTTCACCCAGTAGATATGGGAGTTTATCAAAATTGGTTTGTTTTCGAATTCTTTGTGGATCTGTGTAATCTGAGGGAAATATGTGTCTCTAATATGGTAATACGACAGCCTTTCTCAATAGCAAGGCTATGCTCATTGAGTCTGTACATAGTCAAAGTTTTCCTTAAGTTTGGGTCAGTCACAGTGGACCACTGTGTACTCTCTGTTTAGGACCAAATAGCATTCTAGTTTGCTCAGTTTTTTTGTTAATTCTTTCCAATGTGTCAAGTAATTATCTTTTTGTTTTCTCATGATTTGGTTTTGGTCTAATTGTGTTGCTGTCCTGGGGCTCTGTGGAGTATGTTTGTGTTTGTGAACAGAGCCCCAGGACCAGCTTGCTTAGGGGACTCTTCTCCAGGTTCATCTCTCTGTAGGTGATGGCTTTATTATGGAAGGTTTGGGAATCGCTTACTTTTAGGTCGTTGTAGAATTTAACACCTCTTTTCTGGATTTTGATCATTAGAGTGTATCGGCCTAATTCTGCTCTGCATGCAATATTTAGTGTTTTACGTTGTACACGGAGGATATTTTTTCAGAATTCTGCATGCAGTCTCAATTTGGTGCATGCAGTCTCATTTTGTGAATTCTTGGTTGGTGAGGAGACCCCAGACCTCACAACCATAAAGAGCAATGGGTTCTATAACTGATTGAAGTTTTTTTAGCCAGATCCTAATTGGTATATCGAATTTTATGTTCCTTTTGATGGCATAGAAGGCCCTTCTTACTTTGTCTCTCAGCTCGTTCACAGCTTTGTGGAAGTTACCTGTGGCACTGATGTTAGGCCGAGGTATGTATAGTTTTTTGTGAGCTCTAGGGCAACGGTGTCTAGATGGAATTTGTATTTGTGGTCCTGGTAACTGGACCTTTTTTGGAACACCATTATTTTTGTCTTAATGAGATTTACTGTCAGGGCCAAGGTCTGACAGAATCTGTGCAGAAGATCTAGGTGCTACTGTAGGCCCTCCTTTGTTGGTGACAGAAGCACCAGATCATCAGCAAACAGTAGACATTTGACTTCAGATTCTAGTAGGGTGAGGCCGGGTGCTGCAGACTTTTCTAGTGCCTTCGCCAATTCGTTGATATATATGTTAAAGAGGCTGGGGCTTAAGCTGCATCCCTGTCTCACCCCACGGACCTGTGGAAAGAAATGTCCTGTAGCTCTCTCTATCTCTCAGTTAACCTGCACCATTTGCCTTGTTTTACACTCTCACTATCCTTCTTTCAGTGCCTCCTGTCTCTTGCTCCGTGACCCCAGATTCTCCCCCATTAGTCTCCTGAGGTTAGCCAGGAGGCCTGTGCTGTCAGATAGACCAGTCGGTCCTGCTAGTTAACCACTCCTTTCCTGGATCTGGAATCCCAAGAATTTTCCTGGATACAAAACTAATGCTAATTAAAACACACTTGAATGTAACAGAACAATAGGCCTCCATGAGAACAATCTGGGGCAGCAGGTAGCCTAGTGGTTAGAGCGTTAGGTCAGTAACTGAAAGGTTGCTGGATCGAATCCCTGAGCTGACAAGGTAAAAATCTGTTGTTCTGAACAAGGCAATTAACCCACAGTTTCCTGGGAGGATATCATTGTAAAAATAATTTGTTCTTAACTGACTTGCCTAGTTAAATAAAGGTAAAACAATAAAAATAAGTTACACAAATCAGGTTGTCACATCTTTATAGGAGTGTATCATTTTTCTGACAACCACAAGTACTTGAGTTTATATGTTTTTGAAGATAGATTCAGCTCATTGTTCTCAGAGCAGGGTAGGGTGCATCAACACACCAACCCAAGTGCGATGACACCACAGTGGTAGGCCTGATCACTGACAATGATGAGACAGCCTATAGGGAGGAGGTCAAAGACCTGACAGTGTGGTGCCAGGACAACAACTTCTCCCTCAATGTGATCAAGACAAAGGAGATGATCGTGGACTACAGGAAAAGGAGGGCCGAGCACGCCCCCATTCTCATCGACAGGGCTGTAGTGGAGCAGGTTGAGAGCTTCAAGTTCCTTGGTGTCCACATCACCAACAAACTATTGTCATGACGTTGCCCTCTTTGGGTACAGCGAGTACCATCCCCCTCTCTCTGTCTCCTACAACTAGGCTGCTGTGGTCAGAGAGGTCGTAAATTCCTGGAGGAGATTATCTCCTCATGGCCACAGTATAGAGACAGAGTAAATTTTCATAGAGAACAAAGTAATTTCTTCCACCTCACCTAACTTGAGGTCCGAACAACATTTATGTTCCAGAGAAGGTATAAAAGATCGGTGAAGATTCCAGCTACGAACTGGTCTGTTTGTTACAACTTGGTGAAACTCATGGGAGACAATAGGACCACATTACCATAACGCTGGTTATATAATATCCTCAGATATGAGGTTTACATCTAATTGTTGTATAAGATTAATGAGTGAGGATGATACTGTTTGTAAAACTGTGTAATGTGATTTTGGACTGTTTAATGAAGGAAACTCCAATTCCCTTTTGAGTTTAACTAAATCAGAGGACCGCCCATGAGCCCAGTTAGGGTCCTGCATCCTGGGACAGGCCCTTTTCTGCAACTCCCGAATAAAACCCCAACTTTGACAATTTCTCAACAGACCATGTTTCTCTCAATTACGAGAGGACAAATGTTGCAGACCAGCTTACCTCGATAACAAGAGGGCCAAGGTTTGAGACGATTGCTGAATCTTTTAACCATCCCACGTGGTTAAACTCTTAGACTATCGATACCGACAGAATAAGAACAAGTCTTTGATATTAATTACTAGTCTGCAGCTAGGAATTCGGTATCATTGACTACCGAAACATCTATAACGAAATTAATGAATGTCACTCTGAACTATCCATTCTAACCACGACTGAGAGAGAGAGAGAGAGGACGAAAACTCTCCAACAAAAACTAACTTTTCAACAGAGATCCCAACGACACACTGAGTGTAAATATATATATTGATTGCAATTGTTCCCGAATGAGTGAGCGTTCATGTGCCAAGGATTAGCATTTCCATTGTTATAATTATCAACTTTGTAGTGTCTCATCACAGTTGACCCCCACTTCCCTTTTTGTACACCAAGCCGGGATACCGGTTTATCCCACTAGGGAAACTCCGTTATCATTTCCTATTAACTATCTACTGTTTGTTTATGCATTTCTGTGAATTACTTAGTTAGTAAATAAATGATTTAAGACAATTGATGTATGGATGACTCATAGTGAAGACTGGGTTCGTGCAGATAACCAACAATTTACGACGTTTGGAATGAGACTAACGTGAGGTAAAGTAAATAATTCATTCATTCAGAAGACTATTGATCAGATATGAAAATATCTGAAAAGTTATATTAGGAAAATTTTGTAATCTGAATATTTTCCTTGGTGCCCCGACTTCCTAGTTAATTACAGTTACATGATTAATCAGTTTAATCGCGTAATAATAATTACAGAGAATCTTTGATAAAAACTAAGTCTTCAGTTAATGATAGTAAAGACACGACACTATCATGTCCAAACGCACCAAGACAGTCATGAAAAGGGCACAACAACGCCTATTCCCCCTCCGGAGACTGAAAAGGTTTGGCATGGGTCCTCAGATCCTCAAAACGTTCTATAGCTTCACCATTGAGAGCATCCTGAATGGTTGCATCACCGCCTGGTATGCCAACCGTTTTGCCTCCGACCGCAAGGAGCTACAGAGGGTAGTGCGTACGGCCCAGTACATTACTGGGGCCAAGCTTCCTGCCATCCAGGACCTCTATACCAGGTGGTGTCAGAGGAAGGCTCTAAAAATTGCCAAAGACTCCAGCCACTCTAGTCATAGACTGTTCTCGCTGCTACCGTACGGCAAGCGGTACCGTAGCGCCAAGTCTATGTCGTAAAGGCTTTTTAACAGCTTCTACCCCCAAGCCTTAAGACTGCTGAACAGCTAATCAAATGGCTACCCAGACTATTTGCATTGACCCCCCCCCCTTTTTGATGCTGCTGCTACTCGCTGTTTATTATGTATGCATAGTCACTTTACCCCTACCTACATGTGCATATTACCTCAATTACCGCGACTAACCTGTTCCCCGCACATTGACTCGGTACCCGCTGTATATAGCCTCGCTTTTGTTATTTTAATGTTGCTCTTTTATTTTTTTACTTTAGTTTATCTAGTAAATCTTTTCTTAACTCTTATTTTTCTTAAAACTGCATTGTTGGTTAAGGGCTTGTAAGTAAGTATTTCACGGTAAGGTCTACACCTGGAGTATTCGGCGCATGTGACAAAAAAATATATATATTCATTTTGATTACTTATGAGTCGTTGCATTTTCTGTTGACCCATCATTTACTGAAGTACCATTTTATGACATAGTATATGACTATCAATACTAATTCCCCACTTGGGTCAATTGACATAATCATGCTAGGCAGGAAAACAAGATGTCCTGAATCTCATGTTAACATATCCAAATATGCCAATTTCACCATACAAAGACCTAGAGTACTAGTCCTCTGCACAATGCTTGCCATACGTTCTCAATGTAATCAAATAAAATAACAACTTATCTGAACCCATTGGAAAACTGGCAAAACAGTGTTAGTTCCAAGCCCCATGCAGGGATACAGAAAAAAGTCACCCAAAAGTCACCCCAAATAAATGCTTTGAATATCAACAGGGAAACAACCTAAAAGAGCCCCATGTTCTGAGGATTTACTTTGTGACCACTTCTTAAGATAACACTGTGTGTAAACATGGACTCCAGCTGAGCTGTCCATCAGCTGATTATACAGACAACAAGATCTAACTGACCAGAAGGACAGGGTATGTGTGAATATTGAGTTGGGAAGAAACATATTACATTTCTTATCTGGGTTTGGCCTTTTTTGGGGTGTTACGCAATCAGAGCAGATGCCGATGTGGGACACACAACACACATTTGTCCCCAGATAGAGTGTGGACTGGGTAACACAATAAACTTGCTCTCCTCTCTCCCTTGAGGCCCCTCCAACACACTTAACCCCTCCAGCAACGCTAACCACAGGCCAAGTCTCTTCATAATTCAACCCAAATGCCTGACAAAATGATTGTGCAGGGAGTGTTCCTTCTCTGAGAATAACCAAAGCAGCTCCCTATCAGAACAGTGTGGGAGTGCTGAGTGAAAGAACAATGAGATAAGAAATGCACATGGCCACCGTTCAGCATTCTTTAACATTCAACCGGGTGTAGCAAGATGGTGTGTTTGAAGAATTAATATTCCCATTCTCTCAGGCACATTTAACACAAGGTCACAGGTGAGGTGGGCTGTAGCAGATAAAATGTCTCTTTTTACAGAGTCGGCGAGAGCTGGATTATGGGTTGTGGACAGAAGAAGTGAGGAATTGAACACCTCAACATGTTTTTCCTGAAGCCTATTAATCTTTATCCCTGCTGCATCTGTTCCACAGCAATACTGCTCACTCTCTACTGCCCTCTAACTCCACCTCTCCAACCCCTCACCCCCTCCTCTGTCTGCCCGTTTCAGTGCATTCCTATCCCCTGCCATCATCCCTGCAAGCTTTTCACACAGACCTAAAGCTCCCCAGTCCTCCCTGCTGTAAAACAGGCCTGGACAAAGGGCTCTGGTGTTGCTGGACTCCTGGCCCATGCTAGCTTGATCCCCGGGGGAAAAAATCTGGTTGGCAACACGAGCAACACAGGGGAAATATTTGCCCAAGTGCATTGCACGTGTGCTGACTTTCCTCTCCTGTTTCTTTGTTTTATACAGCCCCTTGTTTCTGGTTACGGGCTATTTTTGGCAAGTTTATAAGCAGCCAGGCAGCACATAATAAGTCTGCACCTCTGTGGAAAGGAGTAGTAAAATCCTTATCCGCTCAGGATATAATAACCTCCATGAGTGGTGAGCTGAGAACTACAGATCCAGAAATTGAGGGCTAGAACTACAATTTTCAAACGTTGCTTTTTTAAACAGAAGCAGCCTTTGGGGAATGAGTCAGACCATTTAATTTCCCTTCTGTGAGTGCCTCCTGTTTTGCTTCGCTATTGTGTTTTACTTTATTACCTTTGGCTCATGGCGATGTCCAAAACTGCATTCCTGCTAAGGTGCTGAGTAGATACATACTTCTCAGGGCGAGGAGGATGAAATTGAGGTACAGTCCACCCAAAGGTTTCTGTCAACATTGTGGATCTCATTCTGACACGCCTTCATGTCAGGTTAAAGGTGTTCTGACAAATGTTGAAAAGTGTCTTTGTTAGTTTGCATAGATAAGACACTTTGTTATGTATTTTTTTTTTTTTTTTGTAATTAAGTGTGAGATTAGAGATATCAGCTTTCGAGTGATCCCATGCCAAGAAGTTGCCAGTAAGAAAACTGCACACTTAAAAATTAGCTTCTCTATCCTCTACAAAGTCTATGTGCATGTACACACAGACAGCTTTGTCACCATTTGAACTACTCAAGTTGGTAGACATTCAACAGAAACGTCTAGTTTTGTCCACTCTCTCACCTCCTTAAGGAACATGGTTCACACTTCAGACCTGATGATTGATATGCATGTTTGCTGCTTTGGCCTGCCTATAGGGGATGTAAGAGCCCCTCCCACACATATCAGAGAAACTCTACTGAGGAACACAACCAAGGCAATACAGAAAACTGAATTTCTATTTACTCAAAAACAGATCTTCTAACAGATTAATGCGTTGCACCTCTATAGTGTCTAGATAAACAGCTATTCCATTCTGTGCATGTCATTTCAATAGTAGCCAATAGCCATACATCCCAAATCATGACTATTATGTGAGTAGTAAGTAGCAGCCAAGGCACACCCCACTCTATCACTAACCAAACCTCATTAGAAGAGTGTGCTCTGAGACCCTCAATCTACACCTAAACATTAGAGCTGCACAATGTAAATACTGTAATCAAGCTGCTGTTGTACTCGTGCAAACACAGACACACTCGAGCACAGATAAGAACCCAGAGCAAAGCTCAAACAGGGGCCACATACTATCTTCATACACAAAAATGCAAGGAGAAGAACATACAGACCGGATGCCAATGGACATAAAAACCAAGATGCAATCACACAGACATGCATAGACACCAACAGGATCAGACACACATAGCATGTGCATGTATACACAGACAGGCATGCACACAGCACACAGGCACACACACCTAGAAAAACACCCTCCTGCAGGCATAAGCACCACTCCTACACGCTTGTACACGTGATCGTGCATAAGATAAGAGGCTTATGATAACACATTATGGGGTAAGACATGACAAGGCTTTACAGAATACCACTGTCAGTCTGTGGCTGAAGGCTGTCTGCAGCTAAGGTAACAGGAAACGTCTAGCTACAGTACTAGCAATGACATATGTTTTAGTTTAGAGAGCTAACCCCAAGCCCTGCTTTGTATGTGACAGAGAATCAACAATAACTACATGTTGAAAAGATCTAAATGGATCTCTTTAAATTCAACAGTCAGCTTAGATCAGACCCCTGGGCACTATAATTTAGGCCAACTTGCAGGAAGCTAGAAAGTGGCTGTTTGAGTAAAACTATCCACTAAGGTTTGGCAAGTAAACTATTCATTACCCCTGTATATAAATATATACAGTACCACTCAAAAGTTTGGACACAACTACTCATTCAATTATTTTTCTTTATTTTTACTATTTTCAACATTACGGGATAATAGTGAAAACATCAAAACGATGTAATAACACATATGGAATCATGTAGTAACCAAAAAAGTGTTAAACAAATCAAAATATATTTGACATTTGAGAATTTTCAAAGTACTCACCCTTTGCCTTGATGACAGCTTTGCACACTCTTGGCATTCTCTCAACCAGCTTCATGAGGAATGCTTTTCCAACAGTCTTGAAGGAATTCCCACAAATGCGGAGCACTTCTTGGCTGCTTTTCCTTCACTCTGCGGTCCAACTCAACCCAAACCATCTCAATTGGGTTAAGGTCAGGTGATTGTGAAGGCCAGGTCATCTGATGCAGCACTCGGTCACTCTCCTTCTTGGTCAAATAGCTCTTACACAGCCTGGAGGTGTGTTGGGTCATTGTCCTGTTGAAAAACAAATGATGCTGTATGGACTGTATATATATATATATATATATATATATATATAGTCCAAAAATGGGTGTAGTAACTAAGGATTCTAGCTTTAAAGGAAAATGCACAGTAATAGTAACTTTTCTAAACTGTTGTTACTGTCGTTAATTCTCAGACCAGGAACCATATTATGACGAATAGAGCAGTCTCTCTCCTCAGTTTGACTCAGACTAGAGTTACTTACATCATGCCGGAGGGCCTGTTGTCCGGACCTCTGGCAGTTTCTATAGTAGTGCCACAGGATTCAATTCTCAGGCCGACTCTTTTCTCTGTATACATCAATGATGTCGCTCTTGCTGCTGGAGATTCTCTGATCCACCTCTACGCAGACGACACCATTCTGTATACTTCTGACCCTTCTTTGGACACTGTGATAACTAACCTCCAGACGAGCTTCAATGCCATACAACTCTCCTTCCGTGGCCTCCAACTGCTCTAAAATGCAAGTAAAACTAAATGCATGCTCATCAACCGATCGCTGCCCACACCTGCCCGCTCGTCCAGTATCACTACTTTGGACGGCTCTGACTTAGAATATGTGGACAACTACAAATACCTAGGTGTCTGGTTAGACTGTAAACTCTCCTTCCAGACTCATATTAAGCATCTCCAATCCAAAATTAAATCTAGAATCGGCTTCCTCTTTCACAACAAAGCATCCTTTACTCATGCTGCCAAACATACCCTCATAAAACTGACTATCCTACCGATCCAGTCTATCACAGTGCCATCTGTTTTGTCACCAAAGCCGCATATACTACCCACCACTGCGACCTGTATGCTCTCGTTGGCTGGCCCTCGCTTCATATTCGTCGCCAAAACCACTGGCTCCAGGTCATCTATAAGTCTTTGCTAGGTAAATCCCCACCTTATCTCAGCTCACTGGTCACCATAGCAGCACCCACTCATAGCACGCGCTCCAGCAGGTATATCTCACTGGTCACCCCCAAAGCCAATTCCTCCTTTGGCCACCTTTCCTTCCAGTTCTCTGCTGCCAATGACTGGAACAAACTGCAAAAATCACTGAAGGTGGAGACTCATATCTCCCTCACTAACTTTAAGCACCAGCCGTCAGAGCAGCTCACAGATCACCGCACCTGTACATAGCCCAACTTCAAATTGCCCATCCAACTACCTTATCCCCCATACTGTTATTTATTTGATTTATTTTGCTCCTCTGCACCCCAGTATCTCTACTTGCACACTCATCTTCTGCACATCTATCACTCCAGTGTTTAATTGCTATATTGTAATTATTTCGCCCCTATGGCCTATTTATTGCCTTACCTCCCTTATACTACCTCATTTGCACACACTGTATGTAGACCTTTACTATTCTATTATTGACTGCATGTTTGTTTATTCCATGTGTAACTCTGTTGTTGTTTCTGTCACACTGCTTTGCTTTATCTTGGCCAGGTCACAGTTGTAAATTAGAACTTGTTCTCAACTAGCCTACCTGGTTAAATAAAGTTGAAATTTAAAAAAAATTAAAAATGTGAAACTCATGAGGTCACATATGATACTTATAATATAATTTAGCTGGAATGCATACGCCCCATCTAACATCACCTCCCTGCTTTATTTACACAAACTACAATGTAAAACACGGACAAATATGCAGGGCATTCATTGCCACATTGAGAAAAAATGTATTCTGATCAATTTCTGTTGTCTATAATTATTACATTGAACTGTACAATACATGCTGTTAATCTCTCTGGAATGTGACTCTGAGCATGCTACATGATTATAATCACGTCTTCTAGATGTACCGATTGGCAACCAAATGTTGACTGTGCCTCACAGACAGAAAGTGTGACTAGTAACGACCAAAGGCTAAAGACACAGCCACTCAACTGTCACCCACAGATTCCATATGGGATTATGATGAGACAATCTCGATGGCTGACAAGAGTGCATGTGTTTGTATGTGTGTATGCACACACAGTGTTGTGAAACACTCATTCCAGAAACCTGTAATCAGAACCTGCACATTTTACAACAACTATATGGTAGGGTATGTCTCATAGTCAAGGTCTTAAGGTGAGTAGGTGTGTGTGTGTGTGGGTAGGAAGAAATGAATGTAGTGGGGAAGCCAGAGACAGAGAGATATCACCTCCCATGTCTATATATCAAGGTGCCAAGGGATTTGGCAACTATCCTTCATCATGATAGGTGCAACGTGTGAGTCATGTCTGTAGAAGATATCTCACGGTAGCTACTGTACCCTATGATTACTTCACAGACCGGCTGTTTTTATGAATGAATCTCTCACAAGTCTGTGAACATCACCGCTATGAGTAATGGACCAGCTCAGCGATGAGAAAAGGTGCAACTGTCAAGACTGTTAGGACATTTTAGAGTCCTGTTGAAAAGATTACTGTACCTCTTTGATACCAGGCTGGTCTCAGAGGCATACGAAACATACTTTACGTATCATGTAGCATTTTAGCTAACCCTTCCCCCTAACCCTAATTCTAAAATGGAACACCATTCACCTAACCTGCTACCTAAATTCACCTAATCTTTGTCATTTTAGTTCTCCTAACCTTTGACGATATTATCCAGCATTTGCCGTTAGTTCCCCTGAGCGCCAACGTAAATACTCCCTACAATTCTCCTTTGTGGTTACAGCGCAACAAGCAACCTGGTCTAAGTGAAAGACATATAATACTATACGTCCTCCAAGATTATTTAGGTACTTGTGCCAATTCATATACCATTGTGCGAACAGGTAAGACATATGACACTATATGTCCTATAATTCATATGATATTGTACGATAGCTATTGTATTCATAATGTAACCGAACGTAAAGTAATATATCATACATTACTGGAGTGTCACAGATTTACATACAGAAAAATACGAATTGCCCTAAGACCACGTTGTTGATACATACACGCCCAACTTCCAAAGTGATTTGTCAGTGCATAGTGATTTATTATGAAATAAAGTTGGAGGGATATCGGTCAAATACTCTTTACGCTTTCCAAGGCTGAAGCCAAAGTCATCCATGATGCTTTTCTTTTCCATGCAGTTCCCAATGTCCCACAGGCTTCTGGAAGTAAAACCTCTAACTTCAAATGAGGGTACTTTAACCACAGTAACGTAATAAGCTGTATTAAAAGTCAGTGATAAACCCTTACAGTCTATGGATAAACCACATCTGTTCACCTCAATGTTCTCGAAGAGCCCTTCTCACTATGACTAATAAGCATTCTGCTCATTTTGTGAGAATCCTTGTATACATTCTGGCAGCAAATACACTACCAGCGGAAAAGTGGTTTATAAAATTGACAATACGAGTCAGCTTTGTGATTGTATAACATTGAACGTTTTCCACATCTCGAGGGCCTTGATGTAGGTTTTACTTGAACACTCTTCCTTAAAGGTCCAATGCAGCAGTTTTTATCTCAACATCAAATAATTCCTGGGTTACAATTAAGTAGCTTACTGTGACTGTAATAGAAAACAATGGTCAAAAAGAAGCAAAAATAGTTTCTTGGCAAAGAGCAGTTTCTCAAGCAATAATTTTGCTAGGAAAGCAGAACGTTTTGGAACTCTCTTTCTTATTGGTCATTTAACTAATTTACCACCTGGTGATGTCACAAAAACTCCATCCCACAAAAACAGGCAGTCTTTTCAAACAGCTCTTACACTAAAAAGGAATTATTATAGTTTTCACAATTTCACAGTACTATTCTCACCTCATAGTGTGGAAATATATAAAACACAGATTTTCCCATTTTTTGCCCTAGTCAAAAAGTCCTATAAGATTAGTGATTTTTCCAATACATTTAGATTTTTAGCTAGACTACCTGCCACCGCAATCCTATAGGATTTTATGTCACCTCAATCAGAATCCTATTGGAATTCTGTTGTACTACTTTTTTTCCTATTGGAAATAAAAGGTAATCTGATTAGATCATATATGTATACAGTAAAAGTCAAAAGTTTGGACACACCTACTCATTCCAGGATTTTTATTTAATTTTTTATGTTCTACATTGTAGAATAATAGTGAAGACATTAAAACTATGAAATATCACATATGGAATCATGTAGTAACCAAAAAAGTGTTTTATATTTTATATTCTTCAAAGTAGCCACCCTTTGCCTTGATGACAGCTTTGCACACTCTTGGCATTCTCTCATCCAGCTTCATCTGGTAGTCACCTGGAATGCATTTCAATTAACAGGTGTGCCTTGTTAAAAGTGAATTTTGGGAATTTCTTTCCTTCTTAGATAATGTTTTTATTATGTGATGAAATTAATTGATGACAATGAAGAGTTGGTTGATTACTTTCGTAGAGCTCCATGTTTTGTTGCCAGATGTAAAAAGAAAAAAAAGAAAACAGACACGTAACTAAATCAATCAGTCTGATTAAGGACAGGGAATAGGAAGTGGACTACAATTCATACTTTAATATTTTACGACATAAACCTGATGGCTAGAAAATCACAAACTGTACACGTTGACTTATAAACAAGCGTAAGTCAGATGCTTCCTCTCCATTCAAAGTCACAATGTCAATTTATTTGTCTTTGCCTTTTTACTACAGGTGTGTTTAGAAAATGTGCCAGGAGGATGGACTGTCAATATTTACATTTGTTGGTGAACCACAATTTTTGAATTTGCAGGTATTTTCTTGCTGCATGCATGTGTATGTCTTTGAATGAGATTGCACTGTTCAAATCGTCAAGCACACTTTAGTCACAAATGATCCACTATGCATGCAGTTTTGCGGTATATCCTCACAAGTGATTACACATTGTATGGCTATACTTATCCCGGTATCCATGGCAACATCCCTCAACTTTCCATGGCAAGAGTATGGCAAGAATATCTGGCAAAGTCATCAGTGATCTGTGGTAACACTGTTGCCATAACGACAGTGGGTGTGGCAGCGAAGGCAGAGAGAGGAAAAGCCATTAGAAAAGGATCACTGCAGGACAGCACAGAGTTTCATGAAAGTGAAAGAAAGATCCTCAAAGAACAGCAGAAATTGCAGCAAACAAAAGCCCCACACACATCTTTCACGTAAAGAGTCTGTTTTCACTGAACAGAAAATGCTCCGGAATGGGAGAGAGAAAGAGAATGTTCTAGCAGAACTGGAGTCAAAAACCCACTTTGCGGGCAATGTTCAATCGGGCTCAGCGCTGTAGGACCATGCTTTTCCATTGATACACATGTTATTTGTTTTCTTAACTTGAGGTTGGGGATGTGGTTAACCTTCTTATGTCTCTAAACAGGATCTAAGAACCAGACAATTGGGTGAAAGTACAGTAAGAAAAGGGTATGTGCAATTTTAGAGGCAGGGTCGCATTTCAGCAGTTTGAAGTATGGTGCAGAGCGATTGCTTTACAATGGCCTTACAACTCTTAGGTCATGCACATGCATTGTCAGCGATGGCTACTTGAGTACCCACATTTGAGCAATAAACACAACGATAATTGAACAACAGTTTAACAACAGTCGAACAAAACATAAACACCATATTGACATCAATCTATTATCATTGTGTTTACACGTTGAAAGTGGTCTGGGTTTTGCTTGGAACTGATATTTCACCACAGCGCATCTGATGTCCTCAATAAAGAAGAATGTTTGTGAAAGCACCGCAACTGAATAAATCCTTATAAATTTGTCAACACCTATTTTGCTCATATTTATGGTCATGAGATTCAATCTCCACCCCCTTATTCTAGAACAATTCATTGGATTAAAGCATTTATGACCTGAGGGAGTTGCACAAGTTCCACAACATACACACCCAGACCTAGACACACCCTTTCTGGGTCCTCTGTGGGGGTCAAAGGTTGAGAGAGATATTTCTTACTGCCCTTTTACCCAGAGCTGACTGCACACAAAGCTTGAACGTCCATCAATAAAATGATCTCTCTGTAAAGTGGTCTGTATGTAAAATGACCACTTTACATGATTTAAAATGAGATGATTCTTCAGTAATCTCGGTTAGCCAGAAGGAAAATGTGATTGTCATTTTCCTCTTTAGCTTCTGGGTGGAATGCCATTAACAATTGTGATTACCTTTGTGCAAAGGAAGGAAGCGAAGTCTCCTTCCTCGCAAATGGAAACTCTCGGACAAACCCTTGGAAACCGTTTATCATCTGCACAATGGCTTGAAAATAACTGCACCAGTTTAAGCACTGCCTTCACCCAATCCCGATTCATCCAAATAATCAATGACAAAAACGAAAAACTAGCAACTACAGCTGCTCGTAATCACATAGTTCTACGTGAGCCTTGACAGATTCTTGCCGTGTCATCTGTCCACGAGAATCAGTCCACGAGGGATGAACTCTTCAGTAAGCCTGTAGCTAAGAGGTTATCTAATAGATACCAGCCTAAGACAAAAGAGGTAAACACAGTCGATTAAGTAATCATCATCGCGTGCGCACTGCACGGGGAGGGACAGAGACTCTTCAGACAGTAGAAAAGGGGTCCTGTATGTTGTTCCCTGATGTACAGTTAAGAAAGGAGTGGTCATAAATACTTCACTGACACTTTTGAGGCCAAATAAGGCGAAAGGTGATTAGATCAGGTGATAAATTGATTATTACAAATTGGGTGGTTAGAGCCCTGAATGCTGATTGGCTGACTGCCATGGTATATCAGACCGTATACCATGGGTAGGACAAAACATGTATTTTTACTGCTCTAATTACGTTGATAACGAGTTTATAATAGCAATAAGGCACCTCAGGGGTTTGTGGTGAATGGCCAATATACCACTGCTAAGGGCTGTGTCCAGGCACTCCACGATCTGTTGTGCTAAGAACAGCCCTTAGCCATGGTATATTGGTCATATTCCACACCCCCTCGTGCTTTATTGCTTAAGTAGAGGACGCTCTGATGCAAGTTTGGAATGAATAGGTCAACTGTTTTGAAAGCAATAGGGTCAACTGATAACCACATCCCATGCTAATCTGAAATGGTAGTAAGAGCCCAAAAAGAAATTGTAAGGTGCTTCAATGAATATATTTGAAGATTTGTATATGGCTCTTGCATTGACAATATTGTGTCGATATTGTCACTCACCTGCACATATTTTTCATGGTATGTAAAACGGTTTAACAGTCTGTGGACATTCCAGTCACACAGCTCACACACTTGGATCTATTTCAAGAGAGTGAGGGAGTCCATAATGTATTTCTCAAGGTTTCCATGGCAATGACAAGGGCAAGGGATTCGTTGGCGGGACGAGAGGGAATGGAGGGTTTGGCTCAAGGAGTCGTGACTCACTCTGAGACTGGAGAGGAAAGGTGAGGTGAGGGGAAACAGTGCCAAGGTATTGTGTACGATCACAAATTATTTATTTATTATCACAAATGGTCACACCCAACAGAAAAAAACAGTAGACAAATGCTAGCCTCTCTCTTGACATAACATACAGTGCCTTTGGAACGTATTCAGACCCCTTTACTTTTTCCACATTTTGTTACGTTACAGCCTTGTTATAAAATGGATTAAATAAAAAACAAATCCTAAGCAATCTACACACAATACCCCATAATGACGAAGCAAAAACAGTTTTTAGAAATTTTAGAAATTTTACTTATATATATAAGTATTCGGACCCTTTGCAATGAGACACGAAATTTAACTCCATTGATCATTTCCATTGATCATCCTTGAGTTGTTTCTACAACTTGATTGGAGTCCACTTGTGGTAAATTCAATTGATTGGACATGATTTGGAAAGGCACACACTCGTCTATATAAGGTCCCACAGTTGACAGTGCATGTCAGAGCAAAAACCAAGCCATAAAGTTGAAGGAACTGTCAGTGGAGATCAGAGACAGGATTGTGTCAATGCACAGATCTGGGGAAGGGAACCAACACATTTCTGCAGCATTGAAGGTCCCCAAGAACACAGTGGCTTCCATCATTCTGGGGCGGCAGGTAGCCTAGTGGTTCGAGAGTTGGGCCAGTAACCGAAAGGTTGCTAGTTTGAATCCCTGAGCTGACTGGGTAAAATCTGTTGTTCTGCCCCTGAACAAGGCAGTTAACCCACTGTTCCTAGGCTGTCATTGTAAATAAGAATTTGTTCTGAACTGACTTGCCTAGGTAAATAAAGATTAAATAAATAAATAACTATACATTTTTAAATGGAATAAGTTTGGAACAACCAAGACTCTTCCTAGAGCTGGCCGCCCGGCCAAACTGAGCAATCGGGGGAGAAGGGCCTTGGTCAGGGAGATGACCAAGAACCCGATGGTCACTCTGACAGAGCTCCAGAGTTCCTCTGTGGAGATAGCAGAAACTTCTAGAAGGGCAACCATCTCTGCAGCACTCCACAAATTAGGCCTTTATGGTAGAGTGACCAGACGGAAGCCACTCCTCAGTAAAAGGTACATGACAGCTGGCTTGGAGTTTGCCAAAAGGCACCTAAAGACTCTCAGACCATGAGAAACAAAATGCTCTGGTCTGATGAAACAAAGATTGAACTATTTGGCCTGAATTTCAAGTGTCACGTCTGGAGGAAACCGGGCACGATCCCTACGGTGAAGCACGGTGGTGGTAGCATCATGCTGTGGGGATGTTTTTCAGAGGCAGGAACTGGAAGACTAGTCGGGATCGAGGAAAACATGAACGGAGCAAAGTACAGAGAGATCCTTGATGAAAACCTGCTCCAGAGTGCTCAGGACCTCGGACTGGGGCGAAGGTTCACTTTCCAACAGGACAACGACCCTAAGCACACAGCCAAGACAACGCAGGAGTGGCTTTGGGGCAAGTCTCTGAATTTCCTGGAGTGGCCCAGCCAGAGCCCAGACTTAAACCTGATCTAACATCTCTGGAAAGACCTGAAAATAGCTGTGCAGCAACGCTCCCCATCCAATCTGACAGAGCTTTAGAGGATCGACAGAGAAGAATGGGAGAAACTCCCAAAATAAAGGTGTGCCAAGCTTGTAGCGTCATACCCAAGAAGACTTGATGCTGTCAAAGGTGCTTCAACAAAGAACTGAGTAAAGGGTCTGAATACTTATGCAAATGTGATATTTCAGTTTCTTATTTGTAATACATTTACAAAATGTAAACTATTTTTGCTTTGTCATTATGGGGTATTGTGTGTAGATTGATGAGGGGGAAAAAACAATTTGAGCAATTTTAGAATAAGGCTGTAACATAACAAAATGTGGAAAATGTCAAGGGGTCTGAATACTTTCCGAAGCCACTGTATTTGCTGATTGATGTTGTACAGCTCAATAATACTGGAATTCTCTTCCTGAAAAGATTACCCTACTCGTTATGGCAGGCCACACATATTCCTACATTATACAAGTAGTATTGAGGTAATCAAGATTGCGAACACAACAGCACTATACCTAGACAAATGTCTATTTGCCTGCAACTTTTGTCAGTCTTCAGTAAATCACAACACAGTTAACCATCATCATCTCATCACCATGATATTCTGACATGGTTTTCTGTAACATATTGCCCCAGACACAGATAATGCATGCAGCCTCAGGCCTCGCTCCATACTACTACAAGTCCCATTGGGGGAATTTGAATGAGAACCTAGCCGGTTGGTGTGGTTGTCCCGGTTTCCATTTATAACTGGTTGTGCTGAGAGTCAACTATGGCTGATTGAGAACATGATGGTTCAGAAAAGTATTATTTAACTAATAGTAAAGCGCCTATGAGGTCAATTAATCAAAAAACGGTGTCTGTGATATGATATCAGGACATGGCCTATTGGCAGCAGTAATTCATACAAGTTCATTCATGTATGCAACCAGCGATTGAAACAAAGAGCAATAGTTCTGCTTGGCAACTTCATTCTATGAGATTTACTGACGAGCCTCTGAATACTTGTCATGTGTCAAATTTGACTATTTTAAGCTACAATTGAAGTCGGAAGTTTACATACACCTTAGCTAAATACATTTAAACTCAGTTTTTCACAATTCCTGACATTTAATCCAAGTAAAAATTACCTGTCTTAGGTCAGTTAGGATCACCACTTTATTTTTAGAATGTGAAATATCAGAATAATAGTAGAGAGAGTTATTCATTTCAGCTTTTATTTATTTCATCACATTCCCCGTGGGTCAGAAGTTTACATACACTCAATTAGTATTTGGTAGCATTGCCTTTAAATTGTTTAACTTTGGTCAAACGTTTTTGGTAGTCTTCCACAAGCTTCCCACAATAAGTTGGGTGAATTTTGGCCCATTCCTCCTGACAGAGCTGGTGTAACTGAGTCAGGTTTGTAGGCCTCCTTGCTCGCACATGCTTTTTCAGTTCTGCCCACAAATTTTCTATAGGATTGAGGTCAGGGCATTTTGCCACAACTTTGGAAGTATGCTTGGGGTCATTGTCCATTTGGAAGACCCATTTGCAACCAAGGTTTAACTTCCTGACTTATGTCTTGAGATGTTGCTTCCATATATCCACGTAATTTTCCTGCCCCATGATGCCATCTATTTTGTGAAGTGCACCAGTCCCTCCTGCAGCAAAGCACCCACACGACATGATGCTGGCACCCTCATGCTTCACGGTTGGGATGGTGTTCTTCGGCTTGCAAGCATCCCCTTTTTCCTCCAAACATAACGATGGTTATTATGGCCAAACAGTTCTATTTCTGTTCCATCAGACCAGATGACATTTCTCCAAAAAGTATGATCTTTGTCCCCATGTGCAGTTGCAAACCGTAGTCTGGCTTTTTTATGGCGGTTTTGGAGCAGTGGCTTCTTCCTTGCTGAGCTGCCTTTCAGGTTATGTTGATATAGGACTCGTTTTACTGTGGATATAGATACTTTTGTACCTGTTTCCCCCAACATCTTCACAAGGTCCTTTGCTGTTGTTCTGGGATTGATTTGCACTTTTTGCACCAAAGTACGTTAATCTCTAGGAGACAGAACGCGTCTCCTTCCTGAGCGGTATGACGGCTGCGTGGTCCCATGGTGTTTATACTTGCATGCTATTGTTTGTACAGATGAACGTTGTACCTTCAGGCGTTTGGAAATTGCTCCCAAGGACGAACCAGAGTTGTGAAGGTCTACAATTTTTTTCTGAGGTTTTGGCTGATTTCTTTTGATTTTCCCATGATGTCAAGCAAAGAGGCACTGAGTTTGAAGGTAGGCCTTGAACTACATCCCCAGGTACACATCCAATTGACTCAAATGATGTCAATTAGCCTATCAGAAGCTTCTAAAGCCATGACATCATTTTCTGGAATTTTCCAAGCTGTTTAAAGGCACAGTCAACTTAGTGTATGTAAACTTCTGACCCACTGGAATTGTGATACAGTGAATTATAAGTGAAATAATCTGTCTGTTAACAATTGTTGGAAAAATGACTTGTCATGCACAAAGTAGATGTCCTAACCGACTTGCCAAACTATAGCTTGTTGACAAGAAATGTGTGGAGTGATTGAAAAATTAGTTTTAATGACTCCAACCTTAGTGTATGTAAACTTCCGACTTCAACTGTATGCTAAGAGGTGACGCTGTTCAACTACATGACAATTTGAATAAGCTGAGGGAGTGCTAAAGAAAAGGTAAAACAAAGTTCATACGAGGCTGATTAACTTCATGACATTCAACATTCATTCCAGAAAAACAGATGAATATATTAAAAAGGGTTCATAAGTCAGTTGATACACTATTACTTATAGATCATTATGAATCTGTAGAAAACAGTTAGTGAGACATTGGTTGAAATTGTGTGGTTGATGTTTTGATGCTTGGCAAATAGTGTGATTAGTAAGAAAATCACACCATTTAAACCAATTTGCTATGTGTTGTGTTTACTATTGATTCCTAAACTAAACTAATGATTAACAATCTACTTATAAAGCCTAGAAAGCCTTATATTAATGTAAAGTGTTACCATCCAAACTTACTCAAATACAATAATACCTGAGCATACAACAACATAAATAGATCAGAAAGTTTAGCGAGGAGCAGGGTAAGGACTGACACAAGACATCAGATCTGTTTACACAATAGCCTGCTGAGGACATACTGCTCTCATATTTCACCACAGATTTCACATTCTAACAGTTATTCTAAAGCCCCAGCCCCTATCCCGTACCTCCATCACGGGAAAAAACACCCCAAAATACCAACAAAATTGTGTTTTTCCTAACAGGCTCCAAAACCCAGGTTACGGTTTCGTGGGCTTGTGTTAGAAACTAAAAGTGTTCTGTTACACTGCACAACTCCTCCCTCTCCTACCATTCACCCAGAGGCCTGGCCAATGAGAGTTAGCCATTGGCCCCTCCCACCAGGGAGGCTCTTAAAACCAGTGTTGTAGCTAATTCTCTGTCTATCCACTCAGGTCTCCCCAGTACTCCAGACAAGCCACCTGCCACTCTATCTCCCCCTTATTCTCCTGCACTCACCAACCACTCAAGACCAGCCAGGATGTCGGTCAGGAAAACCACCAGCTACACAGTCAAGTCCTCTTCCTCCGGGGCAGCCCCTCGCAGCTTTAGCAGCATGTCCTACTCTGGACCCAGCCAGGGGGTCTCTCGCCAGAGCTACAGCGCCCGCAGCTCCTATGGAGGGGCCAACAGAGGCATGGGAGGTGGGTTCGGTGCCGGTGGTGGAGGCGGCAGCTACATTTCCAGCTCCTCTGCCTATGGAGGTGGCATGGGCCTGGGGATGGGGATGGGGATGGGTGGCGCCTCTCATGCCCCCATCACTGCTGTCCAAGTGAACAAGAGCCTGCTTGCCCCCCTTAACCTGGACATCGACCCCAACATCCAGATCGTCCGCACCCATGAGAAAGAACAGATCAAGGGCCTCAACAACCGCTTTGCCTCCTTCATTGATAAGGTCAGTCCTGGTAACTTGTCTGTCTGTCTTTCTGTGCCTATGAAAGATATCTGACAATGTAGTTTGCCTGGAGCTTGTAAACTGCCAGAAAATGTAAAAGTGAAGTAGAGACAGTCATGTACTATGGGATTTTATGAATCTATCTCTATTAGCCATTAGAATGCTGAGGTGTCTGTTGTGTAATGAATGTGGAACAACGGAGAAGATCCATAGAAAAGTCCACGTTGTGTAATGCTGGTACACGCCGTTAGAGCTCTGTTACAGTATGTTAGGTTGATTACACGCACAAGCAAACTCATGAGTTTGGAAAAGGGAAGGAAATGTCGAAAAGTCTGTTACTGAACAATGCACAGATACAGTCAAACTAACTAATTGTGATCATTTTTCCCTGGGTTCTCAAGAATTCACATCTCATGGTTTTGCAGTAATTGTCCTTTTATAGTGATGAATAACAAATGTGCAGCAGGGTGGGGTGGGGGAGAGAGTTTATACAGAAGGGTGTGTCTGTCTCTGGTTAGAGTATAGCTCATAGCTAGTGATCTGGTTTACATTGGGAATGGCTACCCTGACCCTGCGGAGGGGTGTATGTGATCCGCCGCTACCCTGGATGACATGACAAAAAAGGTCATACACCTGAAACACAGACAGGAGCATTTGGTCATCACCATCATTGCTATGCTTACGCACATTTCACATTCCTAACAAGTCTTGGAACAATGGAGTGAAGTTCATTGATAGGGTAGCCTATACTGATAGATGGAGGGCAACATCTGAACACGGTCTAACATCAATAGATAACATTTACAAGTGATAGCAATGTTTGATATTGCTTTCATTCATGCCTGGGGGGCGTTTTCTTTCTGGGTTTTCTACTGGCCTATCTGTCCCACATGCGTAGGCTGCTCCAGTGGGTTAATATTTTAAAAGGGCAGCTGGTTTCATGTTCGAGCTAACACTAGTGGATTGATTACATAAAAAGGAGCAACACTAATCAGAAAGAGATTTCACCTCTGCATGTTTCCAAAGAAACTAAATAAAAATGTGCAAATAGACTCTCTTTTCTTATCGTGATAACAATTCCCTTTTATACTTATTTCTAAGTATTGACTCTTAACCAATACCAGTTGACGCAGCCATTTTAGGAGAATTCCTGATCTCACCTGAGGCTCAGCCAGGAGCATTGTCCACTGACAGCCATCTATCTATTTTCTCACCCTATTGTTAGTGAGCCAACATGTCAGTCTGTATGCTCTCCCCCTCCCCCATTACACCTACCTGTATACTGCAATCAAATATTTACATTCTAGCCGTTTGGATGAAGCCCCGCCTATAACTTTGTCCTGTTCCTCTCTTTTCTCCACTTCCCGACCTTGCCCTTTTAAAACAGGAAAACATGAAGGAAGCCTAAATCACCAGCTCTTTCCATCTGCCCCCTCTGCCTCTTGTCAGGATGCACGTCATAGCTTCCTTGGAAAAACAGCTTGCTAGGTCTATCCTGAAAACAGAGGCAGCTGTCCGTACAAGTTCCAAACACTAATTGAAGCAATAAACACCCTAATTTAATGAGGATGACATGATTGTCATGGATGAGTCATGTTAGCCCACCATCAAAGTTCCTAATGTCCTTTTATTCAAAAATTATATTATTCTCTTTATTCTCTCATATAAAAACAGAAAAAGTCCCAAAGGCAACAATATAATATGATAAACTCAGTGTGCCTATCAAATGAATAAACATCTACCCCCTCTCTCTACACATAGGTACGCTTCCTGGAACAGCAGAACAAAATGCTGGAGACCAAGTGGGGTCTCCTCCAGGGACAGACCACCACCCGCTCCAACATTGATGCCATGTTCGAGGCCTACATCGCCAACCTGCGCAGACAGCTCGACGGCCTGGGTAACGACAAGATGAGGCTGGAGGCTGACCTGCACAACATGCAGGGTCTGGTCGAGGACTTCAAGAACAAGTGAGTTAAACTTCAAGAAGAAGTGACTACAAATGTTACTCCTTTTACCTAGCAGACCCTCAGCCACATTCTCAGCAAATGCTGTGATTAGGCTTCTATCCCAGTGCATAGCACCATTGTAGAGATAAGGTCATGGAATGCATGTTAGTAAAGGGAGTTTCATGGAGTTCTTGATTTAATCAGTAATACAGGACACACCAGTAATAGGTCATTTCAGTACTATGGATGGACAACACCCAACTGCAGTCAATTGTTTTCATATCATAGGGATTACTCCATTGAATAAGCGTTTCCTGGAGGGACCATTCTATTTCATATATCTGGAGGTGAAACTCATTTAGATGACAGAGCTGGATGTCTTTCAGCTTCATGTCACACACCTGCATCATGGCGCACACATCAGTGTGTCAGTCCTGACAAATTATATGAGCATTTAAGCAGTCTATGTCCTTAGGAGAAAAAGCACAAAGTAAAGAAACACCACACAAGTTTGGCATGGAGTCAAGATACCACAGCAGAAAACAATTCCCAGACGCATATTTGTTGTGGACGTAGCACTCATGCCCCCTAGTGTGAAAATTGTACATTACCTATATAACTATAATAACACATAATAAATAGTTACAATATAATTATGACATAGAAATATATCAAATGTAATCTTGAATATATGAATATCAGAAAAAAGCTAACAATTGCTCTGTATCTTCTTCTCAGGTATGAAGACGAGATCAACAAGCGTACAGAGTGCGAAAATGACTTTGTGCTCATTAAGAAGGTTAGTAACTTAAGTTTGGATCCCATTCGTTTTTCTGTCATTCTCTTATTGTCATCTTGCCATCTTAGTAACATATTGATTGTGAATGTTCCACTCAGGACGTGGATGAGGCCTACATGAACAAAGTTGAGCTGGAGGCTAAGCTGGAGAGTCTGACAGATGAAATTAACTTCCTGAGGCAGATCTATGAGGAGGTACGGCACTGAGCTCATCGCTTAGCTACTTCAGTTGTTAATAAGACACTCATTCATTACAACCAGTTGTGTTGTTGGCGGCTTCCAACAACTGCTCTGATGTATTTGCGTGTAGTTTATTTATTCACTAAGTTATGGCATATGGATCTGCTTGGTATCTGGACTTTGATGTCAAACTGATGGACTCAATCTGGGTGGGTTTTTATCTCTGGGGAAGGCAGACGTCTGAAAGCCTTGTCTGCAATAGGCCAAGTGTTTAATGGTCTCTCTCACCTTCTCTCTCTTTCCTTCTCGCTCTTTCCAGGAGCTGCGTGAGCTTCAGTGCCAGATTAAGGACACCTCAGTGGTGGTGGAGATGGACAACAGCCGTAACCTGGACATGGATGCCATCGTGGCTGAAGTGCGCGCCCAGTACGAGGACGTCGCCAACAAGAGCCGGGCAGAGGCGGAGACATGGTACAAGAGCAAGGTACAGTAATGGGCTTAAATATTTTTCTCCCTTTGGCCACTTAATTATGTTCAGGTCTGCTTATAGCCTTTCAGTACCGTGTATGTGGTTCAAATGAACATAAGTTGATGTCACGTGGTTCTTCCACACTAACCATGAATTACCAACAAACCGTCCACTTTCTCCTCTGTTGGATGTTTAGTATGAGGAGATGCAGACATCTGCCACCAGATATGGGGATGACCTGAGATCCACCAAGACAGAGATCTCCGACCTGAACCGTATGATCCAGAGGCTGCAGTCTGAGATCGACTCCGTCAAGGGACAGGTACACAATAAAGAATCTCTGTGCTAAGAATTAGATTGGTGGCATGTAGACCCACATGATGTTGACAGAATAGAGTATTTTTCAACGGCATTATCAATTTGATAAAGAGCAGAAGTAGCGACATGCTGCGTCTTTGTCTTCTGTTAGCGTGCCAACCTGGAGAACCAGATAGCCGAGGCTGAGGAGCGCGGGGAGATAGCAGTGAAGGACGCCAAGCTCCGCATCAGGGACGTGGAGGATGCCCTCCAGAGAGCCAAGCAGGACATGGCCCGGCAGATCAGGGAATACCAGGACCTGATGAACGTCAAGCTGGCCCTGGACATTGAGATCGCCACCTACAGGAAACTGCTGGAAGGAGAGGAAGACAGGTGAGCGGAAATGGGAAACATCAATTTGAAAGTACAGTGTAATCTTAATAGAAGATAATGGACATTTATTACCAAAAACATACATTTTCAAAAGGGTCTTCTTTTCACCACCAGGCTAGCAACTGGTATCCAGTCCATCAACATAACCAAACAGAGCTGTAAGTACCTGCTTTCTTCAAATAAAACCCTGTGTTTTCCACTTATGTGTTGTGGTGCATTCATAACATCTTGATATTCATATTTAGCCAGCCCCTACTCACCTGTTGTCTCTCTCTGTGTCACCTTACAGCTAGCTACAACTCCTTCCCCTCTGAGAGTGTTAACAGCAGCTACACTAGCGGCTACTCCAGTGGCTTCTCCGGCGGATACGGTGGTGGATACGGCAGTGGATACGGCGGTGGCAGCAGCTACAGCTCTGGCAGCGGCTACGGCGGCGGCAGCCGCTACGGCGGTGGCAGCGGCACCAGCATCACCACCCAGAACAAGAAGAGTGTTGTCATCAAGATGATCGAGACCAAGGATGGCAAAGTTGTTTCTGAGTCCTCTGAAGTGGTGGATGATTGAGCGGCTGGATAATGCCCCCTTGTCTACTCTCTTGCTCACCATTGTAACAATTCAAGTGAAAGGCAAACAATGCTACATGAGAAGAAATATAAATGTGGCTGTTAAGCAATAAACATTTTTAATCCAACCAAAGATTTGAAAGGGACCAAATAATATTTTTCTTGTTCATACTGTATGTCTTTTGCCTTTTCTAATTCTGTACTAAAACAAAATGCCTGCAGTTTGCTACACCACAAGTAAATAAGCAAAACCATAAGTTGCAACTTGTAGTACATTCTGTCCAAACCTATGCAACCCTGTTAACTGTATAGAGGGCCATTCTCTGAGTTCAGTTGCATGAAACGGATGATAACGTTGTGTTCATGAGTAGTGTTGCTCAGAGTGAGTGTGAATGTAACAGTGCAGCAGCCGTGTTTTTGGTCAACTAGTCTAAAATGTCTGCTAGGCTTAAGTAGAAGTGCATGACTTCCCTGTCGTGTTCTATTGGACGCCAAGGAAGCTTCCCACAGTGTACTGTTGCCTGAGGTGCTGTTTTTGCTACCAAACAATTAAATGTGTTTACTGGAAACTGCTTGGGTTGTCTGAGTTTCTCGTCTTGATTCTGTATGCATATAGGTAGCCTAGTGGTTAGAGCGTTGGACTGGTAACGGAATGGTTGAAAGATCAAATCCCCGAGTTGACAAGGTAAAAATCTGTCGTTCTGCCCCTGAACAAGGTAGTTAATCCACTGTTCCTAGGCCGTCATTGAAAATAAGAATTTGTTCTTAACTGACTTGCCAAGCTAAATAAAAACACGTTTTTATTGTGAATTCCAATATGGCAGCCATGATTGCGTAATCTAGAATTATGAGCTGTGTTCAACCCTGTCACTCAGAATTTCCCAACTTGGCTTGCACACATAAATGAGCATCCGATGTCATGAAGTCAGTGTAAAAACCTGAGATAGGGGCCTCCCGGGTGGCGCAGTGGTCTAAGTTACTGCACTGCACTCTGTGCCAACAGAGATTCTGGGTTTGAGCCCAGGCTCTGTCGCAGCCGGCCGCGACCGGGAGGCCCATGGGGCGGCGCACAATTGGTCCAGCGTCGTCCAGGTTAGGGAGGGTTTGGCCGGCAGGGATATCCTTGTCTCATCGCGCACTAGCGACTCCTGTGGCGGGCCGGACGCAGTGCACGCTGACCAGGTCACCAGGTGTATGGTGTTTCCTCTGACACATTGGTGCGGCTGGCTTCCGGGTTGGATGTGCATTATGTCAAGAAGTAGTGAGGCTTGGTTGGGTTGTGTTTCAGAGGACGCATGGCTCTCGACCTTCGCCTCTCCTGAGTCCGTGCGGGAGTTGCAGCGATGAGACTAGACTGTAACTACTACCAATACCAATACCGATACCATGAAATTGGGGAGGAAAAAGGTGTAAAAATAAAACCCCGGAGATAATGGCTTTGTTCAAGACAATCAAAACCATGGGTAAATTGTGACTGACTGATCTACATATAATAAAGAGTAGTTATTTATTATGCAAGGTTCTTTATAGATCAGTCAGTCGGCTGTCGGCTGCAATGTCGAGCAAGCCCAACGTTAGTAAAAGTGAAAATGGGGAAGGGACATAGAAGCATCCAGTGGTAGTAAAGGAGAAGGGACACAAGTTGAAGGTGATATACACAGCACCCCAACAAATGACTCCACACCTCTACACAAGCCTTTTTTGGGCTGTGATAATATATTGCACATCCTTCTACTGTGCATAACACCAAAATAATCACCAGTGTCGTGCAGTACGAGTAACACAGTGACATACATGTCTATGTCCTAGACTGAATGCAGTGATGACCCACTGGGAACACACTGGTTGAATCAACGTTGCTTCCATTTCCTTTCTGTATGCATTAACTTCTCTAGGATAGGGGGCAGTATTTTCACGTTTGGATGAAAAGCATACCCAAATTCAACTGCCAGCTACTCATCCCCAGAAGATAAGATATGCATATGGTTAGTAGATTTGGATAGAAAACACGCTGAAGTTTCTAAAACTGTTTGAATCATGTCTGTGAGTATAACAGAACTTATTTATCAGGCGAAACCCAGAGGACAAACCATTCAGTTTTCTTTTTTTTTGAGTTCACTCTCTTTTCAATGGATTTTCATTGGGAATACAGATTTCTAATTGACCTTCTTGCAGTTCCTACCGCTTCCACTGGATGTCAACAGTCTTTAGAAATTGGTTGAGGGTTTTTCCTTTGTGTAATGAAGAAGTATGGCCATTTTGAATCGGGGTCACTTGTTGTGTCCTGTTTGTTAGAGGCGCATGACCAGAAGGCTAGCTACAGTTTGTTTTAATCCTGTATTGAACGCAGATCATCCCGTCTTCAATTTTATCGATTATTTACGTAAAAAAATACCTAAAGTTGCATTACAAAAGTAGTTTGAAATGTTTTGGCAAAGTTTACAGGTCAATTTTGAGATATTTTGTAGTCAAGTTTCACAAGTTGGAACCGGTGTTTTTCTGGATCAAACGCGCCAAATAAATGGACATTTTGGATATATATCGACGGAATTAATCGAACAAACGGACCATTTGTGATGTTTATGGCACATATTGGAGTGCCAACAAGGCATGAATTATATTTTTATTTCTGCATTTTGTGTCTCGCCTGCAGGGTTGAAATATGCTTCTCTCTCTGTTTACTATGGTGCTATCCTCAGATAATAGCATTGTTTGCTTTCGCCGAAAAGCCTATTTGAATTCTGACATGTTGGCTGGATTCACAACCAGTGTAGCTTTAATTTGGTATCTTTCATGCGTGATTTAATGAAAGTTCGATTTTTATAGTAATTTATTTGAATATGGCGCTCTGCATTTGCTCTGGCTTTTGGCCAAGTGAGACAGTAGCGTCCCGCCTAAACTCAGATTTTTGGATATAAATATGGACTTTACCGAACAAATCATACATGTATTGTGTAACATGAAGTCCTATGAGTGTCATCTGATGAAGATCATCAAAGGTTAGTGATTAATTTTATCTCTATTTCTGCTTTTTGTTACTCCTCTCTTTGGCTGGAAAAATGGCTGTGTTTTTCTGTGGCTATGTACTGACCTAACATAATCGTTTGGTGTGCTTTTGCCGTAAATCTTTTTTGAAATCAGACATGTTGGCTGGATTCACAACAAGTGTAGCTTTCATTTGGTGTCTTTCATGTGTGATTTTTATAGTAATTTATTTGAATTTGGCGCTCTGCATTTTTACTGGCTTTTGGCCAAGTAGGACGTTAGCGTCCCACATATCCCAGATAAGTTAAGAAGCCTTTAGACAACATGTCCCAAAAAACATATATTTTTTTATATTCTCATTTCACCACTAGCAGCCTAGATATGCAATAATTGTATTTGCGCTCAGAACACAAAAACTTTGAATGACTGTCAAAAATGTAATTTAAAGAAACCATACAGGTAACTGTCAAAATAAAGGAAACACCAACATAAAGTATCTGGGCCACCGTGAGCCAGAACAGCTTCAATGAACCTTGGCATAGATTCTACAAGTGTCTGGAACTCTATTGGAGGGATGGAACACCATTAGACAGCCATGGCATATGGTTTACATAATTGTCATGTTCATCAAACCATTCAGTGACCACTTGTGCTCTGTGGATGGGGGCATTGTTATCCTATGGGGGCATAGCCATGGTAAGCAAAAAATGATGGCCTACCCAGCATTTTTATACATGACCCTAAGCATGATGGGATGTTAATTGCTTAATTTGCCCAGAAACCACACCTGTGTGGAAGCACCTGCTTTCAATTCACTTTGTATCCCTTATTTACACAAATGTTTCCATTATTTTGGCAGTTACCTGTAGTTGAAGGCCTACCAGAGACAAAGCGCTCTCAATACGTCCTCTCAGCCAGTAGAGGGAGCAGTATAAAATGTGGTGTACTCTGTGATAGAAGTCAGATTGAGTTATTTTGCACTGCTCACTAGGGGGCAGCATAGTATAACAATATCTTCACTCCTCCTCATCACCCAACACCTTGATATGTTCCTTCATAGGCTGTTGACCACTCCCTTTTTCAGAATGCTGTAATTGAAGTGGTGTGATACTACATGTAAAATACAAATGAATCAACATGTACAAAACTATGACATTATCAATTAGGTGGGCTTTCCCTTAAGTAGGCTGGCCTGATACCAATGAGATACATGGCCAGCTAATGCAGCCTGAGTGCACATATCATGTATTTACTATGCATAAAACATACATTCTGGCATGCAGTGCTCCAACCTATATCTCTTATGAATTGTTAGATCAATGTAAAGCACCACATTCATGTTATAGTAGAAAACTGTTCAAATGGTTCTTCCCAGTTGTGGGAACGTATGTTTTTGGTGTCCCATTGGTTCTGGGAACAAAGCCATACGTAATTTGAACATTAAAACGGAACACTTTTTAAACATTCTTAGAACGAAAGTGAAAATTTAGCCTGTTCTGGGAAAAATGTTAGGAGGCGGGGAGGTTCTGAAAAAGTTTTACTATGTTTCCCTGAAAGTTTTCCTGGGACGATTTATTAACGTTCTGAGAACGGAAATGAACATTCTCTAAATGTTGTGAACAAAATGTTTTTCAATATCTCCCTTAAAACATTCACTGAATGTTTAAATAAGACTTTTAATAACACTGCTAGCTTAGGTTAACTATTTTGATCTCCAAGCACAGATACTGTAGGACAAATGGAAATGAATTTGCTTCGGCATTAATCATGCAAAAACATTTATATTTTATTGTGGCACGCCATCAGTGAGTTTCAAACCTATGATCTTCTTTTCTCTGTCCATGGAATTAGTCCACTGCGCCACCAGGATGGAGCTAGCGTGACTCGTTAAAGCTGTTAATTTTAGTCTATTCAAACAGACTTCAAATGAAACAAGATAAGGTGTGGCCAATTAGTGTGTCAGCCAACAGAGGATAGAGAGAGTTTTGTTGATGATAAGAACTGAATGTATATTGTTTTTAAATAAAATTCTTACAGCATTCTTTGAATGTTACTAATGTCTTCTTGTGGTTTTCATGGAAAGTTTTCTTAATGTTCTGAGAACATAACTGCAGAAAACGTTATGCGGAAGTATTGAAATTCCCACAGAAGAACGTAGTTTCTTAAGGTTCACTGACCTATTTGGGAACACTTCCAATGTCGAACCAGTTGGAGAACGTTCTTAAAACATTACCAAAATGTAAATGAAATGTAACCATTTTAGAACTTTTAGGAAAGTTCTGTTAAAGTAATAAAATACAAAGAAAATAACGTTTTCTTTTGTGAAGTTCCTTAATTGTGCTGAGAATGTTCCAAAGTAAAGCAACAATTCCCAGAAAGTTGTAGGAAGGTCGTGTGCAAAATAACCATAGGACAACCACGCTCTCACCAAGCTCTAAGAAACATATGGTTCTCAGAATGTTATGTGCTAGCTGGGTTGTATCTTGAATTTGACCTCCATGTCGCATCGACTCAAAAAGCTCTAAAATCAAAAACCTGCTTGTCTCCTTTGGGGCCTCTTTGAGACACCGTCACTTGAGACAGCTGTGGATTCCATGCTCTTTACGGCCAAGGATAGATATGCATACAAGGAGATAAACCGGATAACAAGCCAAGGTACTACCACGGTGCCACCTTCTAAGTGCACTAATCTGTCACAGAATAGGGCATTACGTTGGATTTTAAGATTTGTCATTATAGCAGGAGAGTACGAGTGCCGCTGCAGTCAGTGTACTTACAGTACATTTTGGTGAAGGAGTAAAGAGATGTGCTTTTCCCCCTGCAGTTGGCAACCTGCAGTTCAAACAATAACACAGCAGTCACCCAGTGTTGTACAGGTGCCTGGAGAAGTGGGTGTACTCCAAATGATATATTTTTTATCCCAAACTAAGGAAAGGCACCCTGTGTGACAAATTATATGAGAATCAGCGACATACACTCTGACCTAAAATAATAACTTCCATATTGGTCTTTCACAGTCAGGCCAACCCAAGCTGTACTGTGCACGTAGGCTAATAGTAGGTCTACTATTGAAACAGATAACTGAGACTGTTAACTGAGTCAGAAATTCACAAGTTTCCTTTTTCTTTCAGGTTTCAGTCCCACTTTTTGAATAGAAGAAAAAACAAAATTGGATGTTCTAAGTGCATAACAATGCTATACCACATCAATAGACCACTTTTGAGGTTTGGGGGGGGGGGGGGAGAATGACTCTTTAAGTCAAGTGCACAGGCACCTTGTTTGTTTAGGTGGTTCTGTAGCACATGAGATGGAGTTAGCTAAACTAACGGCCACTGGATAAATGCAAATAATCATGATATCATTCTGCCAGGTAAGCATAGGCTACGTTGTAGCTAGTTAGCATTTAACTGAGAAAGGTTTTCAGGAAAGCCTTTCCAACTACCATTAGAATTTAAGCCTATCATTAGCATCTGTACATTTTTCCTGTCTCTTAATTATTTGAAACCGGGACGTTTTACTTCATATTATGAGGCATGTCTTACCTTGCTTCAAAGTAGCCTATAGCCAAAATCCCACTATAGAAACGTGGAGGCAATTATTTTATAAAGACTTCCTTCTATGCATTCTGCTGTTCTATTGGTTTTCGTTCAACGTTCTTTCATTGTCTAAGAGCCAAGGGCATTATCCTTGTCATATTAGCAACCCATGATAGGGTTGCATCTTGAGATCTCCCCTCTTTCTAAATTTCTAACGGATATTTCCATCTCTGTCCATGAAACTGTTCACATGTGTGGTGCTCATTTTAGAATGGTGTTTTCCTGCAAATTGCATTTTGAAGCATTCATGCGTAGGCCTAACCCCCGTGTGCACATTGCTGCGCCTAAAATGTGAAGAAATAAGAGTTTATCGACATTTTAAGCTAAACATTCTGATCTGTTCCATAAACCTTATTAATTGATATGGTGTATACCTCCACTACACTACTTTGATATCCATCGTGGGATGAAGAACTGAGTATATGCAATGCCCACTGAAAAATACATGGGTATACAGCATATACAGTTGAAGTCAGAAGTTTACATACACTTAGGTTGGAGTCATTAAAACTTGTTTTTCAACCACTCCACAAATTTCTTGTTAACAAACTATAGATTTGGTAAGTCAGTTAGGACATCTACTTTGTGCATGACAAGTCATTTTTCCAACAATTGTTTACAGACAGATTATTTCACTTATAATTCACTGTATCACAATTCCAGTGGGTCAGAAGTTTACATACATTAAGTTGACTGTGCCTTTACACAGCTTGGAATATTCCAGAAAAGTATGTCATAGCTTCAGAAGCTTCTGATAGGCCTGTGTACCTGTGGATGTAGTTCAAGGACTACCTTCAAACTCAGTGCCTCTTTGCTTGACATCATGGGAAAATCAAAAGAAATCAGCCAAGACCTCAGAGAAAAATTGGTTCATACTTGGGAGCAATTTCCAAAAGCCTGAAGGTACCACATTCATCTGTACAAACAATAGTACGCAAGTATAAACACCATGGGATCACGCAGCCGTCATACCGCTCAGGAAGAAGATGCGTTCTGTCTCCTAGAGATGAAAAGTGCAAATCAATCCCAGAACAACAGCAAAGGACCTTGTGAAGATGTTGGAGGAAACAGGTACAAAGGTATCTATATCCACAGTAAAATGAGTCCTATATCGACATAACCTGAAAGGCAGCTCAGCAAGGAAGAAGCCACTGCTCCAAAACCGCCATAAAAAAGCCAGACTACGGTTTGCAACTGCACACGAGGACAAAGATCATACTTTTTGGAGAAATGTCCTCTGGTCTGATGAAACACAAATAGAACTGTTTGGCCATAATGACCATCGTTATGTTTGGAGGATAAAGGGGGAGGCTTGCAAGCTGAAGAACACCATCCCAACCGTGGCAGCATCATGTTGTGGTGGTGCTTTTCTGCAGGAGGGACTGGTGCACTTCACAAAATAGATGGCATCATGGGGCAGGAAAATTATGTGGATATATTGAAGCAACCTCTCAAGACATAAGTCAGGAAGTTAAAGCTTGGTCGCAAATGAGTCTTCCAAATGGACAATGACCCCAAGCATACTTCCAAAGTTGTGGCAAAATGGCTTAAGGACGACAAAGTCAAGGTATTGGAGTGGCCATCACAAAGCCCTGACCTCAATCCTATAGAAAATTTGTGGGCAGAACTGAAAAAGCGTGTGTGAGCAAGGGGGCCTACAAACCTGACTAAGTTACACCAGCTCTGTCAGGAGGAATGGGCCAAAATTCACCCAACTTTTTGAGGGAAGCTTGTGGAAGGCTACCCAAACGTTTGAAGGCAATGCTACCAAATACTAATTGAGTGTATGTAAAGGAATATTCTGACAGGAAATAAGGAATACCCTGTGGCAGCGTTCCCTCTACACTAAGTGTACAAAATATTAGGAACATCTTCCTAATATTGAGTTGCACCCCCTTTTGCCCTCAGAACAGCCTCAATTATGTTTGTACATAATGTTTCCGCCATCGTTTCCTGTGACCGAAAAGAGCTTCTGGACATCAGAACAGCTATCACAACAGCTATCACATCCAAAACTGGATGAACTCCGTCCAAAACTATCCTATCAATGTGATCTGTAGAATTTAAATATCCTATTTTTCTACGAGTCGTGGCTGAATATGGTAAATATAAATCTAGCTGTTTGCTATACATCGGCAGGACAGAACGGCTGCTTTGGGAAAGCTTAGAAGAGGGGGTGTGTATTTCTTTGTTAAAAACAATTGGTGCGCGATCTCTAATATTAAGGAAGTTTCTCGAGGTTCTGCTTGCCTGAGTTAGAATACATCATGATAAGTTGTAGACCACACTATTTACCAAAATAGTTTATCTATATTTTTCGTAGCTGTCTCTTTACCACCAGAAATCGATGCTGGCACTAAGAGCGCATTCAAAGAGCTGTATGGTGCCATAAGCAAACAAGAAAATGCTCACCCAGAGTTGGCGCTCCTAATGGCCAGTGATTTTAGCTCAGAAGCCAGGGTAGCGTTCCAAAAAACTCTCATCGGAGTCAATGAGGACCCGGAAAGATTTAGACCGGCTACCCCACAGCAGAATGGCATGAACAGGGTTGTGAGCAAGGGAAGCAGGAAAGTTCTACCTATGGCCCACCAGAGTACTCGCTCCTACCAGTGAGCCTGATCTCTTAAAAAGGACAAGAGGACACAAAATGACAAAGAGTCCCGCAATACAGACAACTCTTCGTGTTGATCCTGAATTGTCGTTCCGCTGGCGATAGCCCAGCTCTACCTTGTTGCATAGGCTCAGGAAGCAGTGACTCAGCCATCTCCGGTGACTCTCGGGGAAGGTCGGGAGGCCTCGGGTTCTCTCGGCAACGGGATCGTCTGGGACTTCCGGGATGACTCGGAGGCAAGGTGGAATCGTTGGACGTGCGAACAAAGTCAAATTTCCTCTCCCTCCGTTGTTCCCGTAGTCGCCCATTGATGCGGATGGTCAAAGCGATGAGGGAATTGAGATCCGTAGGTAACTCCCGAGCAGCAAGCTCGTCGTTGACCTCCTCCAAGATGCTGTGCAGGAACATATCGAACAGTACTTCCTGGTTCCAAGCACTCTCCGCTGCCAACGTGCGGAAATCCAGCGTATACTGTAGTCAGCCACACTGCAGTAGTCCTGCCGAAGCTGGATTAGCTCCCGGGCAGCTTCTCTCCCGGGATTCACCTCTCCCACGATCCCCTCCAGACTAATGCATATAGCCAGCTGCTGTTCCCATACAGCATTAGCCCAGGTGAGAGCCCTCCCGGACATCAGCGTGATGAGATAGGCTACCTTGGAGCGATCCGAGGGGAAGGAGGAGGGCTGAAGCTCAAAAATGAGGGCACTCTGAGCTAGAAACACCATAGGTGTGTGGGGGGGGGTAAACTACGGGGTTCTTGAGAAGATGGAGTGGCCGATGAGACGGCGCAGCTAGCAGCTGGGTTACTGTCGGGCTGTGGGGTTACCACCGTGGTAGGCTGCCTCCCAGACAACCCGTGGAATTTCTCCAGCAAACTGTTCAATGCCCGGTCATGGCGTTCAGCCAACATTTACATTTAAGTCATTTAGCAGACGCTCTTATCCAGAGCGACTTACAACGTTTGGATCCCCTCCATAAGGCTACGAAGCAGTTCCTTGTGCCTTCCGATGGTGGCTTCACATGAGGAGATGGCGTCGTGCAGCTGGCCCGGGTCTGCTGGGTCAGTCATGGCCAATTCCTACTATCAGGATAAGGTATGACCCAGATGCAGACCGTGTCGAAGTAGCAAGGTTTATTACAGCAACAGAGGCAAAGGTACAGGAAGGCAGGCATACTCAGGGTCAGGTCAGGCAGAGGTCGGTAATCCAGAGACGGGGCAAATGTACAGGACGGCAGGCAGTCTCAGGCAGAGTGGTAGCGGGTGGGCTCACAGTCAGGACAGCCAAGGGTCAAAACCAGGACGAGAAAAGAGAGACTGGGGAAAAGCAGGAGCTGATACAAAAACGCTGGTTGACTTGACAAACAAGACGAACTGGCAACAGACAAACAGAGATCACCGGTATAAATATACAGGGGATAATGGGGAAGATGGGCGAAACCTGGAGGGGGTTGAAGACAACCACAAAGTCAGGTGAAACAGATCATGGTGTGACATTAATGTACAACTTTGTTCCTTTTTATCTGATAATTGTATTCTTAATATAAACCAATCAGGGTTTAGGCCTGGGCATAGTACTACCACAGCAACCACGCTAGTTGTTATTGATCTTGTCAATGCCTTGGATGCTAAAAAGAGCTCTACTGCCTTGTTTATTGAGCTGTCAAAGGCTTTCGACACTGTTGATCATTCTGTTTTGCTGAAGAAATTATCAAGAATAGGCCTGGGATATACAGCCTGTTTATGGTTTCAGAATTATCTTAGCAACAGACCTCAGGCCATCTTAATAGATGGGGTTAAATCTGAATTTCTTGAAATTCAAAAAGGTGTTCCTCAGGGATCGATTTTGGGTCCATTATTTTATAAAAATGTGGGATGGACCTCTCTGTCTCTAAGAAGAGAGCTGCATTCTCTTTTATTTATTTACAAAGAAATCTTACAGAAACTCCCTCTGTATGTAACATCATTAATTAAGATAAGAATCATAAGTTACCAAACCCGTTCACAGGAATGGATAACATTAGAGATCCCTTCAGTCTCCACAGATTTGGGAAAATCTGCATTTTGTTGTTTTGCCCTTAATTGTGGAACAATATGCAGAGATCACTGCAGGTGTAACGAACGTCGTCGGGAGAAGGAGAAGAGGACCAAGGTGCAGCGTGGTAAGTATTCATAATACTTTTAATAAATACGAACACTTGAACAAAAACAACAAAGCGAAAGTGTTCATTTATTAATTTTATCCCAATTAATTTTATCCCATGTATGCTTCCCGACTCTCAGCATACATCGTTATAAATGGACAATAATGGACAATGCTTTTCTTTCAAAAACAAGGACATTTCTAAGTGACCCCAAACTTTTGAATGGTAGTGTATGTGTATAAAACAATATAATTCAGCAAAATAAACAAAAATAAACATATTTAATGAAAGCAATCACATTCAACTACATAGAGGTCCTCAATCAATGATTTAAACTGCCTGAGTGGCACCAGCGCATCTTCCTGCTGTCACGCCCTGACCTTAGTTCCTTTTTTATGTCTCTATTTTGGTTAAGGTCATTGCGTGAGTTGGGGTGGGCATTCTATGTTTTGTTCTATGTTTTGTATTTCTAGGTGTTTGGCCTGGTGTGGTTCTCAATCAGAGGCAGCTGTCTATCGTTGTCTCTGATTGAGAACCATACTTAGGTAGCCTCATTCCCACCTGTGCTTGGTGGGTAGTTGTTTTCTGTTTTCTGTATTGCACCTTGCAGAACTGTTCGTTTGTCACTTAGATATGTCCTTGTTTTCCATGAAGACATACATGAAATGAGTTACTAAATGAATAGTCAAGACGTCATAAATAACGATTTGTAATTGTGTCCTTCAAACTTCCGGTGACTGTGCTGGCCACTCCATCATAGACAGAATACCAACTGACTGCTTCTTCCCTCTTGCATAGTTTGGAGCTGTGCTTTGGGTCATTGTCCTGTTGTAGGAGGAAATTGGCTCCAATTAAGCGCCATCCACAGGGTACGGCATGGCTTTGCAAAATGGAGTGATAGCTTTCCTTCTTCAAGATCCCTTTTACCCTGTACAAATATCCCACTTTACCACCACCAAAGCACCCCCAGACCATCACATTGCCTCCACCATGCTTGACAGATGGCGTCAAGCACTCTTCCAGCATCTTTTTATTTCTTCTGCGTCTCACGAATGTTCATCTTTTAAGGAAGCTGCCAGTTGAAGACTTGTGAGGCGTCTGTTTCTCAAACTAGACTAATGTACAGTACTTGTCCTCTTGCTCAGGTGTGCACCGGGGCCTCCCACTCCTCCTTCTATTCTGGTTAGAGGCAGTTTGCGCTGTTCTGTGAAGAGAGTAGTACACAGCGTTGTACGAGATCTTCAGCTTCTTGGCAATTTCTCACATGGAATAGCCTTCATTTCTCAGAACAAGAATAGACTGACGAGTTTCAGAAGAAAGTACTTTGTTTCTGGTCATTTTGAGCCTGTAATCGAACACACAAATGCTGATGCTCCAGATACTCAACTAGTCTGAAGAAGGCCAATTTTATGTTATTTTAATGGTGTCATGTGTGCTCCCTCTCCGGCTGCTTGTTAGGGCGCACACCTTTCACCAGCGTTACGCACATAATGACACTCACCTGGACTTCATCACCTCCTTAATTACCTGCCCTTTACAGTATATGTCACTCCCTTTGGTTTCTTCCCCAGTCGTCATTGTTGCTGTTTCATGTCAGTGCGCTGTTTGTGTTTCTTGTTTTGTTCATTTATTTATTAAATGTATTCACTCCCTGAACTTGCTTCCCGACTCTCAGCATACATCGTTATAAATGGACAATAATGGACAATGCTTTTCTTTCAAAAACAAGGACATTTCTAAGTGACCCCAAACTTTTGAATGGTAGTGTATATGTGTATGTTGTTTTAATATTCTGTTTTTATTGTAACGTGTACAGGGCTCTCTAGTAAAATATATATATATTTTTATCTCAATGTGACTCCCTGTTTAAATAAAGGTTAAATACAATAAACCAGGACCTATATACCAGGCGGTGTCAGAGGAAGGCCCTAAAAATGGTCAAAGACTCCAGCCACCCTTCATAGACTGTTCTCTCTGCTACCGCACGGCAAGCGGTACCAGAGCGCCAAGTCTAGGTCCAAAAGGCTTCTTAACAGCTTTTAACCCCAAGCCATTAGACTCCTGAACAGCTACTCAAATGGCTACCCCCCCTTTACACTGCTGCTACTCTCTGTTTATTATCTATGCGTAGTCACTTTAACTCTACCTACATGTACATATTACCTCAATTTCCTCTACTAACCGGTGCCGCCACACATTGACTCTGTACTGATACCCCCTGTATATACCCATGCTAATGTTATTTTAATGCTGCTCTTTAGTTATTTGTTACTTTTATTTACATTTTTCCCTTCTCTTATTTTTCTTAAAACTGCATTGTTGGTTATGGGCTTGTAAGTAAGCATTTCACTGTGAAGTCTACACCTGTTGTATTCGGCGCATGTGACAGAAAACATTTGATTTGATTTGATTTAGTGCAGACATCAGCAGATTGTTAGACAAGTTGAATATTAAAGTCCACATTGAGGTAAATTACATAAGAAATGTGTGTTAGAACTGGTCAATTCAATGTCTATTCCACATTGGTTGAATGTCATTTCATTGAGAATCATGTGGAGACAAAGTTTATTCAACCAGTGTGTGCCCAGTGGGTTGTTCTGGTTGTCAGCTTAAAATATAAGAGCAGATAGACTGGGCTCCATACAAATAATGTACAGTTGATACCCGTAGCACAATGCAGGCTGGGACAAGGCAAACTAATCTCCTTCAACCTTTAAAAACCTCACATTTCACTTCAAAGGGTTCTAGGATGGGCTTTGCTGCTTGTCGGGGCTTGCCATCCTGGAAAAATATGTGATGGAGGTGTAGGCCTATCAATGAAGGGGGCGTATCAATGAGAGAGGCCCTTTATTTCACACACAGAGTTGAAACTAAGTCCTAAATCTATCTGCGACCAGGGAGTGTGCGGAATTCAGCATCCCCACATCACAAGGCAACAGATTCACCGCAAAAAAAGTATTGTTTACCCTTTGTATTTGAAAGCCGTTAATCAGCTGGCTGGAGTGTTTACGGACATATTCAATCTCTCCCTATCCCAGTCTGCTTGCTTCAAGATGTCTGCCAATGTTGCTGTACCCAAGAAAGCAAAGGTAACTGAACTAAATTACTATTGCCCTGTAGCACTATCTTCTATCACCATGAAGTGCTTTGAGAGGCTAATAAGGATCATATCACCTCTACCTTATCTGACACCCTAGACCCACTTCAATTTGCTTACCGCCCCAATAGATCCACAGATGATACAATCGCCATCGCACTGCACACTGCCCTATCCCATCTGGACAAGAGAAATACCGATGTAAGAATACTGTTCATTGACTATAGCTCAGCATTCAACACCATAGTACCCTCCAAGCTCATCATTAAGCTCAGGGCCCTGGGTCTGAACCCCGCCCTGTGCAACTGGGTCCTGGACTTCCTGACAGGCAGCCCCCAGGTGGTGAAGGTGCGAAACAACACCTCCACTTCGCTGATCCTCAACACAGGGGCCCCACAAGGGTGCGTGCTCAGCCCCCTCCTGTACTCCCTATTCACCCATGACTGCATGGCCACGCACGCCTCCAACTCAATCATCAAGTTTGCAGACGACACAACAGTAGAAGGCCTGATTACCAACAATGATGAGACAGCCTACAGGGAGGAGGTGAGGGCACTCGGAGTGTGGTGCCAGGAAAATAACCTCTCACTCAATGTCAACAAAACAAAGGAGCTGATTGTGGACTTCAGGAAACAGCAGACGGAGCACACCCCTATCCACATCGACGGGACCGCAGTGGAGTAGGTGGAAAGCTTCAACTTCCTCTGCGTACACATCACTGACAATCGGAAATAGTCCAGCCACACAGACAGTGTGGTGAAGAAGGTGCAACAGGGCCTCTTCAACCTCAGGAGGCTGAATAAACCCTCACAAACTTTTACAGATGCACAATTGAGAGCATCCTGTCGGGCTGTATCATCGCCTGGTACAACAACTGCACCACCCGCAACCGCAGGGCTCTCCAGCGGGTTGTGTGGTCTGCCCAACGCATCACCGCGGGCAAACTACCTGCCCTCCAGGATACCTACCGCACCCAATGTCACAGGAAGGTCAAAAATATCATCAAGGACAACAACCATCCGAGCCACTGCCTGTTCACCCCACTATCATCCAGGAGGTGAGGTCAGTACAGCTGCATCAAAGCTGGGACCGAGAGACTGAAAAACAGCTTCTATCTCAAGGCCATCAGACGGTTAAATAGCCATCACTAGGCGGATTCCACCCGGTTACGTAATCCTGCACATTAGAGGCTGCTGCCCTATATACATAGACTTGAAATCACTGGCCACTTTAATAATGGAACACTAGTCACTTTAATAATGTTTACATATTTTTGCTTTACTCATCTCATATGTATATACTGTATTATATTCTACTGTGTTTTAGTCTATGCCACTCCGACATTACTCATCCTAATTAATTAATTAATTAATATTTAACCTTTATTTAACCAGGTAGGCAAGTTGAGAACAAGGTCTCATTTACAATTGCAACCTGGCCAAGATAAAGCAAAGCAGTTCGACACATACAACAACACAGAGTTACACATGGATTAAAAACAAACATACAGTCAATAATACAGTAGAAAAAATAAGTATATACAATGTGAGCAAATGAGGTGAGATAAGGGAGGTAAAGGCAAAAAAAAGGACATGGTGGCGAAGTAAATACAATATAGCAAGTAAAACACTGGAATGGTAGATTTGCAGTGGAAGGATGTGCAAAGTAAAGATAGAAATAATGGGGTGCAAAGGAACAAAATAAATAAATAAATACAGTAGGGGGAGAGGTAGTTGTTTTGGCTAAATTATAGATGGGCTATGTGCAGGTGCAGTAATCTGTGAGCTGCTCTGACAGCTGGTGCTTAAAGCTAGTGAGGGAGATAAGTGTTTCCAGTTTCAGAGATTTTTGTAGTTCATTCCAGTCATTGGCAGCAGAGAACTGGAAGGAGAGGTGGCCAAAGGAAGAATTGGTTTTGGGGGTGACCAGAGAGATATACCTGCTAATATTTATATATTCCTTAATTCCATTCTTTTACTTTTAGGTTTGAGCTAAAAACACAAGCATTTCGCTACACCCACAATAACATCTGCTAAACATGTGTATGTGACCAATAAGATTTGATTTGATTTGTTCACACAGGTTTCACAATCTTGTTGATATACAGTACAGTATGTTGTGGGAGAAGCCAAAAGCATCTTGTTGCTTCTGAGTGGACAATACTTTACTATACAGTACAGTATACAGGTTATATACAGTTTATATGTAACAGCTCAACCTTGTGTTATGGAATGAGGTCATGGAAAAAGGTCAGGTACAATGTCAGTCTGCTTCATGTAAAATGCTCAATCTTCCTTTCCCCTCAAGAGGAAGCTTCTTACTGTAACCAGTGTCTGTAATCTGGTTCAGGTTATTCATCTACCAGGGTGTTTACAAACACTACATGAGCAAGATTATCCACATGTATCAATCACATTTTTACTAATACTCTAGAACTATGTTCTAAAGCTCTATCTGTACTCATTTGATGAAGTGATCACAATATTGTGGCTATATCCAGGAAAGCCAAAGTTCCAACAGGTGGGCCTAAAATAATATATAAGAGATCATACATGTGGATGATGTAAAAAATATTTGTTGGTCTGATGTGAATAATGAGGAGCATCCAGACGCTGCACTTGATGAATTTATGAAATTGCTTCTTCCAATTAATGATAAACATGAACTTGTTCAGAAACTGACTGTTAGAACTGTTAAGGATCCATGGATTGATGAGGAATTGAAAAACTGTATGGTTGAAAGAGACAGTGCAAAGGGAGTGACCTATAAGTCTGGCTGCACATCTGACTGGCTGACTTACTGAAAATTGAAAATTAAACTCAACAAAAAGAAGAAGAAACTGTATTATGAAGCCAAAATCAATGATATAAAGAACGATAAAAAAAACTTTGGAGTACTTTAAATGAAATTATGGGCAGAAACACAAATTCAACTCCATCTTTCATCGAATCAGATGGCTTATTCATCACAAAACCATTTAATGTTGCCAATTATTTTAATGATTACTTCATTGGCAAAGTGTAAATGCCAACAACGAACAGTGAGCCAAAGTATTCATGCATAAAAAAAAAACTATGAAAGAAAAGCATTGCAAGTTTGAATTCTATAAAGTTAGTGTGGGAGAGGTGGGAAAATTATTGTTATTGATCAATAATGACAAAACCTCCTGGCATTGACAACTGACTCTATAGCCACTCCTATCTGTCATATATTTAATCTTAGCCTAGAGGAAAGTCTTTGTCCTCAGGCCTGGAGGGAGGCCAAAGTAATTCCCCTACACAAGAGTGGTAAAGCAGCTTTTACTGGTTTTAACAGCAGACCTATAAGCTTGCTGCCAGCTCTTAGCAAACTGTTGGGGAAAATTGTGTTCGACCAAATACAATGCTATTTCTAACAACAGACTTTCAGCATGCTTATAGAGAAAGGCACTCAACATGTACTGCACTGACACAAATGACTGATGATTAGTTGAAAGAAAGTGATAATAGGAAGATTTTGGGAGCTGTACTGTTAGATTTCAGTGCAGCCTTTGATATTATTGACCATAACCTGTTGTTGAAAAATCATATATGTTATGGCTTGTCAACCTTTGCCATATTGTGGATTCAGAGCTATCTATCTAATAGAACTCAAAGGCTTTTCTTTAATGGAAGATTCTCTAATGTGAAACATGTAAAGTGTGGTGTACTGCAGGGCAGCTCTCTAGGCCCTCTACTCTTTTCTATTTATACCAATAACCTGCCACTGGCATTAAACAAAGCATGTGTGTCCATGTATGCTGATGATTCAATCATATACGTATCAGCAACCACAGCTAATGAAGTCACTGAAACCCTTAACAAAGAGTTGCAGTCTGTTTTGGAATGGGTGGCCAGTAATAAACTGGTCCTGAACATCTCTAAAACTAAGAGCATTGTATTTGGTACAAATCATTACCTAAGTTCTAGACCTCAGCTGAATCTGGTAATGAATGGTGTGGCTGTTGAACAAGTTGAGGAGACTACATTTCTTGGCATTACCTTGTAAACTGTCATTGTCAAAACATATAGATTCAATGGTTGTAAAGATGGGAAGAGAGCTGTCCATAATAAAGAGATGCTCTGCTTTTTTGACACCACACTCCAAAAGCAAGTTCTGCAGGCACTAGTTTTGTCTAATCTTGATTATTGTCCAGTCGTGTGGTCCAGTGCTGCAAGGAAATACCTAGTTAAGCTGCAGCTGGTCCAGAACAGTGGCACATCGTGCTCTTCATTGTAATCAGAGGGCTGATATAAATACTATGCATGCCAGTCTCTCTTGGCTAAGAGTTGAGGAGAGACTGTCTGCATCACTTCTTCTTTTTATAAGAAACATGAATGTGTTGAAATTCCAAATTGTTTGCATAGTCAACTTACACACAGCTCTGACACACACTTACCCCACCAGACATGCCACCATGGATCTTTTCACAGTTCACAGCTAATGGGGATCTTAATAAAATACCAAATACCATTCTAATCTTGTGTTATAGTAATCATGGTATTTATCTTCATCGATTTTCTCCAATATTGACTCTACAAACTCCCCATAGTAGGTTTAGGGATTGTTTCCTCTCAAGAGACTTCAGTGCATATATATTTATATATATATACATAAACTCTGTCAAAACAATGGCACTAGTTATGATTGGTCCAGTACAGACAGATTGATGGAGTAACACACATTGTCATCCAGCCAATGAGATCTGGGAAAGCAGCACCATTGGCCAAGCAGTCTCCCATCCAGACCACACAGTGATACCAAGCTGCAGCCAACTAGATCATCTGGCTCATGGCTTAATTGTCAGTCATGTGACAGTGGTGCGATCGGGCGCACTCATCTAGTCCACACCTATTTATGTAAGCGCCGGCATCTCTACTATACTACAGCCAACCAACGGTATGACACTGTCTCTTGGGCATGTACCAACAACTTTCCCAGGAGCCTGGCAATGCTGGACTGTACAGAGGATCTGCAGCAGGTTGAGAATATTTGGGGAATTCGTCATCATATACATTTAAACCTAATGAGCTGTCGTGGTTCATGATTCAGTGTCATGTTCTTCACTGACCCATTTTCATACATCTGTTCTGTGTGTGAAGGCACAAAATCAGTAAGTCACCAGGTCAGCCAAATTAGTTCTACTATTCAATTGATTTTTATACAAAAAATGACTTACATTTGGCCTCCAAGACCAGCTGAATACCTGTCACAAATAGTATGTGTAAGGACTTGAGGTGTGGCTCTATAGCCGACAGGCGTTAATGTTTTTGGCACAGAAGTGCAGGCTTCTGCTGATACTTGCAGCACAGAGTATGACCCCAGGGGAGCCTGTCAGCGAAGGGGTGTGGAGCAGAAAGTGAGACTGACTGAGGATTGTTCTGTATTTTAAAAAATAAGGGAGAGGCAGTAAAAGATGGAACAAGAAATAGAAAACTGGAAAGTATACTATGGAATATACAACATACATTGCCATAATCAGATATGGAGACTACTGATCGTTGCAGAAAGTTCAACGGGTTACTCATCAGTTCAATAAATCGAAGTGTAAACACGGTCGTTGTTTTTCGGGTCATTAGGTATGCTATGCCAGCTCCTTGAAACCAATAAAACATGTAGAAATGTAGCAATGATACATATAAATAACCATTTTAGTTCAGTTAACTACACAGTATTGTCGTTTTACCAGAAGTTGGTTTGCATCTTGAGGTCTTTGAGATAATCCCTTTCCTGCTGTCAATGATCAAAAGCGTCTTCTTTGGCGTCATGGGCGGACTGACTAGTGATGGAAAGGGTAGCGCTTTTTTACTGATTCAGATCTTTTTGACTCGTTCAGTCAAAACAACAAATCTTTCTGCTAATTTCATTCATTTGAGTCAGTAGTGCCCAGAGCATGCAGGACCGGTGAACAATGAACTGAAAATTCATCCAAGTTTGGCACAGACGTCAATTCAATGTCTATTCCATGTTGGTTTGAAATTACTTGGAAACAACGTTGATTCGGCCTGTGTGTGCCAGTGTGGGTCATGGTTCTACAAGCCTCTTGTTCACCATAGGGGCCAGGCAGGATCACCTATCGGCGAACAATGAACTGAAAACTCGAAAGAGTCACGACTCTACAAGCCTTTTGTTCACATGTCATTCACCAAAGGAGACTTATTGGAGCTGTCATTTGTGAGTGAGACTTGTAAAAGTGCGCTTTAAACAATGTACCATTGTTGATTGCTAGGCATACAGACACGATTATTTCTTGATACATTTGAAACGAGACCTAGTTGTGGCCACAACCGGAATAAATTGTGAATTACTCTTGGCGGAATGCATTGCTTGACGCTCATAAGGATGATAAGCACAATGTAATTTGCGCACCATGCGATCAATTATCAGTTCTAAATGTCTTTTTCTTCTCTATGTTCACAATCATCAGTATTTCCCTGTGCGCATATGACAGACAGTTGGTGATCGGAGCATGTCTCTGGAGCTGCTGAGCAGGATGAGCGTGTATTAATTCTGCTGTAGGACTCATTGTGGCCAGCACTATGAGGTCAATGAGTGACTAAAATGAACAAGTCACTCAGAAAAACGAATCATGACTCTCGAGTCAGTTAAAAGAGTTGTTATAAAATAACGTATAATTTGCGAACTGCACATCATTAGCGAGGACAATGGCGCCCGATGATGACAAAGATGATTCTGGCCAACTGGGAGTGAGATTTTTTGAGAAACTGCATCCTTGCCTTCTGGCTGATCCATATGTGGTGTCAGGTTGGGTGGAGATGAGGTTGGGGACTATTGAATCAATTAAAGTAACTCAGAATTAAAACAAGTACCAGAAGTCCCACTACGACCTCTGCAGAATCATCAAATGAGCAAAAGGACAATATAGGAATAAGGGGAAATCATATCGCACAGGCTCTGCCTCCTGTCGCATGTGCCAGTGGCTACAGTTCATTAAGGATTTCAAAGGAAGACCCAGCCGTGATCTGCCCAACGATGCCTCCCTACCAGATGAACTAAATGCTTTGACAACAACAACCCCGAGCCACGCATGAGGGCTTCCGCTGACCCAGAGGACTGGGTGATCTTGCTGTCCGAGGCCGGTATGAGTAAAGTCTTTAATCAGGTCAACACTTGCAAAGCCGTGGGGCTGGACGGTATTCCAGGAAGCGTTCTCAGAGAATACACATATCAGCTGGCAGGTATATTCAATGTAATTTTCAACCTCTCCTTGTTCCTTTGTGTAATCCCCACATGAAGCTGACACCATAATTCCTGTTCCCAAGAACTCTAAGGCTTCATGCCACAATGACTAACGCCCTGTAGCACTCACATCTGTAATCATGAAGTGCTTTCGAAAGCTGGTTATGGCACACATCAACTCCATCATCCCAGACCCACTCCAATTTGTATACTGCCCCAACATCACTGGGGCCGAGCTCCCTGCCATCCAGGACCTCTATATCAAATCAAATCCAAGTTTATTTGTCACGTGCGCTGAATACAACAGGTGTAGACCTTACAGTGAAATGTTTACTTACAGGCTCTAACCAACAGCGCAAAAAATGTATTAAGTGGACAATAGGTAAGTAAGGAAATAAAAACAACAGTATAAAGACAGTGAAAAATAACAGTAGCGAGGCTATATACAGTAGCGAGGCTATAACAGTAGCGAGGCTATAACAGTAGCGAGGCTATATACAGTAGTGAGGCTATAACAGTAGCGAGGCTATATACAGGCACCGGTTAGTCGGACTGATTGAGGTAGTACGTACATGTAGATATGGTTAAAGTGACTATGCATATATGATAAACAGAGAGTAGCAGTAGCATGAAGGAGGGGTTGGCGGGTGGTGGGTGGCGGGACACAATGCAGATAGCCCGGTTAGCCAATGTGCGGGGGCACTGGTTGGTCGGGCCAAATTAGGTAGTATGTCCATGAATGTATAGTTAAAGTGACTATGCATATATGATAAACAGAGAGTAGCAGCAGTGTAAAAGAGGGGTTGGGGGGGGGGGGGGGTACACAATGTAAATAGTCCTGTTAGCCATTTGATTACCTGTTCAGGAGTCTTATGGCTTGGGGGTAAAAACTGTTGAGAAGCCTTTTTGTTCTAGACTTGGCACTCCGATACCGCTTGCCATGCGGTAGTAGAGAGAACAGTCTATGACTGGGGTGGCTGGGGTCTTTGACAATTTTTAGGGCCTTCCTCTGAAACCGCCTGGTGTAGAGGTCCTGGATGGCAGGCAGTTTAGCCCCAGTGATGTACTGGGCCGTACACATTACCCTCTGTAGTGCCTTGCGGTCAGGCAGTGATGCAACCTGTCAGGATGCTCTCTATGGTGCAGCTGTTGAACTTTTTGATTATCTGAGGACCAATGACAAATCTTTTCAGTCTCCTGAGGTGGAATAGGTGTTGTCGTGCCCTCTTCACGACTGTCTTGGTGTGTTTGGACCATGATAGTTTGTTGGTGATGTGGACACCAAGGAACTTGAACTCTACTTTTTTTTGTTGCACTGACTCTAAGTACACTCACAGGACTCTACACACTCACTCTCACACACACATGCTCACACACACACTTCATTTGCTCACACACACATAACATGTACACACATTCATACTGACTCTACACACACACATGCACTTACATACAATAATCATATACTGTTCATTGCTGCAGCTCTGTTTATCATATATCCTGATGCCTAGTCACCATACTCCTGTACATATCTACCCCTATTACTCCAGTATCCCTGCACACTGTAAATATAGTATTGGCCCTGATCCTGGAACTGATCCTTTATATAGCTTATTTACTTTCTCATGTTATTCTTACTTCTATATTCTCGTGTGTTTTTGTCCTTCTTAAATGTTTTATTTCACTACTGCCATTGATTCATGCATTTCTGTTAATGAGCTTACAAGAAAGGCATTTCACTGTACTTGTGCACGTGGCAATAAGAACTAATGATGGACTGTCCTTTCTCTTTGCTTATTTGAGCTGTTCTTGTCATAATATGAACTTGGTCTTTTACCAAATAGGGCTATCTGCTGTATAGAAAAAAATAGAAAAAAAACATTGAATGAGTAGGTGAGTTTCCAAATGTTTGACTGGTACTGCTGTGTAATTCCTATTGGAATCCAGCCAGAGTGAGGATATCCAACAATTGGAACTTTTAATCACCCATAACCTGCATTGAAAATGACCGCCAGTCTAGGGAATATTGACTCTTCTTCTATGGTATTATGGTGGTCCGCAAACATTCGTTAGAGGTGCATGCCGTCACCTACTGTGCGGGCTGTATCCGCCTACTTTTTCTGTATACCACCCCTACCTTGTCACAACACAACTGATTGGCTCAAACACATTAAGAAGGAAAGAAATTCCACAAATGAACATTTAACAAGGCACACCTGCTAAATGAAATGTATTCCAGGTGACGTATCCACTACCCTCTGTAGCGCCTTGTGGTCGGATGCCAAACAGTTGCCATACCAAGTGGTGATGCAGCCAGACAAAGCGCCAAGCTTATGATCATGTTGCAGCAGTGTGTAGGAGGGAGATTCCTAGATGTGAGAAATGTGCAGTGGGGCATGAGACAAATAGAATGTGTTGTATCGATGGGAAAAAGCTGTGTGTGTTAACTGTAGGAGTAACCATGTTGCTGGAGATCAGAAGTGTCTTGTGAGAGAAAAGCAGGTTGAGGTTGCCAGGGTCAGAGAAGTACAGAAGGTGTCGTATGCTGAGGCAGTGAGGAGAGTAGTAAAGGAAGATGGGACCAGGGCGAGGGATACTAAGAGGCTCTCTGTAAGTAGGCCGAGGCCAATAGATTATATAATTTAACAAGAAAAATGTGTAAACTAACACTCTCACTTGACCTTTTTCCCCCCTTACTAGCTCTGACCTGGTTGATAGCTGCTATATTGAGGAAAAATGTACTTACTATGACTGTGAAATGGGGTTGTCCCACCTAGCTATCTTAAGATGAATGCACTAACTGTAAGTCGCTCTGGATAAGAGCGTCTGCTAAATGACTCAAATGTTCAAATGTAAATGTAGAAATAACATGTGCTTCAGTAAAGTTGGCTTCTTAGCGTTCATAGCCATGGTTATAAACTGTACTGCAGAAATAGAATGTAAATCACAGAAAGAAAGATGTGGTGGCAGCTGCAGAAACGTACTGGGTGTCCCGTCCTCCCAGGCTAATGGCCGGGTGTAGGATCAGATAGGGCCAAGTAGTGCAATAGTGGTGAGCTTTTAATGGATGTAGGTTTTATTACATTTTATTTTATTATTTTTAACCTTTATTTAATTAGGAAAGCCAGGTAAGAACAAATTCTTATTTACAGTGACGGGTTAGTTGGTAGGACAATTTATCTTCCCTTTTCCTTCCCCTTTTTGTGTCACAGTGTAATGAATTCTCACTTCAGAAAAAGTAGGCGGATACAGCCCACACAGTAGGTGGTGGCATGCACCTCTAACGAATGTTTGCGAACCACCATAATACCATAGAAGAAGAATCAATATTCTCTAACCTGGCAGTCATTTTCAATGCAGGTTGTGGGTGATTAAAAGTTCCAATTGTTGGATATCCTCACTCTGGCTGGATTCCAATAGGAATTACACAACAGTACCAGTCAAAAATGTGGACACACCTACTCATTCAAGGGATTTTCTTCATTTTTTCTATACAGAAGAAAGCCCTATTTGGGAAAGACCAAGTCCATATTGTGGCAAGAAAAGCTTAAATAAGCAAAGAGAAATGACAGTCCGTCATTACTTTAAGACATGAAGGTCAGTCAATGTGGAACATTTCAAGAACTTTGAAAGTTTCTTCAAATGCAGTCGCAAAAACCATGAAGTGCTATGATGAAACTGGCTCTTATGAGGACCGCCACAGGAAAGAAAGTCCCAGAGTTACCTCTGCTGCAGAGGACAAGTTCATGAGAGTTACCAGCCTCAGAAATTGCAGCCCAAATAAACGCTTCACAGAGTTCAAGTAACAGACACATCTCAACATCAACTGTTCAGAGGAGACTGCGTGAATCAGGCCTTCATAGTGAAATTGCTGCAAAGAAACCACTACTAAAGGACACCAATAATAAGAAGAGACTTGCTTGGGCCAAGAAACACAGGCAATGGACATTAGACAGGTGGAAATCTGTCCTTTGGTCTGATGAGTCCAAATTAGAAATGTTGGGTTCCAACCACCGTGTCTTTGTGAGACGCAGAGTAAGTGCACAGATGATCTCTGCATGTGTGGTTCCCACTGTGAAGCATGGAGGAGGAGGTGTTATGGTGTGTGTTTTTTTGCTGGTGATGCTCTCTGTGATTTGTTTAGAATTCAAGGCACACTTAACCAGCATGACTACCACTGCATTCTGCAGTGATACTCCATCCCATCTGGTTTGTGCTTAGTGGGACTATCATTTGTTTTTCAAAAGGACAATGATCCAACACACCTCCAGGCTTTGTAAGGGCTATTTGACCAATAATGAGATGGTGCTGCATCAGATGACCTGGCCTCCACAATCACCCGACCTCAACCCAATTGAGATGGTTTGGGATGAGTTGGACTGCAGAGTGAGGGAAAAGCAGCCAACAAGTGCTTAGCATATGTGGGAAACTCCTTCAAGACTGTTGGAAAAGCATTCCTCATGAAGCTGGATGAGAGAATGCCAAGAGTGTGCAAAGCTGTCATCAAGGCAAAGGGTGGCTACTTAGAACATCTAATATCTAAAATATATTTAGATTTGTTTAATACCTTTTTGGTTTTTACATGATTCCATATGTGTTATTTTATAGTTTTGATGTCTTCACTATTATTCTACAATGTAGAAAATAGTACAAATAAAGAAAAACCCTTGAATGAGTAGGGTGTGTCCAAACGTTTGACTGGTACTGTATATATGTATTTATTCATTTACACCAAAGAAAACAAGTGATAGATAGCAATATAGAAAGAAAAAAAACTGTTTGCAGGTGTAGTTGGAAGCACAAGGCATATATGAAATTACACCACAAAAAAATATAGATGTCTATACAATACATACTGTAAGTACAAAAATAAAAAGTTATAAATGTATAAATGAATTGATCTGTAATCATGAAAAAAGTATAATATTTGTTTTGTTTAAATGTGTGTGTGTGTGCGTGTGTCCATGTGAGTGTGTAAGAGTTAGGCTACATGGAGGATATTACTATATGTAATGTATTTTCATAAAAATATAATTTTACACTGAGAAATATGCAAACAAGGTTGAATTAATTCTCAAGTTGAATTGATCAATCAATTCACTCAATCTAATGCTATTTTGTTGAGCATATTCACAATCCTATTTCAGCTGGTTGCCTTACAATTGTATATAAAAATTTACTTTTATTTTACAGTGAAGGGGGTCTGTCAGCATTTGCTTTCTTTATGCAGTTTGTTGTGGTAAACTAACAACAGACAAAGCTTGGGATACCCCCAGGTCAGCGGACTCTCTGGCCTATCAAAGACATAAATCAATCAATGAACTACCGGAGGAAGAAAATAACCAGCACTACTACAGACCTTGAGGCTCTGGTTTGAATATCCCTGACCTAGTACGAGTTAAATAATGGCTTGGAAACATCAGAGCTTCTGTGATTTAGCTTCTTATTAAGACAATGATGTACTCATCCACCTCAGGGAGGACATAAATTATCAGCAGTAATCTCAGTGACAGTCTTACATTCTTTCCTACCCCCTCCACCCCTTAAAGTAGGTTCAGTAGGTGCCGGGATTTGTACACACGCAGGCAGGAGATACACATATGTGCCATGGGCGGCGGCCTTAACTGCAAGGCCACCCTCAGGCTGACAGTCTGACATTCTACCTATAAAAATTGTATTGTATTGCCAAAGAGAATTCTCTGTTGTTTAACCATACTCCCTTATGAAGAGATCTGTCACCCTCTCTCTTTATGACAAATGAGTCAATCTTGCCCCATTCATCTCTTTACACTTTAGGTTATGAATACCGAATTATATTTTTTTGTTGTTAAGTAACTGCTCAGGAGGGTGCGGTCTTCAACGGTTACATTGGACCTGGAGTGCCTGTCTTAACATCTGCACGTCCTTCGTTCAGTGTTCTCACGTTCTGTTTCCAAGCCTGGTACACTCAACTATTCATCTCAAACAAAAACCAACTACCTACACCATCAGGTCGTCAATACAGATCCCGTGTACACAAAACTGCCAAAACGCCCCCCCCCCCCCCCCCCCCCCCCCGCCATGAATCTGACTTGTATGAAATGTTGCTTACCAGATGAACTATATAATGTGTTGTTTTTGTTGTTACAATTTTGCTTGTGATTTACATTGCTGTATGTAGGGAAATGTATGTATTTATGCACTATACGTGGTGATGAGTTTGAGATGAGATGCAAGACAAATTTCCCGAAAGGGACACACCATAAAGAAATGATTACCGGCAGCCAAAAGTCAACTGTTGGTGCAATAAGGGAAAGTTAGAAACAATGCCGCGTCATCAATGAGACATTAGCTGCATGAATCAGGTATTCTCTCCCGTACTGCTCCGCTACTTCTCTCTTTTCTGTCATACTCTATGTCTCACTCATCACATTTAACAAGGGCTGCACCTACTTTAATAATCTTTAGCTAAAGCAGGAATTTCACCATTCTTACATTCACTACTATTACTTTTCAAACTCTTTTGCATTCTCAGCGTCATTGTCATTCTCACACCCCTGAAGTTTAAACTGAGAAGAATGTTCTTTAAAAGGACTAAACTCCCAGGGCGAAAGCACATGCCATAGTATGATCATTAAAACCAACCTTTAAAAATGTGCTCTCATCACTTCTTTGGGGAGCGGGTTCACATTTGTTGGATGGCGTGCATGATTTATCTACACAAATAATACTTGTTTTTCATCTCTGTGGTGAGATTGAAAAGCCACTTTTACCTCAGCAATAAGTCACTGTAATGACTGGAAAGAGAACGTTCCCAACGCCCACTCACAGTTACAAGTGGAATGAAGTCAATCTGACCAGAATGCTACGCTCAGGTTGTAATTGTGGTTCTGAACCCGAAGACAATGTAGAGCTAATTACATTTACATTTAAGTCATTTAGCAGACGCTCTTATCCAGAGCGACTTACAAATTGGTGCATTCACCTTATGATATCCAGTGGAACAACCACTTTACAATAGTGCATCTAACTCTTTTAAGGGGGAGGGGGGGGTTAGGAGGATTACTTTATCCTATCCTAGGTATTCCTTAAAGAGGTGGGGTTTCAGGTGTCTCCGGAAGGTGGTGATTGACTAATCCATGGTTACTCTTGTTCAGGAAAGTGCAGGTATAGGTAGACCTAATGCAGGGTATTTCAAGTATACCCTTGAAGTATTTTGAATATAAAATGTAGAATAATATCTGCCATTTAGCAGACACTTTCATCCAAAGTGATTTAGTAGTGCATGCATACATTTTTTACATATGGGAGGTCCCAGGAATCGAACCGACTATCCTGGTGTTACAACCTCCGTGCTCTTACAACAGCTACAGAGGATCATTTTATTGAAGTGTTTTTAGAAGCTATACCAGCAGTGTTACGTATGTACAGTAGGCCTACACTTTAGAATGTTCATCTGAACTCCCAAACACTGCCAGAGATGTGACATGCAATGATTCATTGAAAGTATAACAAAACAGTCCCTTAACATCAATAGTACTGCTTCTGCCAGAGGCTCATTTTACTCACATAATCACTCTAGCTTTTCTCATCAAATCTGCTGCCAAGTGGAGATAAACTGGATTTGAGCTGGGCTGTCACTGAAACACTCACAGGAGCATACCGCATGCAGCCTGTACCAACAGGCAAGCTGAAATGTCACATGTCATATCTGAGAAGATCAGATAAGATCACCTAGTAGCTGTACAACTTTGCATCTTCTCAGCAATGCAACTCGAGTCAACAGTATAGTCACACAAGAGTCGTAGTGTCTTTATTATCCCCATGGGTGTCACGCCCTGACCATAGAGAGCCCTCTAGGTCAGAGCGTGACTAGGGGGGTGTTCTAGTCATTTATTTTCTATGTTGGTGATTTGTAAGGTTCCCAATTAGAGGCAGCTGGTAATCGTTGCCTCTAATTGGGGATCATATTTAGGAAGCCCTTTCTCCCACCTGCTTTGTGGGATATTGTTTGTGTATGTGCTTGTTGCACTACGTTACTTCACGTTTCGGTTCTTGTTTTTGTTGAGAAGTTTAACTTTTAATAAAGATGTTGAACTCAAATCACGCTGCGCCTTGGTCCGTCCATTCTAACAACCGTGACAATGGGGTAATTCATTTTGCAGGACTGTCACGATCGTCTTCGTATTGTGAGAGAGAGGACCAAGGCGCAGCGTGATATAAATACATCTTCTTTATTTGAAGATGAAAAGAACACGAACACTAATACAAAACTGAGGCGCACAGTAGGCCTGGTGCGTGGTGCCGGAACTGGAGGTACCGGGCTAAGGACACGCACCTCAAGGCTAGTGCGGGGAGCAGCAACAGGGCGCACAGGAGGCTTGGTGCGTGGTGCCGGAACTGGAGGTACTGGGCTGGAGACACGCACCACAGGGCGAGTGCGTGGAGGAGGAACAGGGCTCTGGAGACACACTGGAAGCCTGGTGCGTGGTGTTGGCACTGGTGGTACTGGGCTGGGGCGGGGAGGTGGCGCCGGATATACCGGACCGTGCAGGCGTACTGGCTCCCTTGAGCACCGAGCCTGCCCAACCTTACCTGGTTGAATGCTCCCCGTAGCCCGACCAGTGCGGGGAGGTGGAATAACCCGCACTGGGCTGTGTTGGCGAACCGGGGACACCATGCGTAAGGCTGGTGCCATGTATGCCGGCCCGAGGAGACGCACTGGAGACCAGACGCGTTGAGCCGGCTTCATGGCACCCGGCTCAATGCCCAATCTAGCCCGGCCGATACGAGGAGCTGGAATGTACCGCACCGGGCTATGCACACGTACAGGAGACACCGTGCGCTCTACCGCATAACACGGTGTCTGCCCGTACTCTCGCTCTCCACAATAAGCACGGGGAGTTGGCGCAGGTCTCCTACCTGACTTCGCCACACACCCTTGTAGCCCCCCCCAATAAATTTTTGGGTTTGACTCTCAGGCTTCCAGCCTCGCTTCCTTGCTGCCTCCTCATACCGCCTCCTCTCGGCTTTAGCTGCCTCCAGCTCTTCACGAGGGAGGCGATAATCTCCCGGTTGTGCCCAAGGTCCCTTACCGTCCAGTATTTCTTCCCAAGTCCATGAATCCTGTATTCGCTGCTCCTGCTGCTGCTTATCACGCTGCTTGGTCCTGGTATGGTGGGTAATTCTGTCACGATCGTCTTCGTATTGTGAGAGAGAGGACCAAGGCGCAGCGTGATATAAATACATCTTCTTTATTTGAAGATGAAAAGAACACGAACACTAATACAAAACTGAGGCGCACAGTAGGCCTGGTGCGTGGTGCCGGAACTGGAGGTACCGGGCTAAGGACACGCACCTCAAGGCTAGTGCGGGGAGCAGCAACAGGGCGCACAGGAGGCTTGGTGCGTGGTGCCGGAACTGGAGGTACTGGGCTGGAGACACGCACCACAGGGCGAGTGCGTGGAGGAGGAACAGGGCTCTGGAGACACACTGGAAGCCTGGTGCGTGGTGTTGGCACTGGTGGTACTGGGCTGGGGCGGGGAGGTGGCGCCGGATATACCGGACCGTGCAGGCGTACTGGCTCCCTTGAGCACCGAGCCTGCCCAACCTTACCTGGTTGAATAATCCCCGTAGCCCGACCAGTGCGGGGAGGTGGAATAACCCGCACTGGGCTGTGTTGGCGAACCGGGGACACCATGCGTAAGGCTGGTGCCATGTATGCCGGCCCGAGGAGACGCACTGGAGACCAGACGCGTTGAGCCGGCTTCATGGCACCCGGCTCAATGCCCAATCTAGCCCGGCCGATACGAGGAGCTGGAATGTACCGCACCGGGCTATGCACACGTACAGGAGACACCGTGCGCTCTACCGCATAACACGGTGTCTGCCCGTACTCTCGCTCTCCACAATAAGCACGGGGAGTTGGCGCAGGTCTCCTACCTGACTTCGCCACACTCCCTTGTAGCCCCCCCAATAAATTTTTGGGTTTGACTCTCAGGCTTCCAGCCTCGCTTCCTTGCTGCCTCCTCATACCGCCTCCTCTCGGCTTTAGCTGCCTCCAGCTCTTCACGAGGGAGGCGATAATCTCCCGGTTGTGCCCAAGGTCCCTTACCGTCCAGTATTTCTTCCCAAGTCCATGAATCCTGTATTCGCTGCTCCTGCTGCTGCTTATCACGCTGCTTGGTCCTGGTATGGTGGGTAATTCTGTCACGATCGTCTTCGTATTGTGAGAGAGAGGACCAAGGCGCAGCGTGATATAAATACATCTTCTTTATTTGAAGATGAAAAGAACACGAACACTAATACAAAACTGAGGCGCACAGTAGGCCTGGTGCGTGGTGCCGGAACTGGAGGTACCGGGCTAAGGACACGCACCTCAAGGCTAGTGCGGGGAGCAGCAACAGGGCGCACAGGAGGCTTGGTGCGTGGTGCCGGAACTGGAGGTACTGGGCTGGAGACACGCACCACAGGGCGAGTGCGTGGAGGAGGAACAGGGCTCTGGAGACACACTGGAAGCCTGGTGCGTGGTGTTGGCACTGGTGGTACTGGGCTGGGGCGGGGAGGTGGCGCCGGATATACCGGACCGTGCAGGCGTACTGGCTCCCTTGAGCACCGAGCCTGCCCAACCTTACCTGGTTGAATGCTCCCCGTAGCCCGACCAGTGCGGGGAGGTGGAATAACCCGCACTGGGCTGTGTTGGCGAACCGGGGACACCATGCGTAAGGCTGGTGCCATGTATGCCGGCCCGAGGAGACGCACTGGAGACCAGACGCGTTGAGCCGGCTTCATGGCACCCGGCTCAATGCCCAATCTAGCCCGGCCGATACGAGGAGCTGGAATGTACCGCACCGGGCTATGCACACGTACAGGAGACACCGTGCGCTCTACCGCATAACACGGTGTCTGCCCGTACTCTCGCTCTCCACAATAAGCACGGGGAGTTGGCGCAGGTCTCCTACCTGACTTCGCCACACACCCTTGTAGCCCCCCCCAAGAAATTTTTGGGTTTGACTCTCAGGCTTCCAGCCTCGCTTCCTTGCTGCCTCCTCATACCGCCTCCTCTCGGCTTTAGCTGCCTCCAGCTCTTCACGAGGGAGGCGATAATCTCCCGGTTGTACCCAAGGTCCCTTACCGTCCAGTATTTCTTCCCAAGTCCATGAATCCTGTATTCGCTGCTCCTGCTGCTGCTTATCACGCTGCTTGGTCCTGGTATGGTGGGTAATTCTGTCACGATCGTCTTCGTATTGTGAGAGAGAGGACCAAGGCGCAGCGTGATATAAATACATCTTCTTTATTTGAAGATGAAAAGAACACGAACACTAATACTAAACAAAAACAACAAACGACCGTGAAGCTACAAACGAAAGTGCATACACACGCTACTAACGTCAAACATAGACAATTACCCACAACCTACCTAATGCCTATGGCTGCCTTAAATATGGCTCCCAATCAGAGACAACGATAGACAGCTGTCTCTGATTGAGAACCATTCCAGGCAACCATAGACTTACCTAAACACCTACACTGAACACAACCCCATGAACTCTACAAAAACTCCCTAGACAATACCACCACCCAAGACGAGACAAATACACACAAACATCCCCCATGTCACACCCTGACCTAACTAAAATAATACAGAAAACAAGATAACTAAGGCCAGGGCGTGACAAGGACATAGTAAAAAGAATAGACACAAAAACAAAACAATATATACAACGAGACGTACACAGAAAGTAGACATGTAAACTAGACATGAAAAGAGAGTCAGTCTGTACCTTAACAGTACAGTACTACAGCTTATTGAGAAAGCTGATAGCAGCTGGGATGAAGTAGAGCAGGATTCCCCAACTGGCCCCCCAAGTTTTCTGGCGCACACCCAGAGAAAATTATTTTATATAGAGGTGCTGACTAACGGCAAATAAACTATAAGCTCTAAAAAAAAATTTAGTCACATTATATATAAACTCCCAGTAATTTATTGGGTAAATCACCAACGTTTTGGCATGACTGTGCCTTCAAATTTAATAAATGTTTTATTGTTGGACATAAAAGATTGTAAAAACACCAGCAAATCAAATCCAAGCGATTTACATTTTGGAAATCTATTCCAAGGTATTCTCACGCATAATAGAGGGATATTCATTGAGTGTACAAAACATTTGGATGAGGAATTTCTAATATTCAGTTGCACCCCCCTTTTGCCGTCAGAACAGCTTCAATTCTTCGGGGCATGGACTCTTTCAAGGTGTCGAAAGCATTCCACATTATGGAATGGCCCATGTTGACTCCAATGCTTCGCACAGTTGTGTCACGTTGGCTGGATGTCCTTTGGGTGGTGGACCATTATTAATACGCACTCAAACCGGTGCGCCTAGCACCTACTACCATACCCCGTTCAAAGGCACTTAAATCTTTGGTCTTGCCCATTCATTCTCTGAATGGCGCACATACACAATAAATGTTTCAATTGTCTCAAGGCTTAAAAATCATTTAACCTGTCTCCTCCCCTTCATCTACACTGACTGAAGTGGATTTAACCAGTGACATCAATAAGGGATCATAGCTTTCACCTGGATTTACCTGGTCAGTCTACAGAATGTCATGGAAAGAGCAGGTGGTCCTAATGTTTTGTACACACAGTGCATGTGATCATACACAACAAATGTAAGCAAGGTTTTTAAATTATTATGTTTTAGTCAAATGTTATATTTGTTTGGTCTTTTTGCAGTCAATTTGCAGAAACACAAATTATTTGCAATTATGTTCCTGCCACCCTGACCATCCGCTCAAGAAAAAATTGGCCCGTGGCTGAATCTAATTGGTGATCCCTGAACTAGAGTTCAGACCTTTCTGCACTCTGAGGGAACCAATGAAAATGCATCAAACAGGGGATGCTAGGAGTCCCTCAAAATGGATTGCACAGACTGGTGTCTGATACAGGTGAGTAAATTCATACCAATGATCCTGCTACCTAGTTTCACAATTTTTCCCAGCCTGTTCTTGCTCTCAAGGTTTAGATTACTGAACCAGCAGATCATATTGAATGTTAGCTCTTGTGTATGAGCATTCATATACACTACTGTATTTGCATAAGGTACATTTGCTTACAACCATACTGTAAAGACCATGTAGACCTTTAAATTGATATGGCATTGACAATGTCTCTGATATCAGGTTTCCTTTTTCTGACATTACCATGTTTGGGAATAAAATGTTCTTAGAAGCCCTATGTGTGTGTGTGTGTGTGTGTGATGGCGTGTTGAGTGTGTACCTCCCATTTGGGTGAAATTCACCTGCACCCTGCAGACATTTTAGGTGTACTACAGAGAGAGGGATGTATCCTCCTGTGCCAAGTCTGAACAAGTATTTGGTGCTTATTTGAATAAGTCTGAACAGGTACTTTGTTCTCATTTTTACTACCGCTGTCTTTTCTTCTAAACTGTCAATGAAATAGTTTCGTTTTTGAATAATAAACTTGAAATAGCCTTTAAGGTATAGGACCATTTACAGTCAAAATAATAAACCACTGAATGTTGGATACAGTGTGATTGCAAAAAAACTTTTCAGGATGTTGGCATCTTTTAGCACCAAAGCAGTAAGTGGTATGCTTCCCCCTGGCAGCCCATACAGTAACAGGCCAACACACATAACACAGCCAATGCCATGGATTATGACTGAAAGGATTATGGCTTACTACCACCTCTCCTCACCTCAGCTTCTCTCCTATGCCTTTCACCAGGAGAAGATGAGCCAATTATTAAACCAGACTCATACATGATGCTACTTGTCGGGACCAAAAAATGAATCATAGCCTTGATATTTCTGTTATTATAACACTGTCAAATTTACAGTCAACTGTGCCAAAAGCAGCATCCCTTCAAAGCACCAACAACTCAACCAAGAGTAAATATCTTTCTCTGTGCTTTATTTCCCTGTGCTGGTTCTCTCTGTGGATGACATCACTTACGGTATGTGTACCTACAGCACTGAGCTCACCGTGTTTTGACTTGACAGGGTAACTATAGCAACACAAGGCCTACAATCAATCATAGATGTATAACTAGTGTATTGTCTATGGCTAGAATAATGTTAGCCTTCTTCTATGGCTTTTCTGCATCCCCTGCTTATCTCCACCGCCATTCCACAGTTGAGCTCTTTTTCAACCTTTCGTCATTCCCTCAACCGAGACCAAGAGTAGCCCTAGATCAACTCTCCGCAACCGCAAGACAGATAACATACAGGAGAGAAGGTGAGACAGAGGCAGCATTACCCTCTGTGCTGCAACGCCACCTAGAGAACGTGTTGATCAGAATGTAGTGTCATTTTAAAATGATAAACTTGGATTAGCTAACACAATGTGCCATTGGAACACAGGAGTGATGGTTGCTGATAATGGGCCTCTGTACGCCTATGTAGATATTCCATAACAAAATCATCAATTTCCAGCTACAATAGTCATTTACAACATTAACAATGTCTACACTGTATTTCTGATCAATTTCATGTTATTTTAGTGGACAAAAAAATAGCTTTTCTTTCAAAAACAAAGACAATTCTAAGTGACCCCAAACTTTTGAACAGTAGTGTATTTGTTACCATTCCACCAATTCCGCTCCAACCATTACCACAAGCCTGTTCTGCCCAATTAAGGTGCTACCAACCTCCTGTGCCATGCAGATATTAGTCTGTGCTGCCAACCTCCTATGCTAAAAATCCAGATTAAACTATGTGATGAACATTTAGTCTTCAGTACACATGAGAAAGTAATGACTCTGAGCAACCTCGTCCGCTCTCTCCCCGGCACTAACTGAATGGGTTTGTCAGTCTTGCTTTCCCCGCCTCTCCCCTGGGGTCCTTCTGCCATTCCTCTGTGTTTGCACCTGGGTGTGCCGGAGCCTGATCAGTTTACGGGGTCTGGCACGGATACCTGTCTGACGAGCTCGATCGCTCCAACCCTTCAGCCTCCAGGTGCAACAGCTAGGAGGCAGGCCGATGCTGGGGAGGAGCCCTGTACCAGACAGGTAGATATAAGCCAGCTGCCACCAGAGAGGAGTCACTTAGAGGGGCTTGACTTTCCTCTTAGTAAGCGCACCTGCTTCACCAATCCTCTCTGTCTCTCTCTCTCTCCTTTTCTTTTACTCCACTCAGAGGATCAGAAAAGCTGCAACCATGAGTTACAGGAGCAGTGGCAGCATGAGCGGAGGCTTCAGCTCTGGCGGAGGATTCAGCTCCGGTGGCGGTGGCGGCGGCACTGTGAGGAAGAGCTTCTCAAGCTTCTCCTCTTCAGCAGCCCCTATGGGCTCCAGCCGTATGAGCAGCTCATCCGTTAGACGCTCCGGAGGTGGTGGTGGGGGCGGCTTCGGCATGGGCGGTGGTGGAAGTGGAGGAGGCTCCAGCTTTAGCTATATGAGCAGCGGTGGAGGCATGGGCGGCGGCGGCGGCGGCGGCGGCGGCGGTGGAGGCTTTGGCATGGGTGGTGGCAGTGGAGGCTACGGCCTTGGTGGCGGCGGTGGAGGCTTCGGTGGAGGTGCAGGCTTCGGCATGGGTGGTGGCGGCGGCGGAGGTGGCTTCGCCCCCATCACAGCTGTCACAGTCAACTCAAGCCTGCTTGCCCCCCTCAACCTGGAGATCGACCCCAACATCCAGACCGTCCGCACCAATGAAAAAGATCAGATCAAGGGCCTCAACAACCGCTTTGCCTCCTTCATCGACAAGGTCAGTACACCTTTATTCTCATAAAGCCCTTCAATCTAAGAGGATGTTAAACATATCAAGTATGCCATGACTATGGGCCTGTCCAAGTAAATTAAAATATATTGCATTGCTCCTCATCTGCCATATGTCAGCATAAACAGGGTGCAGATATGCTGCAAAGGAGATACTGCAAAGGGATACTGCAAAGTATCTGCAAAAGGATACTTTGCAATAGCAGTTTATGGCTGGGATGTTGTTTTATGGTACTGGCTGCAAATAGCATACTTGAATAGTTGCAAGACTGTGTCTCTTGTGTGCTACTGTAGGGCTCATGAAATATTTCATAGCCACTGATAATGCAGCCCCCGGAAAACCGGACCGTATAGGATCCAGTTAGAACTGGCTCTGAAAACAAATACACAGAATGATATAGTGACTGCATCCTCTACCTGAATGTATAAACAGGGGCATATCACCTTATCACAGGTGGTCAAAGTCCTAATGTGCAGCCTGTTGCATCGGAACTGACAGTTGAGTAGTTTTCTTTGACCGTAATTGCCCTGGCTCTGTGAGTATGGGAGTGGGGGGTGAGTTTGGAAACCATAGCCCAAGCGGATCTTATGACCATGAGGGAAGGGATCAGGTTATAGCCCCATTCCCATGGCAGCAGGAAGGGACTGACTGGCTTTCAATAGAATGCTATGTCTCTGATGGTGCACCTGAGAGTTTATCCTCTCTCCCATCTCTCCCTCACAACTTGCAGAGACACAGACACACACCTGCACAAAGTTGACGCTAATATGCCTAATAATATACTTTATCCATATGTCTGAAACAGCAAGGAGTTGTGTTAAATTAAAGGTTCTTCCTAAACACTTTCATCTTTCAGACTACAGCACTATAGACAATAGTGAAAATCAGACATTTTCTCAAGGGAGAGTTAGAAACACACCCTGTTAGTGAAACTGCACAGAAAGTGAAACTGTCAGTTTTTCATAGACTCTAACCACACCTGCTTTTATTTTGGGTGAACGGACAGATTCAATTCAATTACCTTGTGCGAGGTAAAATACAACAATGAACCCTTAATTTCGCTGCTGTTACAGTCACAAATCATTAAATGCCTTCAGGCAGGTCATTCTCAAATTCTGCAGAATGCCTTAGAATTACAGTGCATGGCAGCAGGTAAGTTCATTCACTAAGAGGCGATTCCACCTCAGGCTAAGGCGGGGAAACCCAGCCATATCTTCTGGGACTTGCTATTACTTAGAATTAGGGGGGCTAAGGCGTGGCAGGCTTAGACATCTCCCTCCCGCCTCAGGGATGTGCAGCCTCACTCATGTACATGACATGGAAGGAGTCTTCTGGGAGCGAGATATAAAGTGGATAGATCTCTTCATGTCTGCCCCAGCCCTTAGGGAATGACACAGCTCAGTACAATAGGCTATGGAGGGCTGTGTGTGCAAGTCACTCCTTTTTTACAGAGGTGTGGAAGAATGCCAGCTCTGTCTAAGAAAGTCCCAATAAAAACTTCAAGCAGGCCGACTTCATTACCTCAGTGAACGCAAGTCTAATATTGAACCACTACATAAATACACAAGTAAACCTTGCCAGGGAGATGTTGCCAAGGCAACATCACATGATACAACTGGATATGATATAATATGACAAAACCCAATTTAAATTCTCAACGTAATGGAAGATGTGTGCCAACCTGTTTCTAGCAGTACATATGACACCTGGTTGTAACTATTCTATTTCTCTCTCTACACACAGGTACGCTTCCTGGAACAGCAGAACAAGATGCTGGAGACTAAGTGGAGCCTCCTGCAGGACCAGACCACCACCCGCTCCAACATTGATGCCATGTTTGAGGCCTACATTGCCAACCTGCGCAGACAGCTCGACGGCCTGGGAGGAGAGAAGGTCAAGATGGAAGGAGAGCTGATGAACATGCAGGGTCTGGTGGAGGACTTCAAGAACAAGTAAGTTTTACACGAGACATTGTATGGATGTTCTAACTGTCCTACATGCTGGCCCATGTAACCATTGGTAATCTGTTTTTCCAGATATGAAGATGAAATCAACAAGCGTGCCGCAGTGGAGAACGAGTTTGTCCTCCTCAAGAAGGATGTTGATGGTGCCTACATGAACAAGGTTGAGTTGGAGGCCAAGCTCGACGCCCTTCAGGATGAGATCAACTTCCTCAGGGCCATCTATGAAGCGGTGAGGGCCATGTCAAACCACAAAAAGCTTAGTCTTCGAAGCGCTGTGATATAAACAAAAAATCATCGACATTATGGCTTTCCTGATGTCCTTCTCTCTCATCTCTCTCCAGGAGCTGAGTGAGCTGCAGGGCCAGATTAAGGACACCTCAGTGGTGGTGGAGATGGACAACAGCCGTAACCTGGACATGGACTCCATTGTGGCTGAAGTGCGCGCCCAGTATGAGGACATCGCCAACCGCAGCAGAGCCGAGGCCGAGTCATGGTACAAGCAGAAGGTATGAGGAGACTTAAGTGTATTTCTAGGGATTTCCTATAAATGAGAGGTGCAGTAAAATATAATACATAGGCTTTAGACTGACTAATGACTGTGCCAACCCTCTCATCCTCCAGTTTGAGGAGATGCAGTCCTCTGCAGGACAACATGGGGATGATCTGCGCAACACCAAGTCAGAGATGGCCGAGCTGAACCGCATGATCAGCCGTCTCCAAAACGAGATCGAAAACGTCAAGGGACAGGTATGTTCAGTATGCTGGCAAATGACGGTCAATTCAAAATAGCATCAGGTCTGGCACAACACTAACATTCAATTAAGTGAAAACATCAATCTTACTTCTGGTCTTGTCTTTTCTTTACCTGGTAGCGTGCCAACCTGGAGAACCAGATAGCCGAGGCTGAGGAGCGCGGGGAGTTGGCAGTGAAGGACGCCAAGCTCCGCATCAGAGACCTGGAGGATGCCCTACAGAGAGCCAAGCAGGACATGGCCCGGCAAGTGCGCGAATACCAGGAGCTGATGAACGTCAAGCTGGCCCTGGACATTGAGATCGCCACCTACAGGAAACTGCTGGAAGGAGAGGAGGACAGGTGAGCACAGGATCAAATATAGACATGGTGAAACAACACGAGACAAATGCATGGCTAGGAAATGTAAAGGCACAAGAAATGGAAAATCTTCTGGATGCAGTCAGCTCTTTCACTATAGTACATGCTTAGAGATTGTGTCAACTAATCTATGAATCTTTACAAAGAATTACCTCTGGAGGTGGAACTGCAACCATCCACATAACCTCCGGCAGCAGCGGTGGTGGTGGCGGTAAGAACTTCATACATATGCATTTAAATTCAGTTGGACAAGAAAAATAAAATAATACTTGTAGGTCTGATTATCACCATCACCAGTCCAAGTATTGACTTTGCCCCTTCCATCTTTCTCTCCCAGGCGGAGGTGGTGGATTCGGCATGGGCGGAGGCGGCGGAGGTGGCGGTGGCTTCGGATATGGCGGCGGCAGTGGCATGTCCATGAAAAGCGGTGGTGGCGGCGGTGGCTTTGGCATGAGCGGCGGCGGTGGCGGCGGTGGCTTTGGCATGAGCAGTGGCGGTGGTGGCGGCATGTCCATGTCCCGCTCCTCCATGGCCTCCAAATCCAGACGCTACTAAACACAGGAGTCTGTATGTCTGTCCCCACCTCCCCCTCTCCTCTCCCTCCACAACCAAAACAAGCTACAAACTCCTCCTGTCACATGCAGGCACAGAGCGTCCACTGATCTACACTATAACCCAGGATGGGCTGTTATATCTGACCCCTCCTTAGCTGCATATTCCCCATAGCTACTGGCTGGTAGGAAATAGTGGATGATATCAGAGGATGCACTTTGAATGCTGACAGATCTTTTTTATCCCAATGTTTCCAGTGTTTTATTCCTGCTACCTCTTGAGCATCCTGTCCCTCACAGATTCAGAACATAGCCCTTAAACATAGAGGCAGTGATAGTAAGAACCGGAAGCAGAGAACTAAGTCTGCTCCCTCTTCAGTCAGCCTGGCTGTCTTTAACTTGCTGGATGGTGCCTGTCATGGTGACACAACATTGGTTGGCGGTGTGCTGTGACAGTGCATCTTCATAAGGCAACACCAGTTTCTCATCGCACACAACATAGCGGCAGTCTCCAAATGAGCCGGCAGGCAGGTGCCATGTTGTTCACTAAATGTTGAGACAACTGACAGTACAACATGCCTCTACCCCCTGTGTTCCACTGCCCCCATATTGCTGTGCATTGTGGTGAATGCCAGATCAACTTAAGCAGCTATACTAAAGTGGCACCCCCTTTCTCTGGAGTAAACAATCTAGCATTAACTCTTAATTCTCCCTTTCCTAGGGACAATAGGTTCTCCACTGAGGTTTGCAAACAGTGTTTGGTCCTGTTTTTCTTTTCATTCTGATCAAAAAAGGATGACTGGTACACCCAGATTTATTGAATGTAACTGATCATGTGTCATCAACAAAACATCCTGAATAAATCTGAGTTTTATAAAATACTTGTGTTGAAAATTTTACTTCTGACTGTATATAGGGGCGGCAGGAAGTCTAGTGGTTAGAGTTCTGGGCCAGTAACAAAAAGGTTGCTGGATTGAATCCCCGAGCTGACAAGGTCAAATCTGTCGTTCTACCCCTGAACAAGGCAGTTAACCCACTGTTTCTCGGTAGGTCGTCCTTGTAAATAAGAATTTGTTCTTAACTGACTTGCTAGTAAATAAAACATTGTTTTTAAATATGTTCTATTTACATAGACGATCAGACACTGATAACAATTGGGTAGAAAATGGCTCTAGATTTGGGGTCAGTTGAGTAGCATTCAGAAGAATGAGACACAATGACATTACTGACAGGGCTGATAGGATTACTTAAAGCAACAACAGTGTTCAAATTGTCAGTTGAGTATCCATCAGAAGAAGGAGACACAATGACATAACTGACAGGGCTTATAGGATTACTTAAAGCAACAACAGTATTAATGTTCTTAAAGAGTTAACTTAATTTAAATGAACTCAAACACTGTAAAATGCCTTCTTGACAGTTTAATCCACTTTGGCAAGTAAACGTAAAAACGTAATCCTTATGACTCAACACCTTGTTTTTATTTAATGCCCATGGATAAAAGCTGTCACACGGTGCATACCCAGATAATATACAACCTATCGTCAAGGCCTCTGACACAACGTAAAGGGATCTATCATCACTATAAACTATAGCTAAACGCCAAGTTATTAAAGGGATAGTTCACCCAATTTACAAAATTACATTTGTTTCCCTTACCCTGTAAGCAGTCTAACGATACCAATATGTAATTGAAATACTTATATCTGCTTCAATTTCGACAGGTAGGCTACAGGCAGACGACTTTAACTAATGTAAGATATGCATATGTCTCCCGTACCACAACTGAAGTGACAACTTGACCTATCTAACCCATTCCCAAAAACACATCCCTCGGCTTATGCTGCCCTCTAGTGAGAATAGAGGGCAGCATACAGTAATAATATTATACTCAACAGGTGCCGTCTACTTTACAGTATGTGTATTTATTCTTTCAGATTCTGTTTTCTGGTATCTTAACATAATCTTTCATTTTACCCACATGAAAAAATAATACAGTTTACTATAGAATACTAGAGTTTACTATAAAACACTACAAATCAAATCAAATTGTATTTGTCACATGCGTCGAATACAACAGGTGTAGACCTTATAGTGAAATGCTAGCTTACAAATACGTGTTAAGTAACAGATAATTAAAGAGCAGCAGTAAAATAACAGTGGCTAAATAGAGGGGGTACCAGTACAGAGTCAATGTGCGGGGGCACAGGTTAGTCGAGTAATTGAGGTAATATGTACATGTAGGTAGAGTTATTAAAGTGACTATGCATAGATAATAACCAGAGGGTAGCAGCAGCGTAAAATAGGGAGGGAGGGGGGGGGGGGGGGTGCAATAAGTCTGGCTAGCTATTTGATTAGCTGTTCAGGAGTCTTATGGCTTGGGGGTAGAAGCTGTTAAGAAGCCTTTTGGACATAGAAAAGGCTCCGGTACCCATCCTGGAAGCTTGGCCCCAGTGATGTAGCTAGCAAATTAGCTTGGGTGCTTGACTGCTGTTGTTAGCACAGAACACTCGGATCAACCCTTAAAGAGATGGGTGGGGGTAAAGCTTAAGAGGGTGTGAACGATGCTTAATGGGTGCAGACAACGAAGGGCTCTCCAGTAGGAGTACAAAAACATTCAAAGGCCATTTTCTCAAAAGTGAGTTTACAAGTTTATCAACTTTCTAAGCAGAATAACTTTCCATTGTTCCTCAAATGTAGTGTATGATATACCATTTTGTAGCTCTGAGTCTCTACTTTTATGCAATGTAAAAAACACAATTTCAAATTCTGCTACATAAGACCGATTTGAGCTGGTCGGTTACATATTATAAATACCTCACATGTTTATCCGACTCCGTTAAGATGATTAGCAATATGCAAGAGACTACAGTTGAACCATGTGCAGTCAATTATTATCCATTTAGCAGACTAAGATCAATGAATGGTCATGAGAAGCGAATATCAAAGCAAGTATTATTTAATAACTTTGTAAAATTAACAGGTTCACATACAAGGCATAAAGCTTAAGTTACAAGGCAATACTGACATCAACAAAGCATATTTCTAGGCATATAGATCCCAAAGTTAACTTGCGAGACAAAGCATGAACAAAGAGATGCTTACTAGGCCAGAGGCGTAGAAGCCTAGGAAATTAGAATTTATCATATAACCTTCCTCCATGGCTGGAAACAGGATAAGAGAGAGAACAAAGCCATGTAATTCCATTTATAACATCTGAAGGTGTAACCTTTCAACCCAAGACCAACCACCATTGACCAATCAAACGATACCAAGTTTACAGTGTAACCTGACCACAAAGGCCCAATCTACACAGGATGTCACAGCATCTAAATGCTTGTGTAGCGGATTGGACCACTGTAAATGAGACAGAATTCCTGAGAGGACGATAGCACCGCTGAGCGTAATTTAGAGTTCACCCTATACAGATACAAGTAACCACAGAGATCATACATATACATATATATATATATAGCATCAGTTGTCCTCAGTGAACAAGTTTCAGATAGATACTGGACATGGATACTATAGTGTTATTATATCACATTCAATAGTCAGTCCTCTGAATACTGTAACAGAGAGAAACATGTTGGCCCCTCAGTGGGGGAAGGGCTGACTAGTCCTTTTGCATTGTTCTCTGTCTTCCAACTCCAGGCGTCCGAGAGCACAAGCCTGCACTACATGGAACCCAATAGGGTTCTACCATAGGAGACCGATAGAGGATTCATTTTTGTATCTGAGCCATTATAGCGTCTGTGACAGAATGTAGTCAATTTTCTTCTCCACGATTGGCTGATCCCTCCTGATGACCCGGTTGGACATGACTCCAACAGGGTCAACAAGAGGGATCAGCCAATGATGTTGAAAGTCCCACCCAGTTGACTACATTAAAATGGTGGAGGCATTCAATGGCGCTGACCATGCGAATACAGCCTTTTAACCACTAGAGGCCTCTATCAAAAGGGTTATACCAAAAAGGTTTCTTCAAAGGGTTCTCCTATGGGGACAGCCGAAGAACCCTTTTAGCTTCTAGATAGCACATTTTTTAAAGAGTGTATGACTTTCCCTTTAAGTATGTGGGATCCATAAAAACTCTGACATACAGTATGACGTTTCATAAAGTCATATACCATGTTGTGAAAAGTGATACGCAAACTTTTTATAACATGAAATAACATGTTATTCTAGTTTGTCATGCAGTTCATATGCTAAACTCCATGGTTCAAAAACTGGGGGGAGCCAGTGCTCTGTGGCGTCTGTCCACTACAATGCAGTTGCACTGGGGTTACTGGGGTCGAAAGCCATAATCTCCATGTGGATCAGACCTAACAGGAAAAAACAAAACATTTTAGAATTGTATCACAGGAATCACACCATATACTATTTTAGAATTTCATATCCTGAAAGGGAAACTTTGCAGAACTTTAACTGTAAGTCTCCAAGAACCGTGAGAAATTCAGGATAAATGCCATCAACACGTGCACCAGGTAATCAGTCATAGAGAAGATATACTCACTACTCCACTCTCCCACGTCAAGCTCCAGGCTTTCAAAGGAGTCGTCGTACGTCGGGGAGTCGGGTTCAGATTCTGGGTCATGGAACTCAGCGAGGTAGGGGTGTGAGAGGCCCTCTTTAGCCGTCATCCTGGTCTCTGGGTCCAGCAGCAACATGTTCTCCAGCAGATTCACCGCTGGACAGAGGAACACACAGGACAGGGAGAGAGAGCGAGCGAGAGAGAGAGAGAGAGAGAGAGAGAGAGAGAGGATAGAGAAATATTACATAGAGAAAAGAAGGCATTAGGAAGTAGTGCAGGGAATACAGAGTCAAGCCAGCCCTCAACTGTTCTCGATACAAAGTAGAAAAACTGAGATATTCATAACCACTGTCATGACGTTGCCCTCTTTGGGTACAGCGAGCACCACTCCCCTCTCTCTGTCTCCTACACTCAGGCTGCTGCGACCTCAGGTCATAAATTCCTGGAGATTATCTCCTCATGGCCACAGTATAGAGAGAGAGGGAGTTTTCATAGAGAGAACAAAGGAATTTCTTCAACCTCACAGAACTGGAGGTCCAAGCAGTATTTAAGTTCTGGAGAACGTATAAAAGATCGGCGAAGAATCCAGCTACGAACTGGTCCGTTTGGTACAATATTGTGAAACTCATGAGAGACAATACAGCCACATTACCATAAAGCTGTTTATACAATAGCCTCAGATATGAGGCTTACATCAAATTGTTGTATAAGATGAATGAGTGAGGATGATACTGTTTGTGAAATTGTGTAATGTGATTTTGGACTGTTTAATGAAGGAAACTCCAATTCCCTTTGGAGTTTAACTAAATCAGAGGAATGCCCATGAGCACAGGTAGGACCTGGCGTCATGAGACAGCCTTTTTCTGCTCTTCCAAATAAAACCCCCACCCGGGTTTTCTATCACCAGACCAGCTTACCTCGATAACGAGAGGGCCAAGGTTTGAGAGGAGACCATAAACCTAAGGTTTGAGTAGATGGCTGAATCTTTTAACCACACCACGTGGTTAAACTCTTAGACTATCGATACCGACAGAATAAGAACAAGTCTTTGATATTAATTACTAGTCTGCAGCTAGGAATTCGGTATCATTGAACGCGAAGACCGACAACCGCCGAAACATCTATCTATAACAACATGAATGAATGTCACTCTGAACTATCCCTTCTAACCACGACACAGACAGAGAGAGGGCGGACAAACTCTCCAACAGAAACAAACTTTTCAACAGAGATCCCGACGACACACTGAGTGTAAATATATATATTGATTGCAATTATTCCCGAATGACTGAGCGTTCATGTGCAAAGGATTATCATTTCAATTGTTATAATTATCAACTTTGTAGTGTCTCATCACAGTTGACCCCCACTTCCCTTTTTGTACACCAAGCCGGGATACCGGTTTATCCCACTAGGGAAACTCCGTTATCATTTCCTATTAACTATCTACTGTTTGTTTATGCATTTCTGTGAATTACTTAGTTAGTAAATAAATTATTTAAGACAATTGATGTATGGATGACTCCTAGTGAAGACTGGGTTCGTGCAGATAACCAACAATTTACGACGTTTTACGACGAGACTAACATGAGGAAAATAATAATTCATTAATTCGAAGACTAATTGATCAGATATAAAAAATATCTGAAGAGATATATTAGGAAAAATGTTTTGTAATCTGAATATTTTCCTTGGTGCCCCGACTTCCTAGTTAATTACAGTTACATGATTAATCAGTTTAATCGCGTAATAATAATTACAGAGAGTTATTTGATAAATAAGTCTTCAGTTTAATAATGCCAAAGACACGACACAACCATGCAGGACGTAACATTACCACAGTGATAATAGACCAACTCACCGTTTACATGCAAGGAGGGAAAGACCTCCTTGAAGTTTTTCTTCTTTTGGATAGGGAGACTCTGTACATATGAGCGAGCCTGCAAGACAATACCAACAATGTTCAACTGTCAACTGTATTTTTTCAATGTTATCACCTTTTTCTTACAAGTTACCACCATAGTGAGCATACTTGTGATTTCAACACCAAGCTACATTGAACAGTTGCGAGCTGAACAGTTGCCATTAGATTGAGATGACAGTAGGCCTACATCTTTGCTCTGCATCTTCTGCACCAGGGAGGATGGTGGTGTTCCTGTAACGTTGAGGATCTTCTTCAGCTGGTCAATGCCTGTACAGGATGGTCAAGGAGGGTGTAGGGACACACAAGGCAGACAGTGGAAACCACTACAAGCAAAATACTTAGAGCACTGATCAGTGAACAGTCTGCTACATGATTGGTGTTGTCCCTTGTGCAACTGCAGAATGATAACTAATACATAAGATAACTACATGATACGTACATCAGTAATATACAAAGAAATGGGGTACAGAATATATGTTTTTGTGTTGATGTAAACTTAGTGAGTTATACAGGTGTTAAGAGGAAACATGAAAGGATACTGTCATTGCCTGGGAAAAGAACCTGGCCTGTGATCATCTCAGCCAGGATGCAGCCTGCAGACCACAAGTCCACTGACAGGGTGACAGACACACACAGAATAATTAACACATGAGCTACAGCTGAACCAATAGTACAAAAGTAAGATAACCCCAGAAGTGCAGTGCATGGAATGTGAAGCCCAAATAAATGAAAAGGTATTTATTGTGTGTTGGTGATAGGTCACCTGATTGGCTATAGTGCATCCAGTTGAAGATGACCTCTGGTGACCTGTACCAGCGTGTCACCACATAGCCTGTCATCTCACTCTCTGCATGTCTTGCTAGACCAAAGTCCAGGATCTGAGATAGAAAGAGAAAGCCAGGGAATGTGAAAGAAAAGTCAATTGAAGCTTATAAAAAGAGAGGCTAATACGTAACCACAACAATCAAACAATAAAAGTGTAGTCTTTAAACACCAGTGTGTTATCTTCCTAAATCAAGTACATTATGTTTATCTTACTGTCTGAAGGTTTTACAATAAAAGGTACAGTATAATTAAACATATAAATGCAGCTTGTTGCCAAATTCTTAATTACCTTTAATTCACAGTTCTCATTCACAGCAAGGTTGCCAGGTTTTAGGTCCTGAAGAATACATTTAAAAAAACATGTAGGATCTTATATGATCTGGCCACTCAAATGTACTTAGAAATGTATTTCAAGTATATTCATAAGAACCTAATACAAACCCGATGGATGATCCCTGCAGAATGGATATACTAAGGGATAGAAAAATGTAAAGAAACATTATTTTCAGATTACGATTTAAGATTAAGATCAAGGTCCAACCAAAATTTGACTTCCGCTTTATCCCATCCCTTCTGAAAGATACACGCATATACAGGTTGAGAGGTCAGAGCAGGGGTCTGCCACACTGGGCGCCAATGTTGTTTTGGGGTGGTTTAAGTGCATTGCTCAAGGGCACAACGGCAGGCAAAGGCATCTAGGATTTGATACCAGCATACCTCCGGTTGTCAACTCATTTCCCGATGGATCACTTTTTCCTCACAGATCAGGGATTCAAAATGGCAACCATCCATTTGCTGGCACCCCTCTCTAACGGCTAGGCTACCTGCCACCCCATATAATACAATGATTTCTTAGTAGTGGTGAACACCTTCAGGCCACGTAGCAGCTGGTAGAAGAGGTAAACGATGATGCGATCAGTCAGTCTCCTGCTCTTCATGATGCGACCGAGGTCCTGAGCCACAAAGGGCATTACCATGTAACTGTAACATGGAGGAGAGAGATGGGAAGTCAGATACAAACAGTGTTACCGTGTAACTGTAACATGGAGGAGAGAGATAGGAAGTCAGATACAAACAGTGTTACCATGTAACTGTAACGTGGAGGAGAGAGATAGGAAGTCAGATACAAACAGTGTTACCGTGTAACTGTAACATGGAGGAGAGAGATAGGAAGTCAGATACAAACAGTGTTACCATGTAACTGTGACATGGAGGAGAGAGATAGGAAGTCAGATACAAACAGTGTTACCATGTAACTGTAACATGGAGGAGAGAGATAGGAAGTCAGATACAAACAGTGTTACCATGTAACTGTAACATGGAGGAGAGAGATAGGAAGTCAGATACAAACAGTGTTACCATGTAACTGTGACATGGAGGAGAGAGATAGGAAGTCAGATACAAACAGTGTTACCGTGTAACTGTAACATGGAGGAGAGAGATAGGAAGTCAGATACAAACAGTGTCACCATGTAACTGTGACAGAGAAAAAAAGTAGGGAAAGGGAATGATACAATACGTCATGTACTAAAGCTACCTCCTCCACCTAATCATTACAAATGTATAAAATGATTACATAACAAAAAATGCAGGTAACATCATACACTGTGTCTCACATGGTTGCAATCATAACACAGACATAAAATATATGTTTTAACTCAGCTAACAGATTATATCACATACCCAAGCACATACAAAGGAGCGAAGGGCCCAAGTAAGTAAGCACAAACAAACATGAACAAACCTGCACACACACACACACACACACACAGCTTTGTTTTTGGAGTGTAAAAATGTTTGACAATTAAAAATCGTATTTTCCCTAACCCCTAACCCTAAATCTAACCCTAACCTAACCCTAAACTTAACCCGAAAAAGCCTGAACCTGACCTTAATCCCAAAACCTAATCCTTAAAACTTAAAATAGCATTTGAACAAATTCAGGACATTCGGGTGAAATTGTAGGACATTGGGGTCCTAATAATGTAGGGAAACAAGTACACACACATGCACGATCAAACTCAAACTTCATGATACACTCTCAGCAGCCTGTCTCAACAAGCTGTGACAACTGGCAGAGGAATGTGGTTCACAGCTCCCCACTTACAACGTCTGGAATTTCTCCAGGGAGAAATCAGGTGTGAAGACATTGAGGAGGCTGATCACCTTAAGGAAAACAACAGGAAGAAGGAAAGTAAATGAAGAGTTTATTCCCACAAAAAGTGACCACACAAACATATACATTGCAGTAATACTAATTAATCGCCAGTAGTACAAGTAGGCCTGACGAAGTACAAGTTGAGTGAATGTTGAGTGAAAACTCTGGCCTATAAGAGGCGCTATTCCTCTACACCAAACATAAATAAACATAGGAAGGAGGCAAAGGAATAAAACTGGATGTCTTTGGGTGACTGATATTCAACATACTGAATAGTGTAAAACTACAAATTATCCTGATGTGAAGTAGAATGAATGACAATTACTGCATTGTGATGGCTTTTCATTTTTGAGTGTCTGGAATCTCTGTCCAGGGGAGTGTATCTCAGATGTTCACTATTATAGTAGGTAATATGGACTTACATTGTCATGCTGGATATGGCGTAACAGTCTTAGTTCACGGTAGGCCCGTTGAGCGTGGATTAGGGACTGAAAGGGACGATAGAGCTTCTTTATGGCCACCTTCTCCTTAGTCTGCTGGTCAATAGCAGAACTAATGAATAAAACAAGTTCAAAGTCAAAGAACATTAGTGTTGGATAGAAGAATTCTGTCACAGAATGTAGGCAAGGGGGATATAGTCGCTCTGGATAAGAGCGTCTGCTAAATGACTTAAATGTAAATGTAAATATAGAATGGTAACTCTCAATGACAATAGTAATACTTCAAGTCAGTATAGATCAAAGAGTACAGAATCTTTGAGTAGCTTTCATGTCAGTTTGACAAATTAGTATAAGTAGTACTACAAATAACTTTCAGACGCTTGTGTGTTCATTCTATATTACCGATATCTGGCAGAGGTAAAACTGGGTTTCAAGATGTGTTAATATGGGGCTCGCTCCAGGTTGGGAGTGCAAAATTAGTCTCATCTCGAGACCTGTTTCAATTTGCTAATTTCCTTGAGGCAATAGTGCCTCTGTTAGCAATGTCCTGAGTCTTTCGTTATTGAAAAAAAATGGAACAACAAGCTGATATTACACAATATCCAATATTGTAGAATTTTGCATGTGTAACTAATAAGAAATTAATAAACAATTATAGGCTTAGGTAAAGTTGTTCCCTTATTCTGTTTATGTTCTACATGTTTCAATGAGAACAACTGTGTGGTATACTGTATGTGGTATATTTTAAAGAGGTATATTTTAAAGTATATAAAATGCATGCTGGTTTGGCGAGTTATTCCAGGAAAGCTACCAATAATTGCCCCTTCACTCACCATACCGTCCCGTAAGCGCCCGAGCCAACTGCTTTCAGCGCGATATATTGCTCTGGAACATCCCATGTTGTTTTCTTTATCTCCAGTCTATGGAAACCTGTCTTCACAGGCGATTCCATTTTGTCAATAAAATATGTCGATCTAGTTCAAACCAGTGTGGTACCTATTGGTGATTTTTCATAGCCTTGAGGTTTCAATATGACAGGTAAGCAAAGGTAGCCTACAACTGTGAGACCCCACCCCACCTCACGTGATGTAAATGGCATTCCCACTGCACTGTGTACACACTCACCTGTCAAAGGCTCTGTATAAACCTCATACATAAGCCTACTGGTATAGTAGCCTAAAATATTGCTGCTCTTTTTGTAGCACCATTCCAAATACTGCAAAAAGCTGCCAAATTCCTCTTACTCTTCTGTTCGATCAGATGTGTAAAAAAAAAAAAAGGATTGAGTTGGTTTGTGAGATCTGGAAATAATAGGGCTTCTTGTTCCTGCTAAACATCTCTGTAGAGGTAAAAGTCATGCACAGATTGCCGACAGAGTAAAGCAGTCACACAGATCACACTTACAGTATAGTATTAATCTAAGTTTTCTCTACTACCAACCATGGACCAATCAAAAACTGTAACTAGTATCTGCTGTGTATTACAACTTGAAGGCTACTGTAAAAACCATAGATACGACCCTCCACCTTTGTCTGACCCCATTCAATTATTTGCTAAGGGATATCTATCTTGTTCTTACCATTAGTGGAATATGGGCATCCTATAGACCCTCCTGGCTAAAATATTGATCAATACAAATAGTTTATGATTCAAAGCTAGCTCAAATTTTCTCATTTGAATGCTCAGATTGAATGACCAGCAGCCAGAGTGAGGGACAGATGTATTGGGATAAAGCAAGCATACTGCAGGGCACTCCGTATGTAACGGTTCTGTAACGACAGACGCTGGGAGACGAGAAGCAAGTACAGGGCATGGATTTAATAATAAATAAACATGAAACAAAACAAGAACAGCGTCTGGACAGGAGAAACATAACATCAATGCTGACTCAGGAATGAAACTGAGGAAGTGACAGATATAGTGGAGGTAAATGACATGATGGCGTCCAGGTGAGTCCCATAATTAAGCGCAGGTGCGCGTAACGATGGTGGCAGGCGTGCGTAATGATGAGTGAACTGGTGACCTCGAGCACCTGAGAGGGGGAGCGGGAGCAGATGTGACACTGTCAAATAGGCCTACTTTACATTCCTCTAGTCAAGTGGGATGGAAAAAAGGGTAGAAATTCTGAGTCTTCGGGATCGGTGTCCCTTCCACGGGGCGGTTGAGCTAACGTAGGCTAATGCGATCAGCATGAGGTTGTAAGTAACAAGAACATTTCCCAGGACATGGACATATCTGATATTGTCAGAAAGCTTAAATTCTTGCTAATCTAACTGCACTGTCCAATTTAGAGTAGATATTACAGTGAAATAATACCATGCTATTGTTTGAGGAGCGTGCACAATATTGAACATGAAAAGTTATTAATAAACAAATTAGGCACATTTAGGCAGTCTTGATACAAGAATTTGAACAGAAATGCAATGGTTCATTGGATCAGTCTAAACCTTTGCACATACACTGATGCCATCTAGTGGCCAACATCTAAATTGCACCTGGGCTGGAATAATACATTATGGTCTTTCTCTTGCATTTCAAAGATGATGGTGCAAATAAATACAAAAGAACAGTTAATTTTTTCTTTGTATTATCTTTTAGCAGATCTATTGTGTTATATTATACTACACTCATTTTACATTTCCATAAACTTCCAAGTGTTTGTTTTCAAATGTTACCAAGAATATGCATATCCTCGCTTCAGGGCCTGAGCTACAGGCAGTTAGATCTGGGTATGTCATTTTAGGCAAAATTTTTAAAAAGGGGCTAATCCTTAAGAGGTTCTTAATGAGTCCAGGTCATTGTAAAATGGGAAAAAGCTGAATAGATAAAGATAACACTGGATTCCAGAGAGTATAATTTTTTTCAATGTAATGTGTGATGATCTGAAAAGTTGTTTTGTGGGACATGTGGGATTGCAAAATGTGTTCATACATGCAAAACAACCATTTTTCAAAAGTCCATCTTTGGTTGGGCCTTTTGTTTTGTCTGTTTATTAGCAGCTAAGATAAAAACATACCAATAGGATAATTCCATAAAGGCAGATCTAAACACCGTAGGCTCATGTTATTGAACTTTGAGCATTGACTGTAGGTGGAAAGGCACTTTATAAATCCAATCAGTTATTTCAATTATTATTATTATTTTTCCAAGGTGTTACAGTGAGCACTGTAAGAACTGTATCACAGAGATTGTAAACCTGTATGTATACCATAGACAGAGATAGACAGCTCTAGCGCCCCAAAGCTATTTTAGTCAACTTGGTGGGACTTCCTATGGGTTAAGGAGGGATCACATAATCACATCCAGGTCATCAGGAAAGCTCAGAAAATTAATTATTCTCCTGAGAAAACATTCCATAACTGTAGGAAGCAGTAAATCACCAACCTTTGCTTTATACCTGTTTAGATAACACACTATTGGTGGCAATATGCACCCTTTAAATGTGTTTACCGACTCGCAGAAGCAGCAGCATCAGCAGCAGCAGAAGCAATTTGCTACTTTAAAGTGAAGAAACCCCTCAATGGCGCTGCCCATGCTGTCACAGAACCATTATGGCACAGATGCAAAGAAGGGCCCAACACAAAATGGACCCCTAAGCACTACACCCTAGTAATTTGTGGAGGTCTGAGAGGATTTGATTTGTTATAAGCAATATGGTGAAACTTCCACCTATCCTCTTAGAGGGCAAGGTGGAGCTATTACCATCCCACTGGGCACATACATCAATTCAATGTCTATTCCATGTTGGTTCAACGTAATTTCATTGAAATTACATGGAAACAATGTTGATTCTACCAGTGTGTGCCCAGTGGGATATTGCTTACACCTGTAAAATCCTCTCAGATTAGGGTGTAGGGCTTAGGGTCCATTTGGGAGTGGGTCGTTTACTCTCTTTGACTACATGCTCTCCATACCTGGGCATACCTGAGGTGCATTCAATATGACAGAGTGCTGTTCATCGTTCAATTCAACGGAAACGGTACTGTACTAAAAAAACAGTTGGAGAACGATGTGATTATGGTGGCCCAGAGGGTGATTGTGTAAGGAGGTGTGCTGCATGAGTTTTGCGATTTCAAATGGTCACACCCATATTGATCAGGCCACACCCACAAACGGGAGTAAATATACCTCAAAAGAACAGTGCCCACCATTTTGGGAAAACGTGTAGTTCAGTACAAACTTACGGTAGGAAATGTTGATCCGAACTGAATGCACCCCAGGGTTGGGGTCAATTCCATTTAAATTCCAGTCAATTCAGAAAGCAAACCAAATTCTTATTTAAATTCCAAATGTTCCTCATTGAAAACGATTGTAATTGTAATTTCAGATATCTATCCTACCCTGCCATTCTAAGGTCTTCGAAAGCCAAGTTAACAAACAGATCACCGACCATTTCGCATCCCACCGTGCCTTCTCCGCTATACAATCTGGCTTCCGAGCTGGTCATCGGTGCACCTCAGCCACGCTCAAGGTCCTAAACAATATCATAACCGCCATCGATAAAAGACAATACTGTGCAGCCGTATTCATCGACCTGGCCAAGGCTTTCGACTCTGTCAATCACCACGTTCTTATCGGCAGACTCAACAGCCTTGGTTTCTCAATGACTGCCTTGCCTGGTTCACCAACTACTTCTCAGACAGAGTTCAGTGTTTCAAATCAGAGGGCCTGTTGTCCGGACCTCTGGCAGTCTCTATAGGGGTACCACAGGGTTCAATTCTCGGGCCGACCCTTTTCTCTGTATACATCAATGATGTCGCTCTTGCTGCTGGTGATTTTCTGATCCACCTCTACGCAGACGACACCATTCTGTATACTTTTGACCCTTCTTTGGACACTGTGATAACTAACCTCCAGACGAGCTTCAATGCCATACAACTCTCCTTCAGTGTCCTACAAATGCTCTTAAATGCAAGTAAAACTAAATGCATGCTCTTCAACCGATCGCTGCCCGCACCTGCCCGCACCTGCCCGCCCGTCCACCATCACTACTCTGGATGGTTCTGACTTAGAATATGTGGACATTTAAAAATACCTAGGTGTCTGGTTAGACTGTAAACTCTCCTTCCAGACTCACATTAAGCATCTCCAATCCAAAAATAAATCTAGAATCAGCTTCCTGTTTCGCAACAAAGCTTCCTTCACTCATGCTGCCAATCGTACCCTCGTAAAACTGACTAACCTACCGATCCTCGACTTCGGCGATGTCATTTACAAAATAGCCTCCAATACTCTACTCAGCAAATTGGATGCAGTCTATCACAGTGCCATCCGTTTTGTCACTAAAGCCCCATATACTACCCACCACTGCGACCTGTATGCTCTCGTTGGCTGGCCCTCGCTTCATATTCGTCGCCAAACCCACTTGCTCCAGGTCATCTATAAGTCTTTGCTAGGTAAAGCCCCGCCTTATCTCAGCTCACTGGTCACCATAGCAGCACCCACCCATAGCACGTGCTCCAGCCGGTATATTTCACTGGTCACCCCCAAAGCCTATACCTCCTTTGGCCGCCTTTCCTTCCAGTTCTCTGCTGCCAATGACTGGGACGAATTGCAAAAATCACTGAAGAAAATCACGAATTGCAAAAATCACATATCTCCCTCACTAACTTTAAGCATCAGCTGTCAGAGCAGCTCACAGATCACTGCACCTGTACATAGCCCATCTGTAAATAGGCTATCCAACTACCTCATCCCCATATTGTTATTATTATTATTTATTTTTTGCTCCTTTGCACCCCAGTATCTCTACTTGCACATTCATCTTCTGCACATTTATCACTCCAGTGTTTAATTGCTAAATTGTCATTAATTCGCCACTAAGGCCTATTTATTGCATTACCTCCCTAATCTTACCTCATTTTCACACACCGTATACAGATTTTTTTCTATTGTGTTATTGACTGTACGTTTGTTTATTCCATGTGTAACTGTGTTGTTGTTTGTGTCGCACTGCTTTTCTTTATCTTGGCCAGGTTGCAGTTGTAAATGAGAACTTGTTCTCAACTGTCCTAACTGGTTTAATAAAGGTGAAATAATAACATTTAAAAAAAATATTAACAGCCAATAAAATGTAGGCGCTGGAAGCCACGCCTACATTTTACTGGACGTTACATTTCTAGAACCCTCCCCCATTGTCTCATGTCAGATGGCGTCATTCTAAAGCTACATGCACTTGCTAGGAGACGGCAGTCGCTCTTTCTGATGTGAGACAATGCCATCCCCCCAACATGGCTGTAAATTGGATGCTGCATGTAATGACATGTGTCACTGGGTGTTCGTGCTCCTCACTCCAAGGACGTTCTATTTAGTACGGTCTTGTGAAGACGAGAGTGTGGAGAACTCATCAAAAATTACATTTGAAGCACTGCACACTCAGTGCTACTGCATTACCTTTGACCAATACAGACAAAACCAGATAACTACATAAATCAATAGCTAGCTTGTAATTTCATAATTATCAGCCTTTATGGGTAGCTAGCTAGCTACCAATTCTTCATCAGTTCACCTGTGGTCTATGCAAACTACAGTGGATATTTTAGTCAGGCAACATACTTGTTATGTCTCGTGGGTTTCATAACCACGTCTTTATAACAATTCAATAATAATGAGACAAGAATTCAGTTCAACCATTTATCTCAAACGTGATCATCTCAACATACCACAACTCCCATGATGCTCTGAGGCACAACCCCAATACACAAAATCTCCTCCACTCCTTCTTAAATTGCCCCCATTATGAACAACAGTCCTGAAAAGGTGACTGTGAGCCCCTAGGTGACGGCTGCTGGGACAGGATGTCACCCGGTAACAGTTCTGGACCACTCACAGTACTCAACAGTAACTTATCTGTGTGTCTTTTCCAGATGAAGTCCTCTGAAGTCTGGACAGTGTGGGACACAGGACCAGTCTGAGCAATGACTGTAGCAGGATCCCACTTTGGTCTGTTGAGCTAGTACCTAGACAGTTTCTCCAGGATTGAAAGCTCTGTCCTTTTAAAAAATATATATATATTTAACTTTTATTTAACTAGGCAAGTCAGTTAAGAACAAATTCTTATTAACAATGACAGCCTACCCCGTCCAAACCCTAACGATGCTGGGACAATTGTGCACCGCCCTATGGGACCACCAATCATGGCCAAATGTGATACCAGCCCAGGATTGAACCAGGGTCTGTAGTGACACCTCTAGCACTGAGATGCAGTGCCTTAGACCGCTGCACCACTCGGGAGCCCGCTCAGTTCACATTGTCACACTGTCTCCTTTGCGTTCAAAGGTTTGAGTAGATCGAAACTTGTGCGTAGCTCTCTCTTCATGAGTAGTGATACAGAAAAAGCCTTGGTGGTTGTGTGTGGCATGTTCCTGTAGGATAGCAGGAAGCTGTTCAAGCGTTGGTGCCGTGCCCCTTGACCCTGAGACGCTTTCAAGTCATGTTTCATGGTCTGTACAAACCTCGCCACCAGCCCGTTGGTTGATGGATGATACGGTGCAGACCTGATGTGCTGTACGGCATTCACATGTAGGAACGAGGCCATTTCTTTGGACATTTCTGTGGTCCGTTGTTGTTAACGAGTTGGAGTGGCGATCCAAACCGACTAAACACTTCCACAAGCTTCTCAATAGTCTTCTCAGCAGTAGATCTCATAATGGCAACCACTGGCCACTTTCTATGAGCATCCACGACCACGAGAAACAAACTTTGACTGAACCTGCGAAGTAGTCGCAATAGTCGACAAACTATTCCTAGGGCTTCCCGTTTTATTGCGTTGTAACTTTCTGCTTTCTACAATGTCCTCGATGCGAAAGCAATTGGCTTCTCTTCACCGGAAGGCATGATATAGGACATGACTGCTCCCACACCATAGGGACTAGCATCACAAGCTAGTTGGATGGGCAATGACGGGTCGAAATGTGTCCAGATTAATCGAAATCCCTCAGTTTCTTCTCCGCAAAGAAACCCACAGTACCTCCCAGATGATATCTAGAACGCGAACACATTCTAACCGTTCTGATTGGTTCTAGAAGTTGATGGGTTGGGCCAGAGCTAGAACACACATGGTTAAAGCAGTTTTGAAAATGCATGGTTGGCTTTGATACTCTGATTGGTTAGAAATTATCCAATCACTGATTACTTTATTTTGTACAACACCCCTCATTTTGACATGAGTGGTGTTATACAAATTTTGACTTAGATGATGGCAGTCACACTGAAGCATGTAGCAAAACATAGAGCAGCGGAATAAATCAGTTTGAGTCTTCAGGCAACAAATTAAGTGTGATATACAATGACATCGCAACACAAAAAACACATAAGTAGGAGGCAAAAATGGTTCCTACACAAGTAAAGAATGAAAGACATGCTATACAATTATGAGTGGTAATCAAATCTGTTATTTTATTTTTTTCCTCGCCTGGTACGTTAGGTTATTTTTTGTGTAACTGTGCTTTCAGTCCCACTGGCAACCACCAGAGGAGGCTCATATCACATAGGTCTACATACGGATTTTGAGGTGATACTGTCATTGAATTTCCTCTTGTATTACCACCTGGAGCTGTGAATTTATACCGTTCTTTGTTGTTTATAACTAATTATGTTTGTGGTGGTAACACGTATGTTTTGGGCAGGGGATAGGCCTACGTATGGGAATTTGCTAAATCATTATAAAACGAATATAATTAAAATGAGGATAAAAGTATCCATTATTTCAAGTATTTAACTTGTTTTTGTGAAAGTTCGACGATATCATTCATTTATTGCGCGTCTTGCTTGTCTGTAAACAATGGCTCACTGCGGGACGAAGCAATTGCGCTTCCACAAAATAAGTTGCCCACTCCCAGATATGCCTAAAAAGAAGTCTGCCACTCAATTTGAGCTTGTTCGTTGTAGTAACTGTTCCTCTGAACTCCCCGTGCGCAAACCAAGCGGCGTGTCAGCTGTGGCGATCCTCAAAGACAACGAATGTACAATACGACAACTGACACAGTGCTGCTCGGTAAAGAATAGGAAGGGGCAGTAAAGTAAACGCACGTTTTTAGAATAATTTGTCAAACAATTTGCATTTGGATTAGCTGGAGATAACGGTCGTCCATTTGGACGGAGAACAGACACTTTTCTCTCGCTAATAACGCCGGGGAGCTCAAATCGAGATAATCCGTGACATCGTATCGCTTTACTTTTTAAGGTAAGAATACAGTTTGATTTGAATGCCTTTTAAACAAAAATGTACTTAAAGTTGTTTTTAGTGCCTAATAAACATTACAACCTAGAGGAGAAACAAATGCGACAATTCAGACTACGTTGAATGAAACAAATTACGGGCTAGTTTCAGATGGTACCTCATTCCATAGATTTTTAAGATGGGAAGGTGCAATAATGTATTGCGTTGTTGCAATACTTTAAAAGTTCCTATGTTGTCAAAAAACAAGTCCAAGTCAAATGTAATATCACTCAATACATCTTTATTTGTCCATGAGCATTTTGTTAAATGTTTTTAACACTAACCCCTGCACCGAAGGAAGGTATCCTTGAAATAAAAAATGGTTTTGCGTATGGGTGTATTATATTGAATTGCTCAGTGGAGACAGTTGTCTAGTGTGATTATTCCACTTGGGGTCGTTGTTCAAATTGTCTAGGCATAGACCATCAAAACAAATGTTTTGTCTGACTATCATTTGGCAATTATCAGACAAACTATTGATGTACCACCACCACTTTTTGGCGTTATGCAAGTAAAGCTGGCAGCATGCCATTCTCTTTCTCCCACATGTAGGGATTGATGAGATGATGATCCAGCTGACACAGTTGGGCTCCACTCTCACCTGATATAGATACTGTAACTGGATGTGTTGTGTGATTTTTCCAATGCCATTTTCAGCTGCTGTCATAATCTTTTGGATACAGACACACATCCTCTTCCTAACTGTCTAAAGCTGTTGTTCCCCCTTTTGAAATTAGCTTACAACTTGCCATTGGCAAAATCAGTTGAATTTGTACATATCTGTATGTTTGCCTAGGTGGGATTCTGAAAAAGTTTGGTCTTATCTTTTAACAGGGGTTACAATTATAGCCTAACAGTGGAAGTGTATCTTTTTTAAATAGCCACTCCCTTTCTTTTTCTTTCTACTGCAGCAAATTATTGTGTAATATTCAAACTTTATTCATACAATGGCCAACGTTTTATAAAGGATCACATGCTATGTTTTCAGCTGTGATCAGGCTAGGAGAGGCTTTGTTTAAAATCCCCCAAAATCCTGTTTTGCACCTAATAAACCCTATTGAGATGGTGCTTTCATTCTTTCCCCCCCAGTCGGTTTTCACTTTCCTACCTTGTGTAGGTAATCCAGAAGTGCAATAAACAAAACCAGATTTATATATATTTTTGTATACCAAAGGACAACCTTTTTCTAGGTGTATTGGCTGATCAGATGTAATTTGATTACGTTGGATTAGGGTTTTGATTATCCAGCATCTTACCCTAGCCCAGTAACATCATTACAGGAAGACTTTGTCGTAAAATGGCCATGGGCATGACCTTCGAGCGCTTACTCTTTCACTTGTTTTGCTGTTCAAAACCCAGACGGACATTCTTGAATAGCAGGCCATCTGCTAGTCCAAGTGCTTTTTCCATGAGCACAATATCACATTACCCTCAGATCACTTTGCAATAGTGGGGGATGTGATTTGTTGGCAAGGGGGAATACAGTCTCATTCCCAGTAGTATGTCTTCAACACAATGTCTGGTAAAAGGCTTTTACATTTGTGTGGGTGGCTACCACCAACACCATCTTTGCTTCCGCTAAAAACCCTGCCATCTGATTGGTTGAGACTTGTGGGCTCACTTTCCTTGGCTGGCAAAGACACCACGGGATAACTCTCAGATTTGGATTGCTGTGTGCTTTCGCTCATGTCTTAAAAATGTCTGACTATTTGGCCCAGAGGCCTATTTCAAGTTTTCAGGTAACAGGAATGAACATGCCGGCCTCCAGTCACCACTAGCCAGCCTCCTTCCGGTACCCTGCCCTGCACCTTAGAGACTGCTGCCCTATGTACGTAGTCATTGAACACTGGTCACTTTAATAATGTTTACATATTGTTCTACCCACTTCATATGTATATACTCTATTCTAATCAAGGCTCATCCTATATAACTACTGCTGTACACACCTGTCTATTCATATACTGTCCATTCATACCATTATATAAATGTATTTTATATTTATATTCTGGACTATGACATTGCTCGTTCTGATATTTTTGGGATTTGTGTGTTGTTTTATACTGTTAGGTGTTACTGCACTGTGGGAGCTAGAAACATAAGCATTTCGCTGCACCTGTGACAACATCTGCAAAATATGTGTACGAGACAAATGCAATTTTGATTTGAAAAGATCAAACGTTGAAGGCACTAGGACCTCTCAGACGGACAAAATAAAAAAACTTCATCAGCGGCTGCCGTTCAATCTTGCTTTGTGACAATTTTTTTTACAAGCAATAGAAGGGAGGCTGTCATCTACAGGATAGATATACTTGATTGATAAGTGAAATGTTTAAAGGATACTTTGGGATTTTGACAGTGAGGCCTTTGATCTACTTCCACAGCCTCCAATGAACTCGTGGATACCACAAAAGTTAAAGTGTTAAGTTTCAATGTCACATACACAAGTACAGTGAAATGTCTTTCTTGGAGACACAAAGCCCAACAATGCAATAATCAATAACGATGTATTACTGGGAAAGAAAAAAAAAACTAGAAATAAGAGATACAGTAAGTAAGCATACCATATACAGGAAATATTTAAAGTCAGTTCCAATACCATATTTACATGTGCAGGGATACTGGAGTGATGGAGGTAGATATGTATAGGGGTGAGGTGACTAGGCAACAGGATATAAGATACACAAAGTAGCAGCAGCTTGCATGTGAGTGGGTGCAGGTGTGTAGAGTCAGTAAAAATGTATGTGCATATTATCTGTGAGTGAGAAAATGATGGAGTGAGCGTATGTGTGCGTGTTGGCGTGACAGTGTGAGTGTGTAGGGCTCTGTGAGTGTGCATAGAGACAGCGCAAATACTGAAATAAAAGGTCAAACTCGGTCCGTGTAGCTATTTTGTTAGCTATTTATCAGTTAGCTACGTATTGGTTGGGGATCGAAGCAGTTCAAGAGCTGTCTGCAGAACCCTCTGTAGTGCCATGCGATCCATGGTGGTGCTATTGCAGTGATGCTATTGCTATTGCAGTGATGCAGCCGGTCAATATGCTCTCAATGGTACAGCTGTAGAACCTTTTCAGGATTTAAGGGCCTATGACTAACTTTTTCAACCTCCTGAGGGGGAAGAGGCACTTTCGTGCCTTCTTCATGAATGTGCGTGTGTGTTGGAACCATTTTAATTATTTTGTGATTTGGACACAGAGGAACTTGAAGCTGTCTACCTGCTCCACTGCCGACCTGTCAATGTGTATGGAGGCATGCCCCCCCCCCCCCCCCCCCCCCCGTTTCCTGTAGTCCACAATCAGCTCCTTGGTCTTGCTGAGGGAGGGTTTGTTGCTCCGGCACCACACTGTCAGGGCACTGACCTCCTCCTTGTAGGGTGACTCATCGTCGCCGGTGATCAGGCCTACCACTCCTGTTGTCAGCGAACTTGATAATGGGGTTAGTCATGCGTGGCCACATGGTCATGAGTGAACAAGAAGTACAGGAGGGGACTAAGCACACACCCCCTGTGGGGCCTCCTGGGTCAGTGTGGTGGAGGTGAGGTTGCCTACCCTCACCTCCTGGGGTCAGCACGTTAGAAAGTCCAGGATCCAGTTGCAGAGGGAGGTGTTCAGACCCAGAGTCCAAAGCTTGGTGATGAGCTTGGAGGGGATAATGGTGTTTAACACTGAGATGTAGGCAAGGAACAGCATTCTCACAGGTATTCCTCTTATTTAGGTGGGAGAGGGAAGTGTGGAGAGCAATTAAGATTGCGTCATCGATTGATCTGTTGGGGCTGTATGCAAATTGGAGTGGATCTAGGGTGGCTCGATGTTGTCAAAGCGTGCATAAAATGCATTGAGTTCGTCTTGTAGAGAGGCATCGTTGGGCAGATCACGGTTGAGTCTTCCTTTGTAATCCGTAATAGACTGTAGCCCCTGCTCATGGGGCGGGTGTCGGAGCCTGTGTAATATGATGCCACCTTATTCCTATATTTTCCTTTTGCTCGTTTGATGATTCTGCGGAGGTCATAGCGGGCCTTCTTGTACTTATTCCTGTCTTCGGCCGTAGCATCAGGGTTGTCTGCGATAGCTCTGTGTTCAGTAGCCCTGCTCTTTAGTTTAGCGCCAACCTCTGTGTTAATCCAGGGCATTTGATTGGGGAAGAAGCGAACCCTCACCGTGGGTACAACGTCGTCGATGCATTTTCTAATGAAGCCTGTTGCTAACTAGTGCTAGCGCAATTGCTAACTATTGTGCGAACGTTTGCGAAACTACCTCTAACTTCCTTCATACTGAACACAGAGACAAATGGTAAACACGAGTTAATCTGACTCTGGGATATATCCCTTTAATGATGTAGGCTAACCCTTTTGCTTTTCTCAACATGAGAACAAGCTGACCGAGGGGTGAGTTGTTGGCCCTTTTGAAACAGGATGCTTACTGTATGAGTAGTGGGTTTCCCAGAGTGACAGTTGCAAACCAGTATGTTCTGAGATAATAAAAAGTAACTGCTCACATGTAACATGAGCATTAATGGAATTTAGGGATTTTTTTCGCTCTGGCCAGCTGGTCTAGCCATTTCTCCTCATCCTACTCCGACTGGTCGTGTAGACCTGTATTCTAGGCCCCAGAGACATAGACTATTGACTATTGGATTGGTGGAGATCCCAAGCCACAGTCTCAGTTCAGCATGGCAAAGGGGATTGACACTTGTCTTCCTCTGAAGCAACAGTAGATGTACCTAAAGTAATTATTCTCACAGTGGAACAAACACTAGCCTAGATGACAGAGACTTGACAATAGGGAGAGAGTGGGTCAAATAACTCCAAGCATATCTAGACAGAAGGACATCTTATAGTAATCTCCTTTAAAAAAATATTTTCGAGTGATATGGGCATCTTGAGGTTGGAAGATCTGAGAGGTCAAGGATTGGAAGGAGGTATTTGGGGCGTCCACCCCATCAATCACTCTAGCAGCAGCTGCTCTTCCCTTATGATGCATTCTTGTGCTGCGGGGTGTGGTTTTATGATCTGCCGGGGTGTGGGAGGTTGACAAGGGGGCACCACTCTGGACATACTGCTCGGAACATCACTGTGAGAAAATGAAGGAATATTACAAAGGATTTACATGGTGAAAGTATATAAAGTATTTTAACTGTTTTAACTGGCAAAAGTTGTATCGGCCCATCTTTCATAATTTGTCCACCACAATGTGACTATCATAGGTAACTATGACGAACATGCTGTACATCCTGCTGTTTTGGTAATTACATCTTTCAGCCAGACCTGTAGCTTGATGCACTGCACAGGTTGAGTGTACTGTACAGTTGCCGTATGCAGATCTCAGAAGCTGCCGACTCGTTGACTGCTCTGCATTACATCACTAAGCCCACCCAGGATGGAATATTCATTAGCTAATGCTAACACGTGTGAAAGCCCTGCATAGTTTCCCTTATTTTTTAGGTAAAAGTGTCTCTTTATGTCCTTATCTGCTTTCATGTCTCCCCTCTTTCTTGCAAGTCACTGTGGAGGTTGGAACACACTCCGGCTGCTGATCCTCCTCTGAGGCTGTGCCCATTTGATTTGGCTTCCTAATAAATACCCCTTTTCATTAGTGGTAAGCAGCTTCTGTGTTGTGCTTACCAATGATAAGCTTTTCCATTTCCTGACTAAGCTAGGGACAGTGCTAATGGTCATTACCCTCAATAGGGTCTGGTGGACTGGGTTGAAGATGAGCACTGTCTGGATACCAAGTTACTGCCTTTTTTTAGGTCTTTCCCTGGCCTTTGGAAACAGGTGATGTTAGAGCCTGAGGAAACAAGGACGGTCACAGCAAACACCAACAGCTGTCAGATAGGTTAACAGAACATTGTTTTGTAAAAACATATCCCCATGGGCTGTTTTTCCACTCTATTTTGGTGTCATCACATTGTATCCTGTTTTCCATCAAAGCCTTAAAGGCTGTTCAAGTTCTATAGTGAATGTCAATTGATAATGTCCCTGCGATCCACCTTGACACTTGAAATGTATAAAAAATAAACATAATTTAATTTTAAGTGTCGTAGTCTGCTGAAAATTCCCCCTTTATCATAGCTCTTTGCAGTCCCATGGGAAGCCCCAGATATGGAGGGTGTGGTTATTGTGCGGTAACATGGCAACCTCCCTCCCTCCCTCCCTCTGGACACTTGCCTGTGAGCCCAGCTCAGCTATGCAAGTTATTTCAATCACAGTTGTTAGCATTCCCTTGCTAAACGACATGCCAGTAGAACCTTGTGGTCCCAACTGGAACCTGGCATGACTGACAAATGGTGTTTATGCAGTCTGGCGTCAAATGTTCAGATAATAAATGATACATTATTGCACAAGTAATGACTAAAACCAGCCTAAAACCAGTTGATTGATTAAACAAACCTCCAAGCATCTTATCCCTCTGCCAATCGAGTTAATGCATATGGGATTACTGTACTTGAACAGAGGGGTGTATTGCGAAGTCAGCTTCGCTTCTCACAAGTTCTCTGTTTCTCATCTTTATTAGCAGTGAAGGGGATTTGGAGAGAGTCTGGGTAGATCCTAGATAGGAGATCGCTTTAATCCCCTTTACCTCAGACAATGAGATTGAGGAAGAGGAAATATGCACAGTAAACAGAAGTTAAGGACTATAGTCATGTTTCTTTACTCGATCTTTTTTTACTTCCAATATCTAACTTCCTGAAGCACATTGACGGTTCTGTTAGATCCTCCTCATCAAATATGTGGTTCGGTATCAGAATAAAATGCTAATATTCAAATGTAACTTTCTACCTTGCTTCTCCTAAGTTGATTTGGAGGGTTGTTTCAGTATCGTCATTGCTATTTAGACTCAAGAGTTTCTTGTTTGGATGTTAGTTAAATCCCTTGCACCTTGTCCCTTGATTTAAGGAAAATGCTAAAGAAGAGTAGTGCATTAAAGTTGAACTCAGCCTTGACTTTAAAGATTAGACCACAGGGCTGGCCTCCCAGTCTTGATGCTCAGCCCAATACGCTATGCAAGTGACGCGCTCCTAAGTCATACTTCCGTGTTCATGTCCCTTGTCTTTTTGAATGGGCTTGACGATGATCTCATAAATTTCATGAAAACACAGTCATATAATATAACAATTATGTTCTTGTTTGCTTATGAATTTACTTGTGTCAGATGCCTTTCATGAAGTTTTGGCACTAAAAAGCCTACAAAAGTTAAAAAACTGAAAGGCTACTTGCTGTGTCATTTTGCATAGCGTGTATGCCTTTTTTTAGAGTATGGCGTGCCAGTTTGTTTAGACATTAGAAGGGAAAACTCGGCAACAAGGAAAGCAAGATAAATATTTTGGTTATTTGAACCTTTTTATTTTAATCTTTGCATGCTTTGAACGATGTTGACCTTAGGTCTCAGTCAAAGGCAAGTAATTGGCTTCACAAAACATTCCCTTTTGATCTCAAAATAATGAATGACATGGTTGTTCTGAAATGTCCACATAGTTAAACAGACCAGGGACGATAATGCTGATATCTATCTATGTAATGCACATGAATGTGCAGTAATGGCGTGTATTCAGAGGACACGTTCAGAGACCAAACCAGAGCCATTATGGTAGGAACAGAGTAGAGCGGATGATACGAGATGCTTGTACTTACATTGACAGTAAATAACCTCAAATCGAAGAATTAGATCATAATTCCAATGAAGAAGCTCACAGTATCTTGATCCCAAAATTCAAGATGCTTGTTTAATGTTTACCAGATGTCATTAAATTGATTATTCAACTAAAGTTTCTAATATTGCTAGTAGGCCTTAGACAAAACTATTCCATAGAAGTAACATTCTGCATTATATTTAGCCTATTCTTCAAATTGTGTTAAAGGTTAGTTTCACTCAGACCGTGGTGAATAAGCAGATGCGTAGTCCTTTTCTTTGTATTGAACCTGAGGAGTGGCTTTAAATTTTTCAACCAGTCTCTGGTTGAAACCTAGCTACGTCTCAGACCAATTGAAGATGCCTTCTGCCAAGCATCCCTACTTAGTGGGATCGGAGACTGACTGCTTAGTGTTCTATCAAATGGCAAGTATTGGAATTTCTGCCTGTTGAACTTTGTAATTTAGTAGAGGATCTTGGCCAAGAAGGCCGTGCTGTTTGTTCCAGTTCTATAGTCAGCAGAGAGTAAAAAATGTAGCGTTGTTTTGACCCACTGCAAGCGACTCTGTAGGCCTACAGCCAATTCAATCAGATCTTGGTAACACAAACACGTATTCTATTTCTGTGCGCTTGTGAGCATACATTTGCATTATGTTCTGTATGCATCGCCTGTCATTTGATTCCTGAGAGTCTTGTCCATGTATGCCTCTGTCCAGGGATCTACTCAGTCACAGCACCTTCATTCATCAGTCTACCCTTTATTGTAAAGACTTCTTGGGCACTCTTGAGCGGAAGTCAAGTTGTGGTAGTGGGGTAAAGAAACGAAGGAGATTGTATTTTTCTAATTCGGTAGCTAGGTCTAGAAAACACACATTTTCCTTAGAACCTACAGTATTAGAGTAGACCACACAGTCTTTGTGTGGGGAAAGTGAGACAAACAAAACAAACATCCTCAAGCTCAGTCTAATACTTTGAGCCTCTCTCCCCTCTCTCTGTCATTGTTCAGTCACAGCTTTGCTGCTTGCTTTTCCATGTATACTGAACAAAAATATAAACGCAACATGTCAAGTGTTGATCCCAAGTTTCATGAGCTGAAATAAAAGATCCCAGAAATGTTCCGTATGCACAAAAAGGTTATTTTTCTTAAATTGTGCACATCCCTGTTAGTGAGCATTTCTCCTTTGCCAAGATAATCCATCCACCTGACAGGTGTGGCATATCAAGAAGCTGATTAAGCGGCATGATCCTTACACATGTGCACGTTGTGCTGGGGGACAATTAAAGGCCACTCTAAAATGTGCAGTTTTGTCATACATCACAATGCTACAGATGTCTCATGTTTTGAGGAAGCGTGCAATTGTCATGCTGACTGCAGGAATGTCCACCAGAGCTGTTGCCAGAGAATTGAATATTAATTTCTCTACCATAAGCCACCTCCAACGTTGTTTTAGAGAATTTGGCAGTACGTCCAACCGGCCTCACAACCGCGGACCACGTGTAACCATGCCAGCCCAGGATTGTTTGAGGCCAGCCACCCGGACAGCTAATGAAACTGTGGGTTTGCACAACCGAAGAATTTCTGCACAAACTGTTGTCTTCACCAGGGTCTTGACCTGACTGCAGTTCAACGTCGTAACTGACTTCAGTGGGCAAATGCTCACATTTGATGGCCACTGGCACGCTGGAGAAGTATGTTCTTCATCGATGAATCCTGGTTTCAACTGTCTTGGGCAGCATGGCAGTATGGCATCGGGTGGGTGAGCAGTTTGCTGATGTCAACATTGTGAACAGAGTGCCCCATGGTGGCGGTGGGGTTATAGTATGGGCAGGCATAAGCTATGGACAACGAACACAATTGCATTTTATCGATGGCAATTTGAATGCACAGAGATACCGTGACGAGATCCTGTGGCCCATTGTCATGCCATTCATTTGCCACCATCACCTCATGTTTCGGCATGATAAATACACGGCCCCATGTCGCAAGGATCTGTACACAATTTCTGGAAGCTGATTCCATGGCCTGCATACTCACCAGACATGTCACCCATTGAGCATGTTCGGGATGCTCTGGATCAACGTGTACGTCAGCGTATTCCAGTTCCCGCCAATATCCAGCAACTTCGCACAGCCATTGAAAAGGAGTGGGAAAACCTTCCACAGGCCACAATCAACAAACAGCCTGATCAACTCTATGTGAAGGAGATGTGTCGAGCTACATGAGGCAAATGGTGGTCACACCAGATACTGACTGGTTTTCTGATCCATGACCCTACCTTTTTTTTTAAGGTATCTGTGACCAACCAATGCATATCTGTATTCCCAGTCATGTGAAATCCTTAGGTTAGGGCCTAATTTATTTATATAAATCAGTAAAATCTTTTAAATTGTTCCATTTATATTTTTGTTTAGTGTAGAACTTGGCATTGCTACAACTCTCTCTGGTGATCTAGCAACATACTCCAGGGACCTTAACCCTGTCAGCTCTCATCTGCAACATTGTGTTTTCTGTGAGGATGTGATATGGGTCAAACTGAGTTGTTTGCAATAACTTAAGTCATTAGTTAGAAAACATCCATGTCAATGAAAAGACAATGTCCTATGTCTTCTCTTTTTGAGACTCGCAGTGTTAGCTCAGGGAATTGTGTGTGTTATTTACCGTTGTAATTGCTGCTGTCAAGAAAGAGGCTAGCCTCAAACCAGCAACTTGGGTAGAAGATGACAGCATTTGAAGCTTTTACTGTTTTTTCTTAGCACAATAATTATATAGGCTTACTACCACAACACTACTAAAGACTGGAGCAGCCATTTTTAAGTCTGTCTTGGCCTGTCCTCTTGATGTACAGTCATGTTGTCTGGATGCTTCGGGGCTTATGAAGTTGGAAATGTGATCCAAAGACATAATTAAGTGGTAAACTGCATCTGCTCATCTTCATATACCTCTGTAATTCTACTTATAATTGATTGCAACGGTTATTAAAACTTCAATTGTATCAGCAATTCAACTTCATCTAAATACACGGAACAAAAATTTAAAAAATACTCAAATATACAGAAAGTACTTTAAATCCTAGATACTCAAATACCTGTTTTTGAACCCAGGTCTGATTCTACAACATTTAACCCGAGCTAAGAGTTTCCATATAACTTTGAGGCAGCACTAATTTCACAGTAACAGATTTAACTTTTCCACAGCTTGCTGCGTATCGCCATTTTTAGACATTGAATTACATTTTGGAGATGTCTGACGTTAGCAAACATGGCAAAGTGGAGCCTATTGGACAAGCATAGCTGGCGACGTGAAATCCCACCTCCAGCAAGAGGATATGTTGCCAGACGCCTCAAAGAAATCTGATTTGCCATTGTACATTTACTGTACATGCTGATGCTGTAGCCTGCAAGCATTGTGACCACACAGTAGCTCCATACAATCCATCCATTGTGGCAACAGTCTGCTAACCAGGAGTGTTCTCTGTGTTTATACAGATGAGCCTCCCCGCATTGCGCTCCCTACAAGCAGCCCTGGCAGCATATTGTTTTAATATCTCCCTTTCAGCTCCATGTGTAATGGCAATTTGAGAAGGAGCACGGCCCACATGGTGGCTGTGTTTTAATTGGGCGCTCCAGGGCATTCAGTGGCCTCTCCTCTCTTCTGTTCTGAGACGTGCTGCAGTCTAACCAGGTCTGTTTGTCCAGCTGCTGGATTACCCCCCCCCCCATCTCCCCCTCCTTGTTCTCTTTTTAAATATACGTGCACGCACACACGCATTCACGCGCACACACACTTGCTGAGAGTTTTCCAATCGGCCTTTGTCATGACAAAAATGGGTTCCGTTTTCCCCCTTCACTCAGTGGCATGTCCAAAGGCCATGTTTGTCTGTCTCCCTCGGTCCTTCTCCTCTCCTCCTCTCTCTTTGTGTCTTTCCTTTTCCGGGTGTGCAGTTTGACCCTGGTTGCCCTTGACACATGTGCCTCTAAAAGCTGAACCAATCAATATGGCTCTCAGGGTCCAGTGTCAGATGTCTCCGCTCACTAATTGAATTCAACATTTCAGTTTATGCATGAATGGAGGGGCTATAGGCTAATTTGCAGCATTGTTGTTTTGATTTGGACTTTTTGGTTTGGGAACATAAAATAGTAGGCCTAAGCTATTTCTAAAATGTCTCCAACTCAATCCCAAAAAGTGGATAGAATAATTTGTTTGGAGCCTGAATGTTGCTGACCTGTGAACAGAGGGAATATGTTCATTTTATTGCAGAGAATAAAACTCACACAGAGCAGAGTCAGGCGGTGTCAGTGTGCAAATTTGTCATCAAGGCAAAGGGTGGCTACTTCGAAGAATCTGAAATATAAAATATATTTTGTTAACTTTTTGGGGGGGGGTTACTACATGATTCCATATGTGTTATTTCATAGTTTGATGTCTTCACTATTATTCTACAATGTAGAAAATTGTAAAAATAAAGAACCCTGGAATGTGTAGGTGTGTCAACCTTTGACTGTGTGTACGTGTGTGTGTGTGTGTGTACGTACGCACAGACAGACAGTTGATGTTGGAAGTTTACATACACCTTAGCCAAATACATTTAAAACTCCACTTTTCATCATTTCTGACATTCAGTCCTAGTAAAAATTCCCTGTCTTAGGTCAGTTAGGATCACCACTTTATTTTAAGAATGTGAAATGTCAGAATAATAGTAGAGAGAATGATTCATTTCAGCTTTTATTTATTCCATCACATTCCCAGTGGGTCAGACATTTGCATACACTCAATTAGTATTTGGTGGGATTGCCTTTAAATTGTTTAACTTGGGTAAAAAGTTTCAGGTAGCCTTCCACAATAAGTTGGGTGAATTTTGGCCCATTCCTCCTGACAGAGCTGGTGTAATTGAGTCAGGTTTGTAGGCCTCCTTGCACACACATGCTTTTTCAGTTCTGCCCACACATTTTCTATAGGTTTGAGGTAAGGGCTTTGTGATGGCCACTCCAATACCTTGACTTTGTTGTCCTTAAGCCATTTTGCCACAACTTTGGAAGTGTGCGTCGGATCATTGTCCATTTGGAAGACCCATTTGCGACCAAGCTTTATTTTCCTGACTGATGTTTTGAGATGTTGCTTCAATATATCCACGTTATTTTCCCTCACCATGATGCCATCTATTTTGTGAAGTGCACCAGTCTCTCCTGCAGCAAAGCACCCCCACGACATGATGCTGCCACCCTCGTGCTTCACGGTTGGGATGGTGTTCTTCAGCTTGCAATCCTCCCCCTTTTCCCTCCAAACATAATGATGGTCATTATGGCCAAACAGTTCTATTTTTGTTTCATCAGACCAGAGGACATGTCTCCAAAAAGTATGATCTTTGTCCCCATGTGCAGTTGCAAACCGTAGTCTTGCTTTTTTATGGTGGTTTTGGAGCAGTGGCTTCTTCCTTGCTGAGCGGCATTTCAGGTTATGTCGATATAGGACTCATTTTACTGTGGATATAGATACTTTTGTACATGTTTCCACCAGCATCTTCACATGGTCCTTTGCTGTTGTTCTGGCATTGATTTGCACTTTTCGCACCAAAGTATGTTCATCTCTAGGAGACGGAACGTGTCTCCTTCCTGAGCGGTATGGCGGCTGCGTGGTTCCATGGTGTTTATACTTGTGTACTATTGTTTGTACAGATGAACGTGGTACCTTCGGGTGTTTTGGAAATTGCTCCCATTGATGAACCAGACTTGTGGAGGTCTACAATTTATTTTATAGGTCTTAGCGGATTTCTTTTGATTATCCCATGATGTCATGCAAAGAGGCACTGAGTTTGAAGGTAGGTCTTCAAATACATCCACAGGTACACCTCCAATTGACTCAAATTATGTAAATTAGCTTATCAGAAGCTTCTAAAGCCATGACATAATTTTCTGGAATTTTCCAAGCTGTTTAAAGGCACAGTCAACTTAGTGTATGTAAACTTCTGACCCACTGGAATTGTAATACAGTGAAATAATCTGTCTGTAAACAATTGTTGGAAAAATTTCTTGTCATGCACAAAGTAGATGTCCTAACCGACTTGCCAAAACTATAGTTTGTTAACAAGAAGTTTGGAGTGGTTGAAAAACTAGTTTTAATGACTCCAACCTAAGTGTATGTAAACTTCCGACTTCAACTGTGTGTATGTAATGTTATGTATGTATGTATACTATCGTTCAAAACTTTGGGGTCACATAGAAATGGCCTTGTTTTTGAAAAAAACATTTGTCCGTTTTTAAAATAACATGAAATTGATCAGAAATACAGTGTAGACATTGTTAATGTTGTAAATGACTGTAGCTGGAAACGGCTCATTTTGAATGGAATATCTACATAGGCGTACAGAGGCCCATTATCAGCAACCATCACTCCTGTGTTCCAATGGCACGTTGTTAGCTTATCCAAGTTTATCATTTTAAAAGGCTAATTGATCATTAGAAAAACCTTTTCCAGTTCATAGATTGTGCACGGCGGCTTACAGAGTTAGTCTACAATTTATTACAGTTAGCCTACAATTTTATAGTGAATTTGCATTTTTGTTTAAATATATTTTCATAATTAATAGCCTGACACACATTACCTTTTTAGCTACCGACTCTCACCACCGTCTCCTTTCGAGAGCTTAGAGAGAGAGGGGGGGGGGGCTGTCAACAGTTTAATTTAAAATATGTTTTGTTGAGATGTATCGATGTTCCCGAGCAGATTTCACTTTTGTTTTCCAAATGAAGCACTGGGTAGCTGCAGGAACAGGGTTGGAGAGCCCATGGCATACAGAGTTTGGGTGTACTATCAACTGTCGCCCAGCGAGAGGCTGCATGCTTCTCAAACAGTGGTTGATGCATGGAGTGAAATTAGTGTGTTTTATAAATCCAGGCATTTCTATATGCAATCCCGTGTGAAAGCAGAGCTCTGATGGTTGCCACTAAAAAGAGGAAGTTCCCAACCTTCTACTGCTGATATTTATTTATCAGCTAAAATATTAAGCATTGCTCTGCTATAAAACCAGAGTAGCCAACCCGGAATGATTTAAAAACGAACCTCCGGCCTCCATTCGCTATTCGAGTGCACATAGATTATGTATTTTTCCCCCCTTGCCTCTGTTCCTTCCCATTTGATAATGGGCCTTTTCTAAATTGAAATAAACTTTATATATTAGTAAAGACTAGATTAAATTGAGAATAGTCTGATGGATGAAAATATGCTCATGTGATGAGAGAACAGCGTGTGCGGACTCAGTGCAAGCTTTTTTTGCTACTTTTTCAACTCATCAATAGTCTATAGTCGCATCTTGCAGCCCATATATGTTTGGAATTCTAAGACATTATAGGGTTTGTATCATTCACAACTAATGTTGCCAATTAACTCTCATATAGGACCTGTTTCAAATGATCACTTTTACGCTCAACAAAGGGAAAGGGGTATACCTAGTCATGCCTTAACATCCACGTCTTGGGTGCCCGGGGAACAGTGGGTTAACTGTCTTGCTCGGGCAGAAAGACACATTTTTACATTGTCAGCTCCGGGGTTCGATCCATCAACTTTTCGGTTAGTGGCCCAACGCTCTAACCACAAGGCTACCTGCCGCCCATCTTCATATGCGCACTCTTTCCGGAATGAGAAAAATATGCTGTTTTATTCAGATAATTTAAATTATATTCTTCTTACTATAAAATAATGGCACATGACATATAAGCATATCATCTGCTAAATTAACTAGCATGGCGTATAGCCAGATAACATGCAGTAGGCCCACTCATATTCTGTTCTTCTGAAATACATTTTCATGTCCTAATGTTTCTTTAGATCTGACTAAAATAATGGATTTATTCTGATGGTGTATATTAAATGGATTTAGAATTGTTTTAAAGTAGATGTTCCAAAGGCACGCGGCATGGCATGTATGCGTGGAGGCCTGGCGATGCTTCATGTATTTGTTAATTAAAGGTCAATTACCAATAGACCGGCAGTCATTTGCATGAGAATGACTGCCCTACCCATGAGCCCTGTCATTCCATTTACTGAAACCAGCATCCTAAGCAACCACCGACACCAGACGTCCATGGATGCTGAAAAGTAGTTACAATTTGGTCAGTCCATCCTTACCTTCATCTCAATGTCCACAGACGTCATTTTTTGGTACGGTCCGAACCGGATTTAATTTCAACTTCCACAGATGTTGATTTTTGGACCGGCCTTGATTTGGCCGAAACACAGACGTCCATGATTGGTTCGAACCGGACCACATTTGAAGCAGCCATAGACATTTGGAAAGCACTGTACAGTAAAGTTTAAAAAAAAGTTTAGCAGAGTACAGTAGAGCACAAATTAGAGTGCAGTACACAATAGAGCACACGAGTTGAGTACACTATATTCTGTAATGTACAGAACTCTACTGTTCTGTGCTTTACTGCACTCTTTACTGCACTCTGCACTCTAACTCTCATTCTCTAATGATTGCCTCGCCTGGTTCACCAACTACTTCTCTGATCGAGTTCAGTGTGTCAAATCGGAGGGTCTGTTGTCCGGGCCTCTGGCAGTCTCTATGGGGGTGCCACAGGGTTCAATTCTTGGACCGACTCTCTTCTCTGTATACATCAATGATGTCGCTCTTGCTGCTGGTGAGTCTCTGATCCACCTCTACGCAGACGACACTATTCTGTATACTTCTGGCCCTTCTTTTGACACTGTGTTAACAACCCTCCAGGCGAGCTTCAATGCCATACAACTCTCCTTCCGTGGCCTCCAATTGCTCTTAAATACAAGTCAAACTAAATGCATGCTCTTCAACCGATCGCTGCCAGCACCTGCCCGCCTGTCCAACATCACTACTCTGGACGGCTCTGACTTAGAATATGTGGACAACTACAAATACCTAGGTGTCTGGTTAGACTGTAAACTCTCCTTCCAGACTCACATCAAACATCTCCAATCCAAAGTTAAATCTAGAATTGGCTTCCTATTCCGCAACAAAGCATCCTTCACTCATGCTGCCAAACATACCCTTGTAAAACTGACCATCCTACCAATCCTCGACTTCGGTGATGTCATTTACAAAATAGCCTCCAAAACCCTACTCAATAAATTGGATGCAGTCTATCACAGTGCCATCCGTTTTGTCACCAAAGCCCCATATACTACCCACCACTGCGACCTGTACACTCTCGTTGGCTGGCCCTCGCTTCATACTCGTCGCCAAACCCACTGGCTCCAGGTCATCTACAAGACCCTGCTAGGTAAAGTCCCCCCTTATCTCAGCTCGCTGGTCACCATAGCAGCACCTACCTGTAGCACGCGCTCCAGCAGGTATATCTCTCTGGTCACCCCCAAAACCAATTCTTCCTTTGGCCGCCTCTCCTTCCAGTTCTCTGCTGCCAATGACTGGAACGAACTACAAAAATCTCTGAAACTGGAAACACTTATCTCCCTCACTAGCTTTAAGCACCAGCTGTCAGAGCAGCTCATAGATTACTGCACCTGTACATAGTCCATCTATAATTTAGCCCAAACAACTACCTCTTTACCTACTGTATTTATTTATTTATTTTGCTCCTTTGCACCCCATTATTTCTATCTCTACTTTGCACATTCTTCCACTGCAAACCAACCATTCCAGTGTTTTTACTTGCTATATTGTATTTACTTCGCCACCATGGCCTTTTTTATATTTTTATTTATATATATATATTTTCTTTGCCTTCACCTCCCTTATCTCACCTCACTTGCTCACATTGTATATAGACTTATTTTTCACTGTATTATTGACTGTATGTTTGTTTTACTCCATGTGTAACTATGTGTTGTTGTATGTGTCGAACTGCTTTGCTTTATCTTGGTCAGGTCGCAATTGTAAATGAGAACGTGTTCTCAACTTGCCTACCTGGTTAAATAAAGGTAAAATAAAATAAATAAAAATGCTACGCTGTACTTTGTTGTGCAAACTTGTGAAACAGACATCTATGATTGGTTCAAATTTGGTCTTGTTTGGGGGCGGGGGAGCTCATTTAAATAATAGACAAATATGAAAAGGAGGATATTGCATATTTATACCTTTTTTTTTTCTTTTCTTTTTTACCAACAGTATTTAGGATACATCATCATGAAGCGAATTACATTCATATCTATAATTATGCATTTCTGTGTAGTACAGATCAGGGACCCATGATGAAATTCCGTTTGCACAATTCTGTTACTGTGGAATTGCCCATAAGGTGAATCCTCAATCCCTCTGGAGAGAGAAATATATTGTGAAATTCAATGTCACCATCTAGTTCAAGACACGTGGTTTTAAATAATTCAAACAACGTCTGCTAATTTTGGTTAATCAGTCAGTTCCACTGGGAGGGCATGGCCTAAACAGCTAGCTAATGTTCGCTAGTTAGCTAATTTTCGCTAAGGTTAGCTAGCTAGCAAGATTAATGTAAACCTAACATTAGTACTCGGCTAAGTTAGGTAGCTAGCTAATGTCTGATAACTAACAACTCAGGCACATTTGAAGGCACAGGTCCCTCATCAAAACATGAGCCTATTTGACTACATCAAGGGAAAGGTATTCCCTGAAGGCTGTTCTATTCAGGAACAATGCTTATGGATTGCCAGTAAAGATCTGTGTGGATTAGCTCTGAGTGTCCTTGGGAGGAGGGATTGTGGCTCTGCTTACTAAGCTAATTAATCTCAGTCAGCAGTCTGAGCATCCTCTTTTAATGAAGCTTTCGGTCTGGGTCACGGCACAATTTGGATAATTATTCAGAGATTCAGCATGATTGCCAGCACAGACCTCCCTCTATTGTATTGTAATAGCCGTGGCAAAAACTCTCCATCAGCTCCCTCTCTGCTAATAAGTCCAGACACTGGTATCTACTGCTGGGCTTTCCCCGGAATGCCAGGTTGCATGACTAGCTGCACTGAAAAATAAAGCTGAATGAACACAGGCTTATGTCAGTTTTTTTTTATTTCTGTGTTTATCTACATATTTTCTACAGTGCGTCATACAGTAGGCTATAGATTCTCGGGGCAGTAAAGGCATAAAAGAAAGAGTGTCTTGCTGAGCTAAAATGTTGCTTACAGTAGGTGTTACTTTGGAGAGAGCCGGCCAGGGCAGTGGGGAAGAGGGAGTAGTGGTGTGGAAGAGGAGTGTACCTAACTAACCATCACATTTCAGTCCCTGTGGAACACTTTAATGCTCTGTTTATCTTTCACTGATCTGGGCACAGCCAAAACCTGACGCACAGCCGGCCACTGCAGCATACCAGAATTTACGGCTATGCTTTGATGTTAGTATCTACAGTATGTAGGGATTTTCTGTCGCTGACTGGAACTGACCATGTACGTTTTGCTTGGCCTTTTGTTTGGGTGAACTTAACTCACTGACTTGGTTAATACACCAACGCTGAGTTAAACCCTCAGTCAGTCTGGCTGAAACCCATTGAAGCTCATCCACTCCCTCATACTGGCCTGATCAATGATTAATGCAGTCCCCAGGTGTCAGTCCTGTTAGCAGACTGTCTCAGGACCTCAGGGGAGTGAGCTCCTGGTCTGACTCCTCCCAACCCCCATGCTATGTTTCCCAAGGCTGTCTGTAGGAGACTCTCGCTCGCTGTCCCTCTCGCGCTCGCTGTCCCTCTCGCGCTCGCTGTCCCTCTCGCGCTCGCTGTCCCTCTCGCGCTCACTGTCCCTCTCTCGCTCGCTGTCCGTCTCTCTCTGTCTGTTGCTCGCGGTCTGTCTCGCTCGCTTTCTCTCTCTCTCTCTGTCTCGCTCGATCTCCAAGCATCAGAAAGATTGCCTCAATTAAAGGCGCGGCGGGGTTCCCTAAGCCATTATCCATATTAGTGTTGGGTCCATGACTGTGGCCCTCTTAAACAAAGACTTTCTAATGCTCTGTGGTGCGGCTCATCCATAATTATTCTGCTCAGTCTGTTTTAGAACCCCATCTAGTCACAATTTACTAATCGTGTATCGAAATTGCATCAAAAAATCTTTGGTTTTGTTTGTGTTGAAAGATGTCATGGATTTCAGTCAAGATCTTTTCACTGCCTCCTCCTGCAGGTTCCATCCTAGATTTCACCACCCTATTGTCCTCAGGTCATAATTAAACACCTTTGCTTTTAACACAGCAAGCTCTGCACATCAATCATTAATGATTTTCTGTCAGGGTTTAGAGAAAGGGGTTGTGTGTGTCACATGCATGCACTTCTGCTTAAGAGAGAAAGAGTACACTCTATTAACCATTTGACAATTGAAGACCTCCCACTCGTAGAGACCTGCTCTGATTCTCTCCCTCTCCCATTATCTTTTAAATGAAGCTGTCTGTCATTCAGCACACGAACAGAAGGCCACGATAGCTCCCACCTGCCTTGCTCTGCCCAACACCCTTTTTTGGAGAGGCATTGTTTTTGTAGTGATTTTTTTTGTTGTTGTTGAGAGTTTGACAAAAATCAACACATGTACAGTGCATTCGGAAAGTATTCAGACCCCTTGACTTTTATCCACATTTTGTAATGTTACAGCCTTATTCTACACACAATACCCCATATTGATAAAGCGAAAACAGGTTTTTATACATTTTAGCAAATTTTATACAAATTTCTAAACCAATACCTTATTTACATAAGTATTCAGACCCTTTTCTATGAGACTCGAAATTGAGCTCAGGTGTATCCTGTTTCCATTGATCATCCTTGATGTTTCTACAACTTGATTGGAGTCCACCTGTGGTATATTCTATTGATTGGACATGATTTGGAAAGGCACACACCTGTGTGTATATGTAAGGTCCCACAGTTGACAATGCATGTCAGAGCAAAAACCAAGCCATGAAGTCGAATGAATTGTCCGTAGAGCTCCGAGTCAGACAGGATTGTGTCGAGGCACAGATCTGGGGAAGGGTACCAAGAAATGTCTGCAGCATTGAAGGTCCCCAAGAACACAGTGGCCTCCATCATTCTTACATTTAAGAAGTTTGGAACAACCAAGACTCTTCCTAGAGCTGGCCGCCCGGCCAAACTGAGCAGTCAGGGGAGAAGGGCCTTGGTCAGGTAGATGACCAAGAACCTGATGGTCACTCTGACAAAGCTCCAGAGTTCCTCTGTGGAGATGGGAGAACCTTCCAGAAGGACAACCATCTCTGCAGCACTCCACCAATCAGGCCTTTATGGTAGAGTGGCCAGATGGAAGCCACTCCTCAGTAAAAGGCACATGACAGGCCGCTTGGAGTTTGCAAAATGCACCTTAAGACTCTGACTATGGGAAACACGATTCTCTGGTCTGATCAAACCAAGATTGAACTCTTTGGCCTGAATGCCAAGCGTCACATCTGGTAGAAACTTGGTACCATCCCTACGGTGAAGCATGGAGGTGGTGGCAGCATCATGCTGTGGGGATTTTTTTCAGCGGCAGGGACTGAGAGACTAGTCAGAATCGAGGGAAAGATGAACAGAGCAATGTACAGAGATCCTTGATGATAACCTGCTCCAGAGCGCTCAGGACCTCCAACTGGGGCAAAGGTTCACCTTCCAACAGGAATACGACCCTAAGCACACAGCCAAGACGATGCAGGAAGGGCTTCGGGACAAGTCTCTGAATGTCCTTGAGTGGCCCAGCCAGAGCCCGGACTTGAATCCGATCGAACATCTCTGAAGAAACCTGAAAATAGCTGTGAAGCGACGCTCCCAATCCAACCTGACAGAGCTTGAGAGGATCTGCAGAGAAGAATGTGAGAAACCCCCCAAATACAGGTGTGTCAAGCTTGTAGCGTCATAGCCAAGAAGACTCAAGGCTGTAATCGCTACCAAAGGTGCTTCAAGAAAGTACTGAGTAAAGGGTCAGAATACTTATGCAAATGTGATACTTCCGTTTTCATTTAATACCTTAGCAAAAATGTCTAAACCCGTTTTTGCTTTGTCATTATGGTGTATTGTGTGTAGATTGTTGAGGGGAGAAAAAAAATATTAAATCAATTTAAGAATAAGGCTGTAACGTAACAATGTGGAAAAAGTCAAGGGGTCTGAATACTTTCCGAATGCACTGTGTATCATAAAATCTGGCCTCGTACGGCGTCTTTCCCATATCACTTTCAGTCACTCCTCGGTGTGGTATTTTTCTCAACAGTGTTATTGAATTATTTCCACCTCGTGAACGGTCGTCGTTCCATCGTGTGTGAGGAGAGTATGTAGTTAACCCTATGGTTAGTGTATTTTCTCCTGAAAACAGGATTACAACGCATTGCAGAGCTTCATGATCATCAGTTTAGATGCATGTTTTTATAGTTTGACCAAAATACCTGGTACATCTGTCACTCTGGGAAAGGAAAGCAGCCCTTTATGAGCAGGACTGATTGCGGTCTTTCTCTGGTCCAAAGGGAAAAGTTCATTTGGAACGCTTCTCACAGTACCTTTTTAACCATTCAGAGTGATTATTTCTGCATGACGTCTCTGGCAACTGATGAAACACATTTGTGATGAAAGTAACAGTCTTTGCATACACTTGTCCTGAACAATCATGCCAATGAGGTAATCTTGCCAAGTTCTCTCTCTTTTGGCTTAGTTACAGACTACTAAAGAGATTTGACTTTAGATCCACCAGCATAAGTTATTGCTTCGGTACGGTATGTGATTCAAACAGAAGCTTTAATTACACTGCCTTAAATACGTTGCTCTGGTTAACCTTGGCAACCCAAGTAGAATGACTGGTTTTACATGTATCCTGGATAAAATGTCAGACCAGTAAAGAACATTGAAACCCATACTGAAGGTAACTGAGGCTGGTAATTATTCAGATGTATTGTGGTTTGACAGAGATGACAGATTTGAACACCTGTAATGAGTGAAGGTACATGTGCACCGTACACACACACACACACACACACACACACACACACACACAGCTTAAAGATCAAAGGGTACAGACTACCACACTAATATTTAATTTCCCTGACCAACAGCCTGTATTTGTTAATGGAGTAGGACAGAGAAGACACACTGTGTGTAACGGCGCTGGCCTCACAAGAGCCCCTCTATGAGACTGCCAGGGGGAACACCAGTTCAGTCAGCACAGCATTTAAGAGGACCAATCCCAGCTCTTGCTGGGTGATGCTCAGGGGAAAAAGCAGGCATAAATAAATAAGGGAGGGAAAATAAACTCAAATTTTTTCAGATTTCAAAATGCAGTCATGGAAAAGCTTCACTGTTTTTCTGACTTGATTTACTCTGCAATGATGGTGATTTAAATGTGTACTAATGACAGCTTCACCAGATTGACCCTCTGAAACGGTCTACAGTGATGAACATCACTCTATCCAAAGCACAATTCCTTGGAAATCGGCTAATGTAGACCTAGACTGTATGTCTAGTTGGACAGTAAAGTTGTACAAGCCCAACCTGGCATGATACTAAGCAGAGATGTGCATGTTTCTACATGAAAATAGAAATGTGCCGAGCTGACTGGCGTATGTCTACTCAGACTACTTAAGGGCCTATTATAAGTGCTTCATAAATATGATTATTACAATACCACATCAGTCATTGAGGCCTATATTGCCCAGATAAGCTAAAGCTTCTCCATTTTCCATTCCCCAGTAGTGGAGTGTTTTGTTAGGGTATACGCTCCTCCACACTGCTCAAGGCCAGAGCTTGGGAGAAGCCCTCCCTGCCAAGCATTCAGAAAATGCTTGGTATTCTGATAGGTGACTGTGATACCAGTCCCTGAAGGAAGAGGAGAGTGAGTAGTGCAGTGTATCTATGTTCTTATAGGCTTACGTGGGGCTCTGCTGTTGCCTATGTGTTCTTATGAAGAGCTAAGAGCTTCTGGTTCATTTAGTCAGGGGGTCAAAGCCTAGTTGGGATCAGCAAAAAATCAGCAAAAAATTATACTATTTTTCAAATGAAACAAAATACCTCTGCTCTTGTTAAATCTTTTTGAATCGTTTTTAAGATGAGGCTTGTTATTTTCTGTCCATCTCTGTAGATTCTGAGATTACAAAGGGTCGGTAGAAACAAATAGCTTTTGCCTGCACGGCACGTTGGAAATAATTCCTACTGGTGGACCTTTTTGGTTTCGATTATACTATTTTCTTGTCAAGTCAGGGGAATAATTCAGTGCAGCATTAGGGAGCGTTTCTTACCATGACCTCTATTCTTAAATGATAATACCAAGCACCTAACCATGAATTATTTTGTCAGGGAGTGTGAGTGGTTGTACAGTTTCTACTAATTCAAATGCCTATGAGTTGACGCTAGACTTCAGCTCTCCTTTTCATCCAACCACGAGACGTCGTCAAGACAACCACAAATGACAAAGGGCTTTCTCAGTCTATTCAGCGATATGAAAGAGAGGCTGTTTTGTGTGATGGAGATGTGATAGCACATGCAGTGGGTGGTAATGTATGCAGCCAGGGCACAAACACATGAATAAGCATGTTTCGCCACCGCTTCAGCCTCCTGTGATGCCAACACAAAGACATGCATTATCAATATCCTATTGACGTGACACTAAAAGCACCATATGGTCTGAATAAAACATATTGACGCAATCACAACAATCCTTAATCGCACGTTTCTGTTGTAGCTACTTCGGCTCGACAGAACCGAACCGCTAAATGCCATTTATAACTCACTTGGCAAAAGTCTGTGGCACAGAAACGGGAAAAGAGTGTAAAAAGAAATCAAGCTAGAAATAGAGGAAGAGATTTGAGTTTTGCCTTTGTTATTTTCTGCGTTCACACGCTCTTCCTGTGTTCAGATTCTGCTGACATCAATCCCAGAGGAATCCCCAGTCCAGTAGTTTTGTCTGTAATTTAGTTGGAGCAGTTGGATTATGTCCTGGTCCTGTACCCACAGCAGTCAGCAGAACCTGACCACCAGACACTTACTGGCCTCTCTTCCTCCCATCATTCACTACCATTCTTCTGAAGGGTCCTTATTTTACAGTAGTGTGGGTTTGAAATGTGTAATTTGATCCAATCTTAATTCACCATATACGTAAGTTTTACACACTACTATATATAAGTATGATATAGCCTATGTATGAATACATAATCGTCAACCCCTCCAGAAACCCTTGGAAAGCATTTCAGATGCTTCCATCCATCATTCTTGCAGAATGCTGTCTCTTTACTGTGCCTACAACAGACTTCCATGCTGTATCTATCTTGCGTCACACATGTTGTTTGGGTTGATTTCAGACTCTCCTGTCAACTGTACTAAGTTCTTCTGCACCTTGCTTCCCGCTGACAAACCACCTTCAGAAAGGTCTAGGCCTATGTGAAGGGTCCCGTTATAAGCCAGACTGTGTGAAGCTCTTTTTACAAGGAAGTGTCTTTATTCTCCACCCGGTCAGAGAAGCCACTTGGTCAGAGAGGACTGAAAGGGACACTATTCCCACCAACGGCTACACACAGACTCCCTTTTCAACACCGGGGACATTTTTTAAAAGAGGGGAAGAGAGACCCTCTGTGCATTTGTTAGTGGTTTGCTATAGACCTAAAGAAGTGGACGGAACTGGCAGAGGGCCGACGTGTGTGTGTGTGTGTGTGTGTGTGTGTACATCCGCCTTTGATATTAGCTTGTTAACATTTTCTTTGTCTACAAACATTTTCTATTCTATACTGTAGAAATCACATCTGTGACTGGCCGCGACTGTTTTTATTCACTACAGAAATACCCTCAAAGTCTGACGATCACACCCTATGCTGTGACATTTTATGTGTTGTAAAACAGAACATCTATGTGTAAGATTAACTGTACTGTAGTTGGATTCTGCCTCGTAGTCATAAAACGATGAACTATGGTGGCTGTGTGTTCCCTGGAGCCTGTCATAACTCAAGCAGACGGGTACAGTACCATTTGGCTGTGTTCCAGAGGGGGAGATGCCAGGAGCAGCAGAACAATGTCAGGCCTCCGAGCCTAAGGCCGTCTCTCATTCAGACGCCGCATGAAGAATCGCACCCTTGTCTTTTTGGAGGGATTCGCTGTTGACCTCACATTTTTATGGGGTCTTAGCGTTCAGACCCCTGTCACGGATCATTAAGAGTTGAACGTCAAACGTGCACAGCAACCACTTTCAATGATTGATAAACATAGAGGGGAGTCTCGTGGAGCTCAGCGGACTTGGCTGTAGTGTAGTGGGATTGTAAAGCCCCGATCAGACCTCAGTGATGCTGACAGGCTAATAGCCTAGCAGTAGTTATTTATAGGTTCCTTGGACTGCACCAGGGCAGAGCCATGCATTCCAGACACGGCCAATGAACTCTGGAGATTGTTGGCTCTGCATGCCCCCTCTCCTCCCAAGTTATTGTTTTTATCATTACAACCACTACACTTTACAGTAGTAGCAGCAGTAGTAACAAAGTGCTACATTACTAATTACAATTTGGGTATTTGGCAGACTCTACTTTTCCAGAAGTACTTACATTCAGCTGAATCATCTTGTGAAAGGTCACTACAGCCATGATCAGGAAGGGGAAACGTGATGGATGTACAAGAAATAATTGAAAATGAGGCTACTTTTTTGGGGGTTTTTTTATGTAGAAAAGGAATTACTATCGGTTTCCCAGTCCTATACTGCTGCTCCAGTTACTAAGGAAGTTCCCATGACGATTGGTCCCCATGCACTATAAATATTGACAATGGGATGTCAGCCGTTCAAAGAGCTGGTGAGGACTGCAGACCAGTAGCATGGCTGTTCTCCATTGTTTCCAGGCCTCACAGTGCAGCTGTGTATCACAGGCCAATCGGTCTAGACTGAGACTGAGCATCAAGGACAACAGTGACAGCAATAGAGGCCCACAAATAGACATGTTGTGGATAGTGCTAATGGCTCTAGAAAGTGTCTTATTCCCCCATACTATTCTTATCTCTCAAAGCACCCCTATTCTGGACATAGGTTTGACTCAATAAAACATGATGCACATGGAATAATGCATGTATTTTTCATGGACTACCCTGTGGCAGTGGGCCTGGAAGTTACCGTCCAAGAAGTGACAGACCTCTTATCCCTCCATGAATAAGTAAAGAGGGGTCTGACTGAATCACTTACTGTATCAGAGCAGCACACCAGACGCACCTGCTCCAGGACCACCAACTAGGGCTCTCTTCACCCTCTTATGCCCCATCCTCTTGTCACTGGCTACAGTCACGTACTGTAGGACTACTGCACTTAGCCATTCTTGACCTCTCACCAGGGTGGAGGGTGAGGACGGGGAAGAGCTGCTCAATTATTAAAGGGGTTGCAGCTGTAATAGAGGACTCCCACTGGCCAATTGATTTGCTGGGGTAGTGAGGTGACGAGTGACAAGTGTCCTAAATGGAGAATGCGCAACATCGCTTTAAGGCTCATGTGATGTAGAAAAGTGGCGGGGTGGCAGATTCTAGAACATGATCCAACCAATGTTGTAACTCCTGATGGATTATTGGCTAACATTAGACTTGCAATAATACTTCCATATTTTATTTTCTCTACAGGTGTAGTGAACAATAATGGGTTATGTTTGCGGATGATCAAGAGGAGACTGGCGTCTTGAGCTTATCGTCGGACACATGGTTAGACATATTGTATAGATATCTATTAATACTGTAAGTATTTGTATAGCAAACTTGATGTTCAGCGTTTTTTTACTATTCTTGTGTTTGCAGAATATTTGCCATGCCACTTGGGATGGCTCTGATCTCAGCCCTGCTCATCCTCCTACTGATCACCACCTCATACTCCCTCGCTGTCCGCACTTATCCACGCTTCTCCAGAAATGACACTTCTTTTGAGCACCTGGTCCTGCACCCGGACCCCTCTGTGGGCACGGTTTATGTGGGGGCCAGGGACCACCTATTCCAACTGGATGGGCTAGACGGCCTGCGTCTGGAGCATGAGGAGAGGACCGGCCCTGTGACTGATAGTAAGGAGTGTCTTCCCCCTGTCACCGAGGCCAACTGCCCCCAGGCCCGGCACACCTCCAACCACAACAAGCTGCTCCTAGTGGACCCCTCAGCCATGGAGCTCATCACCTGTGGTAACGTCCACCAGGGCACCTGCCAGAAGCGCAGCCTGAACTCTGTGAAGGAGGTCCTGTTCTCCACAGAGAGGCCGGTGGATACCCAGTACGTGGCGGCCAACGACCCGGAGGTGTCCACAGTGGGGCTGGTGGTGGGGCCCCGAGGCGGGGAGCGGGCCGTGCTCTACGTGGGGCGTGGTTACACAAGCAGCCATCCGCCCATCTCCACACGCCATCTGGCCCACGAGCCTGTGTTCTCTTACGAGGAGACGGCCAAGCTGGCCGTGGCGGGAAGGCTCTCGGAGTACGACCACCATTTTGTAGCCGCTTTCGCTCGCCGTGGGCATGTGTACTTCTTATTCTATCGCCGTGACATTAAGGCTGTGTCGCGGGAATACCGTACGTATGCTGCCCGCGTGTGTCTGGATGACACCTCCTACTATTCCTATGTAGAGGTACCCCTGGTGTGTCACTCCTCCTCTACCTCCTCCCCAGAGAGGAACTACAACCTCCTCCAGGCAGCCCAGGTGGGTCAGGGGGGTGGCAGAGAGGGGGACACCCTGCTGGGGGTGTTCTCCACCCGGGTCAGCTCTTCCAACGGGCCCTCCGAGGACTCCGCTCTGTGTGTGTTCCCTCTGGACGAGCTGGACAGACTCATCGACTCCACACGAGACCTGTGCTACACACTGGATGGCCATGTGAAGGGAGTAGGCGAGGTGGCCTACATAGAGTATGAGGTCAAGTCCAGCTGTGCCAACTTACCTACGGTAAGGTGTTCGGAGGAGCAGCTGTTGTAACAATACATGCACCTTTCACATGAGTCCTCTGCTTCATTGGAATTAAACACATTTCAATGTAGGTTTCCTCTGCTCAATGCCAAGCATTTGCCCTATTTTTCTTCCTAACGTCAGACTACTACCAATGGAATGCCTTATCTAGTTAAATCCTACTTATTCTCTGCCTTCGCTGCTGTAATGGCTTATTGGCTTCAGCAGTCTGGAAGAGGAGTAGATCCAGCCTCAGCTCAGAGCAGCCGTAGAGAGAGGAAGGCCTGTGATTCATGAAAGGCCTTAATGAGCACTGTGCCAAAGAGCCAAGAGATCCCTGAAGCCTGGGAGGGAAGTAGCCCTGCAGGCCTACGACCCCGGGGTGACCTGGAGCCCCGGCGCTCGTCAGGCCTGCCTGCCCTGCAGCCACGAGCGGTTTAATGGGATCGTTAGGATCAATAAAACTAACTGTCCCGACTCAGCTATCAGACTGGTAAATGAAGGCTGACACGGATGGGGAAGAGCCCTTTGAAGTCCAACGAGACTGACAGATGGATTGGAACGCATAGTTAATTTGGTAAACAATTTGCTTTAAAGTAAACAAGCCCTGTAACAAAAGACTTTCCAATTGACTGGAGTTGGGCTGAAGACTTATTGGTAGGCTTTAAGGGGTTACGCAAAAGCAAAGGCACAAGATTGCATTCTTAGTATGCTTCCCATCTAGTATAATATTTCATCCTCTTATAAAAACTAAGAAGATTGGTTGGATTGTGAAAGACCTGTAAATGAAATATTACTGAATGAAAGTTATACTGTTGGACTTAAAATGAATAACCATGTTCCTGTGATAATGTGAATGGAACGTTCTGAGAGATGTGTTTTTGTTTGTTCTCTGTGTTCCAGAACACCCTAAAGGCTTATCCCTGTGGCTCTGACCACACCCCCAGTCCAATGGCCAGCAGGGTACCCATGGAAGCTGAGGCAGTATTGGACAGCCCATCTGCCCGTCTCACTGCTGTGGCTGTCGGTATGAGTGCTGGGCACACCATTGCCTTTTTAGGAGACTCTAAAGGGAATTTGCACAAGGTATGCCAAGTTACAGTAGGTCATGATGCATTTTTTTAATAGTAATAATAATAGTTAATAGTTGAGATCTAGATCAAGATAGCAGTGTTTCAGACGTACTTCTACTCTGGACGTCGTCTGGTAGCCTTGTTAAAGCTGTGGTCCGAGCCAGTGGGAGAGACCTTCTCAGACAGAACAGAGGGCTTTGAGGTGCCTGATCAAAGCTCCCTTAGTATGCAGCTGACTGAAGTTACCCATTATAAAGGGATTATCTCATCACTGCACACCAAATTCCACAACCACCATTCATACACACAAGTGCACATGCATGCGTGAACACACACACACAATGTGGATACAACATGCAGGTTTCTAAATCGAGTGTCTTATTTTGTCAGCTCGCTAAGATGTGCTGACAGAAACTGCACTTGACAAGCCATTTGATTCCTGCTTACAGCGCTGAGATCACTGCACAGGCTTATGGAGTCTGACATAAAAATCTATGCTAATCTCATTAAACTCAGGTAACTTGAGAGTTTGAGGGCTCATGAATCACTTAGGCAAAGGTGTCTCGGTATCCTCCAGATTAGATTTACTGACTGCCAATCAAATTAACTGTTCTCTTCACAATATGATCCTGCAGACAGTACAAATGCACCTTCAATTTGCTTTTAGACACATTCTAGCCAAGACTTCTTTAGCCTTTTCAATTCTCTTTTTCTGTTTTTATATGTACTGTATGTGCTGAGTTCTATAACCTTCACACTTGGAAATGATTGATGGTTTCTGACCATAACCATCTGCTTCTCTCCAGGTGTTCCTAGGCTCTGGAGGCAGGGTGGAGATGTACTCCTCCGTGCTCATCCAGCCCAACTCGCCCGTCAGCAGTGACCTCCTGCTGGACCAGACGGAGACGCACATCTACGTCATGACCGGCGCAATGGTTAGTCTGAGTGAACAACACAGCTCAAACACATCATCGCTAGCTAGCTGCTTGACTCCCCTAATACAGTCTAGGGTCTTCAGCTGGTGCAGGAATGCAGTGAAGAGGATCACGAGTAGGTACTGTACAGGTGTGTTTTGCATTTTTGACCATGCAGTTCACTGATAGTAGTTCAGGGCAAGGGCTATGAAAAAATATATAATTGATCGAACACAATTATAGCACCTCTACGGTTTCGTTGTATAGTACAGCTGTTTTTAAGAAGAAGGTGTGGGTAACCTTTCAGGTGGAGAAGCGACCGGTGGCAGAGTGTGGAGATCACCTGGACTGTCAGTCCTGTCTTTCAGCCCGAGACCCTTACTGTGGCTGGTGTGTTCTGGAGGGCAGGTGAGGAAGCACCAACTGACTATTCTATAACAAAGAAAATTTAAGTTAAGAGCTCGAAAATATAGGAAGAGCAAAGGCAAATGTCAACATTAACGAATGATCACCTTCCCCATTTCTCACTTGTTCCTCTCCTGTGCTCAACCCCACTTCCCCCTGTGACGGCAGGTGTGGCCAGCGTTCACAGTGCGGTCGGGGGGCTCTGCAGGGCCAGTGGCTGTGGAGCTTTGACCACCAGCAGCAGCAGTGTCTCGGTATCCAATCCCTGAGCCTGTATAACATCAGCCGTGGAGAGGAGACAGACGTAAGACATGAGAGGAGGGGGAGATGCAGTACTTGTTTCGAGTTTGAAAGAAAAAATAAATGTATGTGTTTCTCTCTCTTCTCTCTCGAAGATTGCTGTGTCAGTGAAGGGGTTGCCCAGTCTAGTGCAAGGCGAAGAATACAGCTGTTTCTACCAGGATGTGGAACGTCTGGCCACCGTCACAGACACTGGTGTGACCTGCTCTACTCCCGACGCCAGCAGGTTGCCTCCCATTGGCCAGGGAGAAGGTGAGTGACATCTGTGCGAGTCCAATTTGACACTACAAAGCAGAATGATTCCTCTCTCTTTCTTAATGATCACCAAAGCTAACTATCCTTTTGGAGGGTACTGTAATTTAGGGATGTTCTGACTTCTCTCCTGCTCAGACTCAGTCACCATCCCCCTGTCCCTTCGCTTTCTCAATGTGACTGTGGCTGCTCGGGAGTTCACCTTCTTTGACTGTGGTGTGGTCCAACAGCTCTCTGGACTCATGCCGTGAGTTAAAAGGCTGACATATCTAGCCACAATGCAGTTGTATATCTCCCCTTGTTAACCTCTCAGTCTCTCGTCTTCTCTCTGTTTTCAGGTGCAGAGGGTGTGTGAGCAGTCGTTGGGGCTGTAACTGGTGTATTCACCAGCACATGTGCACCAATAAAATCTGTGAGGGAGTCACAATTTACAACAAACACGTAAGTCTACCTGCAGGTTATCAGGCAGTGCAGTCACAGGACTGCTAGCTGGTACAAACTATATATACTAACCAGTGTATTCAGGTTTGCTTTGTAGTGAAACTGGTATCTGCACCCTAGGTAACTGTTAGTTTGTACGTGTCCTGTCTATTTATGTTTTGTCATGTTCCATTGTCTTTGTTTTAAATTTGTACTTTTTTTTAGTAAACAGTTAGTTTTTTTTGTGATTTCGGTCTTTATGTATTTATTTGCATATATTTCTTGCTATTCCTCTTGTTTTACCATCGTCTCCCTCCTCTCCCCCTCTCTGCTCATTGTGTTACCATCTCAAGTTCAAACCAACATTCACTCCCCCAGCAACCAAACAATCTGACACTCTAACTCCAACTCTCCTGGCTGCCCCAACACTCCCAACCACAGGGACATCTATTAGGACCACTCCCCCAGTCCCGGCCAGCACACCTGTGCCCCCATCCACCACACCCACCACCCCCGAGCCAACCGCAGTCCCCACCACCCACTCACCAACCATTGCCACCACCACACCCTCAACCACACTGGCCACTCAGGCTACCACTGCAACACTAGAGGTGACAACCAGTCTGCAGGCAGGGACAAAGACCACCGCTGGAGAGACCTCAGTGGATGGAGATGGGAGCCTCCCCAGGACTACTGCTGGAACAGGGGAGACGGAGCAGACAACAGTCACTAGGGTTGAGCTGCTAGACTGGCCCGAGTCTCCAGAAACTGTGGCTCCTAGTAGTACAAATGGACTCACCGACACTGACCACACTGTGCCGGAGCCCTCTGACACCACCTCAACCACTGCTAGTGGTGTCCCCCTGTTAATGGACCTGCCCACTGGCTCTGACGGGGATAAAGTCCCCCTGTTAATGGACCTGCCCACTGGCTCTGAAGGGGATGAAGTCCCCCTGTTAATGGACCTGCCCACTGGCTCTGACCGGGATGAAGTCCCCCTGTTAATGGACCTGCCCACTGGCTCTGACGGGGAGGAAGTCCGCCTGGCCCCCTCTGAAGGTACAGACTCACCTCCCTGGACAAAGGAATGGGAGAAGGGAGAGACAGAGATAGAGATGGACCCTCCAACATCCTCTGCCACAGTGCCCTCTGGAGATGATGACCCAAACCAGCCCTCTCAATCATTTACCCTCACACCTGACCCTGACTCTTCAGCAGACTACCAGTCTGACTCCTCTGAAATTGATCTGCCGGTGAGTGGGGTCTTTCAGTGGCAGTCTAGCTGATGCACCCAGTACAACACATGCACTGAATCGGATAAGTGCAGTTGCATCGTGTAAAATAGGTTACTCTTAATTTGATCCGAAATTCCTACCCTCTTATTTATGTCTGATGTGTGCAAACATTGCATCGCCATTACGTTTTGTTTTGAGTGTCATTGGAGTGGTCAACTGTCAGTACTTTGGAGATCAAACCATCAAAAATGGCTGTCTTCAGTTTGAACTAAACCTGCTGTTTTTTGTTTTACGCTTTGTCAGTGTTTTTGTTCTTCACTTTAGTCGCATATAATAAACTTTTAGACTGTAGAGCTACATTTGTGTGGGATTTGCTGAATTGTTCACACAGTCAGTCCAGTTTAATGATTTGAAATTGGTGAGACCTCACCTGAAAAATGTAAGCTGGTGTATTGTTTGTCATATGTCCCATGTGTGTATGTCCTGTAACGTATGTCTTATAATATGAGCAGGACTGCCCGTGTGTGGAGAAGGTCCAGGGCTCCTCTCTCGTTCCTGTTAATGTGGAGCGGAAGATCACTCTGGTGGGACGCCACCTTCACCTCTTCCAGGTGTGTGAGGAATGCTTGCAAAACCAAAATGGTTTACTTTACCCAAGATGCGTGGTGTGTAAAACGTGGCCTATGTGTCTTATATCGGTGTGTGTGTGTGTTCAGGATGAGGATCTGGACTATGAGTGTGTGCTGACCATCGAAGGGCGGTCAGTGGTGGTGGACGCGTACGTGGAGCCAGACGACACCCAGCCCTCTCTCTACTTCATCACCTGCCAGCTACACCAGGTCAGTCGTCATACATTATCAGCCTATGTGGTATTGCAACAGTGCTGTTCATTTGAACAGCGTTTGTCTGCATGTTGTTTCATGTTTTTTTTGAAGAGTGATATTTCAACTATAGCGCTGTGGGAAAGTATTTGCTCGCTTTAAAATCTTCTCAACTTTTGCATATTTTTTTTTTATACTGAATGTTATCATCTTCAACCAAAACCTAATATTATATAAAGGGAACCTGAGTGAACAAATAACAATTACATACATATTTCATAAACAGTTATGCAACACCCAATACCTTTTTGTGAAAAAGTAATTGCCCCATACACTCAATAACTGGGTGTGCCACCTTCAGCTGCAATGACTCCAACCAAACGCTTCCTGTAGTTGTTGATCAGTCACTGTGGAGGAATTTTGGCCCACTCTTGCATGCAGAACTGCTTTAACTCAGCGACATTTGTGGGTTTTCAAGCGTGAACTCCTCGTTTCAAGTCCTGTCACATCTCAATTGGGATTAGGTCTGGACTTTGTCTAGGCCATTCCAAAACTTAAAATGTGTTGCTTTTTAGCCGTTTTCATGTAGACGTGATTGTGTTTTCGATCATTGTCTTGCTGCATGACCCAGCTGTGCTTCAGCTCACAGACGGATGGCCTGACATTCTCCTGTAAAATTCTCCGATACAGTGCAGAATGCAAGGTTCCTTCTATTAAGGCAAGTCGTCCAGGTCCTGAGGCAGCGAAGCATCCCCAAACCATCATACTACCACCACCATGCTTGACCGGTGGTATAAGGTTCTTGCTGTAGAATGCAATGTTTGGTTTCCGCCAGGCATGAGGGAACCCATGTCGTCTAAAAAGTTATACTTTTCACTGCCCTGTCTTTAGAACATTCTTCCAAGAGTCTTGATCATCCAGGTGCTTTTTTGGCAAACTTGAATCCAATTATGATTTTTTTTTTGTAAATTCAGGTTCCCTTTACCTAATATTAGGTTTTGGTTTTAGATCTGATAACGTTCAGTATCAAAAATCGAGAAAATCAGAAAGTGGGCAAGTACCTTTTCTTTTTTTCACGGCACTGTATGTGGGCAGCTGTGATTGCGGTCACTGCTAAGACTACTTTATTTCTGTCATGTTGCAGTACGCCTATACTGCCTTTGTGGAGGAGTACAATGCCGTGATCAATGTGAGGAGGAGAAACACCTTTCAGATTGATAGTGCGGACGACCTTCATGGTAGGTTATACAAGAGAGCTACTGATATGGATCTCGTTGAGATGATCTCTTCTTCAGATTATGCCGTGTAGTTGACTCCAGGTATCCTCTCTGTTCCAGTGACGTTGTTTAACTGCTCTGTGGGCCGGTCAGACTGCAGCCGGTGTCGTACGGCTGATCAGAAGTACGGCTGTGCGTGGTGCGGGGGAGCTCGCTCCAAATGCAGTTACCGGGACTCCTGCGCTGGCGAGATCAAGCAGTCCTGCCCAGCACCCGTCATCCACTTAGTGAGTCCTTTTTTTGGTTGACGTGTCTTCAGACAGTGACATGGACTCGTTTTTTAACTTCTCCGTGACTGTGTGTTGCAGATGGAGCCCATCTCTGGACCAGTAGAAGGTGGTACTGTGGTGACCATCTCAGGCTCCAATCTTGGACAGAAAGCTGAAGACATCCAGAACTCTGTCACTATAGCTGGTGTCCCCTGCACGGTCATCAACAGCAGATATGAGATCTCCTCAAGGTAATGTTCTTCTCGTGCAACAACGTTTATTTGCATCTTCTGCAGCTCTAGTTGTATCTGCATTGAGTAAGAACCTGCGGTAATTCTCCTGTAGGATTGTGTGTGAGACCACAGCCAGTGGGGGAGAGAAGAGTGGTCAGGCCTCAGTCGAGGTGAGAGGAGGAGGGCTTGGACTCTCCAGTCAAAGGTTCAGCTTCCAGGTATCTATAACAGACATTATTATACTCTACTAAAATCTTGCTCTAGCCAAATGGACACTTTCCCTCAGTCTGATAATGTATGCTTAATGCCCTTCCTCTTGTCCTCAGGACCCGGCTCTGATTGGGATAGCCCCTCAGAAGGGGCCCAAGGCTGGGGGCTCAGCATTGACCATAATGGGCCAGAGCCTGAAGACTGGACACCCCAGTGAGGTCAGCGTGCTTATTGGAGGAGTCTCATGCCTCATGTAAGTCTCTTACGCATCTGTTACATTCAAAGTCACCAGATCAACCACTGTAAAGCAAGTGGAGTCAGCACTGCATATGAGAATTCATACATCATTTGGGAATTTCCTTAAAGTCCTGTAATTTGCTGTAGCAGTAGTTGTGATATCTTGTTAAATTAATTCTTTTTAGCTCTGAGGTCGTGGATGACCAGATTACATGTATGACAGGGGGCAGCAACAGAACTGGAGAGCATGGAATCACAGTCCGGTTTGGTAGAGCAGAACGCCATCTACAGGGAGCCATCTATCATTACACCTCAGACCCTAACATAACCATGGCTGCACCCTCAAAAAGCTTCCTCAGGTGGGTGTCACAATGTCACTCGCAATGAATTGTCATATGTGTTTATTCATGTAATAAATGATTCTTCTCTCTGTGTGTCCAGTGGTGGAAGAATGATCCGTGTGTCTGGGCAAAACCTAGATGTAGTGCAGGTGCCCCGAATCCGGGTGACCCTTAGTCCTCTGGAGTCCCTTTCTCCGAGGAAGAAGAGGAGGACGAGGAGGAGCAGCAGAGATGGAGAGAGTAGAGTGAGACGCACAGAAATCCCACTCAAGAGGCAAAGACGGATAGTTCCTGAGCCAGACTGTCTTGAAGACGCACTCTGTGTGGTAAAACGGGTAAACTGGTGGTCCTCTGTTGGTAGAACATGGCGCTTGCAATGCCAGGATAGTGGGTTCGATTCCCGGGACCACCCTGACGTAAAATATATGCAAGCATGACTAAGTTGCTTTGGATAAAAGCATTCTGCTAAATGGCTTATTTATTATTATTCTATTCAACTGAAATGTATGTTGAGTCCTCTAACATGGTGTTCAGATGTCTACTGCCTTAGTTGGGGGATAGGCTCTCTTTTCTTTGATCAAGTAGTGTGACGTATCACCTTTTTAAAGGTAAAGTTGAGAATCAATCACTGCTATTGCTTTCTATAAATACGCCTCTCATCTCTTGCTCTCCAGTTTGAGACAAGTTGCGCCGTGAGCAGCCCCTCTCTGATGCTGTGCCCTACGCCTGCCGTGGGGACAGAGGCCCACCATGCTCGGGTCAAGGTGGACTTCCTACTGGATAACCTGCACTTTGACTTCAACTCTGTGGGCAGTGGGGCTTTCAGCTACGAGCTCAACCCCAGGCTGTACCCACTGAACCAGAATGACCCCAGCAAACCCTACCACCACAAACCTGGCAGCATCATCTCTGTGGAGGTCTCTGTTACATCTCATTTCTGATACCATAACAGTTTCTCCAACAGTTTTTCAGAACCTGCGAGTGTTGTCTGTTTCCTGTCCAGTTGGCTTTCTCCAATATCATTATTGTTATGATCTAGGGGGAGAACCTGGACCTGGCCATCTTTAAGGAGGAGGTGGTGGCTCTGATTGGGGAAGGGGTATGCTCTGTGAAAACCTTGACCCATAACCACCTCTACTGTGAGCCTCCATCCCAGCAGCCCTCTGTGATGGCCAGCAAGAAGCAGGAGGGCATGGATTCTCTCCCCGAGTTCACTGTACGTCTTCACTCCTTGCGTCACCACAATTGGAAATCAAAGAGGGCACATGTCTTTTGTGAATACGTTGTGTCACATCTGTGTAATTCTGAATATTATTTAGTTGTGGTGGTTGTAGGGATGACAAGTGTAAAACACTTCAACGTTGAATCTAATCCTTCCACTCTAAAATCAATTGCTGTCTTGTCCCAGGTCCAGATGGGGAACCTGAACTTCTCCCTGGGCAGAGTGCAGTATGACACCCAAGGCCAGTCCACCTTCCCCCTGGAGGCCCAGGTGGGCGTAGGGGTGGGGGCTTCCATCGTAGCCCTCATCGTTGTCATCATAGTGCTCATATATAGGTGGGTGCCAACAGTCACTTTACTTTGTCAAGTATACACCATTTCATCTGTTCAAAGTAATGCTTGGTACAGTATACTGGATGTGAGCGTTTCTGCCTGTCTGTATGCATCTCTGTCAGGAGGAAAAGCAAACAGGCTGTGAGGGACTACAAGAAGGTCCAGATTCAGCTGGAGAATCTGGAGACCAGTGTGAGGGACCGCTGCAAGAAAGAGTTCACAGGTGAGAGAAAGTGCCATAAGCTTCACCATAAGTTCACAAAACCGCATCTTATATCACAAAAACCTAAAGTGGCTTCAAATGTCGTACCCACAGCAACGATTAAAACATTCCCAAACCAGAAACCGTGGATTGATGGCAGCATTCGCGTGAAACTGAAAGCGCAAACTACTGCTTTTAACCAGGGCAAGGTGACCGGAAACATGACCGAATACAAACAGTGTAGCTATTCCCTCCGCAAGGCAATCAAACAAGCTAAGTCCCAGTATAGAGAAAGTAGAGTCGCAATTCAACAGCTCAGACACGAGGTATGTGGCAGGGTCTACAGTCAATCACGGATTACAAAAAGAAAACCAGCCCCGTCGCGGACCAGGATGTCTTGCTCCCAGACAGACTAAATAACTTTTTTGCTCGCTTTGAGGACAATACAGTGCCACTGACACGGCCCGCTACCAAAACCTGCGGGCTCTCCTTCACTGCAGCCAAGGTGAGTAAAACATTTAAACGTGTTAACCCTCGCAAGGCTGCAGGCCCAGACGGCATTCCCAGCCGCGTCCTCAGAGCATGCGCAGACCAGCTGGCTGGTGTGTTTAAGGACATATTCAATCAATCCTTATCCCAGTCTGCTGTTCCCACATGCTTCAAGAGGGCCACCATTGTTCCTGTTTCCAAGAAAGCTAAGGTAACTGAGCTAAACGACTACCGCCCCGTAGCACTCACTTCCGTCATCATGAAGTGCTTTGAGAGACTAGTCAAGGTCCATATCACCTCCACCCTACCTGACAGCCTAGACCCACTCCAATTTGCTTACCGACCCAATAGGTCCACAGACGACGCAATCGCAACCACACTGCACACTGCCCTAACCCATCTGGACAAGAGGAATACCTATGTGAGAATGTTGTTCATCGACTACAGCTCAGCATTTAACACCATAGTACACCTGGGGACGGGCCGCCCCCAGGTGGTGAGGGTAGGTAACAACATCTCCACCCCGCTGATCCTCAACACCGGGGCCCCACAAGGGTGCGTTCTGAGCCCTCTCCTGTACTCCCTGTTCACCCACGACTGCGTGGCCATGCACGCCTCCAACTCAATCATCAAGTTTGCGGACGACACTACAGTGGTAGGCTTGATTACCAACAACGACGAGACGGCCTACAGGGAGGTGAGGGCCCTCGGAGTGTGGTGTCAGGAAAATAACCTCACACTCAACGTCAACAAAACAAAGGAGATGATTGTGGACTTCAGGAAACAGCAGAGGGAGCACCCCCCTATCCACATCGACGGGACAGTAGTGGAGAAGGTGGAAAGTTTTAAGTTCCTCGGTGTACACATCACGGACAAACTGAATTGGTCCACCCACACAGACAGCGTTGTGAAGAAGGCGCAGCAGCGCCTCTTCAACATCAGGAGGCTGAAGAAATTCGGCTTGTCACCAAAAGCACTCACAAACTTCTACAGATGCACAATCGAGAGCATCCTGTCGGGCTGTATCACCGCCTGGTATGGCAACTGCTCCGCCCACAACCGTAAGGCTCTCCAGAGGGTAGTGAGGTCTGCACAACGCATCACCGGGGGCAAACTACCTGCCCTCCAGGACACCTACACCACCCGATGTCACAGGAAGGCCATAAAGATCATCAAGGACAACAACCACCGAGCCACTGCCTGTTCACCCCACTATCATCCAGAAGGCGAGGTCAGTACAGGTGCATCAAAGCAGGGACCGAGAGACTGAAAAACAGCTTCTATCTCAAGGCCATCAGACTGTTAAACAGCCACCACTAACATTTAGTGGCCGCTGCCAACATACTGACTCAACTCCAGCCACTTTAATAATGGGAATTGATGGAAATTATGTAAAAATGTATCACTAGCCACTTTAAACAATGCCACTTAATATAATGTTTACATACCCTACATTACTCATCTCATATGTATATACTGTACTCTATACCATCTACTGCATCTTGCCTATGCCGTTCTGTACCATCACTCATTCATATATCTTTATGTACATATTCTTTATCCCTTTACACTTGTGTGTATAAGGTAGTAGTTGTGGAATTGTTAGGTTAGATTACTTGTTGGTTATTACTGCATTGTCGGAACTAGAAGCACAAGCATTTCGCTACACTCGCATTAACATCTGCTAACCATGTGTATGTGACAAATAAATTTGATTTGATTTGAAATAAGTAAGGTTTTTCAGGTGTAGGTTATATATGATTTTGCTAAAAAGATTCTCACGATCTCAATGTGGTCTATTTTCCTCCCTCCTCTGTGTAGACCTGATGACTGAGATGATGGACTGTTCAAGTGACCTGGTGGGTTCTGGTATTCCCTTCCTGGACTACAAGGCGTATGCAGAGCGCATTTTCTTCCCTGGCCACCGGGAGTCGCCACTGAGGCGAGATTTGGATGTGCCGGAGTGCCGTAGACAGACGGTGGAGCAGGGACTAGTTCAACTGTCCAACCTCCTCAACAGCAAACTATTTCTCACCAAGGTAACCTTAACCAAGTCTGAAGAAGTGAACTTGACCTACCGTACCTCTCAATACCATTCAGACTATAAAACGTCAGCGGTAATATATAATGCATGCACGTTATGCTTCACTTTCACTGTTTTGACCCCTTTGTGCCACTCTCTCCCAGTTCATCCACACCCTGGAGGTGCAGCGGACCTTCTCTCCTCGGGACCGGGCCTACGTGGCCTCACTTCTCACCGTGGCCTTGCATGGGAAGCTGGAGTACTTCACTGACATCCTCAAGACTCTGCTAAACGACCTGGTGGTGCAGTACGTGGCCAAGAACCCCAAACTCATGCTCCGAAGGTGAGGGGGGCTGATCAGTATGTGTTCTCATCAGTCTTGGGTAATGGCAGGCTTCTTCCTGTGTCTTTTTAAAGTCTCTTGTGGTTTACTTATCCGTGTCGGACACATTCACGTGGAACATGTTCTGTTTCAGAACTGAATCGGTGGTCGAGAAGCTCCTGACCAACTGGATGTCCATCTGTCTGTTCACCTTCCTGAGGGTGAGTAGCTCAGCCTGCCCTCTCCCCATTCACCCCCCCCCCTGTGTCTCCTCACTAAAGAGACAGTTGAAGAAACATGTCCCGTCTGTGCTGTGTTATTAGGACACTGCAGGGGAGTCCTTCTACATGCTGTTTAGAGCCATTAAACACCAGGTGGACAAAGGACCGGTGGACGCTGTGACAGGAAAGGCCAAGTACACACTCAACGACAACAGGCTGCTCCGCGAGGACATAGAGTACAAAACCTTGGTGAGAGCACAGCACACACAAAGCCTGATGTCCCTTTACCATAAATACACATCTACATTCAGGCTTTGTTTATCATTATAAAGCCGGGGCTGGAATAAAGGAGCTGTGCAACATGGTGAAGTAGTCACGTTTTTTTGTGTCGTGATTTAATTAACTACCATTAACCTTCCAGACGCTGAATGTCCTCATGCCAGCGACAGGCAACGGTGGCGAGCCCCAGACCGCTCCTGCCAAGGTGCTGGACTGTGACACCATAACCCAGGTGAAGGAGAAGGTTCTGGAGCAGGCATGGAAGGGGATGTCCTTCTCCCAGAGGCCCCACACAGACTCTCTCCACCTGGGTGAGCCTCCACTACAGCTCTCTGTCATTCACTGTTCAATCTGAAAAGGTGACATCTTTGTCCATTCTGGCATGCCAGGTAGAAATGAAGCCAAAGAACATTTATCCAAGTTAATGGGCGTACTATAAACCTGAGACACCCTAGAATTGACAAAGCCAACAGAATCCTTCCTTGGTCATCAGTTATAATCAACTCTTTTGGTAGCTAATCTTTTGTATTGTGTCCTTGATCAGAGTGGCGTGCGGGCATGGCTGGTCACCTGATCCTGTCAGACGAGGACTTGACGTCGGTGGTGCAGGGCTCCTGGAAACGCCTCAACACCCTGCAGCATTACAAGGTCAGAAACGGCAGGCCACACATCCCATCCATCCCTATCCCCTTTAACTAGAATTACTAACTACATGACTGTGAAGTATGTTTTTGGTTGACTTTGTTCATTTGATTTAATGATTTTACAAATGGTCTGCAGGTTCCGGATGGAGCCACTGTTGCACTGGTACCCCGGAACTCCAAACACATCCACAATGACAACCATGACTACTTTCCTGGAGAGAGTTGAGTCTCAACTAATCTATGGCACTTAAGTGCAGCATGGTCATAGGATATTGTTCAGCATCCATACAATATTGCTACCAAATTTGGACAATGCACAAGAGCTGCATTTGAAACATAAACATAAAGATATAACTTATACACTGTACCTAGACTATATCAGAGATGTCTGACCGTGTGTGTCCCTCTATCAGAGACGCCCATGTTGGACGATGGGGACGAGGGAGGTGTGAAGCTCTGGCACCTGGTGAAAGCCAATGAGGAGCCAGACCTGCCCAAACACAGGCGTGGCAGTCTGAGAGAGAGGGAGAGAGAGAGGGCCAAGGCCATCCCCGAGATCTACCTCACACGCCTACTCTCCATGAAGGTGCCAGAACGCACATGCACAACACAACGCAACAAACAAGCAGACACACACACACACACACAGTATGTGTAATATTTACACTTGTGCATATATTTATTCCCATATCTTCCTACTCTCTCTCCCAGGGCACACTGCAGAAGTTTGTGGATGACTTGTTCACAGTGATCCTGAGCACTAACCAGCCAGTTCCCATGGCTGTCAAGTACTTCTTTGACCTGCTGGATGAGCAGGCTCTGCAGCACAACATTACAGACCCTGAGACCATCCACATCTGGAAGACTAACAGGTAACTCAGTACTACTACTACTACTGGCTCATTTGCTTTTGAACACCAAAGTGTTTCCTGTCCTTTGTAATTACAGTAACCAATACAGACCTGGGCTCGTTTTTTTATACCAATATCAAATCATTTCTGGGTAACAATTAAGTACCTTACTGTAATCGATTTCCATTGAAATGGGCAAAAATAGCTTTTTAACAAAACTATTTCTCAAGCAAGAATTTTGCTAGGACTGTCTGGCCCTTACCAAAATGTACCATGGTAGTACAATAAAAAAATTCCATGGTACTATCATTGAAAATGGCATTTTCACCAGTACCATGGTATTTTCCTGCCATGGTAGTGAACAAAAAAACATGGTACCAAAGTATTGTTTTTCATTGTACTACCATGGAACAAAAATGTACTGTGGTAGTACAATGAAAAAAAGCCATGTTTTTGTGCTAGCAGCATGTGAACCATGAAAGCATGGTAGTTGTTTACAACGTATTATCATGATGGTAAAGTGACCAAAAATGTAGTAATTTATGGTACTCACATAATGCAACAATTACTTCTCGCTCTGCAGTGGCAAAGCGTAGGCCTAGTGTACCCTCTTAAACCCCTTTAGCTCATAGCGAAAAACCACATCACACATGATCTAGTAGTGTACCATCTTAAACCTTCTGATATGGTATTGTAAGAAGAATGGAGGGGTAGTGGTGGGGAGTCGACTCCAAAATAATTGCTTCCTCAACTCCTTCCCCGTCAGCTCCCATTTTCCTCGAATCCTAAGATTCCGTTTTTTTGCAACGAGTCTGAGTAGTTACATTACAGCCGTATTCTAAAATTGATTAAATTGATGTTTTTTCCCCTCAATCTACACATAATACCCCATAATGACAAAGCAAAAGCAGGTTTTTAGAAATTTGTGCAAATGTATTAAACATAAAAATAAATCACATTTACTTAACCTGTCTCACTCCCCCGTTCTGCTAGCGGAACTCCTCCCACATTCCACTGAAAAGGCAGAGCGGGAAATTCAAAAAAATTTTTTTTTGAAATATTTAACTTTCACACATTAACAAGTCCAATACAGCTAATGAAAGATACACATCTTGTTAATCCAGCCAACATGTCCGATTTTTTTAAATGTTTTACAGGGAAAACACAATATATATTTATGTTAGCTCACCAACAAATAGAAGACATTTTTCACAGCACAGGAGGCATGCACAAAATCAACCAAACTAACCTAGAACAAACCAAAGAAACCAAGAAACAACTTAATCAGATGACAGTCTTATAACATGTTATACAATAAATCGATGTTTTGTTCGAAAAATGTGCATATTTCAGGTATAAATCATAGTTTACATTGGGGCTACAATCAGAAATTGCACCGAAAGCAGCCAGAATAATTACAGACACCAACGTGACATACCGAAATACTCATCATAAAACATTTCTGAAAAATACATGGTGTATAGCAAATTAAAGACAAAGATCTTGTGAATATAGCCAATATTCCCGATTTTTAAAATGTTTTACAGCGAAAACACCACCTATATTTATGTTAGCTCACCACCAAATACAAAAGACAGACAGACATTTTTCACAGCACCGGTAGCATGCAGCTAGCATGCACAAAGCCAACCTAACTAACCTAGAACCAACCTAACTAACCTAGAAACAACTCCCTCAGATGACAGTCCTATAACATGTTACACAATAAATCTATGTTTTGTTCGAAAAATGTGCATATTTTAGCTATAAATCAGTTTTACATTACTGCTACCAACATAGCCACCATCATAGCTACAGTCAGAAATCGCACGGGAGTAGCCAGAGAAAATACAGACACCAACGTCAACTACTAATTACACATCATAAAACATTTCAGAACAATATATGGTGGATAGTTAATGAAAGACAAATATCTTGTGAATATAGCCAATATTTCCGATTTTTGAAGTGTTTTACAGCGAAAACACAATATATCGTTATATTAGCTTACTACAATAGCTAGCACACAGCAGCATTGATTCTAGTCAAACAGTAGCGATAGCACAGTTCGACAGATATATGAAAAAGCATCCCAAATTGGGTCCTTATCTTTGTTGATCTTCCATCAGAATGTTCTCCAAGGGGTCCTTTGTTCAGAACCGACTTTATTTGGATCCAGAACGAACGATTTCCCTCTCGAATTAGCAAGCACACTGGCAGTGCGGTGCTAACCTCTCATTCTTGAACCAATTCTTGCGACGCATCACCTCTAAAGTCCAGAATAAATTTCAATAATATAATGAAACTATATTGAAAAAACATACTTTAGGATGATATTGTGACATGTATCAAATAAAATCGAAGCTGGAGAACATATTCACCTTTAACGAGGGCTTTCCAGGAGCCGAGCCCAGGTCCAACTTCGCGCCCAGGAAAAAAAAAAAATGGCGCTCCTGTCACTCCAAGAGGTTGTGTTCAATCCCAGGACAAGATAATCAAGTCATTTCTTCTCTCACTTCCGCATGACACCCAGGGGAAGGCGTATGACGTGTTTCTACAGTCATAAGTGACATGCCCTTTTATAGACAAGCTCTTGAAGAGAGACTTCGCTTTTGGAAATCTCACTTCCGGTTAGGAAATGGTCTGTAAAAAGAGTTCTGTTTCACTTAGAGAAATAATTCAAACGTTTTTAGAAACTAGAGACTGTTTTCTATCCAATAGTAATAATAATATGCATATTGTACGAGCAAGAATTGAGTACGAGGCCGTTTAAATATCATACGATTTTCCCCAAAAGTGAAAATAGCACCCCCTGGTCCTCATCAGGTTTAAGTATTCAGACCCTTTACTCAGTACGTTGAAGCACCTTTGGCAGCCTCGAGTCTTCTTGAGTATGACGCTTGGCACACCTGTATTTGGGGAGTTTCTCCAATTCCTTTCTGCAGAGCCTCTCAAACTCTGTCAGGTTGGATGGGGAGCATTGCTGGACAGCTATTTTCAGGTCTATCCAGAGGTGATTGATCGGTTCAAGTCTGGGCTCTGGCTGGGCCACTCAAGGACATTCAGAGACTTGTCCCGAAGCCACTCCTGTGTTGTCTTGGTTGTGTGCTTAGGGTCGTCGTCCTGTTGGAAGGTGAACCTTCGCCCCAGTCTGAGGTCCGGAGCGTTCTGGAGCAGGTTTTCTTTGAGATTCTCTCTGTACTTCGCTCCGTTCATCTTTCCCTCGATCCGGACCAGTCTCCCAGTCCCTGCCACTGAAAAACATCCCCACAGCATGATGTTGCCACCACCATGCTTCACCGTAAGGATGGTGCCAGGTTTCCTCCAGACGTGTCGCTTGGCATTCAGGCCAAAGAGTTCAATCTTGGTTTCATCAGACCAGAGAATGTTGTTTCTCATGGTCAGAGTCCTTAGGTGCCTTTTGGCAAACTCTAAGCGGGCTGTCATGTGCCTTTTACTGAGGAGTGGCTTCCACCTGGCCATTCTACCATGAAGGCCTGATTGGGGGAGCGCTGCAGAGATGGTTGTCCTTCTGGAAGGTTATCCCATCTTCAGAGGACTTCACAGAGGAACTCTAGAGCTCTGTCACGATTGGGTTCTTGGTCACCTCCCTGACCAAGGCCCTTCTCCCCTGATTGCTCAGTTCAGCTCTAGGAGTCTTGGCGGTTCCAAACTTCTTCCATTTAAGAATGGAGGCCACTGTGTTCTTGGGGAACCTCAATGCTGCAGACATTTTTTGGTACCCTTCCCCAGATCTGCGCCTCGACACAATCCTGTCTCGGGGCTCTACAGACAATTCCTTCGACATCATGGCTTGGTTCTTTGCTCTGACATGCACTGTCAACTGTGGAACCTTATATAGACAGGTGTGTGCTTTTCCAAATCATGTCAAATCTATTGGATTCAGCACAGGTGGACTCATATCAAGTTGTAGACACATCTCAAGGATGATCAATGGAAACAGGATACACCTGAGTTCAATTTCGAGTCTCATAGCAAAAGTTCTGAATTCTTTGTTCTGTTTTTAATAAATGTGCAAAAATGTCTAAAAACCTGTTTTCGCTCTGTCAATATGGGGTGTTATGTGGAGAATGAGAAATGTTAATTTTTTAAATCAATTTTAGAATAAAAAAACGTAACCTATAGGCCCAAGACCCCTGGAACACGGTTGGAGAGCCCATAGCCTACAGAGACATGAAATATATGTTCTTTTAAGTCTGGTCATTGCTCAATTTGTTTGAATATGGTAGACGTCCTTCCTAATAACAATACCCCATATCCTGTTGATTTGAGCTGCTTTTAAACAGTATTTGCACTTGACTGTTTATGGATGAGAAAGTGAACTTGGCATTTCCAAAAAGTTTAGCGGTGATGCTGCTTTGTGATCGATTGCCTAGGACAGGGCTCTCCAACCCTGTTTGTGGAGAGCTACCATCCTGTAGGTTTACACTCCAACCCTAATCTAGCGCATCCAATTCAATAATTATCTGGTTGATGATAAACTGAATCAGGTTAGTTACAACTGGGTTGGAGTGAAAACCTACAGCAAAGTAGCTCTCCGGGAACAGGGTTGGAGAGCCCTGACCTAGGACATCAACAGCCAGCCAGGGTTTAATTAAATAAGCTATAGGCAATACTTTTTGTTGCACATTTAGGCCTAATTAAACTGATGTATTTGGCGATGTTCAACTTCAATTTACTGGCATTATGACGGATGGCTTAGCTATACTCATTGATAGCCTAATATACAGTGGGGCAAAAAAGTATTTAGTCAGCCACCAATTGTGCAAGTTCTCCCACTTAAAAAGATGAGAGAGACCTGTAATGTTCATCATAGGTACACTTCAACTATGACAGACAAAATGAGGGGGAAAAAATCCAGAAAATCACATTGTAGGATTTTTTATGAATTTATTTGCAAATTATGGTGGAAAATAAGTATTTGGTCACCTACAAACAAGCAAGATTTCTGGCTCTCACAGACCTGTAACTTCTTCTTTAAGAGGCTCCTCTGTCCTCCACTCGTTACCTGTATTAATGGCACCTGTTTAAACTTGTTATCAGTATAAAAGACACCTGTCCACAACCTCAAACAGTCACACTCCAAACTCCACTATGGCCAAGACCAAAGAGCTGTCAAAGGACACCAGAAACAAAATTATAGACCTGCAGCAGGCTGGGAAGACTGAATCTGCAATAGGTAAGCAGCTTGGTTTGAAGAAATCAACTGTGGGAGCAATTATTGGGAAATGGAAGACATACAAGACCACTGATACTCTCCCTCTATCTGGGGCTCCACGCAAGATCTCACCCCGTGGGGTCAAAATGATCACAAGAACGGTGAGCAAAAATCCCAGAACCACACGGGGGGACTTAGTGAATGACCTGCAGAGAGCTGGGACCAAAGTAACAAAGCCTACCATCAGTAACACACTACGCCGCCAGGGACTCAAATCCTGCAGTGCCAGACGTGTCCCCCTGCTTAAGCCAGTACATGTCCAGGCCCGTCTGAAGTTTGCTAGAGAGCATTTGGATGATCCAGAAGAAGATTGAGAGAATGTCATATGGTCAGATGAAACCAAAATATAACTTTTTTGTAAAAACTCAACTCGTCGTGTTTGGAGGACAAAGAATGCTGAGTTGCATCCAAAGAACACCATACCTACTGTGAAGGATGGGGGTGGAAACATCATGCTTTGGGGCAGTTTTTCTGCAAAGGGACCAGGACGACTGATCCGTGTAAAGGAAAGAATGAATGGGGCCATGTATCGTGAGATTTTCCATCAGCAAGGGCATTGAAGATGAAACATGGCTGGGTCTTTCAGCATGACAATGATCCCAAACACACCGCCCGGGCAACGAAGGAGTGGCTTCGTAAGAAGCATTTCAAGGTCCTGGAGTGGCCTAGCCAGTCTCCAGATCTCAACCCCATAGAAAATCTTTGGAGGGAGTTGAAAGTGCGTGTTGAAAGTGCGCTAAATAGGCTAAGCCTAAATGGATTAAATTGCCTAAATAAACTAGTACATTTCATAGATAAACTCCCCTTGTGATAGTGTGGTGCAATGACAGAATGACGCAATTTACCACCATCTGTCACCATCTACCACAAATTGTCGCGGCATAAGCTCAAAACTTTTAATTGAGCAACCACTGTAGTTAACTCCAAACGTGGTTATAGCGTTGACTGCATGCTGACAGTGAATTCAGAGACAGTCAGTGGCTAACTACACTACAAACATACTTTTGCCAGACCCCGTGAAGCAATTGTAATGAGTCTACCACAACATACTAAACAGTTTCCTGATTAGCATGGGGTAGTCTGTGTTTAATTTCATTGTGTATTAGAAATGCAGTTTGAGATCATTTGTGTGCAGATTTCGCCAGTGGTTGAATGGGGAATTGGGCTTCCCGGGAAAATGTTGTCTGAGGTTGAAACAGTAACCAACGGAGCTTAGCGAAGGGTCAATTGTTGAGGAATTGTACTTACGAACTATCTTGTGAACTTATTTTTTCTCAAAGGCCCAGTGCAGTCAACACTGAGGTTGGAATAATACTGTAAAATTGTGCAAATTATGATAATGCCCTTTTAGTATACGGTAAATTAGCTAATAGACCAATAAGAAAGAGTTCCAAACCTCTCTGCCAATAACAGCTATTAATCAGTTTTCCCCCTCTCCACTCAGACCATTCCCAGACAGTCCTAGCAAAGTTCTTGCAAGAAAAATCACAGTAAGGTACTTAATAGTTACCCAGAAATGATTTGATATTGAAATAAAAATGGCTACATTGGGGCCTCCCGAGTTGGCGCAGCGGTCTGAGGCATGGCATTGCAGTGCTAGAGGCGTCACTACAGACCGAATTGGCCCAGCATCATCTGGGTTAGGGGAGGGTTTGGCCAGCCGGGATGTCCTTTCCCATCGCGCCCTAGCGACTCCTATTGGCGGGCCGGGTGCATGCATGCTGACTTCGGTTGCCAGTTGTACGTTGTTCCCTCCGACACATTGGTGCGGTTGGCTTCCGGGTTAAGCTAGCAGTGTCAAGAAGCAGTGCAGCTTTGCAGGGTCATGTTTCGGAGGACGCATGGCTCTCGACCTTCGCCTCTCCCGAATTCGTACTGGAGTTGCAGCGATGGGACAAGACTGCAACTACCAATTTGGATATCACGAAATTCGGGAGAAAAAGGGGTAAAAAGTACAACAACGAAAAATTTAAGAAATTAAAAATAAATAAATCCAATGTAGCCGTGTTTATTTTTTAAAAATGTTTTACATTTTTTGTGTAGTGTTTTGGGAATCTGGGCCCAGGGCTTTGTCATTGAATAGACTTAAGTTATTTCTGCATTTTATATGGTGCGACTTGTTTGTTGATTTGTTTTCCCACCAGTTTACCCCTGAGGTTCTGGATCAACATCTTGAAGAACCCCCAGTTCATCTTTGATGTTCAGGCATCAGACCATGTGGATGCTGTGCTGTCTGTCATAGCCCAGACCTTCATGGACTCATGTACCATCGCAGAGCACAAGCTGGGCAGGGTGAGCCAAACACAGGGAGAGGAGACATTACAGATGATGCTAAGGGGGTACGGAAGGTCTAGCAGAAATTAAGGGAGAGTAGAGATGCCAGGGGTTTTGAAAGAAAGAATACTAGATGGAGAATGAGAGCATGCAAGTTCTCAACATTTGTGTAACCATACTGTGTTTTGAGTATAACATGTAAATGTTTTCCCCCCTCTAGGACTCTCCTATCAACAAGTTGCTCTATGCCAGAGATATCCCACGGTACAAGCAGATGGTAGAGAGGTGAGAATACACCAGGCTCTTGCCCTCCTGATTGGCAGAGCAGAGAGGGCACCGCCACTGTATCAGTGCCATGCAGCGGCCACACTGAGCCTGCAGGGCTTCTTCTATGGAGAGTCTGTCTGGCAGCACGCTGCACACACCATTGCTGTAGCTATACACTATGGTTGAGGAAACTCAGTCATACGAATTCTACTGAACAGTCTTGGCCAAAGGTTTTGAGAATGACACAAATATTAATTTCCACAAAGTTTGCTGCTTCAGAGTTTTTAGATATTTTTGTCAGACGTTACTATCGAATACTGAAGTATAATTACAAGCATTTCATAAGTGTCAAAGGCTTTTATTGACAATTACATGAAGTTGATGCAAAGAGTCAATATTTGCAGTGTTGACCCTTCTTTTTCAAGGCCTCTGCAATCCGCCCTGGCATGCTGTCAATTAACTTCTTCTGGGCCACATCCCGACTGATGGCAGCCCATTCTTGCATAATCAATGCTTGCAGTTTGTCAGAATTTGTGGGTTTTTGTTTGTCTACCCGCCTTTTGAGGATTGAGCACAAGTTCTCAATGGGATTAAGGTCTGGGGAGTTTCCTGGCCATGGACCCAAAATATCAATGTTTTGTTCCCCGAGCCACTTAGTTATCACTTTTGCCTTATGGCAAGGTGCTCCATCATGCTGGAAAAGGCATTGTTCGTCACCAAACTGTTCCTGGATGGTTGGAAGAAGTTGCTCTCGGAGGATATGTTGGTACCATTCTTTATTCATGGCTGTGTTCTTAGGAAAACTTGTGAGTGAGCTACTCCCTTGGCTGAGAAGCAACCCCACACATGAATGGTCTCAGGATGCTTTACTGTTGGCATGACACAGGACTCTGATGGTAGAGCTCACCTTGTCTTCTCCGGACAAGCTTTTTTCCAGATTCCCCAAACAATCGGAAAGGGGATTCATCAGAGAAAATGACTTTACCCCAGTCCTCAGCAGTCCAATCTCTGTAGCTTTTGCAGAATATCAGTCTGTCCCTGATGTTTTTCCTGGAGAGAAGTGGCTTCTTTGCTGCCCTTCTTGACACCAGGCCATCCTCCAAAAGTCTTTGCCTCACTGTGCGTGCAGATGCACTCACACCTGCCTGCTGCCATTCCTGAGCAAGCTCTGTACTGGTGGTGCCCCGATCCTGCAGCTGAATCGACTTTAGGAGACGGTCCTGGCGCTTGCTGGACTTTCTTGGGCGCCCTGAAGCCTCCTTCACAACAATTGAACAGCTATCCTTGAAGTTCTTGATGATCCGATAAATGGTTGATTTAGGTGCAATCTTACTGGCAGCAATATCCTTGCCTGGGAAGCCCTTTTTATGCAAAGCAATGATGATGGCACGTGTTTCCTTGCAGGTAACCATGGTTGACAGAGGAAGAACAATGATTCCAAGCACTACCCTCCTTTTGAAGCTTCCAGTCTGTTATTCAAACTCAATCAGCATGACAGAGTGATTTCCAGCCTTGTCCTCGTCAACACTCACACCTGTGTTAATGAGAGAATCACTGACATGATATCATCTGGTCCTTTTGTGGCAGGGCTGAAATGCAGTGGAAATGTTTTGGGGGGGATTCAGTTCATTTGCAGGGCAAAGAGGGACTTTGCAATTCATCTGATCACTTTTCATAACATTCTGGAGTATATGCAAATTGCCATCACACAAACTGAGGCAGCAGACTTTGTGAAAATGTATATTTGTGTCATTCTCAAAACTTTTGGCCACGACTAGTCATTAGCATGTAATGGATTCGTTTAACCATTTATTAGAAAAGATTAACAATACATTAGGTATTGGGAATTGGCTCTGCTCCTTCAGGGTAGCTCTATTCCAGAGCAAAGCTTCAATATACAGTCAGGTCCATAAATATTTGATATATATGAGCTGAAAGTGCAGACTTTGAGCTGTAATTTGAGGGTATTTACATCCAAATTGGGTGAACGGTGTAGGAATTACAGAACTTTTTATATATGGTCCCCCCGTTTTTAAGGGACCAAAAGTAATTGGACAATTGGCTGATCGGCTATTCCATGTCTTCTGTTATTCCCTCATTAGTTAATTTACAAGTAAGCAGATAAAAGTTCTAGAGTTGATTTTCAAGTGTGGCATTTACATTTGGAATCTGTTGCTGTTAACCCTCAATATGAAGTCCAAAGAGCTGTCACTGCCAGTGAAGCAAGCCATCATTAAGCTGAAGAATCAAAACAAACCCATCAGAGAGCAAAAACATTAGGTGTGGCCAAATCAACCATTTGGTACATTCTTAACAAGAAAGAACCCACTGGTGAGCTCAGAAACACCAAAAGGCCCGGAAGACCACTGAAAACAACTGTGGTGGATGACAGAAGAATTCTTTCCCTGGTGAAGAAAAACCCATTCACAACAGTTGGCCAGATCAAGAACACCCTCCAGGAGGTAAGCGTATCTGTGTCAAAGTCAACATTCAAGAGAAGACTTCACCAGAGTAAATACAGACGGTTTACCACAAGATGTAAACCATTGGTAAGCCTCAAAAACAGGAAGACCAGATTAGAGTTTGCCAAACAACATCTAAAAAAGCCTGTACAGTTCTGGAACAACATCCTATGGACAGATGAGACAAAGATCAACTTGTACCAGAATGAAGAGAAGAGTATGGAGAAACGAAGGAAATGCTCATGATCCGAAACGTACCACCTCATCTGTGAAGCATGGTGGAGGTAGTGTTATGGCGTGGGAATGCATGGCTGCCAATGGAACTGCTTCCCTTGTATTTATTGATGATGTGACTGCTGACAAAAGCAGCAGGATTAATTAAGTGTTTGGGGCTATATTATCTGCTCAGATTCAGCCAAATGCTTCAAAACTCATTGGACGGCGCATCACAGTGCAGATGGACAACGACCCGAACCATACTGCGAAAGCAACCCAATACTTTTATATAGTCCAAGAAGTGGAATGTTCTGCAATGGCCAAGTAAATCACGTGACCAGAATCCAATTGAACATGCATTTCACTTGCTGAAGGCAAAACGCCCCAAGAACAAGCAGGAACTGAAGACCGCTGCAGTAAAGGCCTGGCAGAGCATCACCAGGGAAGAAACCCAGCATCTGGTGATGTCTATGGGTTCCAAACTTCAGGCAGTCATTGACTGAAAGATTTACAACCAAGTATTAAAACTCACAATTTAATTTATGATTGTTAGTTTGTCCAATTAGTTTTGAGACCCTAAAATTGGGGGGACCACATAAAAAGTAGTGTAATTCCTACACTGTTCACCCGATTTTGGAAATAAATACCCTCATATTAAAGCTGAAAGTCTGCGCTTTCAGCTCGTTGTTTCCCTTCAAGTCCATTGTGGTGGCGTACAGAGCCAAAATGATAACTTGGTCAGTGTCAAAATATTTATGGACTTACTGTATAATAAAATAACTACAGGCAGTGAACACAGTATTCTATACATCTCCCCCTGCAGGAAGGAAAATGGAACCAAACAGGTGGAGGCTGGGGTGGTGGTGGTTAGCAAGAACAAGCAAACACATACTAGCAGTAGCATAAAGTGGCAGAGGATGTGTGAGCGGAACCTGGTCAGTTTAAATAGACCGCCATATTAAGTGTTAGCATCTGATCTGCACCAATCTCAGATAGGTTAGCATTTTTCGTCATGAATCTTGTTCTGGAGGCAACTCTGCAGTGGTCATTAGCTGACACAGCCACAAAGTCATAAAATCTGATTTTAAACCTAACCCCACTGCTAACCCTAATGCCTAACCTTTAAATTAAGCACATTTTTTGTTTTCATGAATTATTACAATATAGCTGGCTCCATCTAGCGGAAATCACTCAGATCTGCCTCCAGGACAAGATTAATCCCAATAAACATCAACTTGCCAATCTTAGCTGATGCATATACCTGGGTTTCACTTCTGAACCGGCTTCGCTTTATGGATGAGTGGTGTATGAGTGTATAGCATATGTATTTTATGACGGGTGCACAAATCTCAGATTTCCATTCCATCTCTCTTTCTTTCTCTCTTTTCAGATACTATGCTGACATCAGGCAGACCATTTCTGCCAGTGACCAGGAAATGAATTCTGCTCTTGCAGAACTGTCTCGAGTGTGTTACATAAAAAAAATTAAACACTGTGGTGCATGTTTTGACATTTTCTGCTGTAGGCCTTTTCCGTTTAATCTTTGGTTAAGCACTTAGAAGTTATGAACCAAAGTTTTAGTATTTCCACCTTTTTTTACAGAATTATGCTGGTGAGGTGAACTACCTTGTAGCCCTGCATGAGCTGTACAAGTACATCAACAAGTACTATGATCAGGTGAGTCCAACATTTCTATCCATTGGTTTTTGAGGCCCATACTTGTAATTTCTATTTGATGTTAAGCTAGTTGATGAACTTAACCTGTTATTGGTATTGTCTCCTCCCAGATCATCACTGCTCTAGAGGAGGACCCTACAGCTCAGAAGATGCAGCTGGGCTACAGGCTCCAGCAGATTGCGGCTGCCGTGGAAAATAAAGTCACTGACCTATGATAACAGAGTGGCCCTGAGACGGGACAGGCCGAGACCCTGAGGAAAAGACACCTGCTGAGAGGAGTAGTCCGAAAGGAAAAGAATGTGTGAAAAGGAAAAAGACCTTGTGCATACAGGGTGTGATTTCCCTCTCTTTTTGGCAGACTGAAGGAAGTAAAGAAGGTTGAGGGGCACTCAGTGGTGCCCTTCTCTTTTTGCCATATCTGTGTAGAGTTACTGTGCGTAGATTCTCCTGACAAGCTGCACAGGAGATTTCCATAGCGACCTGACTACATTTACCCACTGCTACTCAGTGTGTACATACATAGACATTATCCTGAGTAAATGAGCAAAGCCCTGTTGAACTCTCTGGACTGCTGCAGAGTTTCTGCAACACAAACAATGTCTTACTGGGATGAAATGGATGGATAAAGTTCATTGAATAGCACTTATTGCATTGATGCTATTGTCATTGACTTGCTAATGCCTTCTGTTTCCCTGAATCACATTTTCAAAGTCTTACTTTTCTGGTATAACTATCCTTTGCAGACAATGTGTGCGGTAGTATTGTCTTCACTCATCCTTTTCACTCCCCATCAATGTTTTTGTCGATCCACAAAGTTTTTCTGCTTCATGTAGTTGGACACTAAAGAACAGACTGCTTTCAATACATAGTGAAAATGTTAGGTACTCCATGTGCTGACTTTTATGGTCACCCAGCTTTGACATTCTCTATGATTTGAATGTTCCCTTCCAAAATCGTGTATGATGTACAAGTAATTTTAGTGCATTTCTGATGGTAATTCTATGGTACCCTATAACTAGCAGAGAAATCTCAGCTAGTTAATGTTCAATCTGCAGAATGTTCCTTCTCTTAGCAGTGTGCGAGACTTCACTACACATTATCTTTCAATGGCAGACTAGAAGGTGCTCTCAAAAAGGTGTATTTTGTGAGCAGCCGGAGCTAGTAACCAAACACAACAATTCACAGAACTGAATGTGATCGAACAGTTTGTTTTAGAAAATGGCTGGTTATGTGACCAATATGACATTTTCTGTCAACACTGTGGGATGCAATGACTAACAAGCAACACCTGTTTGCAGGTTTTTCCGACACGGATTATTTGAACAAATCACAATTTAGCAGGGTGTGTGTCTTTTGAATTTCAGAAGGGTGGGGAGATGACATTTGTCCCTCTGACTTAAAAGAAACTTGCAGAGAAAGGGAAGCTAACGTTCTGCTTCCGCTCCTCATTCTAGTATCTTTTCTCATACATATCCCCCCCAGAACTTGAAAGAGTATCTGACGCAATTACGTAAGATTTTAGTTCTGGGTATCCGAGATTAGTATAGTTGTAAAGGTTGAGCGAAAGGAGTTTGAGATTGGCAATATATATTGTTTATCTCATAAAACTTGCAGCATGACATGTTTTTAGTCTCAACAATGAATCCTTTAGCCCAAGGCCTCATCACTGACCTTTTTTATGACTGAAATTAAACGGTAGCCCTATTGTTTGCTTTTCACTAATACAACATTTTAACCCTCAAGCTACTGACTGGAGTCATTTTGACCCCATAGGTATATTTATCATAGCCCAAAGGTGGTTTATTAAAATCTTCAAATTTCTAATGACTTGTTCTTAACAAATCTAAATCCATGGTTTTAGTGTTTCTGTATCAATATGGGGGTCATTCCACCAATTCGATGCCTTTTTGGATGTGTAATTTGGTTGGATTTTTTGTTGTTTTCACCTCATTTTAACATTCTGTCATAAAAAGCACATGTTCAACTAAATCAAAAATTACTATAGTAAGTGCCAAATAAAGTGACCTGGTTGACGATTTTAACCTGAAATCAGCCATAAATCTCCTTGTGACAGGGGGAATGGAAGCTTGTTGTGTGCAACAGGGAGGGGCAATTTGAGTGCAAGCTTCAACATTTAAAAAAAAATATTTAAACATTTCTAGCCTGTTTATCTATGGGTAACAGGGTTCACATGTTATGCTCGACCCATTCCGTTTCCCACCAGAAAATGGCCAAAAAGAGTAGAACCATCTCACCTGTTTTTACACTAATTTCATTATCAGATGTTCAATGTTTCTTTTGAAACATTGAGTTCACATAACAGCGTTCACCTTAAAATGAGGGACTGTTCTTTTTTTTTACCTTAAAATTAATCACTAAATAAATAATTTAAATAAATACTTTTCAGAAATTACTTTGTCAAAGCAACAAAATAACCAGGGCTACACAATCATGTGAGAACTTTTATAGAAGTCACAGATGATGCACAGAGGGACATGTCAAAATGCTGAATTTTGGCACATTAGCAAGTCTTTATATAAAAAATATGCTTTATTGAATTGTGCATGTGATCTATATTAAAAGGGCACTTCATTGAATATAACAGGCTTTTAAAATTCATTTTTGGCGCAAAAATTCGACTTAAAATGTCAAAAGGACGCAAAAGGTACTAATTTTGTGGAACAACCCATGGACTATTCAGAAATTCAATTCCTTTTGGGATCGTTTTGACCCTAGCCAAAAACACTTAATTTTGTCTATAGTAATTTGATTTAAAAAATGACTTTTTATTTGAATCTAGGTTTCTCTAGAGACAAATACAAGTTATCCATAGGGTGGAGGGGGACCTGTATCAGTGATTTTGATCCAATACAGATCCTCTGCAGAGATACAGCTCCCCATGTAACTTACTTGTCTAACATTGTACTTTTCTTTACCACGTATCGTATGACTGTACTACAAAACCAAAATGACCTTATTTTTGTGCATATAAAAATCTGACAACGGTGTACAAAGTTTGCCAGTGGTATAAATACTTGATAGAACTGCAATAGAGAACTCCGATACACTCCATCTACATAGAGAGCTGTATTGGTATGTATTCTCTGAAAAGTTGTTATTCTAGGGCAAATCCCACAAAAAGTATTTATTTGAATCCAGGTTTCTCTGGAGACATAATATTAAGTTATATGTATCATCAGAGGGTGGAGGGGGACCTGTATGAGTGATTTTAACCAAATAGACCGATCACCTGCAGAGATGGAGCAGCTTATGGACTCGCCTATGGTTATAAATCAAATCTATCACATTTTATTTGTCACATGCTTTGTAGGCAACAGGTGTGGACTAACAGTGAAATGCTCACTTACGGGTCCTTTTCCAACAATGCAGTTAAAGATTTGTTTTTAAATAGACACGAGGAATAAATACACAGTGAATAACTAAGTAAAAATAAAGAGTAGTGGTAGCTGCAGTGTGTGTGTGTGTGTGGGGGGGGGGGGGGGGGGGGGGGGGTGTCAGTGTGTGTGTGTGTGTGGGGGGGGGGCAGTGTCATTGTGTGTGCATAGACAGTGCAAGAGAGTTGGTAAAAATAAAGGGTAAATGCAGAAAGTCCGGGTAGCCATTTTAATTAGGTATGTAGCAGTCTTATGACTTGGGGGTATAAGATGTTCCGGATACTTTTGGTTCCAGACTTGGTGCATTGTTACTGCTTGCCGTGCGTGCTGTAGCAAAGAGAACAGTCTGTGGCATGGGTTGCTGGAGTCTTTGACAATTGTTTGGGCCTTCCTCTGACACCGCCTGGTATAGAGGTCCTGGATGGCTATAACTAGATATGACTGTGTACAAAATCTAAATTTACCTTAGATATATGCCAATTTGCAGTCAAAACAGCTCAGAACAGTCTGTCGGTCGTATTAATACTTGGTAAAACTGTAATACGGAAACCCACTACCCTCTAAAATGAACACACAGTGCTGTGTATTCTCTACGGTAAATGTTACATAAATTCCTATATTCTAAGGGTGCAAGCAACTTGTGATATTTTGGATGCTATACCATTTGTTTTGAGGTGTCTTTGGGCATGCTTTTTGCCATAGCCTCCTGTCATAGAAACGTTTATATTTTAGTTTTTACAGAATATGCAAATTAACTCTAATTTAGCTAAAATAAGTCTGTTTTGGTCTCTTTTTTCCCCCAGATTACATTAATTACATGTCTAAAGTTTTAATAAGAAATATGTTGATATTTTGCTATGATTGTTGCTTTTTCAAATATAGTTTCTTCTTGGGGTAACAAGGAACCCAGATGGTAATCGATGTATGAAAATATTTTGGTAGCTTGAGGGTTAAAATATTTTTAGGTTTTAAAATTGTATTTATTTATTTATTTTCCTGTCTGGTTGGCTGCTGGTTCGTTATCTATTTACGAAGACCAAATAATCAATGGAATTACAATGAAATCCATTGTTTGAAAGTGAGATCCGATTTCATGCAAACGCCTGTCATATTCTTCTTTGGTACTGATGACATGGTCCACAATGAATGAATTACACTGTTATTTTTATTTTTATTTTTTTTTATAAATGCAGTAGAAGCTTTATGTAGGCCTATACTGGTCATGTTTTGACTTTTGACCCTTTGATTTTTGTTACTGTGTGTTTGTGGGTTGGGTAAGGGTATACTTTACAAAAAATCTGAGTATCAAAATTACGACTCGCATTACATTCTGGGACTACTGCTTTTTGACATGTCAGTTTTTACATACATTTTTAGATGTCAAGCTATAATAAGGGAATATCTGTTTGTTAGTAATGTAGAGCAAGTTATGTTGGCGATTTTAAAGTACATTTTTGTCATCTCTTGCCATGGACATAGCAAAAGCAATCATTGTTTGTTTTCCTTGCTAAATTCAAACATTATTTGGATTTCCTTGTAAATACTTGAATGATTTGTAAGTAAGCCTACCATTAGCTTTCTCTAACTGTTTGATAGGTGTGATGCAATAAAATAGTCCAAATGTCAATGTAATTTGTGGTTTTGTATTTAAAGTGATCATTATAGAAATTTGCTGCCAGTTTAGGGCTTTGAGAGTACCTCTGTTGTGCCCTCCATCAACTGCACTACAGCAAGACCCTTTAAACTGAAGTTAAGCCTACCCTATATGGAGCTGCAGGTAGCCTAGTGGTTAGAGCGTTGGGGCAGTAACCGAAAGTTTGCTTGTTAAAATCCCCAAGCCGTCAAGGTGAAAATCTGTCGATCTGCACTTGAGCAAGACACTTAACCCTAATTGCTCCAGGGTTGCCGTCAATAATGGCTGATCCCTGGCCGTGACCCCACTCTCCGAGGGTGTCTCAGGATAGGCAGAAAATATATTTCCATTTCACACCTTACAATCATACAGGTTACCCACTTGTACATGCAGTGAAACAGGACTTTTGGGGGCCCCCCACCTCGCGACAAAACATTTTAGAGGCCCCCCTCTTAACGGTGGAGAGAAATTAAAGTTCACTTCCTGCACTTAATTTTTTTTTGCCATGGGGCGTAGAGAACTTGCTATAGAATCGTAAAATTTTCTTCAATTCTACTCATTTTGCCATGGGTTGGAGAGAATTTTTTGCTGTTTGATAGCCAAATTCCTGCAATTCTACATGTTTTGTATTGACTTACGCCATGTTATGATAGCCTGAGTGAGAATGACAAACAAAATGAACTGCATGCTTTCCCGAGTTGTAGTGGGACCACGCAACATATCACTGCATGACTCCAAGCTTATAAACAGGTTTCCACCGCCATATCTCGCATAATTCATTTTACAGACACAAAAAGATCCCACCTTTTCTATTATTATTATTTGGTCGGGGGCCCTAAGAGACCACTTATGTCGCTTATGCCTGGATCCGGCCCTGTGTAGAGGTGCTGACTTATGAAGAGTAAACTGTATCATTAAAAGCATCTTCACATCATTAAGGTCCAATTTGTCTGACACAGATTTACCATTGAACATGCGTATTAGTCCAGGAGCTGGCATAATCTAAATCCGGGAAAGTGGCTCACACAGTGACTTTTTAATGAAGGGAACCACATTGTACTTGACTCAAAATGTGAATTGTGTTGCTTCATGTTGGCAGATGGTTTACAGTAAATGGTGTTTTTCCAATAATTTTCAGATTGCTCTATTTGTTATGCTGTACCCTCCAGCCAATCATTCTGTTGCTGAAGCCAAGGTATTGTGAGATATTTACAGTATGCCTGTCTGGTGACTGGTGTGATGAAGAGGTTTAAGAGGAGCTCATAAAACCCAGATAGCCTAGGCAGAAAGTCCTCAGTGCCATGTGCTTCACTCCCCTCTAACAAGGGCCAGGAGGTTGTGTGTGTTCAAAAGCAGAAACGGTGTCACGTCAAATGAATGCAAGTCAGTGAGGTTGTGCTAATGAAGACCTTGGTGTTTAGAGGGGAAGGTTGTTGGGTCAAATAAGTCAGTGGGGCCTGGCCTGTTGTACTCCCTGCTCGTGTCTATGAGAAGTAACCGAGTTTCTCTCTAGTTGCCGTACCATGTTTGGATTTAGTCCAGTAGCATTTGTAGTACAGTTACAGTAGCTGTGGCAGCACATCTAAAGATAAGTGATCATTAAAAAAAACTTGCTTTTGCAATAGGCTCACAGAAAAGTGAGATACATTAACCATATGTTTATTGCACTTTATTAAGTTTTAGACCGTAGCTTTAGTGTAGCCTCCCAAGGTTTACAGGGAACATTTGAATTCCTACCAAGTACTGAGGATCACTCCCCTGTCTTTATGGGAGCTTAACATTTATCTCCGTTTCAGTACATCTTTTAACATGGCTAGTAAAAAGGTGTATGCGATACCTATGATACCCAACTTATGTTTTATATGCATCCCCTTCTGACCCAGTTTTCAAACTCTCCTCATCACGTTTGCGTCTCAGTCAAAAAAAAGCTACAGCTGAGCCCCTGTGGGTCTGCTACTCGTGTTACCACACATTGGAACAGCAGCACTAATGGCTAACTGAGGCTTTACAGCTTATGCTGTGCCAAGATTAGGCCGTAATTCACTCAGGCCATAAATGGAGGCCAAAACTGTGGTAGCTGGAATTATAGACTGAATAGGAGGTGAATTATGTTTGCAGTAGAACAAGGATATTCAGCCTAAAGAAAATTCACCCAGGGTAACAGAATGAAACAAAGAGGTTATGATGACCCCTCAAACAAATGTGTCTAGCACTAGAAAGATGTTTGCCCAGTTAGGAAAAGTATTCCTGGGCAACTATAGGCCACATACATTGTGTTTTTCTGGCCCAGTATAAGCCTGGGTCCCCAGCCCAAGTCTGGTGCACATACTGCATCACCGTTAGATTAAAAAAGAGAGGCACAGATCTGGCCCACACACTGATAAACTACAAATGCGTGGCCCAGCTGGTGTTTGTCCAAACCTTGCTGCCTGCCTCTCCAACCTGTGCAACAATGTTGCATATATTTTTTTTGCAATCTGTGCCATAGAGAATGAACTTGTCTGGGTGAGACTGACAGCTTCTCTGAGCCAGGCAAATTCATTTATCAGGATCATTATAATGGATCTATCCAAAGAAATGGCAATAGAAACGAATGTGGAACTAACAAGAATGCACATAGTTTGCTGTCATTTCAGCTGCTTGTGTGCCATATTTAGTTGGCTAGATAGCAAAGGAGGAGCTAACCAGCATAGCAACATCATTTGCTTGGAATGGACCAGTCCACTTGGCTGGCAACCATGCCAATAGAACGGACGACCAGCCTGTTTGGCTAGCAACTTCAGAATCTCATGACTGGCTTTTGCCCGGACTCTGCTTTATGTCGGGCCTAAGAACAGCCCTTTACGACCATGATCCACTAACCTTGATAATTTGGACAGCCACACTAGCTTTGCCCTCATGTGGGCGCTTGCAAGCAAGCATGTAAAGGATCAACATGCTATATTGAACTTTGATTGGTCAATCGCACTGCGATATAGCAGAGTATTTGCTTTCCGCAATTTAGGTCCCGCCTTGTTCACACTTCCTCGCCCATGCATGCATCGCTCAATGCCCCCGCCCACTTCGCTTATCTCTATTGAAAAGGAATGGGGTTTCCGTTGTTTCATTGCTCGATAGTGGATCTGGACTGTTAGTGGGGTGTTATTCACAGGATTACTCCCGGGTTCTCATGCCCCTTACTAAAACATGTTGAGTGTTTTGAAACGTTTCTTGCCGATAATGTCGCATTGATTTTACAAACGCGTTTCATAACGCTCGGACTGCAATTTGGCAACGTATTCATGTCCCAGCCATATCCCCTGTAGCTCACGTTGTTGAACATTTCCCTGCCTTTGACCACATTTATTATATTTCTATTGTTATGACACTGTGCCTTTTCATGTAAAAAAAAATATTGTTTACGCACATGGATTACTCTCTGCAACTTTAACAATAAATCCTGCACCTATGAATCATCTCACCTCCCGTGCCTATAATATCTAGGCACTGTATTATTTAAAAAAAAAAATTCGACCTGATTTAGGTCTACAGCAGGACACATAAATTAAGGATTAAGGGCTTGTAAATACGCATTTCGCGGTAAGGTCTACCTGTGGCTTTCGGCGCATTTGACAAATACAATTTGATTTGAAATGTACCAATAAGTAAGGTCATAAGTCACCTTGGACCAATTAAACAGTCACGCCAGTCGTGTAGGCTAGTGAAACTGAGCTGGGGCCTCTTTCTCTCCGATCCATCAACTGTCTTTCAGTTTATCGCAGTGCGCCTTGCGGTTTCTGAAGTGTCTTCGGGTGGCGTGTTGGAGCAGTGTTAACAGCCCAGTATTAATCACAAAGAGCAGAGCCAAGCCTGAGACCTCACCCTGCTCTCCTCTGTATCGTGACCGTGGATATTTTTACCCTCTCTCCAAGTCCATGCGTGGTGTGGAAACATACTGATGAAAGTGTAAGAAGTGTAGCTTCCCACTGACTTGACTTCTCACGGTGGCCATCAAGCAACTGACAGAAGTGAATTCAATGACACAAGACTCGTTTGATATAGCCCATATATCTACTTTTACTGTTCCTAATTAGATCAAATCAGATATAGCTTATTATATAATTAGATAAAGCTCTTTCTGACTGCACCATAGAAGGAAAATGCAGTGCAGCACGTGTCCAGTGCAATACTCTTGTGCTACGTGCTTTTATTTCCTCATGCCGAGATTACTGTAACTCTTAGTTCAAAATTCTGCAGCTCGGTTTTTAACAGGCACCACAAAATGTAACCATATGAAATCAAATCAAATTGTATTTGTCACATGCGCGCCGAATAGAATGGGTGTAGGACTAAACTGTGAAATGCTTGCTGACGAGCCCTTAAAATTAATAATAATAAAAAAACGAAATACACAAGAATGGAGCTATATACAGGGAGTACCAGTACCAGGTAAATGTGCAGGGTATGAGGTATTTGAGGTAGATATGTACATGAAGGCAGGGAAAAGTGACTAGGCATCAGGAGATAATAATAAGAGTGAAATAAAGAACAGAGCAGCAGCAGCATATGATGTGTGTGTGTGTGTGTGTGTGTATTTAAACACAACTATTTGAATTTCTCTACACTGGCCACCAGTCACTTTTAGAATAGATGTTAACATTTTAGTAATCATGTTTAAGGCTTGGTTTAGCCCCATCCTATATCTCAGATATTTTATCTCCCTATGAGCCAGTACACAGCCTGAGATCCTCTGGCAGGGCACTGTTGACCATTCCAAAGTCTAGGTTGAAAATGAAAGGAGACTGGGCATTGGCATTAGGGCCCCTAGACTTTGCAATTGTCTGCCAGAGGAGATCAGGCTTGTGCCTCTTTTTCAAATCCCTGCTGAAGACACACTTTTATAAAGATGCTTTTCATGTATGATTTCAATTTATGATTTTCAATTTATGTTTTTCATTCTCCTTCCTCCTGTCTTTGTTAGTACTTTTATCTAATTATAATTTTTTATGAGGTGAAGCATTTTGTTACTTGCATTGAAAAGGTATTATTATTATTCCTTGTTTTGATATATCATACTGTACAGGTATTTGCACATGGTGGAAAAAGGGGTGCCCTGGCGTTCCTGTGAGATCATGAACTGTTGGACTGGGGTCGTTAAACTCCCCAGTAACCCTACACAGCTGTCATTTCCTCTTCCCCCTACCCTTTCACAGCTGTGGAGAGATATACAGAGTGGGGGTGAAGGGAAGAAAGAGCAAAAGAAGAGGACAGGAGAGAGAGCTGGGGGGTTGGGGATTTCCATGTTTAGACCTGGCCGGCTCCTCATACATAAACACTGCTGACTGGTCACAGGCAGTCAGAGTCCTACTGTATACAGGCTCTGTATACTCAGTCAGAGTCCTACTGTATACAGGCTCTGTATACTCAGTCATGGAGAGGAATACGTGCTCAGCTCAGACTTCTGTACAGTTGGCTCAACAAACGTAAGTATCATCTGTTCTCACTTTAAGTATGCCAGATCTAGAACAGTACACTGACATGATAATTACTCATTGAAAGGTGCACCTCTCAACCTGTAACCTGGCTGCCCACTAAATTGTCAGTGAGACTCACCTGTTACTCATAGCAAGTCACAAAGTCAATGAGTGGAAGCTTTGTATCTTTTTCATTAAGAAATATTTTTGAGGAACAGGTCTTAACCAGAGGACTTTAACCCTGTGTGTGGTTGTTAGCTAGCCCGGTGCCAGTCTCTTTAGCTAACATTCTACTATTTGACACTCCTTGTCATTGACAAGGAGACCAGCCTTTCTGCCATCTTCAAATATGAACATTCTATCATTACTGAGATTGAGGAGAACAGAGGAGCTGATCCTGATTCGATAACCCTCACAGCTATCCTCCAATCACAACGATTATCCAAATATTATACAACGGGTGGGTCTAATCCTGAATGCTGATTGATTAAAACCGCATTCCAGCCGGTGTCTATTCCACAAGTTACCACCGGCTAAATCTATGACGCTAAAATGCCTATTTACTCTGTTCCATCTGACTGTGCAATCCACTGTCTCATCAGCTATTTATAAACATGATCTCCACTATAAAAATCATCTAGACATTATCTCACATTTCTTTTAGACTAACATTTAGTTTTCAACATATTTGTATAAACTTTGCTGTCTGTCTCTCCAACATTTGCAACATTATTTCAATATTCAAATTCGATCTCCACTTGTGCCATAGTAATGAACGAGTCTGGAATCAAGACAAGACAGACAGGCAGGCAGCATTTCTCAACCAATCAAAATCATGAATCAGCTGGCATCAGTTTTATGGTTATATATACAAAGAAATGTCAATTGAAAAAAGGTCAAATGAAACAAAGTGCAGCAAGTTTGCCGTCTTTCCCGCTTCAGTTTGAAGTGATTGTGTTAGCTGTGTTGTTGGCTAGCTCTTTTGAACAACAGTGTCCTGACGAGTGAGCACATGTTTTATGCCAGGCAAAATCACACCTCATCAACTCATTGTTAGGGATGTATCCAAATAAATGTCTCTAGAAAACAGCTTAAACAAAGCAAATGAAGCTACTTTGCTGTTATTCTGGCTTTTTGACGTGACTGTAAATTAGCCGTAGTTGGCTATCTAGCAATCAAGAGATAAGAACGTTGCCAGCCAGTATGGATATTGAACAGTATGCATATTGAACATTGACTTTTCCTCAAGGCCAGTCTCTATGGCAATGACATAGAGAGGCAGGAAGTGGAATGTTAGCTAAAAAGACTACCCAGACTAGTTGTACCCAGACTAGTTGTTGGCCTCAGTAAATGGAAACCAATTTATAGCTTGACCCTAACCTTTTTTTCCATGGCCAAAGAGGCAGGGGCTCCATGTATAGCTCGCCTGGCACACAATGAGAATGTGTGCATTATTTTAGTGCCTGTGGAGGTGAATGACAGTTTAGAGTTTCACTGGGTCTGTCACAGTGTCAAGGACCTGGGCCAATATCCACGCTCTGAACTGGAGCCACAACATTCTGAGAGACTGTCCTGGAGAGGATATTTGACTATAAATAAATGATTCAGAAAAGGAGCAATAATTGACAGATCTACACAAGACAATATTTATAGTACACTAACCTGATACAGCATATCCTAATGAATTTGACCTTTCCCCCTTTTACGGAGAGTCACAGTGAGGTACATGTAGGCAGTGGTGATTTTAACATGTAAATCTTGGTGGGGCAACAAAAATTATAATACGTGGGATGCTTGCCAGCAAAGCCACTACACAACACAACACTAAACAATACATGAATTGCACTATAACGGTGACAAACGGTGCCCACAAACTGTTAGATCCTACAAAAAGCTGTCCCAACATCTTACCACTGCTACACCTGGCTATCAGCGGAGCCTTGTCTGGCAGTGAAACAGTTAATTCAGCCTCCTTTACTGCCAGGGTGAGGCACATGGGCTACTAACAGCTTACTACACAACATACACTTAGTATTATTTTCTTAGCTACAGTATACATATCTCCCTGGCATATTATGTAATTTTTGCAGCAGCATACAAGACATTTTTGGACTCACCTTGTTGTGCTGTGCTCACTTGAACAGGAAGGTGGCACGGCGGTCCTTCGTGGGCAAATTTTGTCTTCAAAGTCTGGCTTTCTCTGGATTTATGGTGCTTTCAAGACAACTGGGTCGAATCATGATGACATCATTGATCTTTAGGTCGTAACTCTAGAAAGAGGCCCGAGTTCCCGACTTACAATGATGGTTCAAAATGTAAATGCTGAAAATGTATTTCCCAGTCGGAGCTCGTTTTTTCCGTAATTCCCAGTTGTCTTGAACTCACTGAAGTCAAGTTTTCGCAGTTGCGAGTTAACAGTTGTTTTGAGCGCGGCACAAATCATGCTTCATTGACAGAATGGCCAATGTTGAATGTTTATCATTTTAAACATGGCAAATAGACACTTAATCCCAGAGTTGGAACACACAGCCACTGCACTGAATAGCAGGCTAGTGATTTATTTGCTATGCTTGCAGTTAGCCATTGTCACTGATTCCTTCCAAATCACTCATTGTTGAATTTGCGATTTCTACCCTGTTGTGTAACGTTTATGTCCAATGACCGGTGAGCACCGAAACATTTTATCTATAATTTCTCTTCGTTACTTCTCTTCATACGACATGGATTAAAAAGGATTTGCCAGTAGATTGTAAACTTTATTTATTTATTTATTTTGAATTTCTTTGCAAAAAATGTGCCACTCAAAACAGGTGGGGCTCTACCCCATCTGCCCTGAACGACGGGTTGCCACCGCATGTAGTCCATCTGGCTGTGAAAGATGGTTTTGTTCTCTTTTTAACAAAAATATATGACTTATAGAAATAGGACATGTTAATCACAAAACATAGCGTGACTGCAGAAAAGCTGTTGTTAATCTAGGGTGTCGACTGTGCTAACCAGAAGGTTGAGACAAGATGGAAAAATGCTGAATAACAAGAAAACAGGAACTGAGGAATGTGTAGCCACCGACAAACTCAGCTCAAACTTCACAACAAACACTTCCGGATATCTGGATCCTGTGTGCTGTGAGGCTGGGACCAGCCTGGGCACCACCGATAGGCTAGCAAGTTTAAACCACGCTAAGCCTCTACTGTGACAGGCCAACTCTAAAGTTGGAACAACATCTGTCACAGTATAAAAGAAGATGTCTGTACTATTTCAGTCAGTTCTCTGCTTTACCCTGCGTGGTGATACAGTGAACCCGTATATACGAAAATTGCATTTACCATTTATCGCTTATGTTAAATAAAAATACTTAAAGTATATTCGGTGACTCTGAATCACATTTTATCCTGATACCAGATTCGATTGACGCAACCTTTTACACTATAGTGGCATGTCTGTTAAATGTCTGAGACCCATTCTGAGTCCTGTCGGCTGGGTATCCATGTGAACACCAATGGAAGTGTCTAAAAGTAGTCTCACCCTGTCTGCTCCCAGCAACCCGACACTGACTTAGACACAGAGGGGTCACATCTCTGCCCTGTGTGGGATCAGATAGGTTGACAGTGTGTGCACAGTATGTAGACAATATGTGTCTTTGTGTAAGTGTATTAGCATGTGTGTGTTTGTTGCAGCAGTAAACCTGGGACATCCAATGGACTTGATAAGCTGAGTCGTTTGGAACAGCTAGAGCCAGAGGAGTCACTGGACAGAGAGGACCCCCGAGAATACTGCCATGGTCTGATATGGGTCTACTCACTCTGTCTTTCTCCTTACATGTCTTGTTGTACTATTCACTCCCTTCCAGCATACACATAGTCCGTTTCAACTCAGTAAATACAGTAGTGTTGAGTACTGTGTTTACCTTCCGTGGCCTCCAACTGCTTTTAAATGCTAGTAAAACTAAATGCATGCTCTTCAACCGATTGCTTCCCATACCTGCCCGCCCGACTAGCATCACTACTCTGGACAGTTCTGACTTAGAATATGTGGACAACATAAGCATTAAGCAACATTAAGCATCAGCTGTCAGAGCAGCTTTCCGATCACTGTGCCTGTACACAGCCAATCTGTAAATACCACACCCAACTACCTCATCCCCATATTGTTATTTATCCTCTTGCTCTTTTGCACCCCAGTATCTCTACTTGCACGTCATCATCGGCACATCTATCACTCCAGTGTTAATGCTAAATTTGTAATTATTTCGCCTCTATGGCCTTTTTACTGCCTTACCTCCCTATTCTTCTACATTTGCACACACTGTACATCGATTTTTCTATTGTGTTATTGACTGTACGTTTGTTTATGTGTACCTCTGTGTTGTTTTTGTCACACTGCTTTGCTTTATCTTGGCCAGGTCGCAGTTGTAAATGAGAACTTGTTCTCAACTGGCCTACCTGGTTAAGTAAAGGTTAAATAAAATAAAACAAACAAAAAGTTGTAGTAATAACTATTTGCTATCATCCTGTATGTTTCAATAGGGGGGTACCACCCTGTTCACATTGGAGACACCTTCAACAGGAGATACCAGGTTCTGTCTAAGTTGGGCTGGGGATACTTCTCCACTGTATGGCTCTGCTTGGACCTCAGGTTCATTCACTATGTTGCTGTGTGGGGATTTACTCAAATATCTTCTTCTTGTCATATAGGAAAAGCTCCAGTGTGATTAAAATAGTCTCTGTATGTGCAGGTTGGGCAGGCGAGTGGCCGTGAAGGTTTTGAAGAGTGGAGAAGGATTCACACAGGCTGGGCAAGACGAATTGACTCTGCTACGCTGTGTGAGTCTCCCCTCTTGTCTCTCTTCTTTGTATTTATCTTTCTCTGCTTCCTCTATCACTTTCTCATCGTCACCCCTAACTCTTCTCTAAGGGCAATAGGGCATACATGAATAACACTTTTTGCTCTTAGTCCACATGTTATTTATCTGTCACTACCACTTATTCACATCCACCCATGCTTTCATGGTCCATTATTCTTCTCCCTTGTCTCATACAGACCCATCTCTCTCTATTTAAACAAGTACTCGACCAGTATAGTCCAGACCCTGACTCTGACCTCTCTCACCGCCTCCTCTCCCCCTCAGGCCAGTGGTCCCACTGCTCGTCACCTCCAAAGCCGGAGGATAGTCCAACTACTGGATGAGTTTAAGATAGCTGGGGTCAACGGGGTTCGTATCCTTTCTCAGACTGCATAGTCATGACACACACACACACGCACACAAACCTGCAGCAAAATTTGACGCCGTAGGGAGCGTGTTTGGTTCCTTGACCTCCTGTGTGTAGATGTATGCCTAGTGCTGGAGCTGCTGGGACCAGACCTCCGCTGTTGGCAAGTCTGTTTTGGAAACCCAGGGCTATCGCTGTCTTGGGTCAAACAGGTCATTGCTCAGGTAAAAGAGTGACAGAGTTCATAGTATGAGATGAGTAGAAACAGCTGGGGTGTCATTATCGAATCACTACACTAATAAATGCATCTTTAGTTTGATGCAGGAGTTGTTTGGAGTTCACAGTGCCATCACTCTTTCCCTGTAGGTTCTTCAGGCATTGGACTACCTGCACACTCAATGTAAAATCATCCACACAGACATCAAGCCTGAGAATATACTGTTATGTTTGGAGGAGCAGAACCCAAAACAGACAGCAGGGGGCAGTGCCTGTCCATACCCTGGGAAAGATGCCAAGTCAAGGAGCACAGCAGGTAGTGTTCACTGTCCAGCTACAGATGTTATAGAACTCTGTAAGGTCATATGACTGAGTGGACCAGAAAATTAATCTGTTTACTGTACATCAAGGCTAGTATTCTGTTTCTATGTCACTTCAGATTATCTGTGTCCAGTATGCTGTTGAAGTGTTTAAAACTTCTTATGGCTGCAATCCCGTTAACGGGATCGATATGACAACAGCCGGTGAAAGTGCAGGGCGCCAAATTCAAACAAACAACAGAAATCTCAAAATTAAAATTCCTCAAACATACATGTATCCTATACCATTTTAAAGGTAATCTTGTTGTTAATCCCACCAAAGTGTCCGATTTCAAATAGGCTTTACAGTGAAAGCACCACAAACGATTATGTTAGGTCACCGCAAAATCACAGAAAAACGCAGCCATTTTTCCAGCCAAAGACAGGAGTCACAAAAAGCAGAAATAGAGATAAAATGCCTTTGATGATCTTCATCAGATGACACTCATAGGACTTCATGTTACACAATACATATATGTTTTGCTCGATAAAGTTCATATTGATATCCAAAAACCTCAGTTTACATTGGCACCATGTTCAGAAATGCCTCCAAAATATCCGGAGAAATTGCAGAGAGCCACGTCAAATAACTTAAATACTCATCATACACTTTGATGGAAGATACATGTTTTACATAGAATTAAAGATACACTTGTTTTTAATGCAACTGCTGTGTCAGATTTCAAAAACTTTATGGCAAAAGCACAATATTCAATAATCTGAGAACAGCGTTCAGCCACAAAAGGAGGCCATACAGTTACCCGCCAAATTGTGCAGTCAACAAAACTCATAAATAGTATTATAAATCTTCCCTTACCTTTGCTGATCTTCGTCAGAATGCACTCCCAGGACTCCCACTTCCACAAGAAATGTTCGTTTTGTTCGGTAATGTCTATCATTTATGTCCAAATAGCTATTTTTGTTAGCGTGTTTGGTAAACAAATACAAAGTCAGGAAGCGCGTTCACTAAAAGCAGACGAAATGTCAAAAAGTTCCGTAACAGTCATTAGAAACATGTCAAACGATGTATTGAATCAATCTTTAGAATGTTTTTAACATAAATCTTCAATAACGTTCCAACCGGAGAATTCCATTGACTTCAGATGTGCGATGGAACAGAGCTCCCTCTCATGTGAACGCGCATGGTCAGCGCATGTTCAGCTCATGGTAGACCTTACTCAATCCCCTCTCATTCGGCCCCACTTCACAGTAGAAGCATCAGACAAGGCTCTAAAGACTGTTGACATCTAATGGAAGCCGTAGGAATTGCAAACTGATCCATATCCCACTGTGTATTCAATAGGGCTGGGTTGAACATCGACCAACCTCAGATTTCCCACTTCCTGTTTGGATTTCTTCTCAGGTTTTTGCCTGCCATATGAGTTCTGTTATACTCACAGACATCATTCAAACAGTTTTAGAAATTTCAGAGTGTTTTCTATCCAATACTAATAATAATATGCATATATTAGCAACTGGGACTGAGGAGCAGGCAGTTTACTATGGGCACCTCTGGGCACCTTTCATCCAAGCTACTCAATACTGCCCCTGCAGCCATAAGAAGTTGAATCAGATCATAACCCTGTACTGTATGTTGTTTATCTCTTACTGTCTATTCAGAGAAGGACCTGGTCACTCCCATCAGTCTGAAGGAAATCACAGTAAAGATTGCTGACCTGGGAAGCTCCTGTTGGGTGGTGGGTATGATCAGTCAGTCAGCGATTGTGAAATAGCGTCCCCCATGCAATTACTACAAATGCCTCATTTACTAATTTCATGTTGTACATTTCTCTCTGTTACTCTTTTTTTTTGTATAGTCATTAGCACAGTAAACATGACTCAATTTTAGCTCCAAGAAGCAGCCAATTTCAAGAACCGCAAAAGTAGATTGTGCTGATTTAACCATGTCGCACGCCGTAGTTTAAAAACTCAGTGGATAGCGCCAAAACATTGATGTCATATCTGAATTCCGACATCTTTATGAACCGTTGCCATTCGTATTCAGTAGTTGGTTACAAAATAAGAGTAACTAATGTGGGATACTGCCCTGGGGTCAGGACTGTATTTCACATGCTGCCTTTGCTCTGTGTGACATTCCAGTACAAACATTTCTGTGAGGAGATTCAGACCCGTCAGTACCGCTCACTAGAGGTTCTATTGGGCTCTGACTACGGCCCACCAGCAGACATCTGGAGTGTAGCCTGCATGGTAAGAGAGACAACCACCATACAACCAACACATCAGCAACAACACTTATAGTCTGCATCTGTTTACAGCTTCACTAAAGTAAAACCATGTTATCTCCTGTCTCCTCTGATTCACTTGCATCACTTAACTCTTGTACCATTCAGTTACCCTTCCAGTCTACCAGCACTCTTTACATCAAGACAAATTCACCCACTCCTTTAGCACTAAGCTTAATAGATAGATGCCACTACAGAATAGTTCCAGGCAATTAAATTCTTCTTCTTTTTATTCTAGGCTTTTGAGTTGGTCACTGGGGATTCATTATTTGAGCCCAAAGCTGGGAAGACCTTTTCTTTAGAGGAAGGTATGTCGATATTAGGCGTGACAAATATTGACATAGGATTCAATGGAGATAACATTGTGTCCACTTTGTGACTTTTGCATAATTGTTTATCCAGTGGGGTTTTGGTTCTGTTACCTCCAGATCACATCGCTCACATAATAGAGCTCCTTGGCAAAGTCCCAGCAGCAGTAGCCTTGTCTGGCAAGTATTCCATGGAGTACTTCAATCGCAAAGGTGAGTGTGTTTGGGTCAAGGAAAACCTGGCTGAACCAAACCCTCCCCTAACCCGGACGACGCTGGGCCAATTGTGCGCCGCCTCATGGGTCTCCTGGTCATGGCCGGCTGTGACACAGCCTGGGATCGAACCAGGATCTGTAGTGACGCCTCAAGCACTGCGAAGCAGTGCCTTAGACCGCTGCACCACTCGGGAGGCCGCCTTGCAGATGCTCATTTTGACAAATCACAGTGTACTTTTTTTGTGAAGTCAAACCTACAAAGAATACATTTTCTTTCCAAGTCACAAAGCTCTCTTGTACTTACCTCCACTGTCTTTCCTCCTCTCTATCATGTGTTCTCCCAGGTGACATGCGTCATATCGGAGTGCTGCGGCCCTGGGGTCTATATGAGGTGTTGGTGGAGAAGTACCACTTCATGCTGAAGGAGGCCTCTCTGTTCTCTGACTTCCTGTTGCATATGTTGGACTTCCAGCCGGAGAGGAGGGCCAGTGCTGCCCAGTGTCTCCTGCACCCATGGCTTAGCTCCTGAACCCTGGCCCTGGAGCCAACTTGATACCAAGCTAGTAGATAAATGTGTCATATAAAAGTGTTATGCAGAGTGTTATGCAGAGACAAACACAGTGGTGCTGAGTCACTAAGACTACGGGAAAGATATACAGTATACATTTTGCCAACTGGCAATTGCCAATGTTCCGGGTGAAATGTACTATTTTATATTCATTCATTAAGTAAGACTAGATTTGTCTCTTCTGATAAACGAATGTGGCATTTGATTATCTGTAGTGTAATGAATGTATGAAGTACAAACTTATATAAGTGTTGTATGATTTACTGAAATGTAGTACTTGTGCTCAAGACTTTCCACAGCTGTGCTGCACAGTGCACTGCGCCAATTGTACTACTGTATATTTGTAGTTCTTTTTTACAGCATACAATAAATCATGTTTTGCTAGAAATGTATTGTTTCCATTGTCTCTTTTGGGCTTACATCTGCATGCCTTCTCTTTTTCATCTACTTGTAGTTTCCCCAAGATGGTGGTAGGTACTTAGTGCAAGATGGCGTCGACAAAGATGGTCGCCTCGCTTCGAGTCCTTAGGAAACTATGCAGTATTTAGTTTTTTTATGTATTATTTCTTACATTGTTACCACAGGAAATCTTAAGTCTTATTACATATAGCCGGGAAGAACTATTGGATATAATAGCGACGTCAATTTACCAACATTACGATCCCGAAGCGGATCCTCTGTTTGGACCACCACGAGGACAATGGACCTAATCCCAGAAGCCGACCCAAAACAACGGCGCTGCAGAAGGTGCAGACGGAGCGGCCTCCTGGTCAGGCTCCGTAGACGTGCACATCGCCCACCGCTCCCGAGTATACTACTCGCCAATATCCAGTCTCTCGACAACAAGGTAGATGAAATTCGGGGCAAGGGTTGCCTTCCAGAGAGACATCAGAGATTGTAACATTCTCTGTTTCACGGAAACATGGCTCTCTCGGGATATGTTGTCAGAATCTGTTCCGCCACCGGGCTTCTCCATGCATCGCGCTGACAGAGATAAACTCTGGGGGTGTATGCTTCATGATTAACGACTCATGGTGTAAGCATAACAACATACAGGAACTCAAATCCTTCTGCTCACTCGACCTAGAATTCCTTACAATCAAATGCCGGCCATATTATCTCCCAAGAGATTGATAACAACATCGATTTATACACTGACTCGGTGAGTAAGTTTATAAAGAAGTGCATCGGAAATGTTGTACCCACTGTGACTATTAAAGCCTACCCTAACCAGAAACCGTGGATGGATGGCGGCATTCACGCAAAACTGAAAGCGTAACCCACTGCATTTAACCATGGAAAGAGGTCTGGGAATATGGCTGAATATAAACAGTGTAGTTATTCCCTCCAAAGGCAATCAAACAAGCAAAATGCCAGTACAGGGATAAAGTGAAGTCACAATTCAACGGCTCAGACACGAGATGTATGTGGCAGGGTCTACAGGAAATCACGGACTACAAAAAGAAAACCAGCCACAGACACAGACGTCACGCTTCCAAACAAACTAAACATATTCTTTGCCCGCTTTGAGGATAATACAGCGCCACAGTCGCGGCCCGCTAACAAGGACTGCACCCCCCGCCCCTCCTTCTCCGTGGCCAACGTGAGTAAAACATTTAAACGTGTTAACCCTCGCAAGGCTGCTGGCCCAGACGACATCCCTAGCCGCATCCTCAGAGCATGCGCAGACCTGCTGGCTGGTGTGTTTACGGGCATATTCAATCGCTCCCTATCCCAGTCTGCTGTCCCCACATGCTTCAAGATGGCCACCATTGTTCCTGTACCCAAGAAGGCAAAGATAACTGAACTAAATGACTACCGCCCCATAGTACTCACTTCTGTCATCATGAAGTGCTTTGAGAGACTAGTCAAGAATCATATCACCTCCACCTTACCGGCAACCCTATACCCACTTCAGTTTGCATTCCACCCCAACAGGTCTACAGATGATGCAATCGCCATCACACTGCACACTGCCCTATCCCATCTGGACAAGAGGAATACCTATGTAAGAATGCTGTTCATTGACTACAGCTCAGCATTCAACACCATAGTACCCTCCTAGCTCATCATCAAGCTGGAGGCCCTGGGCAATTGGTTCCTGGACTTTCTGACGGGCTGCCCCCAGATGGTGAAGGTAGGAAACAACATCTCAACTTTGCTGACCCTCAACACTTGGGCCCCACAAGGGTGCATGCTCAGCCCCCTTCCTGTTCACTCACGACTGCATGGCCATGCACGCCTCCAACTCAGTCATCAAGTTTGCAGACGACCCAACAGTAGTGCGCTTGATTACCAACAACGACAAGACATCCTACAGGGGGAGTGTGGTGTCAGGAAAACAACCTATCACTCAACATCAACAAAACAAAGGAGATGATCGTGTACTTCAGGAAATCTTTGTACGTGCATTTACCTGTTGACATGAAATGGAGACAAAAAGCAGGTTGGCATTTATTGTCATGAATCTTGTTCTGGAGGCAGCTCCGCAGAGTGGTCCCTAACTAGCACAGCCACAAAGACATAAAATCCCATTTTAAACGTAACCCTAACCTTAACCCTTACCTTAACCACAGTGCTAACCCTAATTCCTAACCTGAACCTTAAATGAAGACCAAAAACCTAATTTTTGTTTTCATTTTTACGATATAGACCATGTTGACTTTGCAGCTGGCCCTGTAAGCTCAGTTCTGCCTCCAGGTAAAGATTCATGACAATACATGTCAACCTGCAGATAAAAAGGGTAAGTGACTGTTCTCATATGTCAGACAGGACAGATGTGTTTAAAACATTTAGGCTTGATCCTGTATTTGCCCTCCAATGTTGAGATCACACTTACTTCATGGCTGAGTTCCTCTTGTCCCTACAGAGTATAGGCTGGGACCAAAAAGCCTCATGGAACACATTTTTCACCTTGAGAGAAGCAGATCTAGCATGAGGAGCCCTTTAGGCCAGATAAAGGTCAGATAAACACAAACAGAAGTAGAGAAGAGGGGCAAGTCGTCCCATCAATGCCTGCAGCTGTGTTACCTTTTTTTCGAGTCTGATTCCATGATTTTGCAAACTTACGGGTGCCAGTGGGACACAGTAAGCAGAACAGCACTAAGCTACAAAAGAAAAGAAAAAAAGAAAGAAATATCCACTTTCAAAATACCATGTTTTTATCAGATCCCATTCCATTAAACATTCGGTATCACGGTATCACTGGGACAGACCACAGCTCCATAGGAGGATGAGAGACAGGCACGCAGTCCACAGCAATGAGCATGACCATGATGGGGTGACCACACTCCCCAGACGCAACATAAACATCCACTGATTAAAACTGGATTTTCAATTATTAAAATGTTTTGCTTGGAAAAGTCTTCAACTAACTCTTCACACCAAGACAGATGGGATGGTGCCTATGAAGAGAACTTGGGAGCACATCCACCTGCAGCTACTGTAATACCTTAGTGACAACCCAACATCTCTACAGTCTGTATTTATAGACTACTTCCCACCTGTGAACTCTACAAAAAAATGGGTTGAGGCATTCTGACAATTAGTTTTTTCTCTTTTCATTACAGCCGCTGATCTGCTTTTCCTTCTTCCACTCTCCCTCCATCTTCCGTTTCAGGGTATTTGGGTTGGGCTAGCTAACAAAGCATCCCTGTAAATATTAATATTGGCCTATGTGGTGTCTACAAGTCCCCTCTGCTCTGCTCTGTGTGGGTGAAGGGAACGGGAAAGGGGGATACCTAGTCAGCATACAACTGAATTCCTTTAACTGAAATGTGTCTTCCGCATTTAACCCAACCCCTCTGAATCGGAGAGGTGCGGGGGGCTGCCTTAATCCACATCCACGACAGGAGCACATACAGTGGGGAGAACAAGTATTTGATACACTGACGATTTTGCAGGTTTTCCTACTTACAAAGCATGTAGAGGTCTGTAATTTTTATCATAGGTACACTTCAACTGTGAGAGAAGGAATCTAAAACAAAAATCCAGAAAATCACATTGTATGATTTTTAAGTAATTAATTTGCATTTTATTGCATGACATAAGTATTTGATACATCAGAAAAGCAGAACTTAATATTTGGTACAGAAACCTTAGTTTGCAATTACAGAGATCATACGTTTCCTGTAGTTCTTGACCAGGTTTGCACACACTGCAGCAGGGATTTTGGCCCACTCCTCCATACAGACCTTCTCCAGATCCTTCAGGTTTCGGGGCTGTCGCTGGGCAATACGGACTTTCGGCTCCCTCCAAAGATTTTCTATTGGGTTCAGGTCTGGAGACTGGCTAGGCCACTCCAGGACCTTGAGATGCTTCTTACGGAGCCACTCCTTAGTTGCCCTGGCTGTGTGTTTCGGGTCGTTGTCATGCTGGAAGACCCAGCCACGACCCATCTTCAATGCTCTTACTGAGGGAAGGAGGTTGTTGGTCAAGATCTCGCGATACATGGCCCCATCCATCCTCCCCTCAATACGGTGCAGTCGTCCTGTCCACTTTGCAGAAAAGCATCCCCAAAGAATGATGTTTCCACCTCCATGCTTCACGGTTGGGATGGTGTTCTTGGGGTTGTACTCATCCTTCTTCTTCCTCCAAACACGGCGAGTGGAGTTTAGACCAAAAAGCTCTATTTTTGTCTCATCAGACCACATGACCTTCTCCCATTCCTCCTCTGGATCATCCAGATGGTCATTGGCAAACTTCAGACGGGCCTGGACATGCGCTGGCTTGAGCAGGGGGACCTTGCGTGCGCTGCAGGATTTTAATCCATGACGGCGTAGTGTGTTACTAATGGTTTTCTTTGAGACTGTGGTCCCAGCTCTCTTCAGGTCATTGACCAGGTCCTGCCGTGTAGTTCTGGGCTGATCCCTCACATTCCTCATGATCATTGATGCCCCACGAGGTGAGATCTTGCATGGAGCCCCAGACCGAGGGTGATTGACCGTCATCTTGAACTTCTTCCATTTTCTAATAATTGTGCCAACAGTTGTTGCCTTCTCACCAAGCTGCTTGCCTATTGTCCTGTAGCCCATCCCAGCCTTGTACAGGTCTACAATTTATCCCTGATGTCCTTACACAGCTCTCTGGTCTTGGCCATTGTGGAGAGGTTGGAGTCTGTTTGATTGAGTGTGTGGACAGGTGTCTTTTATACAGGTAACGAGTTCAAACAGGTGCAGTTAATACAGGTAATGAGTGGAGAACAGGAGGGCTTCTTAAAGAAAAACTAACAGGTCTGTGAGAGCCGGAATTCTTACTGGTTGGTAGGTGATCAAATACTTATGTCATGCAATAAAATGCAAATTAATTACTTAAAAATCATACAATGTGATTTTCTGGATTTTTGTTTTAGATTCCGTCTCTCACAGTTGAAGTGTACCTATGATAAAAATGACAGACCTCTACATGCTTTGTAAGTAGGAAAACCTGCAAAATCGGCAGTGTATCAAATACTTGTTCTCCCCACTGTATATAACTGAAATGTCGGTCATTACATTTTACATTTACATTTTATTAATTTAGCAGACGCTCTTATCCAGAGCGAGTGCATACATTTTCATACTTTTTTCATACTGGCCATCCTACCTGACCATCTGGGTTTCCTGTGGCTATGCTTCCTGCTGTCATGGCTGTGGTTCATCACAGAGTCTTTCTAGGATGGAGATTGTTTCTTTCTCTCTGTCTTTTGCTCTCTCTTTCCCACTTTCTTGCATGCACATGCACATGCACATGCACATGCACACCCGCACGCAACACACACATGCACGTACGCATGTGCAGACAAACACACACACACACAGCACATTACACCCACACAAGAAGCAATGTCTACTATACGACTGTAGGTGCGTCATTATGACTTGGTGACAGAGGCAACCTGCGTAGGTCTTTCTGGATGAGAACGCCTCGAGTCGACGCATTTAATTACACGGAGAAGCTATCTGGGAGTGAAGTCATGACTGGGTTATATTGTTGAGGAAAACTAAACTTCCATAACATTTTAATGGTCATGGATACTGAGGGTGTTCAGAGACATTTAAGAAATGGGAGAGTGGCTTTGAATGGAGTGAGAACTACATTAGTTACCTCACCTGTCTGAAACAGTTTAACTGTCAGGAAGGAGTTAATAGAGCTGTGTTGCATTTACTGCACTTATTACAGTAATTGTAAGGGCATGCATAAATTAGTGGATCAACACTATGTAGGCTACTGTAAGCATAGTATGATTTCTAAGGGAAAATGTTGTACTTGTCTGTGCATATTTGCTACAGTAGATATGGCTTGCGACTGCAATAAAAACATAAGGCAGTGTGGTAGATCATTCATTGTCATAGGCTTCAACATTTATGCCAGGCGAGAAACCAATTCAGGAAATAATGAAACAATACAATTCATGTACTGTATATGTTTTTGAGGTCATTTCCAGAAAAAAACATGTCAGCATGTAGGCCTACTAAATAATGTCTAATTTTTTCCACTCATGTACAATGAACTGTATTGTTGTAAAGCCTTTAGCCACATTATTACGCATATACAATTATGTGCACCCACATTCACAGACACAAGCGGGAGGGTTTAACCGTCCCTTTTTCAGGACCCTGTTTTTCAAAGATAATTTGTAAAAATCCAAATAACTTAATTGTAAAGGGTTTAAACACCGTTTCCCATGCTTGTTCAATGAACCATAAACAATTAATGAACATGCACCTGTGGAACGTTCGTTAAGCTTACAGACGGTAGGCAATTAAGACGGTAGGCAATTAAGGTCACAGTTATGAAAACTTAGGACACTAAAGAGGCCTTTCTACTGACTCTGCAAAGCACCAAAAGAAAGATGCCCAGGGTCCCTGCTCATCTGCGTGAACGTGCCTTAGGCATGCTGCAAGGAGGCATGAGGACTGCAGATGTGGCCAGGGCAATAAATTGCAATGTCCGTACTGTGAGACTCCTAAGACCGCGCTACAGGGAGACAGGACGGACAGCTGATCGTCCTCACAGTGGCAGACCACATGTAACAACACCTGCACAGGATCGGTACATCCGAACATCACACCTGCGGGACAGGTATAGGATGGCAACAACAACTGCCCGAGTTATACCAGGAACGCACAATCCCTCCATCAGTGCTCAGACTGTCCGCAATAGGCTGAGAAAGGCCGGACTGAGGGCTTGTAGGTTCTCACCAGACATCACAGGCAACAACGTCGCCTATGGGCACAAACCCACCGTCGCTGGACCAAACAGGACTGACAAAAAGTGCTCTTCACTGATGAGTCGCGGTTTTGTCTCACCAGGGGTGATGGTCGGATTCGCGTTTATCGTCGAAGGAATGAGCGTTACGCCGAGGCCTGTACTCTGGAGCGGGATCGATTTGGAGGTGGAGGGTCCGTCATGGTCTGGGGCGGTGTGTCACAGCATCATCGGACTGAGCTTGTTGTCATTGCAGGCAGTCTCAACGCTGTGCGTTACAGGGAAGACATCCTCCGCCCTCATGTGGTACCCTTCCTGCAGGCTCATCCTGACATGACCCTCCAGCATGACAATGCCACCAGCCATACTGCTCATTCTGTGCGGGATTTCCAGCAAGACAGGAATGTCAGTGTCCTGCCATTGCCAGCGAAGAGCCCGGATATCAATCCCATTGAGCTTGTCTGGGACCTGTTGGATCGGAGGGTGAGGGTTAGGGCCATTCCCCCCAGAAATGACTTGCAGGTGCTTTGGTGGAAGAGTGGGGTAACATCTCACAGCAAGAACTGGCAAATCTGGTGCAGTCCATGAGGAGGAGATGCACTGCAGTACTTAATGCAGCTGGTGGCCACACCAGATTCTGACTGTTACTTTTGATTTTGACCCCTCCTTTGTTCAGGGACACATTATTCCATTTCTGTTAGTCACATGTCTGTGGAACTTGTTCAGTTTATGTCTCAGTTGTTGAATCTTGTTATGTTCATACAAATATTTACACATGTTAAGTTTGCTGAAAATAAACGCAGTTGACAGTGAGAGGACGTTTCTTTCTTTTTTTGTTGCTGTGTTTATGTCTGTCTTCCACCAGGCTACCTAGCCAGTAAGCAAAGCTTGCTTTGAGAGAAAGGAAAACAAATGGTCCCAGAGTCTAAGTGACTGGATCGTGTGGTGGCCCTCTGACAGGCCAACTGGAAACAGATGAAGTCTGTATTCCCGCTTACCACCAGTCACCCCTCAACCCAGACCAACCGAACATCACAACCGCTAAGACAACTGCTGCGGTCACATCAACGTCAGGCTGGTGTCTTTTGTCGTCAGTCATGCTGGAATGTGAGGCAAACATCGTCTTGTTTTGCCTATTGTAAATGGGACTATGATTGCTCTGCTTCCATCTATTGTGTAATTGCCAATATTGATGTGGCAGGGCTGTGTTGACTTTTTGATTTTTCTCTGATAGTAGGCCAACTGTGGTAGGTAGGTCAGAGGACCACACAGTGAAGACCAGACTGATGATGGACTGTTATGACAGACTGAGAATTTGAGAGGCTCTCTTCTCAATGCCATCCTATGGCCTTGAATTCCTCCTTGGTGACTCACTTTCTGTTAGAGGGGCACATGATGCTCTATACACTGCCCCTGTCCAACACGTGTTATCAGGATAAGGATCAGCAGCTCCTGGACAAATAACGACTAGCCTCCTCTGTAAGTAAAGCATATTTATTTGACCTTCTCCAAATACTTTCTAACAGTAATGTCAGATGGCGAATTTGAACTTTATTCACACATTTGACTTGAACATTTCAGATACAGTGCCTTCCGTAATTATTGGGACAATTAATTTTGTTATTTTGGCTCTGCACTCCAGCACTTTGGATTTGAATTATACAATGCCTCTGAGGTTACATTGCCGACTGTCAGATTTGACATGAGGGTGTTTTCATCCATTTCGAGTGAACCGTTTAGAAATTACAGCACATTTTAGGGGACCAAAAGTATTGGGACAAATTAAATTATGTGTATTCAAGTGGTCAAAAGTTTAGTATTTGGTCCCAAATTCCTAGCACGCAATGATCACACCAAGCTTGTGATTCTACAAACTTGTTGGATGCATTTGCTGTTTGTTTTAGTTGGGTTTCAGATTATTTTGTGCCCAATAGAAGTGAATGGTAAATAATGTATTGTGTCATTTTGGAGTACTTTTTATTGTAAATAAGAATATAATATGTTCTTCACACTTCTACATTAATGTGGATGCTACCATGATTACGGATAGTCCTGAATGGTGAATAATGATGAGTCAGAAAGTTACAGATGCAAAAATATCATACCCCCAAGACATGCTAACCTCTCACCATTACAATAACATGGGAGGTTAGCATTTTTTGGGGGGGTTATGATATTTGTGCGTATGTAACGTTCTCACTCATCCTTATTCAGTATTCAAATACTGACATTTTCAAATATTCACATTTTAAATACCCTCAAATTAAAGTAGACAGTCTGCACTTTAACATGTATCATTAACTGTATCATTTCCAATCCAAAGTACTCGAGTAAAGAGCCAAAAGAAGAAAACAATGTTTCACTGTCCCAACAATTACAGAGGGCGCTGTACAGTGCATTCAGAAACTATTCAGATCCCTTACCTTTTTTCACATTTTGTTACGTTAGAGCCTTATTCTAAAATGGATGAAATAAAAAATATATAATTTATTTAGGACATTTTTGCAAATATATTCAAAATATAAAACAGAAATACCTTATTTACATAAGTATTCAGACCCTTTTCTATGAGAATCAAAATGTGAGCTTAGGTGCATCTTGTTTCCTTTGATCATCCTTGAGATGTTTCTACAACTTGATTGGAGTCCACCTGTGGTAAATTTAATTGATTGGACATGATTTCGAAAGGCACACACCTGTTTATATAAGGTCCCACAGTTGACAGTGCATGTCAGAGCCAAAACCAAGCCATGAGGTTAAAGGAATTGTCTGTAGAGCTCCGAGACACGATTGGGTCGAGGCACAGATCTGGGGAAGGGTGCTTGGTCTGGGAGGCGACCAAGAACCCGATGGTCACTCTCACTCTGACAGAGCACCAGAGTTCCTCTGTGGAGGTAGGATAACCTTCTAGAAGTACAACCATCTCTGCAGCACTCCACCAATCAGACCTTTATGGTAGAGTGGCCAGGTGGAAGCCACTCCTCAGTAAAAGGCACATGACAGCCCGCTTGAAGTTTTCCCAAAGGCATCTAAAGGACTTTCAGACCATGAGAAACAACATTCTCTGGTCTGATGAAACCAAGATTGAACTCTTTGGCCTGAATGTGAAGCGTCACGTCTGGAGGAAACCTGGCACCATCCCTACGGTGAAGCATGGTAGTGGCAGCATCAGTGGCAGGGACTGGGAGACTAGTCAAGATCAAGGGAAAGATGAACGGAGCAAAGTATAGAGAGATCCTTGATGAAAACCTGCTCCAGAGCGCTCCAGACTTCAGACTGGGGCGAAGGTTCACCTTCCAACAGGACAACAACCCTAAGCACACAGCCAAGACAACACAGGAGTGGCTTCGGGACAAGTCTCTGAATGTCCTTGAGTGGCCCAGCCACTCAAGGGCAACCCGATCGAACATCTCTGGAGAGACCTGAAAAAAGCTGTGCAGTGACGCTCCCCTTCCAACCTGCAGAGAAGAATGGGAGAAACTCCTCAAATACAGTTGTGCCAAGCTTGGGGGCATCATACCCAAGAAGACTTGAGGCTGTAATCGCTGCTTAAGGTGCTTCAACAAAGTGATGAGTAAAGGGTCTTAATACTTACAGTTGAAGTCAGAAGTTAACATACACTTAGGTTGGAGTCATTAAAACAAGTTTTTCAACCACTCCACAAATTTCTTGTTAATAAACTATAGTTTTGGCAGCGTAGCCTAGTGGTTAGAGCGTTGGACTAGTAACCGAAAGGTTGCAAAATCAAATCCCCGAGCTGACAAGGTACAAATCTGTCGTTCTGCCCCTGAACAAGGCAGTTAACCCACTGTTCCTAGACTATCATTGAAAATAAGAACTTGTTCTTAACTGACTTGCCTAGTTAAATAAAGGTAAAATAGAAATAAAAAATAAAAATATAGTTTTGGCATCTACTTTGTGCATGACAAAAGTAATTTTTCCAACAATTGTTTACAGACAGATTATTTAACTTATAATTCACTGTATCACAATTCCAGTAGGTCAGAAGTTTACATACACGAAAATTCCAGAAATGATGTCATGGCTTTAGAAGCTTTTGATAGGCTAATTGACATAATTTGAGTTAATTGGAGGTGTACCTGTGGATGTATTTCAAGGCTTACCTTCAAACTTTACTTGATATCATGGGAAAATCAAAGGAAATCAGCCAAGACCTCAGAAAAAAATGTGTAGAGCTCCACAAGTCTGGTTCATCCTTGGGAGCAATTTCCAAATGCCTGAAGGTACCACGTTCATCTGTACAAACAATAGTACGCAAGTATAAACACCATGGGACCACACAGCCATCATACCGCTCAGGAAGGAGACGCGTTCTGTCTCCTAGAGATGAACGTACTTTGGTGCGAAAAGTGCAAATCAATCCCAGAACAACAGCAAAGGACCTTGTCAAGATGCTGGAGGAAACAGGCACAAAAGTATCTATATCCACAGTAAAACCAGTCCTATATCGACATAACCAGAAAGGCCGCTAAGCAAGGAAGAAGCCACTGCTCCAAAACCAACATAAAAAGCCAGACTACGGTTTGCAACTGCACATGGGGAGAAAGATCCTACTTTTTTTTAAAAAATAGAACTGTTTGGCCATAATGACCATCGTTATGTTTGGAGGAAAAAGGGGGAAGCTTGCAAGTCGAAGAACACCATCCCAACCGTGAAGCACGGGGGTGCCAGCATCATGTTGTGGGGGTGCTTTGCTGCAGGAGGGACTGCTGCACTTCACAAAATAGATGGCATCATGAGGCAGGAAAATTATGTGGATATATTGAAGCAACATCTCAAGACATCAGTCAGGAACTTAAAGCTTGGTCGTAAATGGGTCTTCCAAATGGACAATGACGACAAGCATACTTCCAAAGTTGTGGCAAAATAGCTTAAGGACAACAAAGTCAAGGTATTGGAGTGGCATCACAATGCCCTGACCTCAATCCCATAGAACATTTGTGGGCAGAACTGAAAAAGCGTGTGCGAGCTAGGAGGCCTACAAACCTGACTCAGTTACACCAGCTCTGTCAGGAGGAATGGGCCAAAATGCACCCAACTTATTGTGGGAAGCTTGTGGAAGGCTACCCGAAACGTTTTACCCAAGTTAAACAATTTCAAGGCAATACTACCAAATGTAGTATTCTGACATTTCACATTCTTAAAATGAAGTGGTGATCCTAACTGACCTAAAACAGGGAATTTTTTACTAGGATTAAATGTCAGGAATTGTGAAAAACTGAGTTTAAATGTATTTGGCTAAGGTGTATGTAGACTTCCGACTTCAACTGTATGTAAATGTCATATTTCAGCGTTAAATTCTTTATACATTTGCAAAAATGTATACAATCATGTTTTTGCTTTGTCATTATAGGGTGTGTAGATTGAGGGAAAAAACATTTAAATCAATTTTGGAATAAGGCTGTAACGTAACAAAACGTGGAAAAAGTCAAGGGGTCTGAATACTTTCCGAATGCAGGCTACAGGATTTTGACACATTTATATAATTGGACAGTCATTAGACAATGAGAAACTCTTATTTGATGCTGTTGTAGTTGTTTTTGTTGTTGGACCATCACTCTATCAATAAGTGTCGCCTTACAAAGTGAGTGACTGAATGATCATCATCACATTTTCTGTGAAAAACTCACAATACATTACTGCTTCATTCAATAGCACATACAACTAAAATGTGAGCAGAAATACTCAACAATCACATGTACAGTATTATACTTCAATATACAAAAACAATCCTCCAGTTATCATTGATATATTTTTCAAATGATGGCAACATTTTGGCAACATTTTTGTGGGTAAGATATTTTAAAAAGTAGGAACTGATTGAGACTAATATCTAAAATCTTTTAGATTATGTATATCTGTATTACTGTATCTATCCCCAGTGTCTCTTTTTGTGAGTGTCTATAGAAGCCTACTCTTCTCCTTGACTCTGTTAGTTGCCTGTTATTTAAAGAGGCCTCCCACTGAGTTAAGTGATGGGACAAAGACAGGACAGAGCTACTTTGAAGCCAGAATAAAACATTTGAGTCACTGGTTATGTATCCCATCTGTATTATAGAGTTCCATATGCACCTAAAGGTACAGTAGTTTGCTCATTGGGTTAAGGTTTGTGTGCTCATTGGGTCACAAAAGCTATGCTTGAAATCTTGAAGTGTCTCATCAGACCCAAGGCTCTATTCTGGAGGAACAATAGTGTTTGAATCAGTGTACAGTAATTGCTGTCTTACAGTACAGCTTCCTGAGGATCGGCTGCCACCTAAACATACATAGCTTCTCAATTTACAATAACTGTATACAGTGTAGCAAAGATGATGGACAATAACTGTATACAGTGTAGCAAAGATGATGGACAATAAGTGCAAATGTGTAGTCCTTCACTAGATACCATTTGAAAATATTCATTTTAAAAGTTAGTAGAAACGCTGCCTCTACGTATATTTTTACCAGGATACTTTTCCCATTGTGGGGTGTTAAGGTTAATTACACACAGGCCCACTGAAAGCCCATCTGGGCTGGCAGCCTGGCACAGTGTGTGTTGGTCACTGCAATGTGCTGTAGAAGGCCTGTTTGGACGGTATGGTGGAGACCTGTGGCCGGAGTGTCTCAGTGCCGAGAGAATGCAGCATACAGGGCTTCCTTCTGAGAGATGAATGCCAAATATTACGTTTTCATGTCATCTATCTACCAGATCATTTCTTTAATCTACCCTGTTTCAGTTGAATAATTTCAAAAATTATTCAAAAATTTTCACTGTTTACAGTAAATACCTTCAAAAAGAAACACCAAAAGCTTAGTTTTGTAGGGTATATTAAATGTTTACAAAATATTTGTTTTGTTATACTTTATTCTACCCTTTACTCAAATCGTTATGCAAAGGGTAGAAATACACTGAACAACATTTTCATTGTTGGATGATCTTGTTTTTTTGCCCAATGTACCAGTACCAATATACTGTATACATTACTTTGTATATACAGTACATAGATTCCCAGAGATGTCGGTTTCTGTAAAGCTGCAATATATAGTTCCTTTTGGACACATAATATTTACAAATATTGTCATTTTTTAAAAGTATTGTTAATGCACTTTACAACATCATAGTGCCTTTGTAAAATATGCTTTCTCCCAGTTTCATAACACGGAATGCTGTACAGATGTAGGCTCTTCATTTGATCACCTTGTTGCAGGAGAACTTTCTTGCAATGCAGTAAATGTTGAACTTGTAGTGTATCTGAGGTTTAAAAAGACTTCTGAAGTTTGTTATTTCCACGTTGAAATTTCAGACTTGATTTTCCATTCCAAAAAAATGGATCAGCCCCGACAAAAAATGTCCATTTTTTATTATCTACATAATAATTCACATTTCCCTACTGTAGCAAACTGGCTCAAATTAAGATCCTACATCTATACATGTGGTCTGCACATATAGCCGGATGACTGGATGGCAGGGAGTAGAGGAGAGGTGGTCATCCTGGTCATCCTAAAGATCCCATCAGTACAACCGCTGGACTCCAACATACCTTGGGTCGCTTCTTCTGTCCCGGACCTCAATCTAAGGGCAAGAAAAAAAGTATCACAGCAGGGCATCATGTAAGGATATTGAAATAATACAAATTATATAGCAATGTATTACAATACAGAACCAGACAGTGCTTTGAACTCATTCAGCCAAAACACATATTATACAAGACGGGACTAATGGGACAAACACACTGATCAATTTAGACAATAACTGCACCATGCACGAAGCCATGACACTGTGTACTGTTCACTTACGAAGTCACTTACCCCGGACACAGCAAAATCTGCGAGAACAAAGTAAAATATTGTTGTAAACAGTGTCAAAAATATACATTCTGTTGAAGCCCTGTACAGCACATACAATATTACACACAGTATAATCTCTATCAGTGAGTTAGTGCAGGGTTAATCAGATGAGTGGTGAGAGAGACACTGCAGGTGATATATAGATACTGGCATATCCCACTGAAAGCTGGTGAGTAACCATGGAAACCACCATAGCGCGTATAGTATAAATAAATCACGATACTTTGGCATTTCCCTACCAAACAGTGTAATCCTCTGATCTGACAGTTAACAACTTCATGAGGGGTCTATTACTTTTCTGTCATAATGGCGACAGTGAGTTTTAGAACACTTCATATAAGATTCTGACATCAATCTCTTCAAAGGTCCCCTGAACGAACGCCTCTCCGCTCTGATAACTCAATATGATCAGACCAGTCTGATGCAATCCTGTGCAAACAGTGAGAACAGACTCTGGTGGACATTCCTACCCTCATTCATGCAGTTTCACGGTGAGTGCAATAGGCTAGACTGATCGACCTAATAACAATACCAGATGTATTATTTTATCATTCAGAAATCATGTCAACTATCAGAGCAGGTTATGCAATGGGTCCTGGTTAAAAGAAGTACATTATATAGAGAGTCTTGTCTTGGTCTAATCCATCCCTCACCTTTATTGTTGTCAGCCTTGCGTTCCTCCAGGAACATGTTGTTCTGTCTGTTTCCCAGGACGAAGGCCAGGAAGGAGAGGATCAGGGCGTCCAGGATGCCGATAATAGCAAGGATGTAAGACCAGCGGACAGAGCAGTTACCCAGGGTATACTTCCCCGTCTCTTCCCCACACAGGTCCCGCACCACCTCTGCATCCCAGCCATCTGGAAAGATTACACAGCCCAACACCAGGCATACAGCTGGGGGGAGAGAGAAGAGAGAGAGGATGTTAAGGAGCTAGAGTCTATGGAAAACATGGACGCGTGATTCAAAAGCTAAACTTTTATTACATTGTCATCAAAAGACCAGTAAAAATCCTAGAGATGTCTAAAGATCATTACATGTAAATAAGTGTTTTTTGCATAGACATTATCATTGAGGGTTTCCGTCATTTTAAAGTAGTCATCTGAGTGGGGATTCCTATGGGTTGGGAGTGATCAGCCAATGATCAGAGCATTGTCTTCTTCAAATTGGTTTGCCTACTTTGTAAATGGCTTTAAGCTATATGACCGCCATCTTGTGGCCACAATAAATGAATGACACAAGATTTGATTCCAGACTCCAGCATTGCGGATAGCTTTACACTTTTTTTTAAACTACTTTAAAATGGAGATAGCCACAGTGCCGAGTCCATAACTTCACAGATGCCATAATTGTCACAGATACAAGGTTGAGATCTCTATGGTCCAAATACAGTATAGGCAATAAAAAAAATGCAAACCATAATTGCTGTAATTGCTATAATGTTTTAGAGGAGACATGAAGGAGACATTAGCATTGGCATGGAAAATCACATAGAAGTCATGAGTCACTCTTCTTTGAGTGAGAGAGTAAGTAAGATCCCTGTGCCTGGCTCTCAGGGTTGGTGGGGTGGAACAGGGTCTTTTCTGCTGATGTTCCTGCTGCTGCTTATCTTTCAGCTCTGGGCCTCTCTGAGTCCCCAACTCTCACTCATTCTTCTGTCCCGGGAGTCTCCGATTCCCCCTCGTCTGCCTCGCTGCTGCTGAGCTCACTGCAACCTCTCTGCTGATCCCATACTAATGTGCTTGTAAGATTGCCTCCCAGATGATATTCCCAATACTGCTGAGCAGCGCCAAACACACGGCTTCCCATTATTCCCAAGCAGCTCATCCATCAACGGTATTGAGCTCAGACAGTCCGGTGGATAACGATGGCATTATGCAACTGCAAACATAGACACACAGATGAAAAGACACAAGCCTGAAACTCTCTAATAATAACAACGTTTGATCGTGCAGCTAAATGTAGAAATGCTTGTACTAAATTTGGACTATACTAGACATTCGGATTTTCTATTGGAAGGGTCTTTCTCCTCCTCAGTCGGCCCTGTAAAGCTTCCCCTGAGGTTTGGTGAGTAACACTCAGCAGTGTGCACTACATCCCTCCCCAGCCTTGCTGGTCTGCTGGCCTTCAGGCCTACTAACCCCCTTTTTATTTATATGGCCTCCAGGTTGAAAATCATTGCACCACAAATATCTTGTTCTGAGAAACAAAATCCAAGCGCTTTGAAGTTGCCTTTTCTCTTCTTTTCCCTTCTGTTTCTCCCCTCTCATAAGATATTTCTGAACTTGTACAGAGAACTTCAAAGGCAGCAGCCAGGGAGAGGAGTGAGGAGGAGACAGAGCTACAGAGTAGAGCAGTAGAGCTGGCCCACTTTTAGTTCTCTCTCTCTCTCTCTCTCTCTCTCTCTCTCTCTCTCTCTCTCTCTCTCTCTCTCTCTCTCTCTCTCTCTCTCTCTCTCTCTCTCTCTCTCTCTCTCTCTCTCTCTCTCTCTCTCTCTCTCTCTCTCTCTCTCTCTCTCTCTCTCTCTCTCTCTCTCTCTCTCTCTCTCTCTCTCTCTCTCTCTCTCTCTCTCTCTCTCTCTCTCTCTCTCTCTCTCTCTCTCTCTCTCTCACACACACACATACCTGTTCTCTCTTTCCGCTCACTTTTTTTTCACCTCCTCGCACCTCATCGCTTACTCTCACAACTAAATAATAAACTCCAAAAGACCCCAATTCAAAGAAACATTTCAGAGCCTTTAGTGTCTGTATGCTACCATGTGTAGTAGACCTGGGCAGTTCAGTTGAGATATGAGCATTTGAAGCAGTTCAGGCTGTGTAACGGAGAAGGTCACTAGGAGCTGTGGGCCTAGCAGCACCATAGGGTTTATTCTCACACCCATCAGACTGATGCTTTTTGACAACTGAGGGCAGTAATGTTGGTAAGCCAGATCTGGAACATTCAAAATATCCTGGAGCACCATGGTTCACGTGGCTGAAGAGGCCAATGTGAGAAGAAGAAAAAATAAGACGTTTCTGGTAAAGAATGAGTAGATTATGGCTAACATGTTGTGGGCATGTGTTTAAAGTGTTAAAGTGTTAAATAACATATGTGCTGCACTTTATACATCTAGTCCCATTATCATGATGAGAGCTCTGGGCCCCATTTGACCATAATTACTCTGGAGTTGTATTCTTCTCTTAACCATGCAAACACAATGTTGTGGGGCCCCAGGGCTCCAATAAGTAAAATGAAAGTGTCAAAACAGTCTGTCAAGTGCTGTACTTGAATAATCTCAATCTTACTCCATTTGCTTTGATATGAGTGCAATACCCTTGTTAAAACAAAGTATATCGTTTATTTTTTATAATTAATTGGTATTAGATTTAAAAGGTGATTGAATTTCTCCTGAATTGTAATGTTGCTAATGCATTTCTTCTGAATAAATATTTCTTTAATGTACAAGTGAATAGGTTGGTTTACTTTTAAGTTTAAGTTTTGACCAATAAGGTAGCTTGTTAAACTGAGGCCATTGGAAGAGTTGACCTGGTTAACAGGAAGCCTGGGAGAAAGAGACGTTGAAAAAAGAGGGAGAGGCGTTGAAAGAGAGATGGAGAGACATTATCAATGTTGGTGAAGAAAATCTATGAAAGAAGACGAAGACGATAAAAAATAGAAGAAAACCCATACCTACCGAGTTTTGAAGGGAAATACTGATTTGACTTTATAAGAGAGTTATTATTATTTTGTTAAGAAAGACTTAGTAGAGACCGAAGCTACCGTCTCATCGTGGAGGTATTTGACAGCCTCGAGGTTAGCCTAGCAACGTGCGAGACCCTGGAGAGAATTGCTTGGGAAGATTAACAAGTTCATGTTTCCTTGGGATATCTGTTGCTGCTAAGGAGTACTGTCTGCATTGATAGCTGGATCTTGTGAGGACACCTGCACGGAACTGCTATACTCCGCCGAGGAAATATCTACAAGTAGTGAGTAACCACAACGGTGGGATGCTTCGGGACTTTATGCGTGTCGTAATATTTTTGAGCTCCAACGCGCGCCAACGGGTTTAAGCAAGCTTGCCAGTAATTTGGACATGGGTTGTGAAAAATCATTGGGGTTTATTATTTTCATTTCTTTTGATGTGGTACATTGAAAATGTGATAATATACATATTGAACCTTATGTCTGTTGCCTTGGTGGAGTCATTTACTGTTTCAGTGTCATTTAAATGCATGGGAAAGCATATCATTCTATCTGAAGTTAACGTTAATACTCTAGTTGTCATCACCCTAGCGAGTTTACAATAGGGATTCTTATTGGAGATGTCCTTCTCACCTAATATCCCATGCTGTTCAGATTAGAGGTCGACCGATTATGATTTTTCAACGCCGATACCAATACCAATTATTGGAGGACCAAAAAAGCCGATACCGATTAATCGGACGATTTTTTTATTTGTTTGTAATAATGACAATTACAACAATACTGAATGAACACTTATTTTAACTTAATATAATACATCAATAAAATCAATTTAGCCTCAAATAAATAATGAAACATGTTCAATTTGGTTTAAATAATGCAAAAACAAAGTGTTGGAGAAAGTAAAAGTGCAATATGTGCCATGTAAGAAAGCTAACGTTTAAGTTCCTTGCTCAGAACATGAGAACATATGAAAGCTGGTGGTTCCTTTTAACATGAGTCTTCAATATTCCCAGGTAAGAAGTTTTAGGTTGTAGTTATTATAGGAATTATAGGACTATTTCTCTCTATACCATTTGTATTTCATTAACCTTTGACTATTGGATGTTCTTATAGGCACTTTAGTATTGCCAGTGTAACAGTATAGCTTCCATCCCTCTACCGATGTGAAATGGCTAGCTAGTTAGCGGGGTGCACACTAATAGCGTTTCAAACGTCACTCGCTCTGAGACTTGGAGTAGTTATTCCCCTTGCTCTGCATGGGAAACACAACGACAACAGCCACCCTCGAAGCAGCGTTACCCATGCAGAGCAAGGGGAATAACTACTCCAAGTCTCAGAGCGAGTGACGTTTGAAACGCTATTAGTGTGCACCCCGCTAACTAGCTAGCCATTTCACATCGGTTACACCAGCCTAATCTCGGGAGTTGATAGGCTTGAAGCACAGCGAAGAGCTTCTGGAAAAATGCAGGAAAGTGCTGTTTGAATGAATGCTTACGAGCCTGCTGCTGCCTACCACCGCTCAGTCAGACTGCTCTATCAAATCATAGACATAATAACACACAGAAATACAAGCCTTGGGTCATTAATATGGTCGAATCCGGAAACTATCATCTCGAAAACAAGACGTTTATTCTTTCAGTGAAATACGGAACCGTTACGTATTTTATCTAACGGGTGGCATCCCTAAGTCTAAATATTCCTGTTACATTGCACAACCTTCAATATTATGTCATAATTACGTAAACTTCTGGCAAATCAGGCGGCCCAAACTGTTGCATATACACTGACTCTGCGTGCAATGAACGCAAGAGAAGTGACACAATTTCACCTGGTTAATATTGCCTGCTAACCTGGATTTCTTCTAGCTAAGTATGCAGGTTTAAAAATATATACTTCTGTGTATTGATTTTAAGAAAGGCATTGATGTTTATGGTTAGGTACACATTGGAGCAACGATACGCACCGCATCGATTATATGCAACGCAGGACACGCTTGATTAACTAGTAATATCATCAACTATGTGTAGTTAACTAGTGATTATGATTGATTGATTGATTGATTGTTTTTTATAAGATAACTTTAATGCTAGCTAGCAACTTACATTGGCTTCTACTGCATTCGCGTAACAGGCAGGCTCCTCGTTGAGTGCAATGTAATCAGGTGGTTAGAGCGTTGGACTAGTTAACTGTAAGGTTGCAAGATTGAATCCCCGAGCTGACAAGGTAAAAATCTGTCGTTCTGCCCCTGAACGAGGCAGTTAACCCACCGTTCATAGGCCGTCATTGAAAATAAGAATGTGTTCTTAACTGACTTGCCTAGTTAAATAAAGATTAAATAAAGGTGTAAAAAATATAAATAAAAAATTTGCCAAATCGGTGTCCAAAAATACCGATTTCTAATTGTTATGAAAACTTGAAATCGGCCCTAATTAATCGGTCATTCCGATTAATCGGTCGACCTCTAGTTCAGATATTATAAGTAAGGTAATATCGTGAGAGTCAAATTCGAGCCTGGTGAGAGGGTTACATGAGCTGTTAAAACATGCTACAATGTCACTCTGAACACAAATAATCTCTCTCTACGTCTCGTCCTGAGGCAGGGGAAATGCAGAAAAGGAGATGGACGGGAGGGCAAATGAAAATGCAGTCTACCCTGTTGGTGTGAATGACCTTAGTACAGTTTTAATTAAGGAGACAATAGAGAAACACCTCTAAGGGGGAAAAGGACAGCTGTTTCTATTGTTCTCCAAGAGGGTAATTCAATTACTATCAAATATTTCTGTGATTTGGCAATCAGGCTAGAAGCCCAGTTCTGTTACCTTTTTGTCAGACTTTGGCATTGTTGTTTTCTCTTCGCTTTCTGTGTTATTTTGTCAGACTGGACAAGCACACTGGCAAACCAGACAGACTCACATGGGGGGGTTGAGTAACAGTTGAGTTACAACTTTTAAATCACTCTGGATTCGAGCATTATTACACTGTTAATAACTATTATTACACTTCTTCAGTTCACACTCACAAGTTACTTTTAAGAAACGGTAATGAAAACAAGACTAACTCCTGAGAGGGTGTGAGGTTTTCAGCAGTGGGAAGACAGTGGTTTGGGTCTGCATCATCTGTGTGATATCACTGACAAACATAGTACAATAAATCATCTATCTTCTGCCACTGGCCAGCCATAGCCCCAAACCTTGGCAAACCTTACATCAACGCTGCGAGGGCAATCTGTTTCATTATTGGTCCGTCTGTTGCTCCACTTGGCTGGCGTTCTCTTTTTTCAAAGTGGCTCCTACGTCTGGACCTGAGGTGTCAACTCATTCAAACCCCTGTGCCCAGCTCTCCACCGTTCCAAGTCAATGTCGCAACACATATGCTGTCAAGTGCATTTATCGTCTGGTGCCCAGCTCCAGTCCCCTAGGTACCCAGCAGGGTGGGAAAAATCAGGGTGGGCAATCTAAGGTTACCCTAACTATTCAGTGACACATCCCAAAACCACAACTCCCTCCGTTTTAGCTATAAGGAACCAAGTTATTTTCCCTCCCTGATCTTTGAGAACGGTTTTCGGTGAAGCTAAGGAAAAGCCCCAGAATGATTATAAAGCCTGAGCAAGTGAATCCTCTCATTTTTCTTCCAATCTCTCTCTCTCTCTCTATCTCTCTCTCCCCATCTCTGTCTCTCTCTGTGTGTCTCTCTCTCACGGGTGACAATTCAAATACAGGTCAAAAGAATACGTTATTCACTCTGCAGAATATTTTTAGTAGCGCACTGTTGACTTTGGAATGATTTATTTGTGCCTGATGATTAAAACATGTGCATTTCAGGGAAGCCTGGACAGAAATCCCAGGTCAAAGAGAAAGCATGGGATCTCCTGGGATAGATATTTATATTTATATAAATGTATCGACTTGCTACATCTCCTTTTGCAAGCTTATGGAAAACACTTGCACGTGCATGCACTTATCCACACACACATGCACACGAGCATACTCGCACATACACAAACACACACGCACATACAAACGCAACGCAATACATTTTTCAGAAACAGCAAAAAAGGGGCCTACTAATAAACTAAATGGAATCCTCCTCATCAATTCGGCAACCACCCACACACACACACACACACACACACACACACACACACACACACACACACACACACACACACACACACACACACACACACACACACACACACACACACACACACACACACACACACATTGCATACATTACCGTAGAGGATCAAAGAGCACTTTTACAGTAACACAGGTAGAACAAAAAAACATGTTAACACAGGGAAAAACAAAACGCCCCTGGTACTGAATGAATGGGGGTTTAAAGTGAGGAAGACATCTCCCTGAAGGGGACCAGAGGAATAAGATCCTCATAATGAGCTGCCTCTCTTGTTATATAATATCTCATACGAGGCTGACGCACATCCAACACCACAGAGAGGGGGGGGGGGGACACGTGGGCTATCAAACGCAGTGGCTCAGTGGCATGATTGTGGACTACAGGAAAAGGAGGACCCCATTCTCATCGACGGGGCTGTAGTGGAGCAGGTTGAGAGCTTCAAGTTCCTTGGTGTCCACATCACCAACAAACTAACATGGTCCAAGCACACCAAGACAGTTGTGAAGAGGGCACGACAAAACTTATTCCCCCTCAGGAGACTGAAAAGATTTGGTATGGGTCCTCAGATCCTCAAAAGGTTCTACAGCTGTACCATCGAGAGCATCCTGACAGGTTGCATCCCTGACTGTTATGGCAACTGCTCGGCCTCCGACTGCAAGGAACTACAGAGGGTAGTGCGTGCGGCCCAGTACATCACTGGGGTCAAGGTTCCTGCCATCCAGGACCTCTATACCAGGCGGTGTCAGAGGAAGGCTCTAAAAATTGTCAAAGACTCCAGCCACCCTAGTCTCTGCTACCGCACGGCAAGCGGTACCGGAGTGCTAAGTCTAGGTCCAAGAGGCTTCTAAACAGCTTCTACCTCCAAGCCATAAGACTCCTGTACATCTAATCAAATGGCTAGCCAGACTATTTACATTGATGTTCAAACCCCCCTGGTAGCCTACAGCTCAAAAGCATGACCACGGGTGAAGGGAATCCCATTATACAACAAGTTGTTAGTTCAGAGCTTCTCATCTCATCCAGGGTATGTGGAAGCAGATCCGCATTTGGTTTCATTCTGTTCCACTCTCCATGGGGTCGAGGCTTGAACTGGTTTTCTATCTGATTAGAGGTCAACTTAATTGAACATGAAACCATGAATGCTTGTTGGTACCATTCAGTAATATACAGCACTAAAGCTTGTTCCTGCTATTATATTCACAGCTCTTCTACCTTTGCATTAAAGTTGGATAAACACCTGTATATTGTCTGGCCTCATGTGATCAATAAAATACTACAATGTACATTTCCTGTAGAAACTGCTGATTCGTTTTTGTCAGCCTCTCAGCCTCAGGACCTTGCGCAGGGACAGAAACAATAGAAGAGCCCTGATGTAACTTACAGTTAAATTTCATTCAAAAACTGTATTTTGGTCTTTTTTTCACAAGTCAAGTGTTGATTCAGTTTCAAAATGTTTTGCATGTCAGCAGTCAAGTTATCAAGATTATTGGACTTTTAAGAAGCAGAGTGTCACCAGACACACACATGATGATGAAAAATGCATCATATGATGCAGAACGCATCATCATGATGATGAGGCTAGTGACATTTTGCTTCTTAAAAGTCCAATATCTTGATTGACTGCAGACATGCAAAACATTTTGGGACCGTGTCAACAGTGGACTAATGAAAAATAAATACCAAAAGATCGTTTTTGAGTGAAATGTCTCTTTAAAAGGAATATAGTATGCTGCTGCAGGAGTAGCTAGTTGTAAACTGAGTAGAGCGGAGCAGAGCGCCAGACCATGTAATGCTTAGTTCTGTTTAATATTTCAGGGAGACAGGGTCAGGACATGAGTGAGAGATGAGTTGATGGAGGTCCTATGGGAGATGGGGTGTAGAGTTAGAAACCACTGGCCTGTAGAAATCAGGCTTTCCTCTTTTAGGTTATGTGCTATTATTTTGGAGGGACACATAACAATTAGCATATCTTGTATTTCTGGGAGACCAGCTATCGTATGCACTTGCATGGCCTTACAGTGGCAATGAAAAGTATGTGAACCCTTTGGAATTACCTGTATTTCTGCATAAATTGGTCATCAAATTTGATCTGATCTTCATCTAAGTCACAACAATAGACAAATATTGTTAGTGTGCTTAAACTAATAACATAAAAATTATTGTATTTTTCGTGTCTATATTGAATACATCATTTAAACATTCACAGTGTAGGATGGAAAAAGTATGTGAACCCCTAGGCTAATGACTTCTTCAAAAGCTAATTGGAGTCAGGAGTCAGCTAACCTGGAGTCCAATCAATGAGACGAGATTGGAGATGTTGGTTAGAGCTGCCTTGCCCTATAAAAAACACTCACAAAATGTGAGTTTGCTATTCACAAGAAGCATTGCCTGATGTGAACCATGCCTTGAAAAAAAGAGATCTCAGAAGACATAAGATTAAGAATTGTTGACTTGCATAAAGCTGGAAAGGGTTACAAAAGTATCTCTAAAATCCTTGATGTTCATCAGTCCACGGTAAGACGAATTGTCTATAAATGGAGAAAGTTCAGCACTGTTGCTACTCTCCCTAGTAGTGACCGTCCTGCAAAGATGACTGCATGAGCACAGTGCAGAATGCTCAATGAGGTTAAGAAGAATCCAAGAGTGTCAGCTAAAGACTTACAGAAATCTCTGGAACATGCTAACGTCTCTGTTGACGAGTCTACGATACGTAAAACACGAAACAAGAATGGTGTTAATGGGAGGACACCACGGAAGAAGCCACATTGCTGCACGTCTGAAGTTTGCAAAAGTGCACCTGGATGTTCCACAGCGCTACTGGCAAAATATTCTGTGGACAGATGAAACTACAGTTGAGTTGTTTGGAAGGAACACACAACACTATGTGATTGTGAAAAATAACAAAAAAAACTACAATTATAACATAACTCAAATGTCCAAGTTTATCAAGACATTTTGCAGGAGAATGTCTTAATAAACACCTTCTGGAGTGGCCCAGTCAGAGTCCTGACCTCAACCCGATTGAGATGCTGTGGCATGACCTCGAGAGCAGTTCACACCAGACATCCCAAGAATATTGCTGAACTGTTTTGTAAATAGAAATGGTCCAAAATTCCTCCTGAATGTTGTGCAGGTCTGATCCTCAACTACAGAAAATGTTTGGTTGAGGTTATTGCTGCCAAAGGAGGGCCAACCAGTTATTAAATCCAAGGATTCACATACTTTCCCCACAATGCACAGTGAATGTTTACACGGTGTGTTCAATAAAGACATGAAAACGTATAATTGCTTGTGTGTTATTAGTTTAAGCAGACTGTGTTTGTCTATTGTTGTGACCTGGATGAAGATCATATCACATTTTATGACCAATTCATGCAGAAATCCAGGTATTTACAAAGAGTTCACATACTTTTTCTTGCCACTGTCTGTCTTTTTCCATTTTGGTCAGTATGCTATCCATTCCTCTCTCGATGTGTTTGGGATGGAGTGTGTGATTGATTTCTCCTCCTTCTGTCTAACACAGTTGCAGGGCACCAGCGAAATGACAGAGGGTCTAAACTTATCGATTTCACCTGGGCTTTTCCGGTACTCATTAAAAAAAACAAGACGTGTGTCTTGGGGGTGTTATTCTATGTGGGTGTGTTATGTTTGCTATTTCGTATACTGGCAGTAATGTCATTTGTCCCTCTTCAGTCACCGTCCAGAACAGGCCACCGCAAAGATGGTGGATAAATGAAGATGTCCCACTCAGGCTGTTTACCATTGGGGGAAAAAATAGCCAGTTCCAGTCTGCTTAACAGGGTTGCTCTCCCAGAAGCACCAATGCATTAGCAGTTGGGTCTGGTCTTCTTAGTTCATTGACTCTATATGAACCAGAAAAATTGAGGGAGAGAGATGTCTCGCTTCTTCTTCCGTTTCTGGCTCCGTACTGAATGGCTTAGCAACCGCGTGACCCAGCATGACAAACTTGAACATGGTTAGTCAGGGGATCCTGCTTCGAGCGTACTGCATTTCCTGCTTTCTAGATGTAGCTACTGTATCTTTGATGAAGGTTGTGTTTGTGCTAACGTTAGCACACGAATGTGAGGATATTTCAGTTGGAGAAAAAACCCAAGCCGTATATGAAAAATGAATCTCGTTCTTTCAACATAACATTTGCGACAAAGTCTTGCATATATTGTTGTCTAGAAAAGTCTGAGGCGCTTCATGCTAATGGTTAGTTCGGCTGTCGGTAAATAAATTACGTTTGAGGTTGATTCTGGTGAGCGATTGGATAGTGTGCACTGCAGCACACCGGGCAGTTGTGATCCGGATGATTTGATTACTGCCAGCCGTGATTAGAATGTGCCAGGCAGTGGTCCCGTGTGGGCAGGATTGAAATCAAAACCCAACCGTCATTAAGTTGTGACATCCTCAGGTCCACAAATCTCACAAAACTCAGTTTTGGAATATATTGACTTTATGAAATGATCCTACATACACATGTTAGTACATTTTGGCACAGAAATAAACTTCTGGGACGAATATTGATGCAACATAGGCCGTATTCAACCAGAGAAGTTGTTTTTGCGTTCAGTTGCACTTTAAAGGAGCATTCGCCGGAGACAGAGTGGAGCAAGACAGGCAGTTCAGAGATCCTGTCATATAAACTCACTAAGAAAAACAGAGAAAAGATGTGTATTCGTTTTCTTTCCACGATGTAACTGCAGTAGGGATAATGAGACAACAGTACAGTTTATGGTTTTGTATAGTACAACATATAACATTGAGCTCTCCTGACTGAAGAGGAGAACCATGATGGTACTCCCCATGAGGAAGGTCATGGGCACTGAGAGGAGCAGCTGGTCCTCTTTGTCCTCTTCCCAGGGCCGGCCCGCTGTTGGCACCACGCTCTGCCAAAGCACTATGCCACGGCCCAGGATACAGCAGCTGATTAAACTATCATCTCTTCAGTGGTGAGAGCATTGGCCCCATAGCCAACACTATCAGGCCACTCACCTGTACACAGGGTAGCAGATGCAGCCTCATCGCAAGGCTATACCCTGTACCGAGTTGGAGCTGATCCAGCAGCCACTGGGAATGGGAAAGGGCCTCAATTGCAAATACATACAGTGCCTTCAGATTCAACCACAAAGACTAGGGAGGTTTTCCAATGCCTCGCACAGAAGAGCACCTATTGGTAGATGGGTTAAAAAAGTAGATATTCAATATCCCAGTCACTACAAAGATACAGGCATCGTTCCTAACTCAGTTGCCGGAGAGGAAGGAAACCGCTCAGGGATTTCACCATGAGGCCAATGGTGACTTTAAAACAGTTACAGAATTGAATGGCTGTGATAGGAGAAAACTGAGGATGGATATACGACATTGTAGTTATTCCACAATACAAACCCCTAATTGACAGAGTGAAAAGAGGGAAGCCTGTACAGAATACATGCATCCTGTTAGCAACAAGATACTAAAATAATACTGCAACAAATGTGGCAAAGCAATTTACTCTTTGTCCTGAATACAAAGTGTTATGTTTGGGTCAAATCCAATACAACACAATACTGAGTATTTTCAAACATAGTGGTGGCTGCATCATGTTATGGGTATTCTTGTAATCGTTAAGGACGGGTGAGTTTTTCAGGATAAAAAAGAAGCGGAATGGAGCTAAGCACAGGCAAAATCCTTGAGGAAAACCTGGTTCAGTCTGCTTTCCACCAAACACTGGGAGATGAATTCCCCTTTCAGTGGGACAATAAACTAAAACACAAGGCCACATCAACACTGAAGTTGTTGACCAAGAAGACAGTGAATGTTCCTGAGTGGCCGACTTACTGTTTTGACTTGGCAAGACCAAGTGCATAGTGAGTCTCCTGTCATCCTAAGAGTATGGAAATAGTATTTCATGGATTCTCTGTTCCTCCATCTTGCTGATGGTTGAACATTCTTCCAACCAAACAAACTGACTCTGCAGATCAGAAAGGAGAGTGGACAAATGAAGAAAACAACGATACAAACAGAAAAAACTGCTGATATTTTTCTGCTTTGTCTGCTGACTGTTGAGGTATTCTTACTCCCACACGTTTGTGCATATCTCATGAGTCGTTTCACCTCAAAAAGCACAAGGAAGAGGTTTTCGACACCCACCATCTCAGATTGTTCTGAAAACGTTTCTGTAGTTAGACACAGATAAGATTAGTATCCCTGAATCATTATTTTGTTGAAAGTTTATTTGAGCTTATTGATTGCACCCAAATTGGCCATTTCAATTCATAGGATTCATATCATATTCAATAAATATAGTACCCAACATCCGATTTGGACCAAACATTTTCTTAACAATGACTAATACGATGTCATGTATTCTCTGGGAATTTTGTGATGCTTTTTTCCCCTCTGTTCAGAGAAATTAGCCATTCAAGTATGAATGCATTTCCCTCCATAAATCACTGTGAAAGTACCAGGTTTTGCACACTATATGCTGCTCTTCCGGCTGTTACTGCCACACAATTGTATACATTTTTCTGGTCTCTTGTGTTTATTAAATTGATCACAATATTATTTTTCAACTTTGGGTAGAAAACCAATAGCTTTTGCTCATGATGAAAATACATTGTGTGGTCATCCGCACAAGTCAAGCCAGTCCTCCATGAAAGCAATTCAGTTTGTCATTCTCTCAGCAACCTAAGGCTTTAACCCAACTCTTCTCGAATAGTCCAACAAATGACAGCTCTCTGAGAGGGCTATCCCTATGATGCAATTATCATATTAAGACTTTTCCTACAAGACCAAAAATGTGATGGAGAAATGGGCTAGTGACTAAAATGTTGTGAAAACCCAAATAAAACAATTATAAACCATTACATAGTACGTGTTCATTCTCTTTATTTATTTAACGAACACCGACAACAACAAAACAAAATACGAACGTGACGTTCTGCAGGGCAAAATACCAACCAATGCAAAAATAAGAACCCACAAATGAAAGATGGAAAAAGGACTACCTAAGTATGATTCCCAATCAGAGACAACGATAGACAGCTGCCTCTGATTGGGAACCACACTCGGCCAAAAACAAAGAAATAGAAAACATAGAAATAAAGAAACTAGAATGCCCACCCTAGTCACACCCTGGCCTAACCAAAATAGAGAATAAAAGCCTCTCTATGGCCAGGGCGTGACAAACAGTCTTGTGTTTTTCCCTAAAATGATTAGAAAACATCTCCTATATGTTGTTTGATGAGTGAAATGTACCATTAAACCCAACCCAATACATTCCATTACCATTACAGTGCTTTCAGAAAATATTCACACCCCTTGACTTTTTCCACATTTTGTTGTCTTAATTTAATCCATTTAAATGATTTCTGTGAGCATTTGTTTTGTCACTGGCCTACACACAATACCCCATAATGTCAACGCGAATTATGTTTTTCTACATTTTTACAAATTAATAAAAAATGAAAAGCTCAAATGTATTGAGTCAATAAGTATTCAACCCCTTTGTTATGGCAAGCCAAAATAAGTTCAGGAGTAAAAATGTACTTAATAAGTCATATAATAAGTTGTCTGGATTCACTCTGTGTACAATAATGGTGTTGAAACTTTTCCTCCAGTGGGATAAATCAGGCTCACACAGAGCTCATGGGAATATGAAGTTGTTGTGAATTGTGACAATGGCCTTGAATTGGCTTGTGTTTTAAAATGGAGGCAGATGTCCGAAGGTGGGACAAGATGTGTTTTAACGATGGTGTGCTCTACACCTTTTTAGCACGTTCATATTAGAAGTATTGCACGTTCATATAAAAAAGATGACCGCTATGGTGTGTGGTCATCCACACCCCCTCCCAAAATGGCTGCTGTGCCACGCAGTTGACACCCAAAATAAATACAAGGCTTTAAAAAAAAAGGTTTTGTGTGTTTCCTGAAGATGTCTTGCATAGTCTTACTATTATTTTTGAAAAGAGTGTTTCTTGGTAGTCTTAGTCACATCTACTTTGAAACAAAAGTATACACCTCACACACATGATTATGTGCTTAGAAATATAAGACACCTGTTGTCACGCCCTGACCTTAGTTATCTTTGTTTTCTTTATTATTTTGTTTAGGTCAGGGTGTGACAAGGGTGGTATGTGTGTTTTTGTCTGGTCTAGGGTTTTTGTATGTCTAGGTTGTGTGTGTAGTCTAGGCTGTGTGTGTAGTCTAGGCATACGTAGGTCTATGGTGGCCTGGATTGGTTCCCAATCAGAGGCAGCTGTTTTTCGTTGTCTCTGATTGGGGATCCTATTTAGGTTGCCATTTTCCAGTTTGGTTTGTGGGTGATTGTCTATGTGATGTTGCATGTCTGCACTCGTTATATTTAGCGTCACGGTCGTTTTGTTATTTTTGTATTAGTTTGTTTATTGTTCTTCGTTTTCAGTAAAGAAGATGTATCCACATCACGCTGCGCTTTGGTCTCCTTCGTATGATGAACGTGACACCTGTACCATGTCAGATATAGAGTTGAAATGTATTAAATGTAGAGTTGAGACTGAAATATAACAAAACCTTTTCATATAGAAACACCAGATTTTCGGCGGGTTTATTTAAATGATTTGTATTAATTATGAAATTATTAAAAACATGAATAACATTCCACCCATGAGGCCACCAGAGGGCGTTTTGGTCATTTGACTGCAGGATATGACTACCTGTACCATACACAATTATCTGTAAGGTACCTCAGACGAGCACTGAATTTCATACACAGATTCAACCATAAAGACCAGGGAGGTTTTCCAATGCCTCGTAAAGAAGGGCACCTATTGGTAGAAGGGTAAAAAAATCTGACATTGAATATCCCTTTGAGCATGGTGAAGTTATTATTAACACTTTGAATGGTGTTCAATACACCGGATAGGAATGAAACCGCCATGAAGCCAATGGTGACTTAAAAACAGTTACAGAGTTGAATGGCTGTGATAGGAGAAAACTGAGCATGGATCAACAGCCTTGTAATTACTCCACAATACTAACCTAATTGACAGAGTGAAAAGAAGGAAGCCTGTGCAGAATAAAAATATTTCAAAACATGCATCCTGTTGCAACAAGGCACTAAAGTAATACTGCAGTACATGTGGCAAAGCAATTCACTTTTTGTCCAGAATACAAAGTGTTACTGTATGTTTGGGGCAAATCCAATACAACACATTACTGAGCACCACTCTCCATATTTTCAAGTATAGTGGTGGCTGCTATGGGTATGCTTGTAATCTTTAAGGACTCTGGAGTTTTTCAGGATAAAAAAATGACAGAATGGAGCTAAGCACAGGCAAAATCCTTCAGGAAAACCTGGTTTAGTCTGCTTTCCACCAAACACTGGGAGATGTGTTTACCTTTAAGCAGGGCAATATCCTAAAACACAATCTCCACTGGAGTTGTTTACCAAGAAGACAGTGAATGTTCCTGAGTGGCATAGTTTCATTTTTTACCTAAATCAACTTGAAAATCTATGGCAAGACCTGAAAATGGTTGTCTAGCGATGATCAACAAACAATTTGACAGAGCTTGAAGAATTTTGAAAAGAATAGTGGGCAAATGTTGTACAATCCAGGTGTGGAAAGCTCTTTGAGACTTACCCAGAATGACTCACAGCTGTAATCGCTGCCAAAGTATTGACTCAGGGGTGTAAATAGTTACATAAATTAGATATTTCCGTATTTCATTTTCAATACATTTGCAAAAATGTCTAAAAACATGTTTTCACTTAGTCATTATGAGGTATTGTTCTTCCGGCGCCGAAAAGAGATGGCTGCCTCGCTTCGTGCTCCTTGGAAAATATGCAGTATTTTGTTTTTTTACGTGTTATTTCTTACATCGGTACCCCGGGTAATCTTAGGTTTCATTACATACAGTCGGGAGGAACTACTGAATATACGATTAACGTCAACTCATCATCGTTCCTACCAGGAATATGACTTTCCCGAAACGGATCCAGTGTCTTGCCTTCCACACAATACAATGGATCTGATCCCAGCCGGCGACCCTGTGCGACGCCGAAAAAGGGGAAAACGTGGCGGTCTCGTGGTCAGGCTTCGGAGACGGGCACATCGCGCTCCACTCCCTAGCATACTACTCGCCAATGTCCAGTCTCTTGACAATAAGGTTGATGAAATCCGAGCACGGGTAGCATTCCAGAGAGACATCAGGGATTGCAACGTGCTCTGCTTCACGGAAACATGGCTAACTCAAGGGACGCTAACGGAGTCGGTGCAGCCAGCTGGTTTCTCCATGCATCGCGCCGACAGAAACAAACATCTTTCCGGTAAGAAGAGGGGCGGGGGGGTATGCCTTATGATTAACGAGAAGTGGTGTGATCATCATAACAACACACAAGAACTCAAGTCGTTCTGTTCACCTGATCTAGAACTCCTCACAATCAAATGTCGACCGCATTATCTACCAAGGGAATTCTCGTCAATCATAATCACAGCCGTATACATTCCCCCCCAAGCAGACACATCGATGGCCCTGAACGAACTTTATCTGACTCTTTGTAAACTGGAAACCACACACCCTGAGGCTGCATTCATCGTAGCTGGGGATTTTAACAAGGCTAATCTAAAAACAAAACTCCCTAAATTCTATCAGCATATCGATTGTGCTACCAGGGCTGGAAAAACACTAGACCATTGTTACACTAATTTCCGCGACGCTTATAAGGCCCTCCCCCGCCCCCCTTTCGGAAAAGCTGACCACGACTCCATTTTGTTGATTCCAGCCTACAAACAAAAACTCAAACAACAAGCTCCCGCGCTCAGGTCTGTTCAACGCTGGTCCGACCAATCTGAATCCACGCTTCAAGACTGCTTCGATCACGCAGATTGGAATATGTTCCGCATCGCGTCCAACAACAATATTGACGAATATGCTGATTCGGTGAGCGAGTTCATTAGGAAGTGCATTGACGATGTCGTACCCACAGCAACGATAAAAACATTCCCAAACCAGAAACCGTGGATTGACGGCAGCATTCGCGTGAAACTGAAAGCGCGAACCACTGCTTTTAACCTGGGCAAGGTGACCGGAAGCATGACCGAATACAAACAGTGTAGCTATTCTCTCCGCAAGGCAATCAAACAGGCCAAGTCTCAGTACAGAGACAAAATCGAGTCGAAATTCAACACCTCAGACACAAGAGGTATGTGGCAGGGTCTACAGTCAATCACGGATTACAAAAAGAAAACCAGCCCCGTCGAGGACCAGGATGTCTTGCTCCCAGACAGGCTAAACAACTTTTTTGCCCGCTTTGAGGACAATACAGTGCCACTGACACGGCCCCCTACCAAAACCTGCGGGCTCTCCTTCACTGCAGCCGAGGTGAGTAAAACATTTAAACGTGTTAACCCTCGCAAGGCTGCAGGCCCAGACGGCATTCCCAGCCGCGTCCTCAGAGCATGCGCAGACCAGCTGGCTGGTGTGTTTACGGACATATTCAATCAATCCTTATCCCAGTCTGCTGTTCCCACATGCTTCAAGAGGGCCACCATTGTTCCTGTTCCCAAGAAAGCTAAGGTAACTGAGCTAAACGACTACCGCCCCGTAGCACTCACTTCCGTCATCATGAAGTGCTTTGAGAGACTAGTCAAGGACCATATCACCTCCACCCTACCGGACACCCTAGACCCACTCCAATTTGCTTACCGACCCAATAGGTCCACAGACGACGCAATCGCAACCACACTGCACACTGCCCTAACCCATCTGGACAAGAGGAATACCCATGTGAGAATGCTGTTCATCGATTACAGCTCAGCATTTAACACCATAGTACCCTCCAAACTCGTCATCAAGCTCGAGACCCTGGGTCTCGACCCCGCCCTGTGCAACTGGGTCCTGGACTTCCTGACGGGCCGCCCCCAGGTGGTGAGGGTAGGTAACAACATCTCCACCCCGCTGATCCTCAACACTGGGGCCCCACAAGGGTGCGTTCTGAGCCCTCTCCTGTACTCCCTGTTCACCCACGACTGCGTGGCCATGCACGCCTCCAACTCAATCATCAAGTTTGCGGATGACACTACAGTGGTAGGCTTGATCACCAACAACGACGAGACGGCCTACAGGGAGGAGGTGAGGGCCCTCGGAGTGTGGTGTCAGGAAAATAACCTCATACTCAACGTCAACAAAACAAAGGAGATGATTGTGGACTTCAGGAAACAGCAGAGGGAGCACCCCCCTATCCACATCGACGGGTCAGTAGTGGAGAAGGTGGAAAGTTTTAAGTTCCTCGGTGTACACATCACGGACAAACTGAACTGGTCCACCCACACAGACAGCGTTGTGAAGAAGGCGCAGCAGCGCCTCTTCAACCTCAGGAGGCTGAAGAAATTCGGCTTGTCACCAAAAGCACTCACAAACTTCTACAGATGCACAATCGAGAGCATCCTGTCGGGCTGTATCACCGCCTGGTACGGCAACTGCTCCGCCCACAACCGTAAGGCTCTCCAGAGGGTAGTGAGGTCTGCAGAACGCATCACCAGGGGCAAACTACCTGCCCTCCAGGACACCTACACCACCCGATGTCACAGGAAGGCCATAAAGATCATCAAGGACAACAACCACCCAAGCCACTGCCTGTTCACCCCGCTATCATCCAGAAGGCGAGGTCAGTACAGGTGCATCAAAGCAGGGACCGAGAGACTGAAAAACAGCTTCTATCTCAAGGCCATCAGACTGTTAAACAGCCACCACTAACATTTAGCGGCCGCTGCCAACATACTGACTCAACTCCAGCCACTTTAAAAATGGGAATTGATGGAAATTATGTAAAAATGTACCACTAGCCACTTTAAGCAATGCCACTTAATACAATGTTTACATACCCTACATTACCCATCTCATATGTATATATACTGTACTCTATATCATCTACTGCATCTTGCCATCTTTATGCAATACATGTACCACTAGCCACTTTAAACTATGCCACTTTATGTTTACATACCCTACAGTACTCATCTCATATGTATATACCGTACTCTATACCATCTACTGCATCTGCCATGCCGTTCTGTACCACCACTCATCCATATATCTTTATGTACATATTCTTTATCCCTTACACTTGTGTGTGTGTAAGGTAGTAGTGTGGAATTGTTAGGTTAGATTACTGTTGGTTATTACTGCATTGTCGGAACTAGAAGCACAAGCATTTCGCTACACTCGCATTAACATCTGCTAACCATGTGTATGTGACTAATAAAATTTGATTTGATTTGATTTGATTTTGTATTGTGTGCAGATGTGTGAGAGAATAAAAAATAAAATAAAAATTGAATTCAGATTGTAACACAACAAAATGTGGAATAAGTTAAATAAATATACTGAACAACAATATAATCGCAACATGAAAAACATTGGTCCCATGTTTCATGAGCTGAAATAAAAGATCCCAGGAATTTTCAATTCACAATTTGTGCCCAAATTTGTTTGTATCCCTGTTAATGAGCATTTCTCCTTTGCCAAGATAATCCATCTACCTGACAGGTGTGGCATATCAAGAAGCTGATTAAACAGAATGATCAGAACACAGCTGCACCTTGTAATTGGGACAATAAAAGGCCACTCTAAAATGTTCAGTTTTGTCACACAACACAATGCCACAGATGTCTGAAGTTTTGAAGGAGCGTGCAATTGGCATGTTGACTGCGGGGATGTCCACCAGAACTATTGCCAGAGAATTGAATGTTAATTTCTCTACCATAAGCCGACTGCAAAGTCATTTTAGAGAATTTGGCAGTACGTCCAACTGGCCTCACAACTGCAGACAATGTGTAACCACGCCAGCCCAGGACCTCTACATCTAGCTTCTTCACCTGAGGGATCGTCTGAGACCAGCCAACAGGACTGCTGACGAAACTGAGGAGTATGTCTGTCTGTAATTAAGCCCTTTTTGGGGGAAAAACTCATTCTGATTGGCTGGGCCTGGCTTCCAACTGGATGGCCCCCCCAGGCCCGCCACTGCCTAGTCATGTGAAATCCATAAATTAGGGCCTAATATATTTATTTCAATTGACTGATTTCCTTAAACGAACTGTAACTCAGTAAAATATTTGAAATTGTTGCATGTTGCGTTTACGTTTTTGTTCAGTATACTTTCTGAAGGCATTGTATTTGGGATTTTTACCATTGAAGACCATAACATTTAAACCATTAGAACTCCTGTAGCCTATTGGTTTGCTTGTTCACAAGGAATGGTCTAACTAATACAAACCTTTATTGAAGTGAATAAACAACACACACTTGGGCCATTTCCCAGATACAGCTTAAGCCTTAGGCAGTCAACCCAACACTAGCAGATCTCTGTTGGTGTGTGGGCACACTCTTAGAAAAAAAGGTGCTATCTAGAACCTAAAAGGGTTCTTCGGCTATCCCCATAAGATAACTCTTTGAAGAACCCTTTTGGGTTTCATGTCGGGTTCTACACCGACATGTCGGGTTCTACACGAAACCCAAAAAGGTTCTACCTGAAACCAAAAAGGGTTCTACCTGGAGAAAAAAAAGGGTTATCCTACAGGGACAGCCAAAGAACCCTTTTGGAACTATTTTTTCTAAGAGTGCAGCTAGTTACACAGATTGACTTCATTGAGCAGATTAGATTCAAGAGAAGGAAAGTTTGTATGTATTTGAATTGCTTTCATGGAGGACTGGCTTGAATTGAATGGATGATCACACCATTTATTTCCATCTTGAGCAAAAGCTATGGGTTTTCTACCCAAAGTTGCAAAGGGTTCCATTTAATACGTGGATAAAAGGGTGTGGCAGTAATAGCAGAACAGCAGCATCTAGTGGGCAAAACCTGGTACTAATTCACTAAGAATACATTACGTAGTATGAATAAACAATACTCCAAGCCACAGCTTCATATAACTTGTCAAACATAGAGAACTGATACTGTTTACTGGCCGTTGGGGTGGGCTTGGTGTGGAGTTGGGGCGTCCGCAGGTGGCTTTCGACCATTTTTTTGGATCCCTGAGATCTTAGTCATTGTTAAGATGTGGTTTGGTCCAAATTGGATGTTGAGTACTATATTTCATGAATATTAAACAGTGCCTTCAGAAGGTATTCACACCCCTTGACTTTTTCCACATTTTGTTCTATTACAAAGTGGGATTAAAAGTGATTTTCAATTGTAATTTTTTGTCAATGATTTACACAAAATACTCTGTAATGTCAATACATGTTAGAATCACCTTTCACAGCTATAACAGCTGTGAGTCGTTCTGATTAAGTCTGGAAGAGCTTTGCACTCCTGGATTGTACCATATTTGTCCATTATTCTTTAAAATATTCTTCAAACTTGGTTGTTGATCATTGCTTGACAGCCATTTTTAACTCTTGCCATATATTTACCGATTTAAGTCAAAACTGTAACTAGGCCACTCAGGACCATTCAATGTCGTCTTGGTAAGCAACTCCAGTGTATATTTGGCCTTTGTCACACCCTGATCTGTTTCACCTGTCTTGTGCTTGTCTCCACCCCCAACCAGGTATCTTCCATTTGTCCCCATTATCCCCTGTGTATTTATACCGGTGTTTTCTATTTGTCTGTTTCCAGTTCGTCTTGTCTCGTCAAGCCTACCATCATGTTTTTCTGTACTCCTGTTTTTCTGGTCCCTGTTTTCCAGTCCTCCTGGTTCTGACCATTGCTGCCTGCCCTGACCCTGAGCCTGCCTGCCATACCATTCTGCCTTCCCTGACCTCGAGCCTGTCTGCCGTCCTTTACCCATCTGACTCTGACCCGGTTTACAAACTTCTGCCTGTCCTCAACCTGCCTCTTGCCTGCCCCTTGCCTATTAATAAATATCAGAGGAGGCAGAACCATCTGCCTCCTGTGTCTGCATATTGGTCTCATCCTGTGACGTTATAGCCTTGTGTTATAGGTAATTGTCCTGCTGAAAGGTGAATTTGTCTCCCAGTGTATGTTGGAAAGCAGACTGAACCAAGGTTTTCTCTAGGATTTTGCTATGCTTAGCTTTATTCCATTTCTTTTTATCAAAAATAACTTCTGAGTCCTTGCCAATGACAAGCATACCCATAACATGATGCAGACACTACCATGATTGAAACTATGAAAAGGTACTCAGTGATGTGTTGTGTTGGATTTGCCCAAAACATGACGCTTTGTATTCAGGAAAATGTCATTTATTTGCCAAATGTTTTGCAGTATTACTTTAGTACCTTATTGCAAACAGGATCCATGTTTTAGAATATTTTTATTCTTTACAGGCTTCCTCCTTTTCATTCTGTAATTTATATTAGTTGATCCTTCCTCAGTTATTTCCTACCACAGCCATTAAACTCAGTAACTGTTTTAAAATCACCATTGGCCTCATGGTGAAATCCCTGAGCGGTTTCCTTCCTCTATGGCAACTGAGTTAGGAAGGACACCTGTATCCTTGTAGTGACTGGGTGTATTGATACACCATCCAAAGTGTAATTAATAACTGCACCATGCTCAAAGGGATATTCAATGTCTGTTTTTTGTTTTGTTACCGCCCTACAAATAGGTGCTCTTTGCGAACCATTGGAAAAGCTCCCTGGTCTTTGTGGTTGAATCTGTGCTTGAAATTCACTGATCGACTGAGGAACCTTACAAATAATTTTATGTGTGGGGCACAGAGATGGGGTAGTAATTGAAAATCATGTTTAACACTATTGTTATTGAATCCATGCAACTTATTATGTGACTTGTTAAGCACATTTATACTCCTGAACTTATTTAGGTTTGCCATAATAAAAGGGTTGAGTACTTATTGACTTGAGACATTTCAGCTTTATATTTTGAATTAATTTGTAAACATTTCTAAAAACAGAATGACATTTTGACATTATGGGGTATTGTGTGTAGATCAGTGACACAAAATCTAAATGTAATCCATTTTCAATTCAGACTGTAACACAACAAATGCAGAAAAGTCAAGGGGTGTGAAAACTTTCTGAAGGCACTGTATGAATCATATAAATTGAACTGTCCAAATTTGTCAGAGTTAAAATTGTCTTTCAACAAAATAACGTTGCAGGAATGCTTACCTTATATTTTTCTAACTACATAAACCATTTAAAAACAATCTGAGATGGTGGGTGTCTTGCTGAAATGAAATGGAACGACCCGCATTGATGAATTTATAATCCACTCTGGGAGGTCCTTGAGGTATAGATCTGAGTGGGAGTGAGTGAATTAAGTTCCATAAATGACCTGTTTTCATTTCCCCCCTACTTGTTTCTTCTATTTATCAAGAGGGCAGCTCTCTATGTGGTCAGGTCATGGTTGAAGGAATGCATCCACCCAACAGAAGGAGGCCTTTTGTAGTGTGTTGGCTGTTTTTGAGACTGATTTGTTGAGCAAATGAATGCTTCATCTGCAATCGCTAGAGCTCAATGTGGGTCAGTGTGGCAGCCTATAGTATATCTGTCTTCCTTCCACAGTTCCATGACTCTGAGTGACAATGGAAAATGACATGAAGTCATCCAACTTCCACTCCCAGTAAGCCCGGAGAGTTTGGAATCTGTGTAGAAATGTGGAGTCAAAATGATTTTGCAGCGGGGTGAATCTAATCTGCCTGTAGATATAACCCATCATCCTTAGCAATAGCAACAGCACAAGCAGCATGTTGCAATTGTTTTGACAAGGTTGTTTGCATGTAACTTGTAACCGGTAGATCCATGTGTTTGCAGTCGCCTGTGACATACCAGTGAAAAATCCTATCCACCAATATATTAATGTGCTGAAACAATATTGTGTAACTGAGTTTCCATTGGTTTTACGTACCACATAGGAGCTGCATCCAGGCACAAGTCTTGTAGACGGTAGCGGTGTTGCAGAAGAAGAAGAGCGCCATGCAGGCGATGCAGCCCAGAATCAGCACCATGGACAGAAACACGAAGACCGACGCCGATTTGAAGGCGCCGGAGGGGATGGAGCTGAACTCGGCGAAGCTTCCGGTGCAGGTGAGCTCTCGGTTGGGCGGTCCTCTTCCAACGCACTGGTGAAACAACCCGAAGTAACCCACCTGCGGCGTGCTCACACTGTCCCCGATCCAGTAGGGCTGAATGAAGACCACCACGTTGATGATGGCAAAGCATATGGTGAATATCGCCCAGAGTACCCCGATGGCGCGGGAGTTCCGCATGTAATTATCATGGTAAATCTTGGCGGCTTCTTGTGAAGGCAACATGTTTTCCACTATACTGTAGCTTTCTTTTCGTTATTTTAATGACTCACTCATTCTTTGCGCGTCTCCGTTTGTGAAAGCTGTGATTGTAAATTTGGTAGCAGTGTAGCTATTCAGAATAAATCCATTATTAAAATACGTTGATTAATTATTATCATTGACTAGCCTTTATTTATTTATTTTTGGCTACCATATCATTGTAGATTCAACCTGCGAACCTACAAGCCTACACATATATACATGTATGTATAATACTGGTAATTAATAATGTATCGTTCCTTAGAAAAGAGAAGTGGAGTCCGAAATAGGATATTTCACAGTAAAACGGTTTTGCAATATCCTCAACCAATGCTATCTTAAAAAGATGTCCTTTAGTATCCTCATCCAAGCCCACCAGAAATGATAAGCTGTTGCCTAGTGCCAGTGGTGGATCCCCCGTTTACGTGTATTATCTGAGGCATCCGTGGAGGGCTTCTTTGAGCTGGAGATATTGGCGCACAGTACCTAATTATAGAATTTACATCCAATTTTGAGAAAATGAAAACGTCAACTATGACCAGTCCGAGCTCGCGAAACCGACCTCCTCCGCCGCCACTCCATTATTGGGATTTTCCCTATTTGTCTCGCGCCCTCTTCCTGCCTCTCCCCTCGTCGTCCTGTCTCTCCGTGGATCTCTCGCGCGCTCTCAGAAGACGCTGAGCACTGTTGATTGCGGCGCGTTCACGTACCGCACAATAACCAACAGAGATTTGCATGGAAAATGGTATTCTCCCCTCCTTATTCTTTTACTACAATTATAACGATTGTTTGTATGCAGATTTAGGTTAACCATTTTGATTAGACATAGGCCTACGCATAGAAGACAGAATGTTTATTTTCTAAAGATGATCCCACTAAAGATGATCCTATGAACTGGTCCATATCAACTGTCTATCAGCAAGTAATATGGGAATTGATTGAATTGAATGTTGTTTTAATCTTGTTGGTGATTGAATAGTTGTTTTCTCTCAAATCGATTACCCGCTAACGAAAATTAATCTGGCACTAACTGTTTCATGAATATCTAGGTCAAGAGATCATGCCTCAGTAGACCTACACAGAGGGGTTGATAAGAGAATCACACAATAATTTGAATCTTTGTGTTAGGAAAAGCCTAGAATGTCTTTTTTATTATTATTTTTTATTTAACTAGGCAAGTCAGTTAAGAACAAATTCTTATTTTCAATGATGGCCTAGGAACAGTGAGTTAACTGCCTTGTTCAGGGGGAGAACGATAGATTTTTACCTTGTCAGCTCGGGGATTCAATCTTGAAACCTTGTGGTTACTAGTCCAACGCTCTAACCACTAGGCTACCTGCCGTCCCACAAAAATTGGTTAGAGGCGCCCCCTTCTGAGACAGCACACACGCGGTTTATTAACAAACAAACAGGACATAGCCAATGGAGTTCCACTGCACCGTACACACACGCACGCACGCACGCACGCACGCACGCACGCACGCACGCACGCACGCACGCACGCACGCACACACACACACACACACACACACACACACACACACACACACACACACACACACACACACACACACACACACACACACACACACACACACACACGCGGGAATAACAGAGTAACGGAGTTTCCAGTGTGAAGCTTTGCTAGCCAGTGTGAGAGAGGCCTGCAGCACAGCAGTTGATTTAAAGGACAGGACACATAGAGTGGTGGGATGCCTTCATCCTTCACAGAGGTTGTTACTACTTTTGTGCATAGCATGCACTGAGAGATCCGACTGCAACACACACTTGTGTTTCTGTGCCACTGTGCACCATACAACATTTAACAGCATCTAATATGAGATATTGTCTGTATATATATGTTTTTGGTACATTTGTGTGTGCTGTGCTCAGGTTTTTGTCTTGAGTGTCAGTGTTATTATGTATGTGCATGTTTATCCTTGAGTTATCTGTGAACTATATTTGTGTGTCTTTACGTTTGTCTGTGGCTACTCTGGGGTCTCTAGCTACATTTGAAACACGTTCCCTCAGTGTGAATTCACACTAGTCTTGACATACGCTGCCATCTGCTGGATATAAAACGAATTGCAAGAATATTGTGTCTCACAGAGATACAAAAAAGAGGCGCTTGTGTTTTATAAAACCAGGGGGCAGTATTTCATAACATCTATTTCAGTAAATGTCTGGTAACAATTGGTTTATTCTCGACAACAAGAACTGAATCTGCAGCTTGATTTTGTTACGGCTGTGATCAGAGTCTGCAATTTGTCTGGTATCTTTTCTTTAATTGTTCATGACTCAGACTGAACTGCTTGATGGATGAAAAAGTTAGTACAACAAAAGCAAGGGCATGTTGTCTTTATGCATGACAGAAGTAATGAACCGTTAGATAACGTCCAATCTCGATTTATTTGCTGTACAAATGGAGCTGTAGACTCTTTCCTCATACCACTTCTGACCTTAAGCTCTGAAACAATATTACTTCCAAGAAACCAGCCATCAGAATATTGCTTCCTCTAAGGCAGCATTCAGGCAGCCATCCTAATAATGTATCATACATTGCTCACTTTCCTCAAAATCACAGTCAAGTTTCTGTAGTTCGGACAACAGAAGGCATGGTGAGTCATTGTTATCCATGTGTTTGACTATGCCAGTCCAGATGCTGTCTGATAGGAGAGTGATGTTGGTGATGCCGAATCCGTAGTGTCAGAGGTAGGCACGCTATCAGACACGTTGTCTTGTTGCCTTATTCCCATGCAGTCCCCTCCAACTCTTATGTGCCCTAGTGTTACCGATGTGAAATGGCTAGCTAGTTAGCGGTGGTGCGCGCTAATAGCGTTTCAATCGGTGACGTCACTCGCTTTGAGACCTTGAAGTAGTGGTTCCCCTTGCTCTGCAAGGGCCGCGGCTTTTGTGGAGCGATGGGTAACGATGCTTCGTGGGTGACTGTTGTTGATCTGTGCAGAGGGTCCCTGGTTCGCGCCCGGGTCGGGGCGAGGGGACGGACTAAAGTTATACTGTTACACTAGAACTGGTGCCTGATTTCAGAAACAACCCACAGTAGATCTGAGATCATCTAGACACTTGGCTGTCTGAATTCCTCCCCAGAGATGTGCACTGCGTCTCAGATTACTTGTATGGTATGGAACACCAATGTAAAAAAGGTAATTGATTGTAGATATATATATACTGTATATACCGTCAAAGGTTTCAGAGTCCATTTCAGTATCATGCTGTGAATTCCATCAGATCATTCTAGAAATGGATCATAGTACAAACTTGTTGTCAGTGATGTATTGGGGGAAACAAAGGCATCTTGAGTCCGTGCTTAGAGGACTTGTGTGGACATTTGCATCTAGCTTCTGTGTGGCAGTGCCTGTGGCACTTGATTGGACCTGACCAGCATTTTCAATCTGATGAATAAATGAGGTAAAGTCAGGAAAGCACCCAACAGAACCCAGTGCAACCAATAGAACTTTGTGTTTGTACATTACTTCATTAACTCTGATTCACGAGCTCCACTCTCCTAACTTAGTCCTTGTCATTATACTATTCATGCCTGATTGCACTTTACCTTGTTTTGTGTGTGTGTCTGTGTGTCTGTGTGTGTGTGCTTCATTATCTACCCTGTGGGGATTGTAGTGGAGTGCCCTATTTTGAGCATCCAAACTGGCCTAAAGGGTACTAGAAATTAAGCTGTGTTAAAGCCCTAAAACATCTGTGGGTTATTGTTTGGGCACAGTTTTGTGATATAATGTGATGACTAGTAACTGTAATGTGCTCCAGGCTATCCTTTGCAATGGACCCCGTAGTTCCACTCTCCGTACCTCTGATACCTCCTTTGTCCCACCTCCCACACATGCGGTGACCTCACCCATTGAGACCAGCATGTCCAGAGATACAACCTCTCTTATCATCACCCAGTGCCTGGGCTTGCCTCCGCTGTACCCGTGCCCCACCATACCCCTGTCTGCACATTATGCCCAGAATCTATTCTACCACGGCCATAAATCTGCTCCTTTTATTCCTTGTCCCCAACGCTCTAGGCGACCAGTTTTGATAGCCTTTAGCCGCACCCTCATCCTACTACTCCTCTGTTCCTCGGGTGATGTGGAGGTAAACCCAGGCCCTGCATGTCCCCAGGCACCCTCATTTGTTGACTTCTGTGATCGAAAAAGCCTTGGCCTCATGCATGTCAACATCAGAAGCCTCCTCCCTAAGTTTGTCTTACTCACCGCTTTAGCACACTCTGCCAACCCTGATGTCCTTGGCGTGTCTGAATCCTGGCTTAGGAAGGCCACCAAAAATTCTGAGATTTCCATACCCAACTATAACACTTTCCGTCAAGATAGAACTGCCAAAGGGGGAGGAGTTGCAATCTACTGCAGAGATAGCCTGCAAAGTTCTGTCATACTTTCCAGGTCTATGCCCAAACAGTTCGAACATCTAATTTTAAAAATTAATCTCTCCAGAAATAAGTCACTCACTGTTGCCGCCTGCTACCGACCCCCCTCAGCTCCCAGCTGTGCCCTGGACACCATCTGTGAATTGATCGCTCCCCATCTAGCTTCAGAGTTTGTTCTGTTAGGTGACCTAAACTGGGATATGCTTAACACCCCGGCAGTCCTACAATCTAAGCTAGATGCCCTCAATCTCACACAAATCATCAAGGAACCCACCAGGTACAACCCTAAATCCGTAAACATGGGCACCCTAATAGACATTATCCTGACCAACTTGCCCTCCAAATACACCTCTGCTGTCTTCAATCAAGATCTCAGCGATCACTGCCTCATTGCCTGTATCCGCTACGGGTCCGCGGTCAAACGACCACCCCTCATCACTGTCAAACGCTCCCTAAAACACTTCTGCGAGCAGGCCTTTCTAATCGACCTGGCCCGGGTACCCTGGAAGGATATTGACCTCATCCCGTCAGTTGAGGATGCCTGGTCATTCTTTAAAAGTTACTTCCTCACCATATTAGACAAGCATGCTCCGTTCAAAAAATGCAGAACTAAGAACAGATATAGCCCTTGGTTCACTCCAGACCTGACTGCCCTCGACCAGCACAAAAACATCCTGTGGCGAACTGCAATAGCATCGAAGAGCCCCCGCGATATGCAACTGTTCAGGGAAGTCAGGAACCAATACACGCAGTCAGTCAGGAAAGCAAAGGCCAGCTTTTTCAAGCAGAAATTTGCATCCTGTAGCTCTAACTCCAAAAAGTTCTGGGATACTGTAAAGTCCATGGAGAACAAGAGCACCTCCTCCCAGCTGCCCACTGCACTGAGGCTAGGTAACACGGTCACCACCGATAAATCCGTGATAAGCGAAAACTTCAACAAGCATTTCTCAATGGCTGGCCATGCCTTCCTCCTGGCGACTCCAACATTGGCCAACAGCCCCGGCCCCCCCGCTGCTACTCGCCCAAGCCTCCCCAGCTTCTCCTTTACCCAAATCCAGATAGCAGATGTTCTGAAAGAGCTGGAAAACCTGGACCCATACAAATCAGCTGGGCTTGACAATCTGGACCCCCTATTTCTGAAACTGTCCGCCGCCATTGTCGCACCCCCTATTACCAGCCTGTTCAACCTCTCCTTCGTATCATCTGAGATCCCCAAGGATTGGAAAGCTGCCGCGGTCATCCCCCTCTTCAAAGGGGGAGACACCCTGGACCCAAACTGTTACAGACCTATATCCATCCTGCCCTGCCTATCTAAGGTCTTCGAAAGCCAAGTCAACAAACAGATCACTGACCATCTCGAATCCCACCGTACCTTCTCCGCTGTGCAATCCGGTTTCAGAGCCGGTCACGGGTGCACCTCAGCCACGCTCAAGGTACTAAACGATATCATAACCGGCATCGATAAAAGACAGTACTGTGCAGCCGTCTTCATCGACCTGGCCAAGGCTTTCGACTCTGTCAATCACCATATTCTTATCGGCAGACTCAGTAGACTCGGTTTTTCTAATGACTGCCTTGCCTGGTTCACCAACTACTTTGCAGACAGAGTTCAGTGTGTCAAATCGGAGGGCATGTTGTCCGGTCCTCTAGCAGTCTCTATGGGGGTACCACAGGGTTCAATTCTCGGGCCGACTCTTTTCTCTGTATATATCAATGATGTTGCTCTTGCTGCGGGCGATTCCCTGATCCACCTCTACGCAGACGACACCATTCTGTATACTTCTGGCCCTTCCTTGGACACTGTGCTATCTAACCTCCAAACGAGCTTCAATGCCATACAACACTCCTTCCGTGGCCTCCAACTGCTCTTAAACGCTAGTAAAACCAAATGCATGCTTTTCAACCGTTCGCTGCCTGCACCCGCACACCCGACTAGCATCACCACCCTGGACGGTTCCGACCTAGAATATGTGGACATCTATAAGTACCTAGGTGTCTGGCTAGACTGCAAACTCTCCTTCCAGACTCATATCAAACATCTCCAATCCAAAATCAAATCTAGAGTCGGCTTTCTATTTCGCAACAAAGCCTCCTTCACTCACGCCGCCAAACTTACCCTCGTAAAACTGACTATCCTACCGATCCTCGACTTCGGCGATGTCATCTACAAAATAGCTTCCAATACTCTACTCAGCAAACTGGATGCAGTTTATCACAGTGCCATCCGTTTTGTTACTAAAGCACCTTATACGACCCACCACTGCGACCTGTATGCCCTAGTCGGCTGGCCCTCGCTACATGTTCGTCGTCAGACCCACTGGCTCCAGGTCATCTACAAGGCTATGCTAGGTAAAGTGCCGCCTTATCTCAGTTCACTGGTCACGATGGCTACACCCACCCGTAGCACGCGAACGAATTGCAAAAATCTCTGAAGTTGGAGACTTTTATCTCCCTCAACAACTTTAAACATCTGCTATCCGAGCAGCTAACCGATCACTGCAGCTGTACATAGTCCATCGGTATATAGCCCACCCAATTTACCTACCTCACCCCCCATACTGCTTTTATTTATTTACTTTTCTGCTCTTTTGCACACCAGTATCTCTACTTGCACATGATCATCTGATGATTTATCACTCCAGTGTTAATCTGCTAAATTGTAATTATTCGATTTATTGCCTACCTCCTCATGCCTTTTGCACACATTGTATATAGATTCTCTTTTTTTCTACCATGTTATTGACTTGTTTATTGTTTACTCCATGTGTAACTCTGTGTTGTTGTCTGTTCACACTGCTATGCTTTATCTTGGCCAGGTCGCAGTTGCAAATGAGAACTTGTTCTCAACTAGCCTACCTGGTTAAATAAAGGTGAAATAAAAAATAAAATAAAAAATCCTCTGAGCTGACAACTGCCCATGTTGCCATTATGATATCATTTGACCTCAGCAAGACTTGTGTGGTTGCATTGTACGAGTGCACAGGGCGATGAGGACAATAAGGACCAGGGATAGTCTTTCTCCCTGCTGTCTCGATAGGGAATTAGGCTTCTTTGGAACATTGTTTACCTCCTCTATCAGGGTTAGGAACTAGCTGGTGCATTGGCATCTCAAGGGTATAAAGACACTGCACGTCCTTTGTTTGCAGGTGTAATGACAGTAACTACTAGCCCATGCGTTTTCTCTTCCCTGGCTAGCCCCTGGTCTGTGACAGGAAAACTAAACAGGAATTCACCCTGAGGGCAATTAAGTATTCCAGCAGCCAGTGAGGCCAAAGCAGAGTTTATCATTCTTTCACCCAGAAGATATAGAGGCTCCCCAAAAAGAGAGGAGTGGAAAATGGGCAGATAATTATTTTCTCTCTCTCTCTCTCTCTCTCTCTCTCTCTCTCTCTCTCTCTCTCTCTCTCTCTCTCTCTCTCTCTCTCTCTCTCTCTCTCTCTCTCTCTCTCTCTCTCTCTCTCTCTCTCTCTCTCTCTCTCTCTCTCTCTCTCTCTCTCTCTCTCTCTCTCTCTCTCTCTCTCTCTCTCTCTCTCTCTCTCTCTCTCTCTCTCTCTCTCTCTCTCTCTCTCTCTCTCTCTCTCTCTCTCTCTCTCTCTCTCTCTCTCTCTCTCTCTCTCTCTCTCTCTCTCTCTCTCTCTCTCTCTCTCTCTCTCTCTCTCTCTCTCTCTCTCTCTCTCTCTCTCTCTCTCTCTCTCAATATTTTTTTCCTGCGTGAAGAATATCAATTTCTGCCTGATTAGCTGCCAAATTGAGTGTGCCTCCAGAACAATACACATAGCCAGCAGGTATAAATAACATTTTTCCATCTTCTAGTTGGCGACTGGAGCAAAGATACCATCACATTCACTGTCAGTTATAGCTGAAGTGGACTAAGGATGACGGAGTCTTTTACACTTAATGGATCAATACAACAATTGGTCTTCTTGTATGTGTAAGTCATTAAATGGTCCGGGTGTTTCAGAGGTTTAGCTTCAGTCTCTTATCTCTGGCTGTTTCTATTTTAGTAAGGTCTAATTGATTATTGCTGTCTGATTGTTTGTAGCAGTGAAAGGCAAGTGATTCATCTCGTATTTCCTCTAATGATGGATGTGATTAATTTTCTTCCCCTCATACAGAGCTTCTGGACACCTTTATCTTCATCCTCAAACCCTTCCCTCTGGGTTCCCTTGGAGCAAACGGTGTGATAAGACCCAAAACACGCACAACTGAGCCTTCTCTCTACCAGCCATCCTCTCTCAGTTCAAGTTCCATCCCCTCCTTGCATCAGTTGATGTATCATAATGCAAACCAAGTCACGTAGGGTGGCTTTCTTACCAACTTATAAAAACAACCTACAAGGAGGTTGCTGGATTCAATGAAACCTGTCTTACTGAGCAATGTTTCTATTTGTTTATGAAAGGCTTTGGTGTGAGCAGAAAATACGTAAATGTGATTATAGTAAATGCCTCTGTGATCCATAACTTTGATTACCTCTGAGACTAGGCTGCCTGTGAGACTTTGCTCCTGAATTTAGGTTATTTGAATTTTCTTCATTAAATCTTAGCTGTAAACATACCTAAGTTTCAGTATTCTTTAGATTGATCAATCACAGACAATGTTTTTTGTGACCAATCTGCCTCAACAGTACTACATTCTGTGAAAAGTACAGGTAGGCCTACAAAATGGCTCCCGAGTGGCGCAGCGGTCTAAAGGCACTGCATCTCAATGCTAGAGCTGTCACTACAGACCCTGGTTCGATCCTGGGGTGTATCACAACCGCCCATAGGGTGGCGCACAATTGGCCCACTGTTGTCCGGGTTAGGGTTTGGCCGGGGTAGGCCGTCATTGTAAATAAAAATTTGTTCTTAACTGACTTACCTAGTTTAAATAAAGGTTACATTAAAAATATATATTTTAAAAAGAGGTGATTGGAAGAGAAACAACAATCCATTAAAACAAATACAAATATTTCAACAAACAAAGCACAAGGTCTGCATTACTAGGTGGTCTGTCTTAGAGGAGGGAAATTATAAACAATTTAAGATACTCAAGAATAAGTTCTCAAATGAACGAATGGGTTTCAGTTATAGACTTATTTTTTGTTCTGTATCCAGGACAAAAAATAAGGTGTACATTTAAATATGCTTTGATTTGTTGCATAATTGCAGGATACAATGTATGTATCCTGTATATTTGTGTCAAGCAAGCCAATAATAATATAAAATAAACATAGATACAACAAACAAATAGATCGAAGGTTGAAATAGTATCAGAGAAAGAAACAAATAGTATAATCCTTGCCAAAAAAAATCCTTCTGCAAAAGTGTATCCCGTGCTTCTAACACCACCTGTCGAAAGCACTGGAAAAATAGAAGTTGGTGGGAAGGGAATCCCTCTGTACCGAGACGCTCGCGCTTCATTTCTCCTGTAGGCTACACTGTGAAGGATGAATTGCTTTCCTCTCCAATGCAATGTATTTACTCTAGGACTCGCTTCTTTCCAAAACTCAATGAAGACGGATATGGCTCTACAACTAACATGTGGTTTGATTTAAGTTTCTAATGGTCGAGAATATACTTGAGATATTTCACCAAAAGAGCTTGAAACGTGCACATTTAAAGAGATGATGGCATCAATAGGGGAGTTCGATCCGCTGAACAACATCGTTCCTGCAACTAAAATTGAAGTAACCGTGTCATGCAGGTAAGATCATGAATGTATCATAAAATGTTAAATGGCATGATTATAAGTGAAACATCTTGTATTGAAAGGATGCAGATGAGACACTTGTGTGCTAATATAATATTTCAATTATTTACAGCAAATTTTCTGTATTCATATGAAATAAGTGTGCATACCAAGTTAAATATTTATCTTAATTTAGGCAACATTCGTATTGTTTTAGAATACCAAGCATAGAGTAGAAATATGATAAAACCATTGTTTCACCTCATGCATGGATTCTCATTCACCTCCTTCCTGATACACCTTCAAAGGTGCGCCGAGACGTGCCTGACCGCAGTGCATCAGCCCGGTGTAGTCAACAGTGCTAATGCATACTTTTCAGGCACTGAGACTGGATAGTGTTGTGGTATGGCTATCGATTAATCACCTCTCAAGCAGGTGTAGCCTATGTAGAACCATGTCTACAATAGACCATGGCTACCTGTGAACAAACCATTACATGTGTGGAGTATACGTAATTGTCTTCATGAAAACTTTTGTCACGTTATGTCTTTCTCGTAATATAGTACTTAGCAGCCCTCAGTATCACATTTGCCTGTTGTTGCCCCCTCGACATCCTTTTCACGGTCAAATATTTAATCCCATCAGTTTAAAGTGAGTGTACATGTGATTAAAAAACCCTGGCACTGTACATAATCTGTAAAATCGGTTGATTAATTGACACAGCAATCGATTTGGAAAAATATTCATACAATGGCAGGTCCAATATGATCTATACAGTCAGGCCCTAAGCCTTTTTATATTCATACAATGGCAGGCCCTAAGCCCCCCCCCCCCTGCTGGATTTATGGCAGAGTTGCTAATTGGTTGTTGGAAATAACATTCATATTTTCCATGAAAACACGTGGAGCCTCAAAATAGAATAGAATTTGATGTTTAACAAAGTCAAAAACAAACATGTAGCTGTTAGTTAGGCAAGTTCTTGTGTTTTGAGGCTTAAAATCAAAGCCAGTACATTTTGTGGTTGGAATTGCATTATGCATATCATTTGAGAATTTAGACATGAATGCTAGCAAATTTTGACAGAATGGTTTCATCTAGACAAAAAAAATAAGGTTGCTTAGCAACCGAATACCAACGAGTTCTGTGGAGGGGAAAAAAGTGAGTAATTGCTGATGACATTCATGCTGAGGGCCGGGCCTGTATACAGTACAGGACAGTATGCTAAAGCTCAGGAAACAAATGGAATAACTGTTTTTTGGGGAGAAAATATTGACATTTTCTAAATTTTCTGCTGTCTGGGTCTCAGCCATTACATTGCTTTCCATAGAAGTATGTGTTTGTTCTCATACGCATGTTATTTCCAGGAAAGGTCATCAGATAATCTCACTGAGACACTGTGAACTGTCAACCACAGATACAATTTGTTGTAGCATAACCTACGGTATGTACCGTAACCTACAATGCTACTGTACAAAACCAACAGCACTTATAGAGGTTTCACAAGGGATCTGCAATATGACAAAATAATGTGAGTTTATAAGGGCCTCTAATAACACTTAAACAGGTGACATGTGTGTTCATGAACTTTCAACTAAGCCTACATACAAAAATAAAAAAAGAGATAGCAGGTAGGTATTCTGTATTGGCCCTATAAGCTGTTTAAGGGTCCCTGAGCTCCAGAGGAGGTTGGTGGGAGGAGGTATAGGTGGACGGGCTCTATGTAATGGCTGGAATGGAATGAATGGAACGGTATTGAAAAACATCAAACATATGGGAACCACGTTTGACTCCACTCCATTCCAGCCATTACAATGAGCCTGTCCTCCCGCTAGCCTCCACTGCTGAGCTCACAATCATTAACCTTTACTTAACACCCATCCCGGATCCGGGAGCATCCTCATCAGTAAAAGCTGACTAGCATAGCCTAGCATAGCGCCACAAGTAAATAATAGCATATAAATATAATGAAATCACAAGTCCAATACAGCAAATGAAAGATAAACATCTTGTGAATCCAGCCATCATTTCCAATTTTTTTAATGTTTTACAGCGAAAACACAATATGTATTTCTATTAGCTAACCACAATAGCCAAAGACTCAACCGCATATTTTCACCATGTTTCTACCGCATAGGTAGCTATCACAAAACCGACCAAATAGAGATATAATTAGTCACTAACCAACAAACAACTTCATCAGATGACAGTCTTATAACATGTTATACAATAAATTTATGTTTTGTTCGAAAATGTGCATATTTGAGGTATAAATCATAGTTTTACATTGCAGCTACCATAAAAAATATCACCAAAGCAGCCAGAATAATTACAGAGAGCAACGTGAAATACCTAAATACTCATCATAAAACATTTATGAAAAATACATGGTGTACAGCAAATGAAAGATAAACATCTTGTGAATCCAGCCAATATTTCCGATTTTTTAAGTGTTTTACAGCGAAAACACAATATAGCATTATATTAGCTTACCACAATAGCCAAACACACAACTGCATTTATTCACCGCATAGATAGCATTCGCAAAAACTAGCAAAAGATATAAAATGAATCACTAACCTTGACCAACTATAAGACTGTCAACTCATCAGATGACAGGTTATACAATACACTTATGTTTTGTTCGAAAATGTGCATATTTAGAGCTGCAAACCGTGGTTATACATTGTGAATATGTAGCATCGATTCACCAGAATGTCCGGAGCTATTTTGGACACTCACCTAATCTGACCAAAGAACTCATCATAAACTTTACATAAAAATACTTGTTGTATGGCAAATGAAAGATACACTGGTTCTTTTAATGCAACCGCCGTGTTAGATTTTTAAAAATAACTTTACCATAACAAACAGCTTGCGTTATTGCGAGACAGCGCCCGCCAAAACGGCAGAGAATAGAAATCAACATTTTCCACAGAAATACGAAATAACATCATAAATTGTTCTTACTTTTGTTGAGCTTCCATCAGAATCTTGTACAAGGAGTCCTAGGTCGAGGATAAATCGTTGTTTGGTTTTAGAATGTCCTTTTCTCCTGTCGAATTCGTGCCACAATGCTAGCCAATGTTGATGACGTTCCCAGTTTCTCTCGACGCAAAGAACGGAAAACTCCAAAAAAATAAACGTTGAATAAACTGATGAAACTCGGTTGAAAAAAACTACTTTATGATGTTTTTCTAATATGTATCAAATAAAAACAGAGCCGGAGATATCCGCCGTGTATACCGAACGCTTTTCAGAAGCCAATGTCGACGTACTTCGCGCGCCAGAGAAGACAAAGACATTTCCAGACCTGTCACTCCAAAAGCTCTTCTTCGGCCTCAGATCAAGCTAGACACCCCATTCCACCTTCCACTGCCTGTTGACATCTAGTGGAAGGCGTATGAAGTGCATGCATATCGATAAATATTAGGCAATTGAATAGTCAGGCCCTGGAACAGAGCATCGTTTTCAGAGTTTTCACTTCCTGTATAGACGTTTGCTGCAAAATGAGTTCTGTTTTACTCACAGATATAATTCAAACAGTTTTAGAAACTTGAGAGTGTTTTCTATCCAATAGTAATAATAATATGCATATTGTACGATCTAGAATAGAGTACGAGGCAGTTTAATTTGGGCACGATTTTTCACAAAGTGAAAACAGCGCCCCCCTATTGACAAGAAGTTGTTTAACCTGTAGCTACTCATATCCTACTAGCCAGGTTACATTCCTCATATCTGATACTGACATAGAATGTCATACTAACTGTTTCAACTTAATTTGTCAACGTATTGTGACGTGGAATCTACGTGGAAAATACATTGGATTTGAAAAAACTCATCAACATAAACTGTTGTTTTGAGGGTGAAAACCACATGATTATGTCATCATTGTAACCAATGTTCAACATAGACAAACCTTGTATAACAAACTGTGCATTTGGAAAGTATTCAGACCCCTTCCTTTTTTCCACATTTTGTTACGTTACAGCCTTATTCTAAAATGGATTAAATAAAATAAAAAGTCATCATCAATCTACACACAATATCCCATAATTACAAGTAAAAAACAGAAAAAACTTATTTACATAAGTATTCAGACCCTTTGCTATGAGACTCGAAATTGAGCTCAGGTTCATCCTGTTTCCATTGATCATCTTTGAGATTTTTCTATAACTTGATTGGAGTCAACCTGTGGTAAATTCAATTGATCGGACATGATTTGGAAAGGCACACACCTGTCTATGTAAGGTCCCACAGTTGACAGTGCATGTCAAAGCAAAAACCAAGCCATGAGGTCGAAGGAATTGTCCGTAGAGCTCCGAGACAGGATTGTGTCGAGGCACAGATCTGGGGAAGGGTACCAAAAATGTTTTGCAGCTTTGAAGGTCCCAAGAACATAGTGGCCTCCATCATTCTTAAATGGAAGAAGTTTGGAACCACCAAGACTCTTCCTAGAGCTGGCCACCGGCCAAACTGAGTAATCGGGGGAGAAGGGCCTTGGTCTGGGAGGTGACCAAGAACGCGATGGTCACTCTGACAGAGCTCCAGAGTTCCTCTGTGGAGATGGGAGAACCTTCCAGAAGGACAACCATCTATGCAGCACTCCACCAATCAGGCCGTTATGGTAGAGTGGCCAGACGGAAGCCATTCCTCAGTAAAAGGCACATGACAGCCCGCTTGGAGTTTGGCCACTAAAGGCCACTAAAGGACTCTCAGACCATGAGAAACAAGATTCTCTGGTCTGATCAAACCAAGATTGAACTCTTTGGCCTGAATGCCAAGTGTCATGTCTGGAGGAAATCTGGCACCATCCCTACAGTGAAGCATGGTGGTGGCAGCATCATGCTGTGGGTATGTTTTTCAGCGGCATGGAATGGGAGACTAGTCAGGATTGAGGGAAAGATAAATGGAGCAAAGTACAGAGAGATTCTTGATGAAAAGAGTGCTCAGGACCTCAGACTGGGGTGAATGTTCGCCTTCCAACAGGACAACGACCCTAACGCAGAAGTGGCTTCGGGACTTGAACCCGATCGAACATCTCTGGAGAGACCTGACATTGTCTGTGCAGCGACACTCTCTATCCAATCTGACAGAGCTTGAGAGGATCTGCAGAGAAGAATGTGAGAAACTCCCCAAATACAGGTGTGCCAAGCTTGTAGCGTCATACTCAAGAAGACTCGAGGCTGTAATCGCTGCCAAAGGTGCTTCAACAAAGTACTGCATAATAGGTCTGAATACTTATGTAAATGTGATATCAGTTATTTATTTTTTATAAATCTGCAAAATAAAAATGTGTTTTTGCTTTGTCATTCTGGGGTATTGTGTGTAGATTGATAAGGGGGAAAAAATATTTAATATTTAATATTTAATAACCAAGCCCTGCTTAGGTTTTATATTTGTCACTGACTTTTACCAATGGGCTATCAGGAAAATGATTATTGAGAAATCTTGTATTAACTAAATACTGTATATTCACTGTTGCTATTGAAGTAATTTCAAAGGGTAGGTTTAACAGAGAAAATGAAATGTAACCATACTTTATGATTCATATATCATCAATGAGACTATTTAGGCCTGTATAGTATTTGTAACAGCTATTGTTTTAATTTGGGGCGGCAGGGTAACCTAGTGGTTAGAGTGTTAGAGTGTTGGACTAGTAACCGCAAGGTTGCAAGTTCAAATCCCTGAGCTGACAAGGTACAAATCTGTCATTCTGCCCCTGAACAGGCAGTTAACCCACTGTTCCTAGGCTGTTATTGATTATAAGAATTTGTTCTTAACTGACTTGCTTAGTTAAATAAAGGTAAAAAAAACAGGGTTCAACAAAAAATAGACAATACATATAGTCCTAGGGTTTCAAGCTTTAGGTTGATTTCAAGTTAATCTTTAATATGTTGGATTCACATCTCCATTGCAAAAATCTAAGGGTCCCACAGTTGACAGTGCATGTCAAAGCAAAAACCAGGCCATAAGGTCGACCAAGCAATAGGACTAAATCAAATCAAACTTTTTTGATTAGATTAGGTTTAGTCCTATTCTTTAACTTGGATTTTTGGAGACGTTTTTGGAGACGTGAATCCAACACATCAATTATTAATTTGTAGACAAACTGGATATTGAATTGTGTTTTGTTGTCAACAGAGCAAATATCATATTTGAAGGAGAACCTCTGTTTGGATAGTTCCATCTGTGCCACTGACTTAGTCTGGCTTCAATTCCAGTTAGACTACAAATGAATAAATGATATGATGGATTCACATCGCCATCTCAACCAACAATCAAAGTTAAAGAATAGCACTAAATTAAATCAAATCAATCTTTAAAGGCACTTTAAAGTCCTATACTTTAACTTTGATTGTTGGTTGAGAGGGCGATTTCTAGACAAAGTCAGTGGCACAAAAAATACTTCTCCTTCAAATGTTGAACTGTGTTTGTGCTGACACCCAAACACAGTTCAATTACACTTTTGAAATACAGTTAACAGCCTATATTACAAATTCTAGGCTCCAACTAAACCAAAAATAAAAGTTAAAGAATAGGATTAAGCCAGTGGCTCAGATTAAACTATCTAAGCATTAGATATCCTTTAAATGTTGATATTTGGCTGTGTTGTCAGCCAAACAAAATGTAATAATACTTTTGTAATACAGCAAATAGCCTACATTTAAGGATATCTTACAAACGAATGAAACAGGATTCAACCTTAAAACGAGTAACCATGGCCACACTTTGAGGTTAGCCAACTGTAACTATAAATGTCTTCTTATGTAATCATAGAAAGTGTGCATGTTCAGGATACCATGCAAAGGTTGCAGGTCTGTGGATATCTTCACAATTGCTTAAATAATCTGTGCAGAATCTTAAACAGCTTGGATCACTTGCACTTTCTGCAATCCAGATCATTTGGTTGGGCTATTACATGAAGCACAGTGATAACACATTAAGTTGTTGTATAAATACAAACATCTGACATTGTATTCCCATTTTATCTTTGTTGTGCTTTAAAATGGTTGAAAGCGCAGTGATAACACATAGGGAATTCAACAAACTTCTGGCAGACTTTTTGAGTGGTTGAATAAAGGTTGAAATCTCATTGATCAATGCCTTAACCAAATATTACCCACCAAAAATGACATGGTGCCCCCAGTGGGATGGGATTATACACTTTTGGCTGAGTGGCCTTCGTGTTGTCTGTCCAAAGAAAAGAGTCACTGGGATGGTCATAAATCCATGGTCACAAACCCAGCCACCACTGGCAGCAAACAATAATCCTCCCTGCCTCTGAATAGCGAAGGGAACGGCAGATGGTGCCACCTTGGAGATTACAAAGCCTTAACTCTGGATTTCCTCCATGCTTAGAAACAAGTGGGTGGTTCTCTGTGAGACACATCTGCAACTTCTCCTCTTATCACAGCTAATAAAACATTGCTCAAGTCTCAAGCGGACTACACAATCAGCCACAACATTGATTTCATTCGTCTGCCTCTCAACAACCCATTTCCTTGACGTGTTGTGCATCTGGCAAACTGCCAACCTAAAATGAACCTGAGGTATGAGTTCAAAAAAATTGAAAAGAGTTGAGGGATTCTCAACTCACTGACCTGGTAAAGTCGTGCAGCCAAACAAAAAGGTGTAATGGGTTCGCATTCAAAAATATGTCACATAAAGCTTACTTCATTTAAAAAATATATATTTTCACTGCATCAGGGATAACATACACAGACGTTTCGGCTTCACAACCTTCTTCAGACTCACAGAGACAGACACTAGCAAGCACAGACAGTTCCCTTCTCTGAAAAACATGTCAGCTGGGGAGTGCAAATGTACCTCAGCTCAGTGGTCCAGAGCTCCTCAGAGAGACTCAGTGTTTGTGCCATTTCTGTCATTGGGAGTAGTTGTTTCCCCTTTGATATAATATGAAACATGAACCCAATGGCAGTGACTCAAATACTGACGATATAGAAATGGTCCCACGAGACTGCCCTCATCTGCGGAGGAAAGAGTTGGTTACTGTGACTGATAATTTTACACTTATCGCACCATGCATTTTATCCTATACATAGGGGATGATGTTGAACTCAGACCAAGTATTGTACTATAGTAGTGACAGCAAAATCTTATCTCCTACTCAAAGGTACCTTAATCAGGATACAGTACCTGTAAATGGACCAAACTAGTGCTATTATCTTGGGACTGTCATTAGTGGAGGTATACACTTTGTGTGCCTCTAGATTGGGTTGTTAGTCTATTTTGTCCTGTAAATACCTTATTTTACTGACATTTTCTTTAGGTGTGTAATATGAAATAAGGTCGTTATTATTCATGCACTGGGCCAAAATTGGTGTAGGAACAGTTGTTCATGTGTCACGTTCGTTGTTAGAAATGGACCAAGGCGCAGCGTGCGTAGAGTTCCACATGTTTTAATAAATGAAACTCACCAAAAACAATACAGAACAATCTAAACGTGCCTTAAATGCAGTGTTCACAGGCACTATACAAAAACAAGATCCCACAACAAACAGGTGGGAAAAGGCTGCCTAAATATGATCCCCAATCAGAGACAACGATAGACAGCTGCCTCTGATTGGGAACCATACCAGGCCAACATAGAAATACAAAAACTAGAGTACCCACCCTAGTCACACCCTGACCTAACCAAAATAGAGGATAAAAAGGCTCTCTAAGGTCAGGGCGTGACATCATGTTCCTTATCAGGAAGTTCAACCCACTGATTACGATGCTGTGTGATCTAATTGATTATGTATGTCACTTCAGTCTTACACATATATTTAGCCAAAAATGTTCTGGTGTCACCCTATGCACACTGGCTGGTTTGTTATGTATTTTGTTTAACAATACATTTTTCAGTTGTGCTGAATATTACATTAAGTATTATTAATTTGTTGTCCTCACAGAATAAATATATTTCTACAACAGAGGAAAACACTAAACATAAGCAAAATGTTAAAGGGATACTGCGATTCTGGCATTTAAGCCATTTTCCTACTGATGCTGTTGGCTATCATTGAAGAACTGGAGGCAGAATTCAAGAGAGAAAACAATAATGCTGAACTTACTTACGTAACTGTAGACTTCCAGTTATTGTGCTAATGCTAGTTAGCATTGGCTCTGGAAACTACCTCTAACCTCCTTCATACTGTACGCAGAGGAATAAAAATGGTATCCATGAGTTCATCTGACTCTGGCTAAGTAGAATCTCACATAATGACAATAATGTTAATGATAATCAGTTCAGTCTGTTTAGCGCTATTGTTTTCTCTATTAAATTCTGCCTCCAGCTCTTCAATGATAGCCAACAGCATTTGAAATGATGTATACAATACATTTTGTTTTGAGGAGGGAAAACTACCTAGTGTTTTCCATAAGAAATGTTGTACTAACAAGTGAACAAAAACTCCATTGAAATATGTTCAAGTGGGTGCTGCAGTGACATTGAATACATTCTATGGAAAGAATAACAGCCTGATTAAATTATTATTATTTTATTTCCCCTGTATATTATTTCCATAGGGATCTTCTGGACGTGGACAAATTTTCCAAGTCTGATCCTGGTATGTGCCTCTCTTTTTGAGTGAATGTTTATCAGAATGTGTGAAATTCCATGCATGCATTTGTCCTATCTGTCCTGAATGTACTCATGTAAATACTAGAGAGTTGATTCCGTCATTTTTACAAAAACTTCAGGGATGTTATAAACATTCCGTTATGCAGTGAAGCTGCATTCGTTTCTTTTGTAAAGCACTTTATTTCATCCGGATACAAACATTTGTAAAAACCAATATAAGGACGATTCTGAGATTTGGAATATGATGACATAGGATAAATTGTAGCGGTTCCACATCACAAGTTCATAGTCAGTTTAAGCTGTTTTACTCAGCATTTCTCCTATATTTTGGTCTTCAAAGTCACATAGGTTACCTTATCTATTCCCTACATCTCAGTTTGTCACTCTTTGTCTCCAATATTTAGTCTCAGTCACACAACCACAGCTGCAGTGTTATATGTTCGCGTCCTTAATAAGAGTTTTTGATCATATCTATTTCATGTGTAGACATGTGTTCATGGCCTCTCATTTCACTGCGTTGTGAGTATGTCTTATTGCTCCCCAAACTGGACTTCCAAAATGCACAGGTCGCTTTGGAGCACAGGAATGAAATCACCTTCCACTTGGAACTATATTTTGTTCCGTGCTTCAAATGCTTTATACAACACATACATTATTATTGCTATAGTGTTGTTTGGAGAGCTCTACTATGTGTTTGTCAAAAGTCTGTCAGGTTGAAGTCATACCAGGGTGAAAGCTTTGAGCTGTCAGGACAGGGCTCAAAGGTCTCTGGGTTGAAGGTAGGGAGAAATGGGATTCAGCTGGATAAACAGAGCCAGGCTCAGAGTGACTCGTATTAAGGCTACTATCACAACTGCAGTCCCACAGAGCCAGAGAGACCAGGGCTCTGATGAAATTTCACAATATCAACAGCCATCTAAAGATGGCGCTGGAGAGAATGGCTGCCGTTTCATGGGCTCTTAACCAACTATGCTATTTTGTTAGTTTTTTCGAATTTTTTGTAACTTATTTTGTACATAATGTTAATGTTACCGTCTCTTATGACTGAAAAGAGCTTCTGGAAATCAGAAGAGCGATTACTCACGTTGAACTGGATGAAGAATTTCTCTTTAATGAGTCGGACGAGAGGTATTTACTCCAAACACCCGAACAGGCACCCATCCCTGTCATTCGCAGGAGAAAGAGACGGAAAAGAGATCGGGGTGCCTTGGGATGCAGGGAAACTTAAATCTGTTTTAAATTATTTCTATCAGCATGTTAAATGTGCAACCCGAGTGAAAAGAAACTCTAGACCACCTTTACTCCACACACAGAGACGCTTACAAAGCTCTCCCTCGCCCTCCATTTGGGAAATCTGACCATAATTACATCCTCCTGATTCCTGCTTACAAGCACAAATTAAAGCAGGAAGCACCAGTGACTCGGTCAATAAAGAAGTGGTCAGATGAAGCAGATGCTAAGCTACAGGACTGTTTTGCTAGCACAGACTGGAATATGTTCCGGAATTCTTCCGATGGCATTGAGGAGTACACCACATCAGTCACTGGCTTCATCAATAAGTGCATCGATGACGTCATCCCCACAGTGACTGTACGTACATACCCAAACCAGAAGCCATGGATTACAGGCAACATCCGCACTGAGCTAAAGGGTAGAGCTGCCGCTTTGAACGAGTGGGACTCTAACCCAGAAGCTTATAAGAAATCCCGCTATGCCCTTCGACGAACCATCAAACAGGCAAAGCGTCAATAGAGGACTAAGATCGACTCATACTACACCGGCTCCGACGCTCGTCGGATGTGGCAGGGCTTGCAAACTATTACAGACTACAAAGGGAGGCAGCCCAGTGACACGAGCCTACCAGACGAGCTAAATTACTTCTATGCTCGCTTTGAGGCAAGTAACACTGAAACATGTAGCCATAAAGTGCTTTGAAAGGCTGGTCATGGCTCACATCAACACCGTTATCCCAGAAACTCACTCCAATTTGCACACTGCCCCAACAGATCCACAGATTATGCAATCTCTATTGTACTCCACACTGCCCTTTCACACCTGTACAAAAGGAACACCTATGTGAGAATGCTATTCATTGACTACAGCTCAGCGTTCAACACCATAGTGCCCTCGAAGCTCATCACTAAGCTGGGACTAAACACCTCCCTCTGCAACTGGATCCTGGACTTCCTGACAGGCCACCCCCAGGTGGTAAGTGTAGGTAACAACACATCCGCCACGCTGATTCTTAACACGGGCGCCCCTCAGGGGTGCGTGCTCAGTCCCCTCCTGTACTCCCTGTTCACTCATGACTGTACGGCCAGGCACGACTCCAACACCATCATTAAGTTTGCAGATGACACAACAGTGGTAGGCCTGATCACCAACAACGACGAGACAGCCTGTAGGGAGGAGGTCAGAGACCTGGCCGTGTGGTGCAAGGACAACAACTTCTCTCTCAATGTGATCAAGACTAAGGAGATGATTGTGGACTACAGGAAAAGGACAACCGAGCATGCCCCCATTCTCATTGACGGTGCTGTAGTGGAGCAGGTTGAGAACTTCAAGTTCATTGGTGTCCAAATCACCAACAAACTAAAATGGTCCAAGCACACCCAGACAGTCGTGAAGAGGGCACGACAAAACCTATTCCCCCTCAGGAGACTTTGATTTGATTTGAGCAACAGCCCCGCAAAGTACTCATTACTCAGAGCTGGGGGTCTGGGATTCTGAGTTTGGTCCTTAATTGATTTAGGTAGTTACTTGGTTTGATTATATTCATCTGCATGATGTGCCTAATCTCCAACAAGTTCTGTGATGAAGAAATGTGATATGGATGTTTTACCTCTTCTAGTTTGTGCTATCTACATAGCCAATCACTTAGATTAGATTCACTTTGAGTATTTGTGTGCAGGCTTTGTGTAAATGGACGAATATGTTCTGAATACACAGTAAGCTCCCTCCCCCTGATCTAATTTAAAGATGGCCCAGACATCAAAGTACTTTATCCTTGTACTTTTCTGTGAAAAGTAAATAGATTGTGGTGTGTGAGTGTCCATGATTACCCATGTGTCTAAGAGCTTTATGTTGTGTTTGTGCCAAATCAAATGTTATTGGTCACATACACATATTTAGCAGATGTTATTGCCAGTGTAGCGAAATGCATGTGTTTGATGCTGTATAATTTTGTGTTCATGAGTTGTTTTAGTTTCTTGAATTTTAGAAACCAGTTATACAGAGTAACCTACAGGACGTTATTGGCCATGGACTTTTTTTTGTCATGGACAGTGCTGTCAAAGTGTCATATAAATTCCACTAAGATGTTCATGAATTTGTTTGGTTAACTCACCTAGGGGTTGATGCTCCATGGAGAGAACATATACCATTAACCCATTGTCACACTATATTCTTGGCATGCGTAGTGCTGGCACATTTCTACCATATAACCACGTAACCGACTGTTATGGTTGATGACTGCCATGAAAATAATAAAACTTTTCTTTTGGTGGAATGAACTACGCAGCGCCCCCCTCCCTGCAGCAGCAGCACACATAGAAATAGAATAAATAGAATGTGCTTGGAACCTCTAAACCTGGCAATTTGACTGGTAAACTCATGGGTACACTCGCAATGGCTGCCTGGGATTGTGATGCAATAATTTCCATATGTAATGTAGAATGTTCATTCAAATGATGTTAACTGATGTGGCTCATGCAATGGAATGTATTTTGTTTAATAGTTGAGTTGAATCAACAAATCACAGCACATATTGATGGGTACACATCTTGCTTTTACTTCCTGCTTTGCTCCTATCCACCTCATTTTTTAAATGTTGCTGTGGGCACAGCCAAACAACGACAGTGATGGATTCGACTTCCATTCTGCAGTTCTCCTGTGGCAAACTTGCCAGAGTAAATCATTTGAAGGAGTCCACTTATAGAGTATTCAAGTCATGTAAACAAGTACAAGTGTAAATGTATAAGTGTAATTTTATATTTATTTCATTCAAGTTTGCTAACGTTAGCTAGGCCTACTAGTAGGCTACTTCTGTTGTCATAATAACATTAGTTGTGTTGCGTCTGTTAAGTGCCATCCACCAAGCCAATAATGATAACTATACCGAACAAAAGTATAATCGCAACATGCAACAATTTTAATCAGTTTCAATTCATATCAGTAAATCAGTCAATTGAAATAAATAAATTAGGCCCTAATCTATGGATTTCACATTGGAATACAGAATATGCATCTGTTGGTCACAGATACCTTAGAAAATTTGGGCCTCACATTGGGTTCGTCACGGCATCTCTATGCATTCAAATTGCCATCGATAAAATGCATTTGTGTTCGTTGTCTGTAGCTTGTGCCTGCCCGTACCATAACCCCATCGCCACCATGGGGCACTCTGTTCACAATGTTGACATCAGCAAACCACTCGCCCACACAACGCCATACACGTGGTCTGCGGTTATGAGGCCGGTTGGAATTCTCTAAAATGACGTTGGAGGCGGCTTATGGTAGAGAAATTATCATTCAATTCTCTGGCAACAGCTATGGTGGAAGTTCCTGCAGTCAGCATGCCAATTGCACGCTCCCTAAAATGTTTAGACATCTGTGGCAAAGTGTTGTGTTACAAAACTGTACATTTTAGATTGACCTTTTATTGTCCACAGCACAAGGTGCACCTGTGTAATGAGCTTGCTGTTTAATCAGCTTCTTGATATGCCACACCTGTCAGGTGGATGGATTATCTTGGCAAAGGAGAAATGCTTACTCAGGGATGTAAACAAATTTGTGCATTTGAGAGAAATAAGCTTTTTGTGCGTATGGAACATTTCTGGGATCTTTTATTTCAGCTCATGAAACATTGAACCAACACTTTACATGTTGCGTTTATATTTTTGTTCAGTGTATAATGATAAACTATAGGCTACATACAGTAACTGCCTTAATGTTTCTGGACCCCAGGAAGAGTAGCTGCTGCCTATGCAGGATCCCTAATAAATACAAACCTCTGGTATTGACTTTTTCTTGTTCACCTGAAATTATGCTTAAGTAATAATAGTCTACTTGTTATTAAGATGTCTAACCTTTACATATGAGTTAGCTTACTTGTACACTTTGAAATTATATGAAAACGATTGTTGATTCTTTGAAGTAAAGTGTTTAAACATTTAATTGTTTTAATTGTTAACTTAAAACTATTATTCAAGATTAACTAGTGTCAATGTTGATTAATCACAGATCACAATCCTGCAATAAGGAGGGGAAGGGAATCTGTCTCTAATTTGAATTTCTGTTTCTGTGTTGTATTTTCAAATGAACATTACCTTTTTGTTCAGTTAAACTCTCCAGTTAGTTTTATTTGTTTGTCAATCTTTCTCAGGATATCAGCCATGTGAACCCATTTTGCAGCTGATAATGGCAGTCAACAGCAATGTAGCCATAGGCCTACAGCAGTGGTTCTCAACTCTAGTCCCCGGGTACCCCCAACAGCACACATTTTTGTTGTAACCCCGGACAAACATACCTGATTCAAAACATACACACAGCTACTACTACCAAGTTCAATGCCAGATACTGAGGTCTGAGTGGCACATGGATGTGCCACTGTGATAATGAAGATTGTTTGCCTAAGACTACCACAACAATTACATTGTCTATGCTAAATGTGTTTAAATTGTAAAAGAAAGAATAGTTAGCTATAAAAAAATAAAAAAATTCAATGGGGCAAGGCAAAGCAGGGATGACAGACAAAACTTTTCATTTCACCCATACAACAATATAACTTATTATTAAAGTACGGTATGTTTCTAATATAATAAACAATAGTATTTTACATGTTGTTGTAAATTATTGTGAAACCCTTCATTCGGTTTAAGGGGGCAGTTTTGTCATGACGACAAGGAGAAGTTGCTCTCTACTGAAATGGCACAACAGAATCATTCAGATTGACCAAGGCACAGCACATGACAACCATTTTGTCTAACTGAGGGACGTCTCCTTTCATATCTGGATAAGGACGAAGTAGTAGAAGTAGAAACTGATGCTGCTGCAGCATTGCTCATCTTCACGGTGGGAATCCAGTCGGTATGGGTGTCTTGATAGAGTTCAGCTGGTGAACCTACAGTACATAAACAAATACAAAGTACACTTGATGTTAAAATATCCCTTCCTAAGGTCACCTATACCATCAGGGCTCTTGAATGTTTGGTTGTGTTTAATTCATTCAGCTATTTTAGTGTCATATAAAGATTACATCTGTTGTTGGGCTAATAGTCAACACCGCAGGTTGTTTTATCCCATTGAGGCCTTTGTACTATGCTGTAATGTCCGTACATTTTACCACCTTATGAATAAAGTTCTAAACAAATTATCATTGGATGAGTGCGACTGGAATTTCTTGGGACAATAATGTCCTCTTCCAGGCTAGATGGACGTCATATTGTACCATTTGTGTCTCCCCTTTTCGTGGGCCTAGATTAGATAGTTGCATTGAAGACAAGGTCGTTTTTATTCATCTGTTTGTCATTGTCAGTAGAGTAGGCCCAGGCTACCCCTTGATTTGTCGGATTAAAAAAGATTCTGCTAACGTCTCCAGTCATATAAAGTGTAGTAGAATTATGAAATGTGTTCATCAAAGGCCACATTTTTTGAGAGCAAAGGAAAGAAAAGAGACGTCTCTGATATAGCCTATAGGTCTATGCCACTAGACGATCAGCCATGCATGGTGAGTAGATCGAGTTATATTAATAGCCTAATAAATTATGACTATCCAATCTGCTTATCACATTAGGAATAGTAGGATAAAATTTGTATGCAAATGTGATGATAGATGCATGCATTGCTTTACTATAAAGTTGTATTTTTATGGTGAGAGTGACGCATGCTAGACTACAAGCTATTTAGCTAGCTAATGTTGGCTAACTTAGTCTTGTTGTTAACACCTGGTTAGCAAAACAGCTAACAGCTAAACTCAAAATTGATCAGACTGACCAGTGATGAAGTGATCGGTGCAGACCCTGTACTGACAGGGTTCAGGTCTTTACAGGCAAAAGAATTTCTTCACTTTTCTGACAGTTCTCGAGTCTTATTTCCTTGGTTTTTCTTGATTCCGGGTAATCTGTAAAAAATATTTCTTTCCCTCTTATTTCCCTCTTGTTTCCCTCTTGTCACAGAAATTCCCTCTACACAGAAATTGACCATGGTGATGAATCAACTAGTTTTTGGCACTGTTATCGTGCAGCTTTGGGTAGCCACTCAGCTGTTGTTGGAAGAATTGATGCAGTGGTCTTCCAACATAGCCACCAACATGGCCGTACGTCACCTGGCAACCCTCTATGGCAGTGGTCACCAACCTTTTCTGAGTCAAGATCACTTTCGCAGTCAAAACGCAAGCCGAGATCAGCGCTCAGATGTTTTTTTAACATTACAAGTCAGAGATTTCCCAGTTCCAAGTTCTCAGTTGTTTTTAACTTGGCATTTGTCTCGGAGGAGGGAGGGAGAGAGCAGCAGATGGTCCGCCTCTCACGGTCTCTTCCTTTCCTCCGGTGAGACTGACCAGAGACACCGTCTTCCACCTGATGGGGAAACTCGAGTCGCACCACATCCGCATCATGCACTAATTCATGTTGTTCCTATGACCAGAGAAAGTGAAATACTCCTAAATATTAAAATAGACAAGATGAGCTGCTAATAATAATACAAACGCAGGGCTATCAAGACATGTGGCTACTAATTCATAGTAGCTGCAGCGCGAGTGGAAGTACGGAGAAGCGCGTTTTGTAATAGTGTTGAATAAAAACAGTGTTGACCGTGCTGAATAAAAACTTAAACATGAACTCATTCATAAAAACACCAGCTCTTTGCTGTATTCTTTGACAGTCTCTCTCTGGTCATGGTAAGTGTTATGAAATCTCATGTAGGCTAGTATCAAACTTAGCTGGAAGCTGTAGGCACTGATGATTTGAGCTATCCGATTGGCCAGCACAGTAGGCACATTCCATTTAGCCACAGATCTCCCGTCTGCCAGATAGGTGGAGTTTGTCTTTTCAGACATATTAAAAGGTTCAAAATGGGAACACTTTGCCTACTCAGTGCGCAGGGCTTCTGAATCAAGCAGGCTTCCGAGGCATGCAGCGGTCTAAGGCACTGCATATCAGTGCAAGAGGTGTCACTACAGTCCTTGGTTTGAATCCTGGCTGTATCACATCTGGCCGTGATCGGGAGTCCCATAGGGCGGCACACAATTGGCACAGCGTTTGGTGGGGTAGGCCATCATTGTAAATAAGAATTAGTTTTTAACGGATTTGCCTAGTTAAATAAAGGTTAAGTAAAAACATGTAAACATTTAAAAATAAATAAAGTGCACCTACCGCCAACACAAATATTTTAAAAAAGGAGCGCAAGCCTTTACTGTTGGCTTTTTTACAGAAGTGTTTGGTGATCGACTAGAAAGGCTATCGCGATCGACTGGTTGGTGACCACTGCTCTATGGGTACACACGCAATGGCCGCCAGTCCACCCATTATGCCATCAGTGACTTGAATCGGGACTCCCGTTTACTTTATTCTATTTCTATGCCAGCAGTCAGTAGCGGAGGAGAGGAGAAAATGTGCGTCTTACAAAAAACGCTTTTCAAACGGTTATTATGGTAACCAGTTATTTGGCTAACCAACAACCATCATCCAAAATTCCATGAGCGTCACAGCCCTAGGCATACACTTAACCCAAGCATGGAATTTGCTCTTCCAAATTCCTCTAATTGACTTAAATCCATTCTGCGTTGTGATTGCTTCTTAGAGGAGTTGGGATCCTGAAAAGAAAATTGAGTGCCAAGTATAATCTCTTTCATTGGAATGAGATATACATAATGTGGTTTGAGATATTTGATGTTATTGTTTGAGAGCTCTTCACTGTACTGTATATTGCTCGTACTTGTCCCATTGTACTTCCTTGCATTTAAAAGGCCTCATTTATGATATCACTTTCATCTCTGTCCAAACTGGTTAATCACTATGACAGTCAAGAACGAGTCAAAGCTTTAAAGGAACAGTGTTGAGATTTCTCTCTTTACTCCACGTCAGGGACCACAAACAGCGTTTGTCAGCTACCCGTTGGTCCATTTTGAAACGAGTCGTTTCTATAACAATGATTTAAAGAGATCTCATTTTGCATATTGTAAATTGGCCAGAATGAGTCAATTGCTTTTAATTGCTTACAAAAGCTGATCTGTATGACTCAAGTAATTGGACTCCCACACTGATGCAGAACCGCCAGCCTCTTGAATATGAAGGGAGTAGGCAGTGTGGAAAACCCTATTGCCCCCAATGTGCATGACCACCTCAGTCCATTTAGAAGGTAAGTGACCCAAGGACTGCTTCCCTGCTGAGATCCTTGCCCAAAATAAATTAAAGGTAATTTAAGGAGGTCCAATACTGTATTTGTTTCCTATCACAAACCTATAATTCCATTCATTAAGTTATACACTCTGATCGAAGCTTGGAAACGCTAGTCCCTGTAGCGTGAGTCGATTTGAGATGGTAATGATGTGCGTTCATTTATTAAATCTTATTAAGTCACTCAAGGTGCTTTTCAAAAGGTAATATTTGAAATTGTAGTGAATAGGTCTCCCCTGCAGATTAATATAAAATCTGCAATTTCACCCACACAGACTCCGTCATTCATCTCTGTTTTGCATGGCTCTTTTAAGTGGGAATAAAGCTTTTATGAAACTGAAGGGTGCAGGCATGGTAATTTATATTTATAAAATGTCTATTGACTCCTCCACTCTTAGAAACATCTCTCAGCTATAATGTACCCTTTCTAGCCACCTACACCACCCTTTCATTGGCAGCCTTACACTACCGTTCAAAAGTTTGGGGTCACTTAGAAATGTCCTTGTTTTTGAAAGATAAGCAAATTTTTTGTCTATTAAAATAACATCAAATTGATCAGAAATACAGTGTAGACATTGTTAATATTGCAAATGACTATTGTAGCTGGAAACGGCAGATTTTTTATGGAATATCTACATAGGCGTACAGAGGCCCATTATCAGCAACCATCACTACTGTCACGCCCTGACCATAGTTTGCTTTGTATGTTTCTATGTTTTGTTTGGTCAGGGTGTGATCTGAGTGGGCATTCTATGTTGTATGTCTATGTTAGTTGCTTGTGTCAGCACTATTCTTATTATAGCTTCACGTTCATTGTTCGTTTTATTGTTTTGTATAGTTCGTTCAGTGTTCTCTGTTTATTAAATTCATGATGAACACATACCACGCTGCATATTGGTCCTCCGATCCTTCAAACATCTCCTCCTCAGAAGAGGAGGAAGACGAACGTGACAACTACTGTGTTCCAATGGCACATTGCGTTAGCTAATCCAAGTTTATCATTTTAAAAGGCTAAATGATCATTAGAAAACCCTTTCGCAATTATGTTAGCACAGCTGAAAACTGTTGTCCTGATTAAAGCAGCAATAAAATTGGCCTTCTTTAGACTAGTTGAGTATCTGGAGCATCAGCATTTGTGGGTTCGATTACAGGCTCAAAATGGCCAAAAACAAAGACCTTTCCTCTGAAACTCTTCAGTCTATTCTTGTTCTGAGAAATGAAGGGTATTCCATGCGAGAAATTGCCAAGAAACTGAAGATATTGTACAACGCTGTGTACTACTCCCTTCACAGAACAGGGCAAACTGGCTCTAACCAGAATAGAAAGAGGAGTGGGAGGCCCCGGTGCACAACTGAGCAAGAGGACAAGTACATTAGAGTGTCTAGTTTGAGAAACAGACACCTCACAAGTCCTCAACTGGCAGCTTCATTAAATAGTACCCGCAAAACACCAGTATCAACGTCAAAAGTGAAGAGGCGACTCCGGGATGCTGTCCTTCTAGGCAGAGTTGCAAAGAAAAAGCCATATCTCAGACTGGCCAATAAAAGGAAAATATTAAGATGGGCAAAAGAACACAGACACTGGACAGAGGCTGCTCATAAACTGCTCCAGCTACGTCAAAACGCCCATAGAGTGGCAGTCTACGCAGTGAATTTTCACACGTGGGCAGCTCAGAATGCCTGGAACCCGGAAGCATTGTTCGACATGTTCCTTCACGGATTATTAGAGGTGATCAAAGATGAGCTCGCAGCTCAGGAGTTGCCAACGGACCTCGACTCCCTCATAGCCTTGACCATCCGGATCGATGGGCGGCTACGAGAACGTAGGAGGGTGAGGGAATCTGTCCCCTGTCGCCTTTGCTCGCCCTCGATTCCCAACTCGACTCAGAGGAATCCCCGAAACCCCCGAAGGCATTTCCGAGAGACTCCGATGTCACCCGAGTGCTCACGGGAATTGCTGAGGGCGGTAGACTCCCCTCCTCCAGAGCCCAAGCTACTGGGAAGAGCTTGATTGTCTCCGGAGGAACATTTACTCAGACTGAACACCAGAAGCTGTCTGTGTTGCGGGACTACAGGACATTATATTTCCACCTGTCCATTGAAAAGACCAGGCTCATCAGTAGGCCCGAGTACTCTGGTTAGCCTTACGAGAATTTTCCAATCTCCCATTACCCGCACCCATCTCCATTCCACCCTGTTATGTGGTGACCAGGTCAAATCACTTATCGATGCTACCTTGGTGTCAGAGCTGGGCATCTCCACTCAACCCCTCTCCATTCCCATGGACGTCAGAGCGCTGGATGGGCGCTCTATTGGCCGAGTCACCCGCAATACGATTCCTATCGACCTACGGGTATCAGGGAATCACAGTGAGTGTATGCAGTTCCTGCTCATCTAATCTCCATATTTCTTTCCAAGATGGCGTAGCAGTCAGACGTCTTTGTCCTTGTCTTGTCCCGTGTATATATCTTTTTTCTTCGCATATCTTTTTTATATTTTTTTCCTAAACATCAACTTCAATATACTCTCCTGCAACCCACCTCACCCAATGTGGAATGGATATGCTATTTTCTAAAGTATTTTTCTGTACTTTCGAACCGGATTCCCCCAACAGAAGCTAGCCAGCTAACTAGCTACTAGATAGTAGTCAGCTCACCACTGTTAGCGGTCATCAGCTAACCTCTAGCTAGGAAATCTCTAGCCAGTTTGCACAACGCGATTCAAACCAGAACATACCAGACTTATTTTCTCTCCATATTCCTGGATTCCTACCGCAAGCTCTGAACCTTTTCACCTGGATCATCGCAGCTAGCCAGCTGCAATCCGAGTTGCTACTCCTGGCTAACGTCTCTGTCCCGAAGCAAGCACCAATTAGCCTGGAGCTAGCCGATGCTAGGCCCATCTCCCGGCTAGCTGAAGAGGTCCATCAGCCACTCCTTGGGCTACAATACATATTATGGACCCCTTTTACTACATAAAATCCTGCTAATCCATTACGACTGGACTACTGACGTAATCTGCCCGAGGGTTCTTTTTGCAACAGGCCCCTCTGTCGCGACGTCCCCTGAATGCCCATCTGCTAGCCGCGGCCCGCTAGCTGAATAGGTCCATCAGCCAATTTCTTGGGCCATTATACCTATTTTGCCAATTGGACTGGGCAGCTTTACTACACGGAAACCTACTAATCCTTCACGGCTGGTCTGCTGACGGAACTGCACGAGGAGGCTACAACAGACTTCTTCAACAGACGCTCAAGGTCCTAAACGATATCATAACTGCAATCGATAAGAGACAATACTGTGCAGCCGTATTCATCGACCTGGCCAAAGCTTTTTCAAACAGAAATTTGCATCCTGTAGCACAAACTCAAAAAAGTTATTGGACACTGTAAAGTCCATGGAGAATAAGAGCACCTCCTCCCAGCTGCACACTACACTGAGGCTAGAAAACACTGTCACCACCGATAAATCCACAATAATTGAGAATTTCGATAAGCATTTTTCTATGTCTGGCCATGCCTTCCATCTGGCTACCCCTACCCCGGTCAACTGCCCTGCACGCCCCACAGCAACTCGCCCAAGTCTCCCCCATTTCTCCTTCACCCAAATTCAGATAGCTGATGTTCTGAAAGAGCTGCAAAATCTGGACCCCTACAAATCAGCTTGACAATCTGGACCTTCTCTTTCTAAAATGATCTGCCAAAATTGTTGCAACCCCCAAAGATTGGAAAGCTGCCGCGGTCATCCCCCTCTTCATAGGGGGAGACACTCTAGACCCAAACTGCTACAGACCTATATCTATCCTACCCTGCCTTTCTAAGGTCTTCGAAAGCCAAGTTAGCAAACAGATCACCGACCATTTTGAATCCCACCGGTATTCTCCGCTATGCAATCTGGCTTCCGAACTGGTCATGGGTGCACCTCAACCATGCTCAAGGTCCTAAACGATATCATAACTGCAATCGATAAGAGACAATACTGTGCAGCCGTATTCATCGACCTGGCCAAGGCTTTCGACTCTGTCAATCACCACATTCTTATCGGCAGACTCAACAGCTGTCACGATCGTTATAATGAATGGACCAAGGCGAAGCGTGCGTAGAGTTCCACATGTTTATTTAAATGAAACTCCCAGAAAACAATAAAGCGCAAAACGAAACGTGAAGCTAATGTAGTGCTCGCAGGCAACTATACATAGACAAGATCCCACAAAGCACAATGGGGAAATGGCTGCCTAAATATGATCTCCAATTAGAGACAACGATAAACAGCTGCCTCTGATTGGGAACCATACCAGGCCAACATAGATATATAAAAACTCCGGACCGTGGATCGTTGCCGGGGACTCCGGACCGTGGATTGTCGCCGGAGGCTCCGGACTGGGAACCCTCGCAGGAGGTTCTGGACTGGGAACCCCCGCTGGAGGCTCTGGACTGCAGACCGTCGCTGGAGGCTCTGGACTGCCGACCGTCGCTGGAGGCTCTGGACTGCCGACCGTCGCTGCAAGCTCTGGACTGCCGACCGTCGCTGGAGACTCTGGACTGCAGACCGTCGCTGGAGACTCTGGACTGCAGACCGTCGCTGGCATTGCCAGAGCTTCCGGTGACAGTTCCCAGTACAGAGCTTCCGGCGACAGTACCCTGTCCAGAGCAACCGGCGACAGGACCCAGTCCAGAGCTTCCGGCGACAGTTGTTCTATGTTTAGTTGCCTGTCTGCACTATCCATATAGCTTCACGATTTGTTTTGTTATTTTGTTAGTTTGTTCAGTGTTCATTCGTTAAAATAAATAAGAATGTACGCATACCACGCTGCGCCTCCTCCTGACAACGGCGGTGACAGGAACAAAGACACAGCATTCCCTGATGTCCCTCTGCAATTACAGCCTTGCTCTGAGTTCACAAAGTTTATTTTCCAGCGATTGGACATTAGCCATCAGGATACTAGTAAGAGGAGGAGGTGTAGCCCATCTTGTCAGCCTAGCTTTTGTCTTCCTCTGCCTTTGGTCATCTCGGTCAGGAGCAACAAGTAAGCCCGCAGTGCGGGAAACAAAGGAGTGGATGTAGTATTCCAGATCTGGGAGGCTGAGAGATAAATGTATAGCTTCCGATTCATGTTCCAAAAGTGTTTGTCAGTCATAGGAAATGATTGCGCAAACATTCTGAGCAAACAAGGTAATAATTAATGCAAAAAGAGCAATAAAAAAAGCTGGGTCGAGCAGGTGCCTCAGTGCCCCAGGTTCTACTGTAGATACCATGTTTTTTTCTAAGCGTGTAAGATTGATTGAATTTAATTTCAGTTCACCTGGTTACCCGGTCCTGAAGCCAGAGTAGAAAAGTTGGCGTGCAGCTCCTTTTGATTTGACTCTGCACTTTCCCACCAGATGGGGTATCCTCTACCAGTCACATTCCATAAAGCAGACTATCCGTCTGATGCTGGGAGCCAAGCTATGGGTTTCTCTCATCTGTCCCCAAATTTAGATTAATCTGAAGGAGTACTAGTTTCTCTCTCATCCTGGAGGATTCCTATAGCACGGGGATACACTTCTCATCTTCTCGGAATGATTCCCTCCATGTTGCGGATCAAACTTTAATGGCTGTTTCTGTAAGGCACCCCCGATATCCACTGAAGCTGTTTACTTTGTTGACTGGGAAATACCTGACAGAGTAAAAACAATTCATGTGCTGCATTGCTAGGCGCTAACTAATGCTCAATCAGGCCCTGTAGCATTTTGGAATTAGACTATTTTAGTCATTTATTACAGCTTTTCTTTTTACTTAAGAGACAATAGGGCACTACTGGGAGCTCTCATATATCTGCCTTGTCCTGTCTATCTCAATCTCACTTCCTTTACCTGGCATGCTTACAAACACAGAGTCAACTTTGGTAGACTTTATTTGGTAGACTTCTTCATTGCACTACCAGTGATTTACATGATCAGAATACCCTTTATTAGCCACGTACACAAAGCCAGAATTTGCCTTACTGTGAAGGTGCTGTCAGCTATATGCAATATACAAACAGAATACAGACAGAATATATCATATCAGTACAGGAAACATAAAACATAACATTCTGCAGTATAGGCTGGTGTCAGTGGGAATATACCATTTATAGAGGGGATATCTCTATATAAGCAGAGGGAGGGATGCTGCCATGGTGAATATATACAGTGTTGTGCGAGGTGTACATAGTATAATGTACATGCAGGTGTAAATGCAGTATAATGCAGATTAGATTACAAGGTGCAGTAATCGGCCCAATTCAAAGTCACATAATCCCTATGAGCCTGATGGCCGGTTGGTGAGGGCCACAGCATGTGGGAAGAAACTGTTCAGGTGTTGAGCGTTTTTGGTCATGATTGACCTAAACCGTCTGCCAAAGCGATGTCTTTGAAAGATGGGGTGTCCGGGGAGGGCAGGGCCGGCGATGATCTTACCTGCATGCTTCCTTATCTTGGAGATGTGCAGGTCCTTGATGTTGGGCAGGTACAGCCGATGCCCTTCTCCACAGACCGGACGATGCACTGAAGTTTGCCCTTACAGCGGGCAGACACAGACCTAAACCAGACGCTGAAAGAAGGGGTGAGGATGAGCTCAATGATGGACGTGTAGAACTGAACCAGAATTGTCAGAGAGAGTTTGAGTTTCCTCAACTGGGGCAGATGGCAGAGAATGTGCTAAGCCTCCTTGGTCACCTCTGTGATGTTGTCCTCCCACTTGAGGTTGTGGGAGATGATAGTCCCCAGGAATTGTAATGACTTGGCCGTATATTTCTTGAAGCCATTAACTTGAAGTCAACCAACATCTCCACTGTTTTGACTGTGTTGAGTTCCAGGTTGTTGTGACTGCACCAAGGCGGTCAACCTCTCCATAGTACTTGGACTTGTCGTCGTCGGAGATTGACTAGTGTGGTGTCATCAGCAAACTTCAGTAGTTTGACAGATGCGTCGCTGTAGGTGCAGTCATTGGTGTAGAGCGAGTAGAGGATGGGGGAGAGCATGCAACCCTGTGGCGCCCCCGTGCTGGTAGACAGGGAGTCTGAAAGATGTTTTCCCATCTTAACATGCTTTGTTCTCTTGGTCAGGAAGTCGGTGAGCCACCGGCAGATGGAGTCCGAAATGTTCAGCTTGGTGTGTTTCTGCTGTAGCAGGTCCAAAATGATTGTGTTGAACGCTGAGTTTAAGTCCACAAACAGTATTCTCACGTATGTCCTTGGATTGTCGAGGTGTTGAAGGATGTAGAGAAGCCCATGTTGAAGGCGTCGTCCACAGACCTATTGGCTCTGTAGGCGAACTGCATGGGGTCAAGGAGGGCGTCGGTGGTGGTTTTGAGATGGAACAGGACCAGGTGCTCAAAGGTTTTCATGAGCGCTACAGGTCTGTAGTCGTTCAGGCCGGTCACCTTTTGTTTCTTCAGGAATGGGATGATGGTGGAGGATTTGAAGCGGGCAGGTACAGTGCATAGTTCTAGAGACTGATTGAATACGTGCTTGAAAACGGGAAAGCTGGTCAGCACAGTTCTTTAGTGTGGCTGAGGAAATCCGGTCTGGACCTGCAGCCTTCTGAAGAGCTTGTTCACCTCCTTTTCTGTGATGACAAGGAGGGCAGTCTGGGGTAGGCTAGAGGGAGGGAGGGAAGTTGTGTGGGAGGGGGGGGTGTAAGGGGGAGGGAGGGAGGGAGGGAGGGAGGGAGGGAGGGAGGGAGGGAGGGAGGGAGGGAGGGAGGGAAGTAGTCAGTGGGGGAGTGCGGGGAGGGAGAGTCCAGATGGCTGAGGGTGTTGTCAGCTGAGGACCAAGATAGCTGAGGAGACTCTTGATGGCTGAGGGCTCTTTGTGATTCAAAACGACATTAGAACTCATTAGAACTCATTCAGAGACCCTTCCAGACAGACAAGCAGTCGTTGGTGGCGAATTGTTGTAACGACTTTTGGCCACTTTAATCTCCTTGTTGAGCAGCAGTTTAGCAGTTATATATTTCTCTTTGTTGTTGCTCCTATGTGTCACCTCTTTGGCTGAGCGCAGTACTCTGAGTTCAGCAGTGAACCAGAGTTTGTCGTTGTTGAATTTGAAAAAAGTGCTGGATGGAATTCAGTTTTCCTCACAGACACTGATGTAAGATGTGTCACTGTCTGTGTAATTGTGAATGTTGGTGTTTTCATCTTTAAAAATGTCCCAATCAGTGGAGGCCAGTCAGCCCTTTAACTCCTCTATGGCCTCACTAGTTTATTTCCTCACTGTTTTCTTAACAGGCTTGGTGGGTTTCAAACTTTGAAAATGTTCAATGATATTTACTATGCCCTGGATAGGAATCTGCATTGTTTATCTGTTTTCATAGACTTGACACTGTAGACCATAATGTCTTGGTGCAGAGATTGAAGTGTGTTGGGATTACTGGTCAAACCTGGCAAATCGAACCCAGATGACACTGTTCTCTATTCAAGTGGCAGCAGTTTGGCTTTTGAAAAAACAAAAACATCATTCAACATAATCTGTACGATTTGTAGCTCGTTCTGAATTCCTCTAAAACAAAATGCATTGTATTTTCCAATACTAAATTCTCAGAAAACCATGTAATTACTACCTTGGAAGGACGTTCTATAGAGCAAGTGTAGGTGGATGACAAGTTGAGCTCCACCACCCATATAGAGAACTTAAACTGCGTATTGGGTTTTATTCCCGGCACAAAGTTAGTTTTTTCCTTTGCTGCCAAAAAGGAGTTGATTCATTGTACTTTTCTCTCTGTATTGGACTATGGTGATACTATTTATGTTGCAAGCCTCAAGCTCTACACTGAAAGCTCTTGACTGTGTATCATGCAGCCCTTTTGTCACCAATCAGAGATGTCTAACTCACCATTGTGATCTCTACTGTGCTGTTCGGTGGACATCACTAGCAACACGCAGGCTCAAACACTGGTACATTCTTATTTATAAGCCCATTTTAGGAAAGTTGCCATTTTGTCTCTCCTCTCTTCTAGCTCGAAATGAAAACACATGCAAGCTTAGATCTCAATCTTGTTTTTGACTAAGAGTCCCGAATGTTTTAACCGAGCATGGAAAAAGGTCCTTTCATTACTCAGCTCCCTAGTCTTGAAATTGTGTCCTGGAGTTCAAAGCATAAATAGATGAACAGGTTGTTGAGACATGTACTGTAAATGTTTCTAGTTGTCACCCGATGTCACTAGTTTGCTTTGCCTTATGTAAGGAAGCATGTTGTTTTACTTCACACACACACACACACACACACACACACACACACACACACACACACACACACACACACACACACACACACACACACACACACACACACACACACACACACACACACACACACAGTTTGTTTCCTGTTGTATTTGTGCTGTTGCCAGTGTCTTCTGTCTGTGTTGTCCGTTTGGTCTTACATATTTTATTTTATTTTTTAACCCCCGTCCCTACAGGATAATATTTTCTTAATTGACTTGCCTGCTTAAATAAAGGTTAAATAACATTTTAAAAACTATTATCCAAGGGATTTTGCTCTCTAGTGTGGCATTTCACAAGTGGTTTGTATCCGGGCAGCTCGTCGGCATAATCGTTGCCAAAGTGGTTTCTAGTTGCTAGCAAAAATCCTCAGCGTGACAAACCTACCATGAGTGCAGTGAACAGCATCTACAAATACAGTAACGTTGCCAAGTTACCCGTACACTTGCCCTGATGCTGTTATCTCAATGTTCTTAATTGGTCATTAGAAGAGATCCTTTTTTTAATTGCCTGCACGAAGTCAGAGCGAAGTGGATTATACCGCTAATGCCCAAAATTCAACCGCTGATGAGCTGTTTTAAATGAATGTGACCAACCTGAACCTATTCTACCAAATTAGTTTTCTCTTCTAAGTTAATGTTTTGACATTTTGGTTTTAGTTTGTTGAAGACTGGCCCATTATTGAATACTCTACATTCAGAAGTTCTCTTATGGCCTTCTTTTAACTCTCTTTCTATGCAGTGGTTGTGCTGTATGTTCAGGGTATCGGGACCAAAGAGTGGATGGAGGTGAGTGGAAAATTAAGTTCTATTTTCAGCTTTTTGCATTTTCGTCTTTAGTCACTGTTCTGCTAACTTACAGGTTCTGATTTCTATGATTGGGGGAAAATGTAAGAACCCTCCGGACTGAGACTCATGTTGTTCCATCTTCTTCTTTTCCCACTGGTCATAAACTGGTTGAATCAACGTTGTTTCCACGTCATTTCAACCCCCAAAGAATTGATGTGATGATGTTGAATCAACGTAGAAAACTCTTTGGATTTGCAATAAGTCATCAACATAAAGGCATTTTGTCTTTTTTTCCCACCTAACTTTGAACCTAAATGTGAATCAAAACTAGACTTTGAACTGACGCCTATTCCCAGTAGGTAGCTGAGCCACTGACACTGAAATGATTTCCTGATATTATTCTATTCGGATTGTTCCAAAATCACATAAGTATGCCGAAGGTGGTAGCATTTGTATATCAATGAGCAGTATTAATTAGAAAACATTTGAGAAATTAGTGTCACTTGCCCGAATGCCACAAGTCCAAACATCCTGCACTGTCCAGCACATTTCCATTTCCATTACATTTAAGTCATTTAGCAGACGCTCTTATCCAGAGCGACTTACAAATTGGTGCATTCACCTTATGATATCCAGTGGAACAACCACTTTACAATAGTGCATCTAACTCTTTTAAGGGGGGGGGGGTTAGAAGGATTACTTTATCCTATCCTAGGTATTCCTTAAAGAGGTGGGGTTTCAGGTGTCTCCGGAAGGTGGTGATTGACTCCGCTGACCTGGCGTCGTGAGGGAGTTTGTTCCACCATTGGGGTGCCAGAGCAGCGAACAGTTTTGACTGGGCTGAGCGGGAACTGTACTTCCTCAGAGGTAGGGAGGCGAGCAGGCCAGAGGTGGATGAACGCAGTGCCCTTGTTTGGGTGTAGGGCCTGATCAGAGCCTGAAGGTACGGAGGTGCCGTTCCCCTCACAGCTCCGTAGGCAAGCACCATGGTCTTGTAGCGGATGCGAGCTTCAACTGGAAGCCAGTGGAGAGAGCGGAGGAGCGGGGTGACGTGAGAGAACTTGGGAAAGTTGAACACCAGACGGGCTGCGGCATTCTGGATGAGTTGTAGGGGTTTAATGGCACAGGCAGGGAGCCCAGCCAACAGCGAGTTGCAGTAATCCAGACGGGAGATGACAAGTGCCTGGATTAGGACCTGCGCCGCTTCCTGCGTGAGGCAGGGTCGTACTCTGCGAATGTTGTAGAGCATGAACCTACAGGAACGGGTCACCGCCTTGATGTTAGTTGAGAACGACAGGGTGTTGTCCAGGATCACGCCAAGGTTCTTAGCACTCTGGGAGGAGGACACAATGGAGTTGTCAACCGTGATGGCGAGATCATGGAACGGGCAGTCCTTCCCCGGGAGGAAGAGCAGCTCCGTCTTGCCGAGGTTCAGCTTGAGGTGGTGATCCGTCATCCACACTGATATGTCTGCCAGACATGCAGAGATGCGATTCACCACCTGGTTATCAGAGGGGGGAAAGGAGAAGATTAATTGTGTGTCGTCTGCATAGCAATGATAGGAGAGACCATGTGAGGATATGACAGAGCCAAGTGACTTGGTGTATAGCGAGAATAGGAGAGGGCCTAGAACAGAGCCCTGGGGGACACCAGTGGTGAGAGCACGTGGTGCGGAGACAGATTCTCGCCACGCCACCTGGTAGGAGCGACCTGTCAGGTAGGACGCAATCCAAGCGTGGGCCGCGCCGGAGATGCCCAGCTCGGAGAGGGTGGAGAGGAGGATCTGATGGTTCACAGTATCAAAGGCAGCCGATAGGTCTAGAAGGATGAGAGCAGAGGAGAGAGAGTTAGCTTTAGCAGTGCGGAGCGCCTCCGTGACACAGAGAAGAGCAGTCTCAGTTGAATGACTAGTCTTGAAACCTGACTGATTTGGATCAAGAAGGTCATTCTGAGAGAGATAGCAGGAGAGCTGGCCAAGGACGGCACGTTCAAGAGTTTTGGAGAGAAAAGAAAGAAGGGATACTGGTCTGTAGTTGTTGACATCGGAGGGATCGAGTGTAGGTTTTTTCAGAAGGGGTGCAACTCTCGCTCTCTTGAAGACGGAAGGGACGTAGCCAGCGGTCAAGGATGAGTTGATGAGCGAGGTGAGGTAAGGGAGAAGGTCTCCGGAAATGGTCTGGAGAAGAGAGGAGGGGATAGGGTCAAGCGGGCAGGTTGTTGGGCGGCCGGCCGTCACAAGACGCGAGATTTCATCTGGAGAGAGAGGGGAGAAAGAGGTCAAAGCACAGGGTAGGGCAGTGTGAGCAGAACCAGCGGTGTCGTTTGACTTAGCAAACGAGGATCGGATGTCGTCGACCTTCTTTTCAAAATGGTTGACGAAGTCATCAGCAGAGAGGGAGGAGGGGGGAGGGGGGGGAGGAGGATTCAGGAGGGAGGAGAAGGTGGCAAAGAGCTTCCTAGGGTTAGAGGCAGATGCTTGGAATTTAGAGTGGTAGAAATTGGCTTTAGCAGCAGAGACAGAAGAGGAGAATGTAGAGAGGAGGGAGTGAAAGGATGCCAGGTCCGCAGGGAGGCGAGTTTTCCTCCATTTCCGCTCGGCTGCCCGGAGCCCTGTTCTGTGAGCTATTTCCCTAACTAACTAGTGGGATAAGGCACCACTAGCCATGATCAGTAATTGGCATGGATTTTACCATCCTTCCTATTAGTGTAGAATGGCCTGGGGTAAGAAGCAGACAGGATAAGATAGGTTCAGGTAGTGAACAAGCCACATTTTCCCAAATGTCTAGAGCTCTAGAGGGGCTCATTAAATATTCACATCTACAACACCTCTCTCTCTCTCTCTCTCTCTCTCTCTCTCTCTCTCTCTCTCTCTCTCTCTCTCTCTCTCTCTCTCTCTCTCTCTCTCTCTCTCTCTCTCTCTCTCTCTCTCTCTCTCTCTCTCTCTCTCTCTCTCTCTCTCTCTCTCTCTCTCTCTCTCTCTCTCTCTCTCTCTCTCTCTCTCTCTCTCTCTCTCTCTCTCTCTCTCTCTCTCTCTCTCTCTCTCTCTCTCTCTCTCTCTCTCTCTCTCTCTCTCTCTCTCTCTCTCTCTCTCTCTCTCTCTCTCTCTCTCTCTCTCTCTCTCTCTCTCTCTCTCTCTCTCCTCTCTCTCTCTCTCTCTCTCTCTCTCTCTCTCTCTCTCTCTCAAGTAAGGGCTTTGTCTGCGTGGATTCCCTTACAGCAAGACGTCTTCCACCTGCGTATTCAATGCGGCAGGGTTAATCAATGAGAGGGCATAATTATTGTAACGCAATCAGCAGAGTAAACTTTCCATAACCAACTGCAGACATATTTGCACCATTCATTTAGTGAAGACTCACAAGCCAAAGCACCTTGCCTGATTCCCCTTCTCTCTATTTCTGATCACTACCACATACACTGAGACACCAACACTAAGGGTTGAAAACGATACGCACTTAATCTTAGTTTACACTAACACTTAAAAGGGTGTTGAGTAAATCTATTTGTTTCCTCTGTACTCTAGTGTTGACATACCATAACTAAGACCTCTTAGTTTCAGTCACTTCACAATAATTGAAAGCGTTTCCCCTTAACAACACAATTTATATTCTAACATTCCCAGCAGGGCTCCACTACCCGTTAACCAATCGTACCTCAAAGAACTCCGCCCAAAATAGTACAGGTGGAAGTGTATCATGGGACGTTCCTTGGTCGATCGATACCAGGTAGGCTGGTAGGGTTCCAATAAACTAACCTCCCAGGCCTAATAATGGCTTGGGAGGGACAGAGTTGATAGCTGGAATTATGTGCACTGGGCACTAAGGACATGAGCTGGGTATTGAGGCAGTGCAGGGTGTCTGATAGCCAGGCAGATAACATATGCAGTTATTGCTAGTGAAGTAAACTTTCATATGTTTAGATTTATAGTGACATTGTGTCATTGATTATCAAATGGGTTATACTGTGTGGTGGCTTATTTCTGTATTTACCAAATGAGGAGAAACAAACTTCACACACCAGTCAGAGTTATACTTAAACTACATTTTTAATAATAAGAGCTTTGCAATAGCATTTTGACTTTCAATGATGCGCCATGTCTAATGAGCCATTGAAAGTGACAACAGAAAATTACAAATATCTTTTATAGCCAAGATACACCCCTCTCAACCTACATGACGAACCACAGATCTTAGGAACAGTTTACAAAGAAAGACTTTTACTTGAGAGAGAGGAGAATCCCATAGCCAGATAGCATTCGCTATAAATTATCGTTCAGTTTGGTCCCTAAGACGAGGTTCTAATCTCGTTCCTGGTACTTCATAGCACAGAACCATTACCTCATCCAATGGCATAACAAATGTTAACTCCAGATACTCCCATCTCAAGTAAACCCCCTCTTGACCCCACTCCTGGACAAGCTCACTGAGGGGAGTGAGCCTCTAGGTCATACACTATCCCAGGATATGTACAACATCAGAGAGGACATATAATGGTTCCAGACACTGCCATAATCCTCCCCCAATGCAAAAGGAGGGAGTGACTTGCGCACAGACATTGTGGAGACAAGTAATTGGTTGCCCATTAATCATGCCATCCCTTCACATGGTTTAACAGATACATTCACATATGAAGACAATGTTCCATCCTGTCCTCTTCCCTTTCTAATATTCTGCATAGCACCAGAGACATGTAAAAGACAAGCCTGACCTCTCCCCTCTCTGGGCCCCAAGTGACTGAGTCCCAGCTGAGGGAAGAAATGCAACTGCCAACACTAGAGTCCATTAGAAATACATTCGAATAAAAAGTATATCACATAAGAATATTATGCAGATATGACATCTTAATTACTTATGTTACCCAACTAATTCTGATTCATCCACCACTACTGATATCTATCACGGAGATTATGTTTTGATTGAGGTTCTGTTATTTAAAAAAATAAAAAATAGGGGTTAGATCATCTTTAATATTGCAGATAGATTGTGGGTTCTATCAATGCAATTGTCTGCATAATTTCCAATACCTGATGTGTATTATTTTCCCCTAACCCTACCACCCCTCCCCTTATTTAATTTAAATTACAGGTTGTAATGAAACAAAATAGGTCAAATGCCAAGAGGGTGAACACTTTTGCAAGGCACTGTACATATTAGCAGTACCAAAACAAGTGATCTAGTAATGATTCTGCAGAGCTGGGATGGTGGTATCCCACATATACATAACATTCTATTGGTTGCAAGAATTTTGTATAATCATTTAAATTGAAAAACTAAAAGTTTTGAATCCGGCGATGTTTTGTGTATCAGGTCATAAACCCTGTGCCATTGAATTGGCACATCAAAAATCTCTTCCCAACTATTTTGCCACATGTATGGCACAGCTGTATATGTTTTGGTCCTTAAATGAAACAGGTAAACTTCTTTATTTATCACGATATTCTTTAACCAATTTTGGATAAAGAAAAGTTCATCACCTTCTCCCACTTGCCTCCTACATTTTTACGGTAATGCTGCAATCAGTTGGTTGTATTTTGCATAGAGCAGACATTTCCATATATTGTTTTTAGCTGCATGTGTGACATAACTCCACCAGTACTTTTTATGAGATCATTTACAAAGATTATACAGTACAAAAGATATATACACTACCGTTCAAAAGTTTGGGGTCACTTAGAAATATACTTGTTTTTGAAAGAAAAGCAAATTTTTTGTCCATTTAAAATAACATCAAATTGACTCGCCAGTCTATTCTTGTTCTTGTTCTGAGAAATAAAGGCTATTCCATGTGAGAAATTGCCAAGAAACTGAAGATCTTGTACAACGCTGTGTACTACTCCTTTCACAGAACAGCGCAAACTGGCCCTAACCAGAGTAGACAGAGGAGTGGGAGGCCCCGGTGCACAACTGAGCTAAAGGACAAGTACATTAGAGTGTCTAGTTTGAGAAACAGACGCCTCACAAGTCCTCAACTGGCAGCTTCATTAAATAGTACCCGCAAAACACCAGTCTCAATGTCAACAGTGAAGAGGCGACTCCGGGATGCTGGCCTTCTAGGCAGAGTTCTTCTGTTCTTTTGCCCATCTACACTGTATTTCTGATAATTTTATGTTATTTTAATGGACATAAAATTTGCTTTTCTTTCAAAACATGGACATTCCTAAGTGACCCCAAACTTTTGAACGGTAGTGTATATCCAAAAATAATTGTTTTGTGTCAATTAGTATATTTGAGTTTAACCATGAATATTTGTTGTAATATTTGTTCTGTCTTTTCTGGTGGATTAAACAGAAATTCGAGGTTCTGTTACATGTAGCATCACTCTGTCACCTCTATATTTTCTTTCCCTGCTGCTGTTTTAGTTTGGCAGAACAGAAGTGATTGACAACACGCTGAATCCAAACTTTGTGCGGAAGTTTTTCCTGGACTTCTTCTTTGAAGAGAAGCAGAACCTCCGCTTTGATGTGTAAGTGACCAACCTCTCGGTCTCCATGCCAACTGGGAAATACCTACTTCTAGACACTTGGAGCCGGTTGCACCAGTTGGGTGTAAACAAATTGGTCTTAAATGCTAGGTCGGGCATAGCTACAGCCGACTTTGGGATCAGAATTTACACCTGTTGCAGCAACCAAAAGTAAGACTCGTCGTAGCTAAGTCTGGCTTAAGCAATGCGGGTTCATGAGATGTGATGCTTCATAATGATGGTATTGGTAGCGCCCATTACTAGGTTGTTACCATCCTTGTGGCAGTTCTAAACTTTACGAGGCAGGTCCCATCACTTCGCAAAGCCCACCACTACGCATGCATGTTTTCTCAACCACAACTGGGTGGATCAATCAATAAACATACTGTGGGAATGAATATCAAAAAATATTGGAATAATGTAGGCTAATGCTATTATAGGCATTTATCATTATGTTGCTTACTGAAACTACCAAAGTTATCCAAACGTTTGGTTTTTGTTTCATTGAATCTCCGTCTGTATATTTGGTTCCTTGACATCTGGCTGGGCAAATAAGTGGAGGTGGCAGCTCATCTATTAATTTGCTAATATCTGATCAGACACAAGTGTATTATTTTGCGATTGACTTGAAAAAATGAGGTTGTGAAATACAGTTGAAGTTGGAAGTTTACATACACTTAGGTTGGAGTCATTTAAAATTGTTTTTCAACCACTCCACAAATTTCTTGATAACAAACTATAGTTTTGGCAAGTCAGTTAGGACATCTACTTTGTGCATGACACAAGTAATTTTTCCAACAATTGTTTACAGACAGATTATTTCACTTATAATTCACTGTATCACAATTCCAGTGGGTCAGAAGTTTACATACACTAAGTTGACTGTGCCTTTAAACTTGGAAAATTCCAGAAAATTATGTCATGGCTTTAGAAGCTTCTGTTAATTGACATCATTTGAGTCAATTGGAGGTGTACCTGTGGATGTATTTCAAGGCCTACCTTCAAACTCAGTGCCTCTTTGCTTGACATCATGGGAAAATCAAAAGAAATCAGCCAAGACCTCAGAAAAAACAAGTCTGGTTCATCCTTGGGAGCAATTTCCAAACACATGACGGTACCACGTTCATCTGTACAAACAATAGCACGCAAGTATAAAGACCATGGGACCACGCTGCCGTCATACCGCTCAAGAAGGAGACGCGTTCTGTCTCCTAGAGATGAACGTACTTTGTTGCGAAAAGTGCAAATCAATCCCAGAACAACAGCAAAGGACCTTGTGAAGATGCTGGAGGAAACGGGTACAAAAGTGTCTATATCCACAGTAAAACGAGTCCTATCTCAACATAACCTGAAAGGTCGCTCAGCAAGGAAGAAGCCGCTGCTCCAAAACCGCCATAAAAAAAGCCAGACTACGGTTTGCAACTGCACATGGGGACAAAGATTGTCATTTTTGGAGAAATGTCCTCTGGTCTTATGAAACAAAAATAGATCTGTTTTGCCATAATGACCATCGTTATGTTTGGAGGAAAAAGGGGGAGGCTTGCAAGCCGAAGAACACCATCCCAACAGGGGTGGCAGCATCATGTTGTGGTGGTGCTTTGCTGCAAATAGATGGAATCATGAGGATGGAAAACAATGTGGAAATATTTAAGCAACATCTCAAGACATCAGTCAGGACGTTAAAACTTGGTTTCAAATGGGTCTTCCAAATGGACAATGACCCCAAGCATGCTTACAAAGTTGTGGCAAAATGGCTTAAGGACAACAAAGTCAAGGCAAAATCCTTGAAGAAAACCTTGTTCAGTCTGCTTTCCATAGCCACTGGGAGACAAATGTACCTTTCAGCAGGAAAATAACCTAAAACTCAAGGTTAAATATACTCTGAAGTTGCTTACCAAGACTACATTGACTGTTCCTTAGTGGCCTAGTTAGTTTTGACTTAAATCTACCTGAAAAATCTATGTCAAGACTGAATTTACAATTCAGGTATGTAAAGCTCTTGATTTGAACATGTATAGACTCAGGGGGTTGAATACTCATCTAATCAAGATGTATTAGTGTTGTATTTTTCTGGTTCGATTCCAGGCTGTATCACAACCCACTGTGATTGGGAGTCCCATAGGGCAGCGCACAATTGGCCCAGTGTCGTTGCCTAGTTAAATAAAGGTTAAATAAAATACCTGTGTAGCCAGTTGATGTGATAATTGTCTTGTTGGTTGACAGAAATACTTTCCCCAAAACCTTGTCAATTAAATGTTAACTGTAAAGTAGGCTTACCTGGCAGAAGTACATAATTAGTTATTTGCAAACTTTTCCATGAATGAGTCGCAGCAGCAGTACAGAACCATCGCTAAACCGGCACATTAGACGGCACATTCATCACTCGCTAGATGCTCAATTAAGGGGGATTACACAAAAAACAAAATTAGTTAGTTTTCTTCCAGACCTATACATTATTTTATTCTGATGTGATTTAAGTATTGACTTGGACTCAGAACATCCAATTTTGTTGTTTCTCAATGAACAATTGTAAGTTGGGGCGTGAAAAAATAACATTCTAAAATGTGGGGGAAAAAATCACAGCTTTTATAAGGTCCCACTTAGAGTTTTTTAATAACCATTATTTTACCAGGTGTATTGACAGAAAACATAGTGCATTACTTTCTCTTTTACACTAAAGACCTGGGGAAGAGAAGAATGTGTTTATTTGAAAAGAAGAAAAACATTTGTAGCTCTCATGCTAGAAAAGGTTGGAGACCCCTGATTTAGAATGCCTGAAGCTTTAACAGTATGTGTGTGTGTGCGCAGAAGTGTTAAACTTCAAATGGGAAAATCTTTCTTTAGGGCCAAATTTGAGCAAATAAAAAAATGTTATTAACCGTTTGACAGTCCTAGTAAAGACCCATCACAATATCATGTTGTGGATAATACTGACAATATAAATAGATTAACATGTGTGACATAGAATGTAAATGGAATTGTGCAGCCAGCCAAAATAATTAAGGTATTTTCTTTTTTGAAAAGAATAACGCCAACATCTGTTATTTACAAGAAACTCCCCTATCACTAGTGCTGTCATGATACCAGAATGTTGACTTCGATACCAGGTTTAGTATATCGAAATACTCGATACCATAATGATTCTCGATACCAAAACGATAACACAGCAAAAAAAGAAGGCATATTAGCCAAAGCCACAGAATGGAATGTCTGTTGTCACGGCCGTTGTAAGGAGGAGACCAAGGCGCAGCGTGGTAAGCGTACATTCTTCTTTATTTAAAGAATGAACACTGAACAAAAGGAACACTGAACAAAAGGAACACTGAACAAAACGAACACTGAACAAAACGAACACTGAACAAAACGAACACTGAACAAAACAAAACGAACCGTGAAGCTAATATGGATAGTGCAGACAGGCAACTAAACATAGATCAAGAACCCCCAAAACCAAAAGGGAAAATGGCAACCTAAATATGATCCCCAATCAGAGACAACGATAAACAGCTGCCTCTGATTGGGAACCAATTCAGGCCACCATAGACATACATATCCCTAGACTTACCAAAACCCCTAGACATACAAAAAACCCTAGACAATACAAAACAAGCATACCCACCCTCGTCACACCCTGACCTAACCAAAATAATAAAGAAAACAGAGATAACTAAGGTCAGGGCGTGACATCCGGACAGATAAACGCAGGTACTGCTCTGTTTTACATAAACATTTTTCAGACAGCCATGTATGCATTAATTAATTAATTATACAATTATACAATCAATTTGACATTGTTTTTACCTATCTAACTACATCTATTTGAATGGTAAATCTCTATTGATAAACTGGATACATCAAGATATAGCCTAGGCCTATCCACAATACAGTTGAATGCATATGCAATAGGAGTGTGTTCGTGCATTGAGTTATTGAGCTTGTTTTGGCTTATTTCATGGGGCTACAGATGACAAAAATCTATTTCCCTTACATTTGCGACTTTTTTATTGTACTGATCAACAACATTTGGATAGAAGAAGCTTCTTTTATAAAAAATGTGTGATGTCTCTTTCACCAGTAATGACTTTATTCACCATCATTTTTGGGAGAGGGGGAAGACTATAAGTACACAGTTGACACTTAAACAGACTAGCAAAAACCTAAAACGGACCCTTACCTTAACTCTAACCTTAACCTTAACCAAACCCTTAAACCTGACCCTAACCCTTACCCTAACCGTAACCTAATTTTGATCAATTCTGAAATGATATATTGGTTTATGTATCAGGCGTGTCATTATAGCCTTTTCCTTGGGAGAGATGTGAGAGAGACTGAATAAGTGAATGAATAAAGGTTTTGGTGGCAATCAGCTTTGAATCAACATATTTTGCTTTATAGTTTGCATTATGGTTATCATAAACAAAGTACTAGGGTAGTGAATTAATGTTAGCTTTAGCTGTCAAGCTAGCTAGCAAGGAAAGTTAGCCTACAAAGCTGGAAGCTGCCAGTATCATGTTCTATTGTAAAGTGTTCTAGCCTGTATGGACATTGTTTTGCAGACAGTAATGAACAGTTTCAACATTTCTACATGCCCTGTCCCATTATTCAAGTGTATTAATTCAAGTGTGTTCTGTGCAGCATGAGTGGGGCGCTATCATGATGCATCACAGACTCCCAGTGCAGGCTAGCAATGAGTAAGTGGAGCAGGCATGATGCGTGCTATATTAAGGGGTCGTCTGCACTGATAGACAGGCTTGATCCGTGAGACACATTTGACAGAAGTACTGAAAGTAACAACAATTCTAGTACCGAACCGTTTTTCATGTTCAAGTATTGAATAAGTACAGACGTTTCGGTATACCGTGCAACACTACCTATAACCAATAGAAAGTGAAAGGTTTGGGCGAGCTTGGGATGGGTTGGCATTTTCCTTCACCTACTCTTCAAGATCCAGAGGGGTATCATCAATTCTCAATGATAAAAAAAATTACAGAAATTACTACAGGCCCAAATGGACGTTGTATAATGGTAAAAGGAAACCTGGCGCAAGAAAAAGTAACTTTACTGAATTGCTATTGCCCAAATGAAGACAACCCAAAGTTCATTAACGACCTTACACTGAGTATACAAAACATTAAGAAAACCTGCTCTTTCCATGACATAGACTGACCAAGTGAATCCAGGTGAAAGCTATGATCCCTTATTGATGTCACTTGTTAAATCCACTTCAATCCATGTAGATGAAGGGGAGGAGACAGGATAAAGAAGGATTTTTAAGCCTTGAGACAATTGAGACATGGATTGTGTATGTGTGCCATTCAGAGGGTGAATGGGCAAGACAAAACATGTAAGTGCCTTTGAACGGGGTATAGTAGGTGCCAGGCGCACCGGTTTGTGTCAAGAACTGCAACGCTACTGAGCTTTTCACGCTCAACAGTTTCCCGTGTGTATCAAGAATGGTCCACCACCCAAAGGACATCCAGCCAACTTGACACAACTGTGGGAAGCATAGGAGTCAACAATTGCTAGCATCCTCGTGGAACGCTTTCGGGCGGGTGCAACTCTATATTAGGAAGGTGTTCCTAATGTTTGGTATACTCGGTGTATATTAAAACTATCTCAATGTAACATCAATATTATATGGGGTGGTGACTTTAACTGTGTGCTGGATGCAACACTAGAGAAGCCATCAGCTGAACTATATCATCTTCCTAATATGTCTAAGGTATTCAACCACAACATCAAAGAGATGGGTCTATGTGAACTGTTGAGCTATAAACATCCAACTGAATCAAAATACTATTACTCTCATGTCCACAACTTATATTCAAGAATTGACTTTATTGTAAAAATTTCCTTTAACTGACTGTGTCTCTGAATGTAAATACTACCTTCCTAGAATAATTACAGACCATAGCCCATTGTCCTAAATGTTTAAAGGTCAAGCCTCCTCTGTCAGTAACAAAGACATGGCGAATGAACACAATGATACTTGGAGATAAAGAGTTTACCTCATATCTCAACACACAGATAGACATGTTTTTGGAAATAAATGTAGATAATGAAGTATGCCCAGCTGTTGTCTGGGAAGCACTTGAAACTTATATGAGAGGTTGTATCATGTCTTACTCTTCTCATAAGGAAAAGAAGACCAATAAAGAATTATAAATACTAGAACAGAGAATACACAACTTAGAAAGAAAACACAGCTTAGATAGAAACAGTTGAAAACTTTGAAGCTTGAATATAGCACAATAAACTCCCGTTCTGCAGAGATTGCTGCTCTGAAATCCAAACAACACTATATTGAGCAAGTTGAAAGTGTGGGGAAATGTGGGTTATCCAGGGCCAATTTCTTTAAGTTCTTACAACTAGGGAAATTGTATTCAATCGCTTCAACATAATCTGGATTAACCTAAAGCATCTAGCATTGAAACAATACCGAAAGAAGCTGCTATGCCAAAGAAGTTGATTGCCAAGTTATATCAAGGGTTACTAAATCTCTACCTGATAGCTCAGAACCTATAAGGAAAAAATGGGAAACAGATCTGAAGGAAGAAATTGATGAGAACTATTGGTCACATATATAGTATGTGAGAGTGTTCATATCTGCTCCTACAACTTCAGACATAAATTATTGCAATTTAAGATAATCCATAGGATTTACTACACTCCTGCCAGGATGCATGTAATGCACCCAGACATGTCATATACTCTGTTGGAGATACAAAAAAACTAAAAGGAACCCTATTATATATGCTGTGGTCCTGTGACAAACTGATGCCATTTTGGGATAATGTCTGTGCCATTTACAGTATATCACAAAAGTGAGTACACCCCTCACATTTTTGTAAATATTTGAGTATATCTTTTCATGTGACAACACTGAAGAAATGACACTTTGCTACAATGTAAAGTAGTGAGTGTACAGCTTGTATAACAGTGTAAATTTGCTGTCCCTTCAAAATAACTCAACACACAGCCATTAATGTCCAAACCGCTGGCAACAAAAGTGAGTACACCCCTAAGTGAAAATGTCCAAATTGGGCCCAATTAGCCATTTTCCCTCCCCGGTGTCATGTGACTCATTAGTGTTACAAGGTCTCAGGTGTGAATGGGGAGCAGGTGTGTTAAATATGGTGTTATCGCTCTCACACTCCCTCATACTGACTGGTCACTGGAAGTTCAACATGGCACCTCATGGCAAAGAAATCTCTGAGGATCTGAAAAAAAGAATTGTTGCTCTACATAAAGATGGCCTGGGCTATAAGAAGATTGCCAAGACCCTGAAACTGAGCTGCAGCACGGTGGCCAAGACCATACAGCGGTTTAACTGGACAGGTTCCACTCAGAACAGGCTTCGCCATGGTCGACCAAAGAAGTTGAGTGCACGTGCTCAGCGTCATATCCAGTGGTTGTCTTTGGGAAATAGACGTATGAGTGCTGCCAGCATTGCTGCAGAGGTTGAAGGGGTGGGGGGTTAGCCTGTCAGTGCTCAGACCATACGCCGTACACTGCATCAAATTGGTCTGCATGGCTGTCGTCCCAGAAGGAAGCCTCTTCTAAAGATGATGCACAAGAAAGCCTGCAAACAGTTTGCTGAAGACAAGCAGACTAAGGACATGGATTACTGGAACCATGTCCTGTGGTCTGATGAGAACAAGATAAACTTATTTGGTTCAGATGGTGTCAAGCGTGTGTGGTGGCAACCAGGTGAGGAGTACAAAGACAAGTGTGTCTTGCCTACAGTCAAGCATGGTGGTGGGAGTGTCATGGTCTGGGGCTGCATGAGTGCTGCCGGCACTGGGGAGCTACAGTTCATTGAGGGAACCATGAATGCCAACATGTACTGTGACATACTGAAGCAGAGCATGATCCCCTCCCTTCGGAGACTGGGCCGCAGGGCAGTATTCCAACATGATAACGACCCCAAACACACCTCCAAGACGACCACTGCCTTGCTAAAGAAGCTGAGGGTAAAGGTGATGGACTGGCCAAGCATGTCTCCAGACCTAAACCCTATTGAGTATCTGTGGGGCATCCTCAAATGGAAGGTGGAGGAGTGCAAGGTCTCTAACATCCACCAGCTCCGTGATGTCGTCATGGAGGAGTGGAAGAGGACTCCAGTGGCAACCTGTGAAGCTCTGGTGAACTCCATGCCCAAGATGGTTAAGGCAGTGCTGGAAAATGATGGTGGCCACACAAAATATTGACACTTTGGGCCCAATTTGGACATTTTCACTTAGGGGTGTACTCACTTTTGTTGCCAGCGGTTTAGACATTAATGGCTGTGTGTTGAGTTATTTTGAGGGGACAGCAGATTTACACTGTTATACAAGCTGTACACTCACTACTTTACATTGTAGCAAAGTGTCATTTCTTCAGAGTTGTCACATGAAAAGATATACTCAAATATTTAGAAAAATGTGAGGGGTGTACTCACTTTTGTGATATACTGTATATCATTGTGTTGGAATTTATATCCATCCATCTCCACAATCATGTTTGTTGTAAAATGTCAATATTGTTAACCAATATCAAAAGAAAGTTTTGTAACCTGGATCTTATTGCTGCAAAAAAATGTATAGCTATCGATTGGAAAGCATCACACTCACCTTCAATAATGAACTCAAGGGCTATGTAGACGATGTACACTGTTTACTATGTACACTGAACATAAATAAGAATGCAACATGACACAATCTCAAAGATTTGACTGAGTTATAGTTCATTAGGAACTCATTCAATTGAAATAAATAAATGAGGCTCGAATCTATGGATTTCCCATGACTGGGAATGCAGATACAGTGGCAAGAAAAAGTATGTGAACCCTTTGGAATTACCTGGATTTCTGCATAAATTGGTCATCAAATTTGATCTGATCTTCATCTAAGTCACAACAATAGGCAAACATAGTGTGCTTAAACTAATAACACACAAAATATTGTATTTTTCTTGTCTATATTGAATACATAATTTAAACATTCACAGTGTAGGTTGGAAAAAGTATGTGAAGCCCTAGGCCAACTTTTCCAAAAGCTAATTGGAGTCAGGAGTCAGCTAACCTGGAGTCCAATCAATGAGACAAGATTGGAGATGTTGGTTAGAGCTGCCTTGCCCTATAAAAATCACTCACAAAATTTGAGTTTGCTATTCACAAGAAGCATTGCCTGATGTGAACCATGCCTCGAACAAAAGAGATCTCAGAAAACCTAAGATTAAGAAATGTTGACCTGCATAAAGCTGGAAAGGGTTACAAAAGTATCTCAAAAAGCCTTGATGTTCATCAGTCCTTGGTAAGACAAATTGTCTATAAATGGAGAAAGTTCAGCACTGTTGCTACTCTCCCTAGGAGTGGCCGTCCTGGAAAGAAGACTGCAAGAGCACAGCGCAGAATGCTCAATGAGGTTAAGAAGAATCCAAGAGTGTCAACTAAAGACTTACAGAAATCTCTGGAACATGCTAACATCTCTGTTGACGAGTCTACGATACGTAAAACCTTAAACAAGAATGGTGTTCATGGGAGGACACCACGGAAGAAGCCATTGCTGTCCAAAAAAAACCTTGCTGCACGTCTGAAGTTTGCAAAAGTGCACCTGGATGTTCCACAGCGCTACTGGCATTATATTCTGTGGACAGATGAAACTACAGTTTTGTTAGGAAGGAACACACAACACTGTATGTGGAGAGAAAAAGGCACATACAGTGGAGGGAGCATCATGGTTTGGGGCTGCTTTGCTGCCTCAGGGCCTAGACAGCTTGCTATCATCAACGGACATTTTGCAGGAGAATGTTAAGCTATTTGTCCGCCAACTGAAGGTCAACAGAAGTTGGGTGATGCAACAGGACAATGACCCAAAACACAGAAGTAAATCAACAACAGAATGGCTTCAACAAAAGAAAATACGCCTTCTAGTCAGAGTCCTCACCGTAGCCCGATTGAGATGCTGTGGCATGACCTCAAGAGAGCAGTTCACACCAGACATCCCAAGAATAATGCTGAACTGAAACATTTTTGTGAAGAGGAATGGTCCAAAATTCCTCCTGACCATTGTGCAGGTTTGATCCGCAACTACAGAAAACGTTTGGTTGAGGTTATTGCTGCCAAAGGGTTCACATACTTCTTTCACCCTTCACTGTGAAGGTTTCCACGATGTGTTCAATAAAGACATGAAAGCGTATAATTGTTTGTGTGTTATTAGTTTAAGCAGACTGTGTTTGTCTATTGTTGTGACCTAGATGAAGATCAGATCAAATTTTATGACCAATTCATGCAGAAATCCAGGTATTTACAAAGAGTTCACATACTTTTTCTTGCCACTATATGCATTTTCTTCGTCACAGATACTGTACCTTAAAAAAAAAGCAGGGCCGTGGATCAGAAAACCAGTCAGTATCTGGTGTGACTACCATTTGCCTCATGCAGCGCGACACATCTCCTTCGCATAGAGTTGATCAGGTTGTTGATTGTGGCCTGTGGAATGTTGTCCCACTATTCTTCAATTGCAAAGAAAAAGCCATATCTCCGACTGGCCAATATAAAGAAAAGATTAAGATTGGGCAAAATCACACAGACACTGGAAAGAGATGGCTTTTTCTTTGCAACTCTGCCTAGAAGGCCAGCATCCCGGAGTCGCCTCATCAAGGTTAACGTTGAGACTGGTGTTTTGCGGGTACTATTTAATGAAGCTGCCAGTTGAGGACTTGTGAGGCATCTGTTTCTCAAACTAGACACTCTAATGTACTTGTCCTTTAGCTCAGTTGTGCACCGGGGCCTCCCACTCCTCTTTCTATTCTGGTTCGAGCCAGTTTGTGCTGTTCTGTGAAGGGAGTAGTACACAGCGTTGTACGAGATCTTCAGTTTCTTGGCAATTTCTTGCATGGAATAGCCTTAATTTCTCAGAACAAGAATAGACTGACTAGTTTCAGAAGAAAGTCCTTTGTTTCTGGCCATTTTGAGTCTGTAATCAAACCCACAGATGCTGATGCACCAGATACTCACCTAGTCTAAAGAAGGCCAGTTTTATTGCTTCTTTATTCAGGACAACAGTTTTCAGCTGTGATAACTTCTTGAGAATACAGGGGGTGCTATTTTCCCATTAGCATAATTTGCTCTACAGATTAAACTGCCTCTTATTCAATTATTGCTCTTACTATATGCATATAAATAATACCATTGGAAAGAAAACAATCTCTAGTTTCTAAAACCGTTTCAATTTTGTCTCTGAGTGATACAGAAGTCATTTGACAGCACTTTCCATGACCAAGAAGAAAAAAGCAAGATGTGTATGCCAGCTTCAACGCTCTGCCTATATATGGTCGTGCCCCCTATGACCCGAAACACACCTCATTGGCCTTCCTCTGGGTGTCAAGAGGACGTCAGAGGAAAAATATCTTGTTTATCTGGGACTGACGTGAAATGAGAGCTAATTCTTTGGCGTGACCGACAACTTCCGGTTCTCTAAATCGTGCGACTTGTAGCTGCGATTGTCTTCTGTTGTGCGGCCATTATGGATGAAAACTATCTCCGTCTCGAAGTTTGTTTGATACATGTGACCAGATCATCGTAATGTATGTTTTTTCAATATAGTTTAATCAGATTATTTGAATTTTTTCGGGAGTTTTGTGGTGTTCCGTTGTCTGATTTTATTTACGTTTGAGAGATCCGTGCCACTCGACCAGTACCTGTGCTAAATGGAGTGGGAAAGGAACAATTCTGAACGGAACCAACGACTCATCTTGACAAAGGACACTTTGATCAACATTCTGATGAAAGATCAGCCATAGTAAGACCCAATTTACGATGTTATATCATATCTGTTGTGCATGTGAACTGGCCGTGGGCGCCTAGCCGAATCTGCCTGGTATAGCTATGCTAATTTAGCGCTACATTTTGTTTTCGTTATAAAACATTTAATAAATCTGAAATATTGTTTGGATTCACCAGATGTTGGGCTTTCAATATCTGTACGCTGTGTATTTTTCAGATGAGATGAGTAATTCGTTATATGACGTTGGTCTCTGTAATTGTTCTGGCTGGGTCAGCACTATTTCAGATTGCAGCTGCAATGTAGAACTGTGATTTATACCTGAAAAATGCAAATTTTTCCCCAAAAAAACTATGCTATACCATAAATATGTTATCAGACTGTCATCTTATGAAGTTGTTTCTTGGTTAGTGGCTATATATATTTTTATTTAGTCGAATTAGTGATAGCTACTGACGCAGGAAAAAACTATTGGGAGTAAAAAAAATCATGTCCTTTGCTAACGTGGTTAGCTAATAGATTTACATATTGTGTCTTCCCTGTAAAACATTTTACATCGAAATACTCGATACCATAATGATTCTCGATACCAAAACGATAACACAGCAAAAAAAGAAGGCATATTAGCCAAAGCCACAGAATGGAATTTCTGTTGTCACGGCCGTTGTAAGGAGGAGACCAAGGCGCAGCGTGGTAAGCGTACATTCTTCTTTATTTAAAGAATGAACACTGAACAAAAGGAACACTGAACAAAAGGAACACTGAACAAAACGAACACTGAACAAAACGAACACTGAACAAAACGAACACTGAACAAAACAAAACGAACCGTGAAGCTAATATGGATAGTGCAGACAGGCAACTAAACATAGATCAAGAACCCCCAAAACCAAAAGGGAAAATGGCAACCTAAATATGATCCCCAATCAGAGACAACGATAAACAGCTGCCTCTGATTGGGAACCAATTCAGGCCACCATAGACATACATATCCCTAGACTTACCAAAACCCCTAGACATACAAAAAACCCTAGACAATACAAAACAAGCATACCCACCCTCGTCACACCCTGACCTAACCAAAATAATAAAGAAAACAGAGATAACTAAGGTCAGGGCGTGACATCCGGACAGATAAACGCAGGTACTGCTCTGTTTTACATAAACATTTTTCAGACAGCCATGTATGCATTAATTAATTAATTATACAATTATACAATCAATTTGACATTGTTTTTACCTATCTAACTACATCTATTTGAATGGTAAATCTCTATTGATAAACTGGATACATCAAGATATAGCCTAGGCCTATCCACAATACAGTTGAATGCATATGCAATAGGAGTGTGTTCGTGCATTGAGTTATTGAGCTTGTTTTGGCTTATTTCATGGGGCTACAGATGACAAAAATCTATTTCCCTTACATTTGCGACTTTTTTATTGTACTGATCAACAACATTTGGATAGAAGAAGCTTCTTTTATAAAAAATGTGTGATGTCTCTTTCACCAGTAATGACTTTATTCACCATCATTTTTGGGAGAGGGGGAAGACTATAAGTACACAGTTGACACTTAAACAGACTAGCAAAAACCTAAAACGGACCCTTACCTTAACTCTAACCTTAACCTTAACCAAACCCTTAAACCTGACCCTAACCCTTACCCTAACCGTAACCTAATTTTGATCAATTCTGAAATGATATATTGGTTTATGTATCAGGCGTGTCATTATAGCCTTTTCCTTGGGAGAGATGTGAGAGAGACTGAATAAGTGAATGAATAAAGGTTTTGGTGGCAATCAGCTTTGAATCAACATATTTTGCTTTATAGTTTGCATTATGGTTATCATAAACAAAGTACTAGGGTAGTGAATTAATGTTAGCTTTAGCTGTCAAGCTAGCTAGCAAGGAAAGTTAGCCTACAAAGCTGGAAGCTGCCAGTATCATGTTCTATTGTAAAGTGTTCTAGCCTGTATGGACATTGTTTTGCAGACAGTAATGAACAGTTTCAACATTTCTACATGCCCTGTCCCATTATTCAAGTGTATTAATTCAAGTGTGTTCTGTGCAGCATGAGTGGGGCGCTATCATGATGCATCACAGACTCCCAGTGCAGGCTAGCAATGAGTAAGTGGAGCAGGCATGATGCGTGCTATATTAAGGGGTCGTCTGCACTGATAGACAGGCTTGATCCGTGAGACACATTTGACAGAAGTACTGAAAGTAACAACAATTCTAGTACCGAACCGTTTTTCATGTTCAAGTATTGAATAAGTACAGACGTTTCGGTATACCGTGCAACACTACCTATAACCAATAGAAAGTGAAAGGTTTGGGCGAGCTTGGGATGGGTTGGCATTTTCCTTCACCTACTCTTCAAGATCCAGAGGGGTATCATCAATTCTCAATGATAAAAAAAATTACAGAAATTACTACAGGCCCAAATGGACGTTGTATAATGGTAAAAGGAAACCTGGCGCAAGAAAAAGTAACTTTACTGAATTGCTATTGCCCAAATGAAGACAACCCAAAGTTCATTAACGACCTTACACTGAGTATACAAAACATTAAGAAAACCTGCTCTTTCCATGACATAGACTGACCAAGTGAATCCAGGTGAAAGCTATGATCCCTTATTGATGTCACTTGTTAAATCCACTTCAATCCATGTAGATGAAGGGGAGGAGACAGGATAAAGAAGGATTTTTAAGCCTTGAGACAATTGAGACATGGATTGTGTATGTGTGCCATTCAGAGGGTGAATGGGCAAGACAAAACATGTAAGTGCCTTTGAACGGGGTATAGTAGGTGCCAGGCGCACCGGTTTGTGTCAAGAACTGCAACGCTACTGAGCTTTTCACGCTCAACAGTTTCCCGTGTGTATCAAGAATGGTCCACCACCCAAAGGACATCCAGCCAACTTGACACAACTGTGGGAAGCATAGGAGTCAACAATTGCTAGCATCCTCGTGGAACGCTTTCGGGCGGGTGCAACTCTATATTAGGAAGGTGTTCCTAATGTTTGGTATACTCGGTGTATATTAAAACTATCTCAATGTAACATCAATATTATATGGGGTGGTGACTTTAACTGTGTGCTGGATGCAACACTAGAGAAGCCATCAGCTGAACTATATCATCTTCCTAATATGTCTAAGGTATTCAACCACAACATCAAAGAGATGGGTCTATGTGAACTGTTGAGCTATAAACATCCAACTGAATCAAAATACTATTACTCTCATGTCCACAACTTATATTCAAGAATTGACTTTATTGTAAAAATTTCCTTTAACTGACTGTGTCTCTGAATGTAAATACTACCTTCCTAGAATAATTACAGACCATAGCCCATTGTCCTAAATGTTTAAAGGTCAAGCCTCCTCTGTCAGTAACAAAGACATGGCGAATGAACACAATGATACTTGGAGATAAAGAGTTTACCTCATATCTCAACACACAGATAGACATGTTTTTGGAAATAAATGTAGATAATGAAGTATGCCCAGCTGTTGTCTGGGAAGCACTTGAAACTTATATGAGAGGTTGTATCGTGTCTTACTCTTCTCATAAGGAAAAGAAGACCAATAAAGAATTATAAATACTAGAACAGAGAATACACAACTTAGAAAGAAAACACAGCTTAGATAGAAACAGTTGAAAACTTTGAAGCTTGAATATAGCACAATAAACTCCCGTTCTGCAGAGATTGCTGCTCTGAAATCCAAACAACACTATATTGAGCAAGTTGAAAGTGTGGGGAAATGTGGGTTATCCAGGGCCAATTTCTTTAAGTTCTTACAACTAGGGAAATTGTATTCAATCGCTTCAACATAATCTGGATTAACCTAAAGCATCTAGCATTGAAACAATACCGAAAGAAGCTGCTATGCCAAAGAAGTTGATTGCCAAGTTATATCAAGGGTTACTAAATCTCTACCTGATAGCTCAGAACCTATAAGGAAAAAATGGGAAACAGATCTGAAGGAAGAAATTGATGAGAACTATTGGTCACATATATAGTATGTGAGAGTGTTCATATCTGCTCCTACAACTTCAGACATAAATTATTGCAATTTAAGATAATCCATAGGATTTACTACACTCCTGCCAGGATGCATGTAATGCACCCAGACATGTCATATACTCTGTTGGAGATACAAAAAAACTAAAAGGAACCCTATTATATATGCTGTGGTCCTGTGACAAACTGATGCCATTTTGGGATAATGTCTGTGCCATTTACAGTATATCACAAAAGTGAGTACACCCCTCACATTTTTGTAAATATTTGAGTATATCTTTTCATGTGACAACACTGAAGAAATGACACTTTGCTACAATGTAAAGTAGTGAGTGTACAGCTTGTATAACAGTGTAAATTTGCTGTCCCTTCAAAATAACTCAACACACAGCCATTAATGTCCAAACCGCTGGCAACAAAAGTGAGTACACCCCTAAGTGAAAATGTCCAAATTGGGCCCAATTAGCCATTTTCCCTCCCCGGTGTCATGTGACTCATTAGTGTTACAAGGTCTCAGGTGTGAATGGGGAGCAGGTGTGTTAAATATGGTGTTATCGCTCTCACACTCCCTCATACTGACTGGTCACTAGAAGTTCAACATGGCACCTCATGGCAAAGAAATCTCTGAGGATCTGAAAAAAAGAATTGTTGCTCTACATAAAGATGGCCTGGGCTATAAGAAGATTGCCAAGACCCTGAAACTGAGCTGCAGCACGGTGGCCAAGACCATATAGCGGTTTAACTGGACAGGTTCCACTCAGAACAGGCTTCGCCATGGTCGACCAAAGAAGTTGAGTGCACGTGCTCAGCGTCATATCCAGTGGTTGTCTTTGGGAAATAGACGTATGAGTGCTGCCAGCATTGCTGCAGAGGTTGAAGGGGTGGGGGGTTAGCCTGTCAGTGCTCAGACCATACGCCGTACACTGCATCAAATTGGTCTGCATGGCTGTCGTCCCAGAAGGAAGCCTCTTCTAAAGATGATGCACAAGAAAGCCTGCAAACAGTTTGCTGAAGACAAGCAGACTAAGGACATGGATTACTGGAACCATGTCCTGTGGTCTGATGAGAACAAGATAAACTTATTTGGTTCAGATGGTGTCAAGCGTGTGTGGTGGCAACCAGGTGAGGAGTACAAAGACAAGTGTGTCTTGCCTACAGTCAAGCATGGTGGTGGGAGTGTCATGGTCTGGGGCTGCATGAGTGCTGCCGGCACTGGGGAGCTACAGTTCATTGAGGGAACCATGAATGCCAACATGTACTGTGACATACTGAAGCAGAGCATGATCCCCTCCCTTCGGAGACTGGGCCGCAGGGCAGTATTCCAACATGATAACGACCCCAAACACACCTCCAAGACGACCACTGCCTTGCTAAAGAAGCTGAGGGTAAAGGTGATGGACTGGCCAAGCATGTCTCCAGACCTAAACCCTATTGAGTATCTGTGGGGCATCCTCAAATGGAAGGTGGAGGAGTGCAAGGTCTCTAACATCCACCAGCTCCGTGATGTCGTCATGGAGGAGTGGAAGAGGACTCCAGTGGCAACCTGTGAAGCTCTGGTGAACTCCATGCCCAAGATGGTTAAGGCAGTGCTGGAAAATGATGGTGGCCACACAAAATATTGACACTTTGGGCCCAATTTGGACATTTTCACTTAGGGGTGTACTCACTTTTGTTGCCAGCGGTTTAGACATTAATGGCTGTGTGTTGAGTTATTTTGAGGGGACAGCAGATTTACACTGTTATACAAGCTGTACACTCACTACTTTACATTGTAGCAAAGTGTCATTTCTTCAGAGTTGTCACATGAAAAGATATACTCAAATATTTAGAAAAATGTGAGGGGTGTACTCACTTTTGTGATATACTGTATATCATTGTGTTGGAATTTATATCCATCCATCTCCACAATCATGTTTGTTGTAAAATGTCAATATTGTTAACCAATATCAAAAGAAAGTTTTGTAACCTGGATCTTATTGCTGCAAAAAAATGTATAGCTATCGATTGGAAAGCATCACACTCACCTTCAATAATGAACTCAAGGGCTATGTAGACGATGTACACTGTTTACTATGTACACTGAACATAAATAAGAATGCAACATGACACAATCTCAAAGATTTGACTGAGTTATAGTTCATTAGGAACTCATTCAATTGAAATAAATAAATGAGGCTCGAATCTATGGATTTCCCATGACTGGGAATGCAGATACAGTGGCAAGAAAAAGTATGTGAACCCTTTGGAATTACCTGGATTTCTGCATAAATTGGTCATCAAATTTGATCTGATCTTCATCTAAGTCACAACAATAGGCAAACATAGTGTGCTTAAACTAATAACACACAAAATATTGTATTTTTCTTGTCTATATTGAATACATAATTTAAACATTCACAGTGTAGGTTGGAAAAAGTATGTGAAGCCCTAGGCCAACTTTTCCAAAAGCTAATTGGAGTCAGGAGTCAGCTAACCTGGAGTCCAATCAATGAGACAAGATTGGAGATGTTGGTTAGAGCTGCCTTGCCCTATAAAAATCACTCACAAAATTTGAGTTTGCTATTCACAAGAAGCATTGCCTGATGTGAACCATGCCTCGAACAAAAGAGATCTCAGAAAACCTAAGATTAAGAAATGTTGACCTGCATAAAGCTGGAAAGGGTTACAAAAGTATCTCAAAAAGCCTTGATGTTCATCAGTCCTTGGTAAGACAAATTGTCTATAAATGGAGAAAGTTCAGCACTGTTGCTACTCTCCCTAGGAGTGGCCGTCCTGGAAAGAAGACTGCAAGAGCACAGCGCAGAATGCTCAATGAGGTTAAGAAGAATCCAAGAGTGTCAACTAAAGACTTACAGAAATCTCTGGAACATGCTAACATCTCTGTTGACGAGTCTACGATACGTAAAACCTTAAACAAGAATGGTGTTCATGGGAGGACACCACGGAAGAAGCCATTGCTGTCCAAAAAAAACCTTGCTGCACGTCTGAAGTTTGCAAAAGTGCACCTGGATGTTCCACAGCGCTACTGGCATTATATTCTGTGGACAGATGAAACTACAGTTTTGTTAGGAAGGAACACACAACACTGTATGTGGAGAGAAAAAGGCACATACAGTGGAGGGAGCATCATGGTTTGGGGCTGCTTTGCTGCCTCAGGGCCTAGACAGCTTGCTATCATCAACGGACATTTTGCAGGAGAATGTTAAGCTATTTGTCCGCCAACTGAAGGTCAACAGAAGTTGGGTGATGCAACAGGACAATGACCCAAAACACAGAAGTAAATCAACAACAGAATGGCTTCAACAAAAGAAAATACGCCTTCTAGTCAGAGTCCTCACCGTAGCCCGATTGAGATGCTGTGGCATGACCTCAAGAGAGCAGTTCACACCAGACATCCCAAGAATAATGCTGAACTGAAACATTTTTGTGAAGAGGAATGGTCCAAAATTCCTCCTGACCATTGTGCAGGTTTGATCCGCAACTACAGAAAACGTTTGGTTGAGGTTATTGCTGCCAAAGGGTTCACATACTTCTTTCACCCTTCACTGTGAAGGTTTCCACGATGTGTTCAATAAAGACATGAAAGCGTATAATTGTTTGTGTGTTATTAGTTTAAGCAGACTGTGTTTGTCTATTGTTGTGACCTAGATGAAGATCAGATCAAATTTTATGACCAATTCATGCAGAAATCCAGGTATTTACAAAGAGTTCACATACTTTTTCTTGCCACTATATGCATTTTCTTCGTCACAGATACTGTACCTTAAAAAAAAAGCAGGGCCGTGGATCAGAAAACCAGTCAGTATCTGGTGTGACTACCATTTGCCTCATGCAGCGCGACACATCTCCTTCGCATAGAGTTGATCAGGTTGTTGATTGTGGCCTGTGGAATGTTGTCCCACTATTCTTCAATTGCAAAGAAAAAGCCATATCTCCGACTGGCCAATATAAAGAAAAGATTAAGATTGGGCAAAATCACACAGACACTGGAAAGAGATGGCTTTTTCTTTGCAACTCTGCCTAGAAGGCCAGCATCCCGGAGTCGCCTCATCAAGGTTAACGTTGAGACTGGTGTTTTGCGGGTACTATTTAATGAAGCTGCCAGTTGAGGACTTGTGAGGCATCTGTTTCTCAAACTAGACACTCTAATGTACTTGTCCTTTAGCTCAGTTGTGCACCGGGGCCTCCCACTCCTCTTTCTATTCTGGTTCGAGCCAGTTTGTGCTGTTCTGTGAAGGGAGTAGTACACAGCGTTGTACGAGATCTTCAGTTTCTTGGCAATTTCTTGCATGGAATAGCCTTAATTTCTCAGAACAAGAATAGACTGACTAGTTTCAGAAGAAAGTCCTTTGTTTCTGGCCATTTTGAGTCTGTAATCAAACCCACAGATGCTGATGCACCAGATACTCACCTAGTCTAAAGAAGGCCAGTTTTATTGCTTCTTTATTCAGGACAACAGTTTTCAGCTGTGATAACTTCTTGAGAATACAGGGGGTGCTATTTTCCCATTAGCATAATTTGCTCTACAGATTAAACTGCCTCTTATTCAATTATTGCTCTTACTATATGCATATAAATAATACCATTGGAAAGAAAACAATCTCTAGTTTCTAAAACCGTTTCAATTTTGTCTCTGAGTGATACAGAAGTCATTTGACAGCACTTTCCATGACCAAGAAGAAAAAAGCAAGATGTGTATGCCAGCTTCAACGCTCTGCCTATATATGGTCGTGCCCCCTATGACCCGAAACACACCTCATTGGCCTTCCTCTGGGTGTCAAGAGGACGTCAGAGGAAAAATATCTTGTTTATCTGGGACTGACGTGAAATGAGAGCTAATTCTTTGGCGTGACCGACAACTTCCGGTTCTCTAAATCGTGCGACTTGTAGCTGCGATTGTCTTCTGTTGTGCGGCCATTATGGATGAAAACTATCTCCGTCTCGAAGTTTGTTTGATACATGTGACCAGATCATCGTAATGTATGTTTTTTCAATATAGTTTAATCAGATTATTTGAATTTTTTCGGGAGTTTTGTGGTGTTCCGTTGTCTGATTTTATTTACGTTTGAGAGATCCGTGCCACTCGACCAGTACCTGTGCTAAATGGAGTGGGAAAGGAACAATTCTGAACGGAACCAACGACTCATCTTGACAAAGGACACTTTGATCAACATTCTGATGAAAGATCAGCCATAGTAAGACCCAATTTACGATGTTATATCATATCTGTTGTGCATGTGAACTGGCCGTGGGCGCCTAGCCGAATCTGCCTGGTATAGCTATGCTAATTTAGCGCTACATTTTGTTTTCGTTATAAAACATTTAATAAATCTGAAATATTGTTTGGATTCACCAGATGTTGGGCTTTCAATATCTGTACGCTGTGTATTTTTCAGATGAGATGAGTAATTCGTTATATGACGTTGGTCTCTGTAATTGTTCTGGCTGGGTCAGCACTATTTCAGATTGCAGCTGCAATGTAGAACTGTGATTTATACCTGAAAAATGCAAATTTTTCCCAAAAAAAACTATGCTATACCATAAATATGTTATCAGACTGTCATCTTATGAAGTTGTTTCTTGGTTAGTGGCTATATATATTTTTATTTAGTCGAATTAGTGATAGCTACTGACGCAGGAAAAAACTATTGGGAGTAAAAAAAATCGTGTCCTTTGCTAACGTGGTTAGCTAATAGATTTACATATTGTGTCTTCCCTGTAAAACATTTTAAAAATCTGAAATGGTGGCTTTATTCACAAGACCTGTATCTTTCATCTGGTGTCTTGGACTTGTGATTTAATGATATTTAGATGCTACAAGTTACTTGTGACGCTATGCTAGCTATGCTACTCAGTGGGGGGGGGGGGGGGGTGGGGGGTGCTACCGGATCAGGGTTGGTGACTCGTGAGAAGATAACATAATTGCAAAATTAGCCTTTTAAAATGATAAACTTGGATTAGCTAACACAACATGCCATTGGAACACAGGAGTGATGTTTGCTGATAATGGGCCTCTGTACGCCTATGTAGATTTTCCGTTAAAAATCTGCCGTTTCCAGCTACAATAGTCATTTACAACATTAACAATGTGTACACTGTATTTCTGATCAATTTGATGTTATTTTAAATGGACAAAAAATGTGCTTTTCTTTCAAAAACAAGGACATTTCTAAGTGACCCCAAACTTTTGAATGGTAGTGTATATGTATTGACATTGTATGAATTTGAAATGTCTGATTATATGCCATGGAAAAAGAATTGTTCTGCGCTGTGACAAAGTTCTTACAAACAATCAGTGTAACTCAGGTGTTAACAGGGTCAATATTCATTTTTAATTAACAAAGGGCAAATAATCAATCAGTCTACTTGTCAATGGTGTGCGTACTGGGAGCGGAGACAGGTGCAGGAGAGCAGAGAGTTGTGAACAGGCGCACACTTTATTTAGGCAGGAGAAACCAACAGACGGACGCCACTGCGTCGAAACCTCCAGCCAATTGGCAAAAGTGCAAAACGCGCAAACAGTCACAATAATTATGTACAAACAAATAAACATACCTCGTGAAATAAAACACGGAATACAGACATACCAGTATAGTGCGTCAAAATAGACACGTAACACAAAACAATCTCACACAAAGACACGAGGGGGAACAGAGGAATAAAATCATGTAGTGTGATTGGGGAATGAAAACCAGGTGTGCAGGAAACAAGACAAAACAAATGGACAAATAAAAAATGGAGTAGCGATGGCTAGAAAGCCGGTGACGTCGACCGCCGAACACCGCCCGAACAAGGAGAGGAGCCGACTTCGGCGGAAGTTGTGACACTACTCCAGCATAACAGTCATGCTACAGACAAACAGATAACTCCCAAATGATGGGACTCAATAATGTTCTATACCATTGAACCAATGAAAACAAGCGAGTTTGAGCAAGGGAATGTTTAAGCAAGCATCGAAGCCCTGAGCCCGAGGTGGAGGATTGGCTTCATATCCACAGTGAATAGGATTCAGGAACAGTCAATGGATGTTGACTGGCCCAACAGTCAATGGATGTTCTCGTGTTGGGAGACAAGGGCTGCATCCCAAATTGCATTCTATTCCCTGTATAGTGCACTACTTTTGACCACAGTCCTATGGACTAGAGAATATTCTCAGCCCCTCTACTGTGTATTCCTCCTTCATGCAGAAATGTCCCTGTGAAATGTTAAGGTTAATTTAAAGATAATTTGATTTGCTCATTTAGTTCAGGACGACACGTGCAGTATCCAATACCTAAACTGATAGGTAAGGACATATTTCCCTAGCTCACTGGTTATTCCCACAGATTTGGTCATTTTACGTGATTTATACCTAACTATGTTTGGTTTCTTGCAGATACAATGTGGACTCCAGAAGTTCAAATATTTCAAAATTTGTAAGTGTCTCCCCTCACAGTATAAAACACGCTGTTAATGTTATGTTGTTAATTATGCCATCGTGACTCAATACTGACAGTACAGAGGAAGGATAATTATCAGAAGGATGCTTGTTGTCTTTGTATGAATACAATAGTCTACAATATTATATTCTAGATTTGACCTCTGACTGTGTTCCATTGCCTTTCTGCTCAACAAAATACGGGAGCGCAGAAGGTTAGTATTGATGCAACTAGTAAATACATTTACAGCTGTAATGTCAGTCATTATGGCATGTTATGTATCGTCTCCTTATTTGCATTTAGAGACAGCCATTCATGATGTGAGATTGGTGTGTTTTTCTGTACTTCTGCAGTCACTTGTCCAATATCTGTGTTTTTGTTCTGTTCCAATCAACCATAGTATCATTAAGCCATCCCATTATATCAAATGCTCAGCTAAAGCACTTTGAGAGACGACTTCAAAGCCAAAGCTACCGTAGGCTAGTTGCTTTTTGAGACAGCATAATGTAGTGTGTCAGAGAGCGAACTTGCACACAGAGCTCTGTTGTTTTTATGTGCCTTGCCATGTCTGTGCTTCTCACTGTCCTCATCTGCTTCTCTGTGTTGTGTGGACAGATGTAACACCAGCTTGAAATGTTAGCTTGGTAAAAAAACTACTTTGGACAATGAGATGTATCGGGTTTATAAGATACACCTGCTAGATTGGATTATTTGAACCTTTTTGATAACACACTGTATGCCCATGTTTAATTGTTGAGTTTTCAGTGTCACAATAGTTTGCAATGTCTTCAGCCACTTTGTATATGATATGTACGCATATACTGTATTCTACTGTATTTTAGTCAATGCCACTCCGACATCGCTTTAGATTTGTGTGTATTATTGGGAATTGTTAGTTACTTCTAAACTGTTGGAGCTAGGAACACAAGTATTTCGTAACACCTGCAATAACATGTGCTAAATATGTGCACGTGACCAATAACATTTGATTTGATTTGTATCACTTAGCTTTCAACCTGACATGTGGGATGTATGATAAAGCATTGTATGTACTGTACTACTGTGAACTGCCTGGCTGTCAGACGTGTCAAATGACTAACCCCAGGCTCTCTGCACCAGGACTTCCTGGGTCAGACCTTCTGCACTCTGGGGGAGATCATTGGCTCCATGGGCGGACGGCTGGAGAAGAGCCTCTCGTAAGTCTTTTATTTGATTTATTCAACTAGGCAAGTCAGTTAAAAACAAAATCTTATTTACAATGACGGCCTACCAAAACCCCAAAAAGAAGGTAGAGACAACAATACATCCCGCGAAGCAGCCACAACTGTCAGTACAAGTGTCCATGACTGAGTCTTTGAATGAAGAGATAAAACTGTCCAGTTTGAATGTTTTTAGCAGCTCGTTCCAGTTGCTAGCTGCATCGAACTGAAAAGAGGAGCGAGGCAGGGATTTGTGTGCTTAGGGTATCTTTAACAGAACGTGACTGGCAGAACGGGTGTTGTATGTGTAGGATAAGGGCTGCAGTAGGTATCTCAGATAGGGGGGAGTGATGCATAATAGGGTTTTATAAATAAGCATCAACCAGGGTCTTGCGACAGGTATACAGAGATGGCCAGTTTACAGAGGATCATAGAGTGCAGTGTGGTGTCCTATAAGGAGCATTGGTGGCAAATCTGATGGCAGAATGGTAATGGCACCCTTACTTGCCGATCTATAAATTACGTCTCTGTAATTTAGCATGGGTAGGATGGTCATCTGAGTCAGGGTTAGTTTGGCAGCTGGGGTGAAAGAGGAGCAATTACGATAGAGGGAACCAAGTCTAGATTTAACCTTGATACGTACTGAGAGAAAGACGGTGAACCATCTCGCCATACTCCCAAGTACTTGTATGAGGTGACTACCTCAAGCTCTAAACCCTCAGAGGTAGTAATCACACCTGTGGGGAGAGGGGTATTCTTCTTACCAAACCACATGACCTTTGTTTTGGAGGTGTTCAGAACAAGGTTAAGGGTAGAGAAAGCTTGTTGGACACTAAGAAAGCTTTGTTGTAGAGCGTTTAACACAAAATCCGGTTAGGGGCCAGCTGATTATAAGACTGTATCATCTGCATATAAATAGATGAGAGAGCTTCCTACTGCCTGAGCTATGTTCTTGATGTAAATTGAGAAGAGCGTGGGATCTAGGATCGAGCCTTGGTGTACTCCCTTGGTGACAGGCAGTGGCTGAGACAGCAGATGGTCTGACTGTATACACTGCACTCGTTGAGAGAGGTAGTTAGCAAACCAGGCCAAAGACTCCTCAGAGACACCAATACTCATTAGCCGGCCCACAAGAATGGAATGGTTTACCGTATCAAAAGCTTTGGCCAAGTCAATAAAAATAGCAGCACAACATTGCTTAGAACCAAGGGCAATGGCACTCTCTCTCCCACTATCCATGGAACCACTACAGTCCTAATGAAGTGAGAACTGGCCATACCTCTCTTTGGCTGGATGTCATGGCCCATGTGATTGGCAAATGTTGGTTCGGACTTGAGGTGAGGGACTATCTGTCTGTAGATTGGAAATGGGGCACAGCACTGTAGCTGAGCAATAAACGTTGAGAATGTATTATGGTATAAACCCGTGGCAATATTCCATACTCTATAGCCTCAGAAAGAAACTAATGAAAAAGCATTGATTGCCAAAGCACCTCTGGTGCACGACATAGTAACATCTTGTAATCAACTTCTTGATAGGGTCATTTTGTGCAGAAATTGTCATGTGAAGCGTAATTTCTTTTTCTACCGATTTCAGAAATCGACAATAAGGTGTTGTTTGTGCAGTGTGCCTGTATGTTATGAGTTCGCCAGCTGGAAAATATGGTAATTGCAGAATCGGAGATGAATTGTTGAGACCTATTTTCTCTCAGACTGAGTGTACTTAGCTTTTTGTCTGTGTGTTCGTGAAGAGGTATGTATGTTCTTATTTTGGGGGCATAAGGAGCGACAACATTTGTAAATAGCAATCATGTTTTATTCCTCAGGAACAGACTCCTCAAACAGAGGCCAGTCATTGACTTTACACGTGACCATGGGAGCCAATGTTCTCGATTACCATAAAAGATCCCGTTGGACATCTTCATCCATTTGTCTATTTATACGTTTTCAGGCGTATCGTCCCCATGCAGCCAGCACTGTGTATCTCCCAGTTCAAATGACATAGCCTTGGCAGAGCTGAGCTGAGCTGAACTGAACTGAGCTGAGCTGAGAGAGAGAGAGAGATGTATAGCCTTTGGAGGATGCCACTGGGTTTGGGCCCGCTGCACTTTCTCTATTGGCGAGATAAAAATGTGCTCTGCCTTCTTGGCGTAACCAGAGTGAAGCGTTACCCTCCCCTGTGCCTGTGCACACACACTTATACACAAGCGCACATGCATGCACGCAGGCACACACACACTCACCAATGGTCCTGCTCACATACTGTACCGCCACATTCTGAAAAGCAAAGCATGCAAGTTGCATCCTCCATCACAAACTAAAAGTCTTGTTCAAACAGAAATTATTTGCACGACATATAATTTTGAGAATCCTTTAGAAAAGCCTGAAAGAAATGCTTCACCCTGAAGAAAAGCCTTGCGTTCAACAATAAAAACAATCGCCATTCAGCCTGTCTGGTTGGTCACTCAAAAGACGGCTATTTAAAACCGACAATGGATGAAGCTACAAAGATGCCGAGAGCAGCGAAGGAAAAGGATGTGGGTTTTGTTCCAAAATGTGCCATTCTCCCTCCTTGACTCTCCGGCATTTAGAAGGCCACATTCCTGGGGGACATGTAGCAAGCTGTGACAGAGAGAGAGAGAGGGGGACGGGTACAGAAGGACCAACAGCAGACAGAGCCTGCCATCCCAGAGGGGATCTGCAATGACAAAGCCTGGAGACAACTCCTCTGCGTGTTTAGTGTGTTTCACATGGCTGTGAAAACAACCCCAAAAACACATCCTCCCTGCAACATTTACTTGGACTCTGCAAATAGCACTGCTGGGTGGTCTGAAAAGTCATAGTCAATCGATCAATAATATAATAATACTCTTAGCAAAAAAATGGTATCTTTAATTTACAGTCTGTAGAAACTATGAGAATAGAAAGGTTCAGAACTTGTGAAACATCACAGCACAGTGGAAAAATATCTGGCAAATAGAAATCAAAACTGGATGGTGTTCAGTGATAGATTGGAGGGGTTGATGGGAGCTGAAGGGTGGGACTAAAAATAACAAGAAGATAACTAATGCATAATATACTGTGTCCATAAAATGCATTCGAAAAGTATTCAGACCCCTTGACTTTTTTCACATTTTGTTACATTACAGCCTGATTTTGAAATTGATTAAATTAAAAAATATATCAATCTACACACAATAACCCGTAATGACAAAGCGAAAACAGGGTTTTAGTCATTTTAGCAAATGTATTAAAAATAAAAAAACAGATACCTCATTTAAGTATTCAGACCCTTTGCTATGAGACTCAAAATTGAGCTCAGGTGCATCCTGTTTCCATTGATCATCCTTGAGATGTTTCTACAACTTGATTAGAGTCCACCTGTGGTAAATTCAATTGATTTAACATGATGTGGAAAGGCACACACCTGCCTATATAAGTTCCCACAGTTGACAGTACATGTCAGAGCAAAAACCAAGCCATGAGTTTAAAGGAATTGTCTGTAGAGCTCCGAGACAGGATAGTGTCGAAGCACAGATCTGGGAACGTTTCTGCAGCATTGAAGGGACCCAAGAACACAGTGGCCTCCATCATTCTTAAATGGAAGAAGTTTGGAACCACCAAGACTCTTCCTAGAGCTGGCCGTCAGGCCAAACTGAGCAATCGGGGGAGAAGGGCCTTGGTCTGGGAGGTGACCAAGAACCCGATGGTCACTCTGACAGAGCTCCAGAGTTCCTCTGTAGAGATGGGAGAACCATCTAGAAGGACAACTATCTCTGCAGCACTCCACCAATCAGGCCTTTATGGTAGAGTGACTAGAAGGAAGCCACTCCTCAGTAAAATATACATGACAGCCCACTGAAGGACTCTCATACCATGAGAAACAAAATTCTCTGCTCTGATGAAATCAAGATTGAACTCTTTGGCCTGAATGCCAAGCGTCACGTCTGGAGGAAATCAGGCACTGCCCATCACCTGGTCAATACCATCCCCACGATGAAGCATGGTGCTGGCAGCTTCATGCTGTGGGGATGTTTTCAGCGGCAGGGACTGGGAGACTAGTCAGGATCAAAGGAAAAATGAACGGAGCAAAGTACAGAGAGATCCTTGACGAAAACCTGCTCCAGAGTGCTCAGGACCTCAGACTAGGGCGAAGGTTCACCTTCCAATAGGACAACGACCCTAAGCACACAGTCAAGATAATGCAGGTGTGGCTTCTGGACAAGTCTCTGAATGTCCTTGAGTGGCCCAGCCAGATTCCGGACTTGAACCCAATCGAAAATCTCTGGAGAGACCTGAAAATACCTGTGCAGCAATGCTCCCCATCAAACCTGACAGAGTTTGAGAGGATCTGCAGAGAAGAATGTGAGAAATTTCCAAATACAGGTGTGCCAAGCTTGTAGCGTCATACCCAAGAAGACTCTAGGCTGTAATCGCTGCCAAAGGTGCTTCAACAAAGTACTGAGTAAAGTATCTGAATACTTATGCAAATGTCATATTTCAGTTTGTTTATTTTAATACATTTGCAAACATTTCTGAAAAAGAAATGTTCTTTGTCATTATGGGGTATTGTGTGTAGATTGATTAAGAAAAAAACCAATTTAATACATTTTAGAATAAGGCTGTAACGTAACAAAATGTGGAAAAGTCAAGAAGTCTGAATACTTTCAGAATGCACTATATAGTATGTATAAGCTGGAAGTAGAAGCCTAAGTGTTGTTGTCCGTTAGTTTTCTCCAATTAGGGGAGAGGTGGTAGGGTTAGGGGAAAATTACAAAGGAAAATATATTTTAAAAAAAATATATATATATATATATATATATGGCTGGATTGGAAATGATGCAGACTATTAGATTGATAGAAGCCAAAATCTATTTGCAATTTTAAAGCTGATCCACCTACTATTTAAAAAATAAAATAAACACATCCCCCCCAGCATTGCCTTTATTCCACACACACCCCCTAGAGTGAGAGGCGGAGGAGAGCCAATCCGGAATGCCTGGCGATGGCCTCCGCGCGGCGGTGGGCGTCTTTTTGTAGGTCACTGTTTTCAGAATGGGGTATCATGCTGTGGAGGAAGAAGCACTTCTCTACCACTTACCTGTTGGTTTCTATGGTAACTGAGAAGGACTGTAAGCTCTCCCATGGTGTAAAAGCATGATTGGGCGAATACACTTCATTTTCCCCTTTTGAAGATCAGATATGTGCTCTACGTGACATTGCATGCTGGTCGTATTTTTATCTGTAAGATTTGGTGTGGAGAGCATACCCCATGCTTCCACAATTTCACTCCTGCTGCGAGTTCGCATCCTCACACACACTCACACACACTCATACACACTCATACACACTCATACACACTCATAATCATGGAGGTGCAGTCCTGGCAACTGTAATTAAGGTTTTACTGTGTATTATTAGTTACACACTTTACACCGCCCCATACCACAAGTTGGGAAACAACTATTTGCATACATGATATAGATGTACATACAGTGTAATTGCATATCTATGTAGATTAGCCTTGAGATGTTACGACTGTTACATTTTCATAATGAGGTTGTGATATGGAGATCAACCACAGTGACTTTTATCTACTATATATAGGATAGTAATTGCACACAAAATTCATGTGGACATACTGTAAGTTAGCAGTGTGTTATGAACAAATAATAGGTTGCCTGTAATGCAATTAATAGATAGTGATGCATAATAGCTCATGGTGAGCTATTGTCTCTCTGCTATAAGGTTAATGAAGCATCTACCTTCAATATAGCGTTACTTCAATATAGTGTTACTATATTGAACATCCCATGGAATTCACCTGTGATAAAACTAAATGGGAGAGACTCCAGCTAATTCAAATCGATTGACACACAAACCCAGTTCTTAGTTTGCTATGACAAATCAGCTCATATTGAAAATAATCATTTAGTTTCTACAAACCGGAGCAAAAGTCCTTTCCAATAAGCTGTCGGAGAGACAAATTAAAAAGTCAAACCTCATAGAAGATTCAGTGTTTATAGATAGAGGACATAGAAAATACTCCCCCAGTCCATTATCAAAGCAACAAGCTACCGCCACAAGAGTAGATGGAGATATATATGAGGTGGAAACATAGCTAAATAAGCTGTCACAGGTGATGTATTGTTCATTTTAGAAATGTATAGGGCACACATTGTGAAATGACACTTTGGGATTTCTCCTGCAGACATCAGGCAATCAAATCACACGTAATATGACAGGTTGTGTATAGATGCACATTTCGGTAAATGCTCTGCTGTCCTTTCAGCTCAATGTCAAATCTCCCACATGGTCAGACCTCTTGAGGATCACATTTCGATGCTGTCAAAAGTGTGAAACGATACACGATCAAGGTTCACATGATAAATGTTTTGGGATCCCTGGCAGGCAGGCAGTGTGCAACTGAACAACCTGCCATATGTTCCCTCTAGCTACCTCTGCTGTGACATTACCAATTTCTGCCTAAGCTACTTTTCCTCAAGTCTTCTTGTGTTTCTTAGGCAGTCATGAGCCGTTGGCAAGACTTGGGTGTCTTCCTGCTCTTGTGCTCTTGTTAAATCTATTTTAGTTCATCGGCTTTACATGTATTCATGAAACAACAATGCATTCTTTTGGATCCATAGCTACAGGGAGTGGAGTTTATGGGTGAGTGTAGTTTGTGTGTGCCTCTCAGGCAGCTCAGAGGCTCCCTGGGAGAGCAGTGGGTCTCCAGATGTGAGGGGATGGGGGGTAGGAAGTGTGGAGGGAATGGGGGATATTGAATGTGTGGAGGGTGTGGGGGTGTTGGATGTGTGGAGGGGATGGTATGGGAGGTATTGGATGATAAGGGAAGTGTAATTCTCTAGCAGATTATATTTAGTTACTGGGAGGACACCACATGTCTGTCTCACACACAAATGTGCAGCCAGTTTATGATGTCTACAGCACAACTTTGTGGGCTACTTTGGCTACAGCTCATTGGTTAATTTCTTTGGTCATTTTTGGGGATTTTATTTTCAACATTTATGTGGCAGACTTTTCAGGACACTAAGTCCAGTCTAAATCCAGACAGTACAATAGCGCTAGGTAAAGATGGATTTGTAAATAAATAATCCCCCAGCTGTCAATGTGTCACGTACATGGAAGGTAAGGAACTATGTTCTCCCAAAGTGCATCACAGACGGCCCACTGTCCCCATGTCAGACACAGAGTGCAGGAACCATCCCATTTCTTTTCTCTGCCTGGCCAACTGAATCGTTGTCTCCTGAAGTTGTTCTAGTATTCTGGTTTATCCCACCTCTGGCTCAACCCATCTGAATCTGTGCCATGGTCCTGAAATATTGAGAACTGTTGGCGCTAGCCGAGCTGACACATCCTGAATGTTGTATTCGACCCCTTTGGGTAAGGCCAGCTGCAAAGATGGAACAAGGCAGCCAAATACATGCATATTTGTTTTCTTTCTTCTTTTAATGGCTACTTTCTCATATGTCCACATCTGTCTGTCATTCTCTAGTTCTTGTGGACTGCAATTCAAAATACATAGGGCTTTGTTTCGCCATAATGCCCTTACTATAAGTACATTGTTATTACAAATACATGTTTTTAACTTTGATCTGCACGGTATACACAATACGTTTCAATAGAAATGCAGCTCTGAAATACTTTTGGTCATGTAGTGTATGTAGACACCTGCTCATCAAACATCTCATTCCAAAATCATGGGCATTAATATGGAGTTGGTCCCCCTTTGCTGCTATAACAGCCTACACTCTTCTGGGAAGTTTTTCCACTAGATGTTGGAACATTGCTGAGGGGATTTGCTTCCATTCAGCCACAAGAGCATTGGTGAGGAAGGGCATTCGCAGTCGGCGTTCCAATTCATCCCAAAGGTGGTCAAAGGAGTTGAGGTCAGGGCTCTGTGCAGGCCAGTCAAGTTCTTCCAAACCGATCTTGACAAACCATTTCTGTATGGACCTCGCTTTGTGCAAAGGGGACATTGTCATGCTGAAACAGGAAAGGGCCTTCCCCAAACTGTTGCCACAAAATTGGAAGCACATAATTGTCTAGAATGTCATTGTATGCAGTAGCGTTAAGATTTCCCTTCACTGGAACAGTTGGCAGCATGGATTCGGGCAGGTAGCGTTCCGTTCTCCTGCCGACCGCTAAAGCCAGATTTGTCCGTCGGACTGCCAGATGGTGAAGTGTGATTAATCACTCCAGAGAATGCATTTCCACTGCTCCAGAGTCCAATGGCGGCGAGCTTTACACCACTCCAGCCGATACTTGGCATTGCGCATGGTGATCTTAGGCTTATGTGCGGCTGCTCAGCCATGGAAACCCATTTCACGAAGCTCATGACAAATAGTTATTGTGCTGATGTTACTTCCAGAGACAGTTTGGAACACAGTAGTGAGTGTTGCAACCGAGAACAGACGATTTTTACGCGCTACGCACTTCAGCACTTGGCGGTCCCGTTCTGTGAGCTTGTGTGGCCTACCACTTCATGGCTGAGCCATTGTTTCTCCTAGACATTTCCACTTCACAATAACAGCACTGACAGTTGACTGGGGCAGCTGACTTGTTGGAAAGTCACTGAGCTCTGCCAATGTTTGTCTATGGAGATTGCATGGCTGTGTGCTTGATTTTATACACCTGTCAGCAGCGAATATGGCTGAAATAGTCAAATCCACTCATTTGAAAGGGGTGTCCACATACTTTTGTATATATAGTGTAGAAATCTCTGGACTCTTCCGCTCACCTGTCGCTACTCTTGCCATCCCATTTGCCTGCAGACAGGGAGGGGAGTGACGGGGAGGAGATAGGTTTCTGAAGGGCATCCTTCTCTCCAAGGTCTAATCGCATTGAGACGTGGTGGGCCTCTAGCTAACAGGATTTCTGCCTGTTGTCTGCTAAAGGGCCTCGATGGCTGTTTCTATGACGTAATTAGATGACGTGTCCTGATTGCTGCTGATACTGTGACTTCAGTTACCAAGGAAACATACAGTAATTTGTTATTTTCTCTCCGTGTCCAGAACATCATCGTATATTATCTCAGGATGGTGAAGACGGAAACTTTTCCACTTCATTTTCCATTTCCTCACCAATTTACTGTGATTACTCACAATGTGTGCTATAACTAGGGTTACAAAAGGGAGGGTATATTACTGGAAACTTTCAAAGTTTACCAGTAAACTACCAGAATTTTGGTAACTTTCAAGGTTTATATGGAAATTTATAAGATGACATCTAGTGACATTTTGGGGTACTTCAGATTACCACAGGTCTCTGTAATTATCTCTGGCCCTCTGTGTGGCCTTATCACATGTACAAATATTAAATAACATGATTTTTTAATAAAACATTGAATATCAAAGCCATAAAACAGTATCCTAAATATTAACCATCAACTTAGTGAATACAATTGGTGTTTAATATGATGATTTCAACATGAAATATTTTGTATACATTTTTTTTTTACACACTTTTATTTATTTAACTATGTCAACATATATTTGTTGTCAATGTTTTGGCATCAAACTGGTAGTAGTTGTAAGAAAAGTCAATAGTTGGAAGAGTTGCAGAGTTAAAACAAATAATGTCATTGTTCATTAGATGTTTTTTTTGTATTAATTATGCTATTTTCTCTTGAACCTTATGGTCTATCCACTACAACCTCATGGACAATATGGATACGGATATAAAAATGTATACTATATATGAATACATTTTGTAAAAGTTATTCATGTATAAATGACCAAAGTTATCATAGATTGCCATAGATTGTCTATTAATTACCAAAATTACAAAAGATTACGTTCATTTTGGTAAATTACCGATAGCTTTGCAACCCTAGATATAACACCTTATAGTAAAAACAGAGGGTTGTTTAATGAGGGATGCCCAATCGCAGTCAGACTTGCACAATGTGGTACATCGCAAGACTATTACCTCTGTAACTCAGTGAGCACGCTATGAGATTGGACATGGTTTGATTGGACAACTCTGTTATGCAGGAAATACCAGTAGGAAAATGTGTGTCAAGGTGGTAGATTGAGACATACCTGGATAGGTGACCCATCAGCACCCTGTACCACTGTGAGACAAGGCCTCTGCTCAGTGTAGGTGATAAGGTGATGTGCTAGGAGGTCGCCCCTGTCAGAGAGAGTGACGTGCTGGATGTGGTGAGAGGATGAGCTGCACCACGGGAGAATCTCAATTGCATTTCCTTGATTCCTCACATCCTTCTCCAACCTCATGAGATGAGAAGCTCAGAGGTCCCTCCCTTCTGACCTTCTCATCCAATGGGTTTTGATAAAGAGGCAAGGAGAGAGGACGCGAGGAATCAGAGTAATGCAATTGATATTCTCCCCAGAAGTTCACTCTACTAATGACTGGAGGAGGGGAGTGGAGCGAGCTATAGCTGGCCCAGAGTTACCCAGATTTACCCACTGCACAGTAATTGACCAGCTTGCAGGTTTGACCTCGCAAGCCCCTTACTGTCACACAGCCTCTTGCTCACCCTCTCTCGCACTTCTTCGGCTTGTCTGCTCTGGCTTTCTCTACCCTCGCTCTTGCTCGCTATCTTTTCAGTTCATTGAATCGTGCCTTAATTGGAATAAATTGAATCGACAAAGTGAAAGTAAGTTTAAATGAAGTAAAAACAAAAGCTTTAACCTTCATGTGATGGCAACTGCATTAAAGCAGAACAAGATAGGAAAGATGGCTGTGTGAACGTGCTATGCAGTATGTGTTGCATGGTTAATGAATTCTGACTCAAGGAAGAGGAAGAGCGGGACTGTGACTATATGACTAAGTATCATATTGTCATTAGTATTAAAAGATATCTCACTCTGTCTCTCTCTCTCTCTCTCTCTGTCACTCTCCCTCCCCCCTCTCTCTTCCATCATTTTCTCTTTTTCTCTTTCACAGTGGGATTCCTGGGAAGAAGTTGGGGGCCATTATCTTTGCGGCGGAGGAGCTCAGTAACTGTAGGGTCAGTACCTGACAAGTCACCTTTTCCCCTCTGAGGCCACGAAAGTCAGCTTTTGTTTCAGCCATTGTTGTGCCAAGGCAGCAGCTACTCTTCCTGTGGTCCAGCAACATTAAGGCAGTTACAGTATATACAATTTAAAATATTACATGACACTGCATTTCATAACACTTTTCACAACACATTAAGTATGTGCCCTCAGGCCACTACTCTAGTATCACATATCTACAATTTAAAATCCCTGTGTACGTGTGTGTAGAGTGCGTGTCTTATCATGTGTATGTGTGTCTGTGTGTGTGTCTCTTCACAGTCCACGCTGTTCCATAAGTTATATTTTTATCAGTTTTTTAAAATCTGATTCTACTGCTTGTATCAATTACCTGATGTGGAATAGAGCACCATGTAGCCATGGCTCTATGTAGTACTGTTCATCTCCCATAGTCTGTTCTTGACTTGGGGATTGTGAAGAGACCTTTGGTGGTATGTCTTGTGGGGTATGCATGGGTGTCCGAGCTGTGTGCTAGTAGTTTAAACAGACACCTCAGTGCATTCAGCATGTCAACACTTCTTACAAAAACAAGACTAGGAGAGAAAGGGGCGAGAGAGTTAATCTCCATGTTTGTTTACCCCAGAAATAACTGAGAGGGTTTTTCTCAGAGAGAGAGAGAGAGACTGCTTAGAAATTCAGATGAGCGTGGGCAGAGCTCGCCACTCTGTCACTGAGGAACTGGCTGCTAAGAGATTTCCCATGATGCCCCTCTCCTGCTATCAGCCACCTCTGAGTCTGCCCCTGCGTTGTACTGCGCTGGAGAAGACTAACTTATTACAGTGGCTCCATGCGTGATGCTTCAGTCCCGGGGCGTCTCCACAGGGACCTGTCCTACTAGTCCTTCTACCCAAAACAGAGCAGCGGACCAACCAACGGATGCACAACCACTGACAGACCATAAACAGCCATACATATTGTTAAGCCCTCAGACTGAATAATAGCTTCCATGTGATGAATTCTGTACGGTGTTGTTTTTTAATTTCCTCTCGAGGTAAAAGGGGTTGGCTCGAAGTCACTATTAAAGCTAAACATGTTTTCTGTGGTTATTATGCTGTACGGCTTTCTTCACATGTTGGAGCGCCTGTTAGTTAGTTAGTTGTGCTGTAGAGCTTCTGTCCAGAAGCATATTCCTTATTTTACGAATATCGCTATCTGCAACAGAATATCACTGTGGATAAAAATTGTATGTCTCTGCGTCGAGTATGAAGGAAGTTAGAGGTAGTTTCACAAGCCAATGCTAACTAGCGTTAGCGCAATGACTGGAAGTCTACAGGAACATCCGACTCTGGGAAAGTAGATAAAGGGCTTCATTTCCAAAAACTATTTGTGACCAACCGGTTGGATTGGGTCTCTTGTAGCAAAATTTGAAATTATGTTTTTTACATTGGATAAAAGTAGAGACTGGTAAAATGTAATATCATACACAACAGTTGAGGAACAATGGGAAAGTCATTCTACTTTGAAAGTTGATAAACTTGTAACCCCACTTCTGAGAAAATTTACATTTACATTTTACATTTAAGTCATTTAGCAGACGCTCTTATCCAGAGCGACTTACAAATTGGAAAGTTCATACATATTCATCCTGGTCCCCCCGTGGGGAATGAACCCGCAACCCTGGCGTTGCAAGCGCCATGCTCTACCAACTGAGCCACACGGGACCTTGAAAATGGCCCTTGAATGTTTTGGTACACCTACTCTTCTTTGTATACACTCATTCATTATCGTTCACACCCTCTTAAGCCTTAGCCCCACCCATCTCTTTAAGAATTCAACTGTGAGGCAACGTCTATCGACATGTCTGTAGACAGTTCTCGTAGTGACATCATGTACATTCTAGTGTCGTCCGACATCAAACTTGTCGTTGTCGTTAATGAAAAAGTATAAACACAAAAACGACAGGCTGCGTGACATCGGCAGCCTGGTGGTCCAAAATAGCATAACTGGTGTTTTTTTTTTACTCTAATAAAGCCATCCGTTTAACAATGAATTTAGTATATGTCAATCTAGCAAACCAGGCAACTAAAAGCAACTTTATAAACAATGTTTTGGTTAGTTTCTAGCTTGTTAGCTAGCTAGCTAACATTAAGTTATATACTCACAACAAGATCATTATTTACAGATAATGGCAAGCTAAATACAAAAAAATTGTTTACGGTTGTGAGTGTGACAAAATAAAAGCAGGTCATTCTACCAGTGAATTTTAGAACTTGGACACTGTCTCATTGGCCTAACGTTACATCCTAATTTGACTTTGGTGCAGGTCATGTTGTTCTTCACATTGCCATCTCTGGTAAATGCACACTATATCAAATAAAATCAAAGTGTATTGGTCACATGCACAGGATATAGAAGGTGTAAACGGTTCAGTGAAATGGTTACTTGCATAATGGAGTCTTTTGTTTAAAAATGTAGCTAGCTAGCTAAACAATGAACCATAAACCCAACTCATAACATTACTACCCTGCATGAATCTGCTGGCAGCTAAAGCTAACAAACTAGCTAGGTTCAATGTTAGCTACCTAGCTAACGTTAGGCTATAACTAGCAATGCAAATGGCTCTGAGATATGAATAATATTACTACACAGATCATTCACGTAACGTTAGCTAGCGAGCCAGCCAGCTAATGTTAGCTAGCTAGCTAACAGTATTGGGTTTATAAGCGCAAATATCGACTCTGCGCTTGAGCATGCTTTTGCGGCACAGTCGATAGCGCGCTGGACTTCGGGCTAAAAGGTCGAGGGTTCGAGGCCTGCTCCCTGCCTGTTTCATTACATTGGTGTCAGAAGTGATCGAACCTTGCATACACGACAGTGCGTGTGCTTGGCTGGTGAGCGCGTTCCTGGTAGACGTAGAGTCGCAAGCTAGCATGTATAAATGTATAACATCTGAAAATGTAGCTCGTTCGACTCTCTTACCCGTATACATGAATGAACGCTTCTCCCTCTCTGTCATGGATGCCATGGTTGCCCTTTAGTTTGAAGATATAATCTCGGAGACAGGTGTTTTATACAACAGCCTTCTACTGTTTGTTCTCTTTTCAACTCCCTCCACATTATTTTCAATCAAATGGCAGAATTTTCTCCATCTCCTTAGATATCATACTCTGCTTCCACCGAGCATTACACTGATTTCAAAACTCGGTCCTCCAGAAAGTGGAGAGCATTAGCAACACTTATGCAGTTCTTCATGATATCTTTCAAAATAGCCGCGTAAGAGTCAGGTGTGATTACCAAAAAAGATGGCAGCATTTTAGAGAGCTCCAAATGCCCACATGTAAATATTGAAATTCAACGACATACACTTAATATACTGACTTGAAGTGCAGTATAATATAAAGATCATTTACATTTTGAAACATCTCGCTAAAGTGGCGTTATTGGAATGTCGACACACGCTAAAAACTTATTCGGCCCTACCACGCAGTATTCACAGAAGGCCACATCGACTAGCAAATAAACAGGAAGTCTTTCCGAAACCCCCACCAAGACATGGATAAACACATAACCCAAGAGAAATCGGTAAATCTGAAGGATCTATTTGAGCAAATGGGAAAGATGAATACGACTTTGTTGGGTGTTGCATCCGATGTCGCCACGATAAAAACAACTACCGAGCTAAAGGAAAAAGTTGATGCGATACAAGAGAGGATGGATGGGGCAGAGTGGCAGTGTGTGCCTGATGTTCTTCTCGTGTAGTTGTTTCCTCGCCGTTGCAAACTTCTTCCTCTTCATTGCCAGTTCCTGGAAAGGGCCGGGAAAAAAGACAGCCGGCGGCCTACCCATTGAAAGCCACCCTTTTCTTTTGCCGCTTTAAGTACCTTGTCCCGGGCTGTAGATTGTAGGAATCGTATGAGAACCGTTCTTGGGGGCCCATTCCCGTCAGGCATGGTTAAACTGCGATGGGTTCGTTAAATTTCAAATTCATGCCTGCGATGATTTTCTGCACACACACAAGATTAGTCCACCGCCAGTCTCACTAACCTCTTTCAGATGAACTAATTTCCCCGTATTTCTCCTACTTCTGTTCTCAAGTTCTTCGACACGATTCCACAATATATCCAGCTTTTCTCATGATTCTCATTACCCTTCTCCAGACGGGAGACGGCATCCTCGCCGTTGAAATCTGCCATTCTCAGCGACCCTGCTCTGTACTTGGAAGGGAAAGAAAATTATTTTCAAGGACAACGTGGAGGCAGAAAGTTTATTGCAAGAGCAAGGTGTTTAGCTTAGATAAAGAAGACGAGACAAGGTAAAGTACAAGTTGAATTATAGGCTGTTTACAATACAAATGAAGGTAGCCTATTTTTTTGAGGGACTCTGGGGAGTGTTGCTAATTTAGCCTTTCATGCACCTCACGGACCACCTCACTGACCATAAGGGCTCCCGAGTAGCACAGCAGTCTAAGTCACTGCATCTCAGTGCTTGAGGCATCACAACAGACCCTGTTCCGATCCCGGGCTATTTCACAACTGGCTGTGATCTGGAGTCCCATATGACGGTGCACAATTGGCCCAGCGTCTTTTGGGTTTGGCCGGGCTAGGCCGTCATTGTAAAATAAGAATTTGTTCTTAACTGACTTGCCTAGTTGAATAAATATTTATATATTGTTTAGTTGATACTGCAGCATCAAAGACAGTTCTGTGATGATTGATTCATCGAGAAGCAACGTTACGTTGCTTTGTTTTATTTGGGGATTGGTTTTCCATGTTTATTTACACAGTTTTTTTTCTACAGCAGGAGCATATATTGTACAATTTTATATAATGATGTTTATTAGAGTTGTAACGTGTTAAAAGGGGCACTTCATGCTCACAGGCTATAACCTCTCAGAGCAAATATGGATACTTGGAACATACTGTAAATGGTTGTGGTAACCAAGTGAAGAGAAAAAAGATTTTGACATATTTAAAATCAAAACAGGCAGATATTAAGTTCATGCAGGTATCACATTTAACAGATACAGAGGCACTGAAATTTGGAGGAGGCTAGGTTGCAGAAGTTTATCATAGCTCATTTAATTCCAAACAAAATTGGGTGATTATTCTGATAAGCAAAATACTTCATTTTGTAATGTTGAAGCAACACTCTGATGAGTCTGGCAGGATTATCTGCATTGAGGCTCTTATAAATGGGATTACGGTAGTGTTATGCAACATATATGCTCCCAACAAGGAGGACCCACATTTTTTTCATGAGGTCAACATTATACTGGGAAATATGGAGGGACAGATCGTCCTTCCTGGAGACATCAACCAAGTGATGGACAATATGATTGATAGAAGTAAATTTACAAGTAACTCCGCGCCAAAAGATAGACTTGCAATACATATGCTAGCAGAAGATATGGGCCTTACAGACATATGGAGATTAGTGCATCCTAATGATAGAGAATATACTTTTTTCCTCCCACTGTCATAAGACACACTCCAGAATAGATGTATTCTTGATATCTAATTTCATGTTTAATAATGTGATTGATTGCAAGATTGGGCCCATCGCCCTCACAGATCATGCTATAGTGGAGTTACATGTTGATATAAACTCTGAAAATGTAAGGAAGGGTAGATTTAGACTCAACACCATTGCAAGATTAGATATTTAGCCAATCACTAGCACATGATCTTAGATCCTTTTTTGAGATCAACGTAGGCTCACCTATAAGGATTTCCACAGTATGGAAAACCTCTAAATCATATATCAGATGCAAAATAATAGCATATGCGTCCAAAAATATGAGGGAAGGGGCTGAAGCAGTAAAAAGATTAGAAACAGAGAAATGTGTATTGGAAAGGGATTTGGCAATACATTGCACAGATAGCACGTTTCAAACTGCCTGCAAACTGAAATTTCAGTTGCACAAAATGTATAACAAAAAGAGAGAATATGCACTGTTTAGGCTTAGAACCAGTTTTTATGAGGAAGGTGAGAAGACAGGCCGGCTACTAGCAAGACAACTAAAAATGCTTCTAACGTAATCCCAGCATTTAAGAAGGGCAATAAGATGGTGACCTCATCCAAGAGAGAAACAATGTTTCAATGTTTTTATGAAGATTGATATACAGTACATCCTCCTGTTCGGCGAGCCCCATAGATATAGATACTTTTTTATCTGGTATAGAATTACCTAGATTATCAGATAGCAAAGTAGAGGACCTAGACTGTACTATAAAAGAACAGGAAGTAAAAGCCACCATTTTATTTTTGAAAGCAGGGTATTCACCTGGTCTGGATGGCCTTCTTAATGTGGATTGTAAGATTCTTACTAAGACCCTTGCAATACGCTTAGAGAAGGCACTACCTAAGATCATACATAGTGACCAAGTAGGATTTATTATGAACAGGTAGGCTCTTACACCTCATGTGGTTAAACCGCTCAAATATAGTTCCTACCGTTGCTGTCTCCTTAGCTGCTGAGAAGGCATTTGATAGGGTAGAGTGGGCTTTTCTCCTAAGAACCCTAGGAAACTGTGTTTTTGGTCCTGGCTTTTGTAAAGGGATAAGTGTCCTTTATTCCAACCCTAAAGAAACAGTTCTTACAAATGGAATTATGTGTCCTTTTTTTAGTCTTTCTAGAGGCACAAGGTTGGGTTGCTTTCTTTCCCCTCTCCTGTTTACCATAGTTTTAGAGCCTCTTGCGACAATGATAAGTACAGATACAGACATTGGGGGTGTCCATGGAGGAGGAAAAAAATAGAAGCTGCTTATGTATGCAGACGATATTCTTCTGCTGGTCTCTGATCCTCTCTAGTCTCTTCCACAATTACTTACTTGTATTGAATCATATTCTAGTTTGTCAAGCTACAAAATGAATTGGGATAAGTCGAAAGCAATGTCAATTCATGCCATATGTTACTCTGGAAATGTTAAATGGGTTCCTACTGGGATGAAAGATTTGGGTTATACATTTAGTGCAAATTTGGAGGAAGTGATGGGACTACATTTTGAGCCACTGCTAGACAAGATTAAGACCAATATAGAAAAATGGGAAGAGAGAGAACTTTCTTTATGGTGAAAGATCAACGTGATTAAAATGGTTGTGGTCTCAGAATTTAATTATATCTCTGCAATGTTACCTATGAATATTCCAGACCGTTTTTTAAAAACTATATGACATAATAATTAAATAAATACTTTTTTGTGGGACGTAGTGTGCTTCTCCATTTTGTGCCCATTTGTACCTTTAATACAACTATAGTAGTAGGTGTATGTGTGTTAGTATCTTTCGGTGTGAATATGTGGACTAATCTGTGTTTCATGTGGGGGGGAGGGAGAGAAGGGAGGGGGGGAAAAAGGAGAGTGGGAGCAAATGCGGTTAGAGACCACTGTCCCAGGGCCCTATTAACTCAAAATCAGCTCCTGCGTTTCAAGGATAAGAGCAGCATTTCAAAGGGTTGGGGCTGATTGTACAGCCAATCATGCTCTTGATTGGCCTAAGAGCCAAAGCAGGACTCAATCACGGGATAGGAATGTGCTGGAAGGAGTCTGGCATTGCGGCAGAAGAGGTTTTTAGCCATAGCAGCACCACAGTGAAGTCTATGAATTAAATTATACAATGCCTGGGTCTAATCCTGGATGCTGATTGGTTAAAACTGTGTTCCAGCCAGTGTCTATTCCACATCTTACCATCGGCTAAGGCTATGACAGCGAAATACATATTTACTCTTCCATCTCACTGCGCAATCCACTGTCTCATCAGACCAGCCAGGCAATCGTTACTGTAAACTGTAAAAACGCATCTAGACATGATATCCTACTACCTCTGAGGAAGTACAGTTCCCGCTCAGCCCAATCAAAACTGTTCGCTGCTCTGGCACCCCAATGGTGGAACAAACTCCCTCACGACGCCAGGTCAGCGGAGTCAATCACCACCTTCCGGAGACACCTGAAACCCCACCTCTTTAAGGAATACCTAGGATAGGATAAAGTAATCCTTCTAACCCCCCCCCTTAAAAGAGTTAGATGCACTATTGTAAAGTGGTTGTTCCACTGGATATCATAAGGTGAATGCACCAATTTGTAAGTCGCTCTGGATAAGAGCGTCTGCTAAATGACTTAAATGTTAAATGTAAAAATATCCTCATTCTTTAAGACTAGCATTTGGTTTTCACTAGCATTTGGTTTTCAACAGCAGATATTTGCGTCAACTTTGCTGTCTGTACTGTATCTCCGATATTTGCAACATTGTTTCAATGTTGAAATTCGATCTCCAGTGTCCCATAGTAACAGTGGTGAACGATGGCTATTGGACCAAAATCTGGACCCTTACAAATCAGCTGGGCTAGACAATCTGGACCCTCTCTTTCTAAAATTATCCGCCGCAATTGTTGCAACCCCTATTTCTAACCTGTTCAACCTCTCTTTTGTATCATCTGAGATCCCCAAAGATTGGAAAGCTGCCGCGGTCATCCCCCTCTTCAAGGGGGAGACACTCTAGACCAAAACTGTTACAGTCCGGCCCTCTGGCAGACTCTATGGGGGTGCCACAGGGTTCAGTTCTCAGGCAGACTCTTTTCTCTCTATACATCAATGATGTCGCTCTTGCTGCTGGTGATTCTCTGATCCACCTCTATGCAGACGACATCATTCTGTATTCTGCTTTGCTTTATCTTGGCCAGGTCGCAGTTGTAAATGAGAACTTGTTCTCATCTGGCCTACCTGGTTAAATAAAGTTGAAACTAGAAACTATGGCTAATGAAAGGAATTCATACAATAGGCAGTGGTGGAAAAAGTTCTCAAATATCATACTTGAGTAAAAGTAAAGATACCTTAAATAGAATATGTTCTATACACTGCCAAGATACCTTTCTAGCTAATAGACTATGTTAAAGTTTACACTTCCTCTTCCAATGAACTTTGGGAAGGTCAAAATGGGAAGGTCAAAATAATGAAACTGTCTACCAAATTGCCATTATCATTCACCTGATGATAAGACGAGATGTCAAATGTTGTGGTGCGAACACATGTTGGAGCTCCCTGGGTCACAGGTTTGCCTGGGTGGGGGACCCCGGGCAAGAAAAGTAAAAAAAAAAAACCTGCCTTAGGGCTAGACTACAGTAATATGTTGATTATGTGCTACAGTGAGAAGCTATCCAAAAGTTCTCTGTTGATGTTCCTCTCTAGGACATTGCTACCATGCAGCTGTGTGCCAACAAGCTGGACAAGAAGGACTTTTTTGGGAAGTCTGACCCCTTCCTGGTCTTCTACCGAAGTAACGAAGATGGAACGTGAGTGTACCTGCCGAGGGAACGTCCAATGTCTAGTTCCATCTGTGTTTTCAATGTTCTACCATGTACTTGGACTGAGTATCTAGCTCTCAGTATCCCATGTTCTTGGGATTCTCTCAATGCTTGTGATATTTCCTCGTTTCACAGGTACGTACATTGTGAGTTCCTCTCTGTAACTTTCTCTACTACTCTGTTCCAGGTTCACTATCTGTCATAAGACGGAGGTGGTTAAGAACACCCTGAACCCTGTTTGGCAGCCCTTCACCATCGCAGTGAGGGCCCTGTGTAACGGGGACTATGACAGGTTAGAGAAAGACACTGTCTGGGGGGAGCCAATGGGGAACCTCTACAGCAGGGTCTCCCAAACTCTGTCCTGGGGCATTCAGAATAATGCCAGCAGTCGGCCGTGGTGTCCCAGTGGCCAGCACTGGTGTTATTGGAATTGACTCAGATGATTTTACACTACATCTCACACCAATCAATGTTAACGATGCTGACGGAGTCTCTGTGAGTCAGTGTGTACTGTTGACAGAATATTAGCCTACCTCTCTTGGACATGTATCAGCATGACACTTTTTCCCTAGGTCACGTAGGTCTGTGGTGGTTGTGTCTAAGGTCATGTTGAACAAATTAAATACGTTTCTTGAATTGTTTTTTCTGCTTCCCTACTAGAACGGTTAAAGTGGATGTCTATGACTGGGACAGAGATGGAAGGTACTTTTTTGTGCTCTTTTTGATGAACACATGAATGTCTGTAAGGCTTTGTGAATATGTGTCAAACCTTCAGCTATTCTTCCCTTCAGCCATGATTTCATCGGTGAGTTCACCACAAGTTACAGAGATTTCTCGCGTGGACAAAACCAGTTTAATGTCTATGAGGTGAGCCACAAATGTTTGTGTATTTTTAGAAGCATATACACTGAGTATACCAAACATTAGGAACACCTTCCTAATATTGAGTTGCACCCCCCTTTTGCACCTTAAAGCAGCCTCAATTCGTCGGGGCATGGACTCTAGAAGGTGTCGAAAGCGTTCCACAGGGATGCTGGCCCATGTTGACTCCAATGCTTCCCAAAGTTGTGTCAAGTTGGATGGATGTCCTTTGGTTGGTAGACCATTCTTGATACAAACAGGAAACTGTTGAGAGTACCCCGTTCAAAGGCACTTAATTATTTTGTCACGCTCTGAATGGCACACATACACAATTGTCTCAAAGATTAAAAATCCTTCTTTAACCTCTCCTCAACTTCATCTACACTGATTGAAGTGGATTTAACAAGTGACATAAATAAGGGATCATAGTTTCACCTGGATTCACCTGGTCAGTCTATGTCATGTTTTGTATACTCAGTGTACATACACTACCGTTTAAAAGTTTGAGGTCACTTAGAAATGTCTTTGTTTTTGAAGGAAAATTACTTTTTTTGTCCATTAAAATAACATAACATTTATCAGAAATACAGTGTAGGCATTGTTAATGTTGTAAATTACTATTGTAGCTGGAAACGGCAGATTGTTTATGGAATATCTGCATAGGCGCACAGAGGCCCATTATCAGCAACCATCACTCCTGTGTTCCAATTTCATGTTTTCAATTTTCATTACTATTATCAGGCATATCCTTTCAGTTGTCAAGTTTGTTGTACCTTGAATAGATATGTACATCCACATTATGCACAATATTTACCACAAGCATCTTCAGTTCATATTGCTTTAATAATTTACTGTAATCGTTTTCTTATCCATTCGTTTATTTTCCACAAACCAGGTTCTAAATCCAAAAAAGAAGGGCAAGAAAAGGAAATACATCAACTCTGGCACGGTACGTACCTTCCTCATATCTGCCTGTCAGCTTCACCGTTGTATTGATTTATAGGGGTAATTATTGTTATCATACTATCCTTCTCCCCATCCCCCCACCCTCACTACGATCACCAGGTAACACTGCTGTCCTTCAAAGTGGAGTCAGAGTATACGTTTGTGGATTTCATCCGAGGCGGGTGAGTTGAATTTTAATTAGCCCAGTGTTAATTCGGCCCATCGCTATGTGGATTAACAGCTTGAGAAGCCCCCAGACTAAAGGTCTTGGACATGGACTTATTTGCATCACATTCACACTGCTCCATCTAACCAGTTTGTCAATTTGGCCCATAGGACCAGGGCCAGAGTAATAGAACTACTCAATAAACTATTGATCAAAGTCCTGGTTGAAGAGGTTTGGTCCTCTCAGACGCCAGAATTCTAATTTGGATCAAGTTGATCTATTTTATGTCCTTCCCACCAGGACACAACTCAACTTCACAGTAGCCATCGACTTCACTGCTTCTAATGGTAAGTCTGGAGCTTAGGGCTGTCGTAGGCCATATCAAAAATATATTTATGCACATATTATATAACACAGTGGAATAGGTCACGACAGGAATCAGCAGTGAGTGGACATTAATGAATCTTCATTTCAGTTGTGTCTCTATGTGTGTTTGTCTGTGCTCTCTGACAGGTAATCCGTCTCAGCCCACTTCCCTCCACTACATGAACCCGTACCAGATGAACGCCTACGCCATGGCACTCAAAGCTGTGGGGGAGATCATCCAGGACTACGACAGTGACAAGCTTTTCCCAGCCTATGGCTTCGGAGCCAAGCTGCCCCCCGACGGAAAGATCTCCCACGCCTTCCCTCTGGTTAGACACACACACACACACACACACACAAGCACTGCTACTAGACACACTCTGATAGATCCAAATCCAGAAGTGCATACACATATTTTGTATCAGATTGGAGTAAGAAACCTCAAGCTATATTTCAGATTCTTTCTCATGGTGTGCTTCTCTATTTTGTGCCCATTTGTACCTTTAATACAACTATAGTAGTAGGTGTATGTGTGTTAGTATCTTTAGGTGTGAATATGTGGGCTGATCTGTGTTTCATGTGGGGAAGAGGCAGAGAAGGGAGGCAAAAAAAGGAGAGCGGGAGCAAATGCGGTTAGAGACCACTGTCCCAGGGCCCTATTAACTCAAAATCAGCTCCTGCGTTTCAAGGATAAGAGCAGCATTTCAAAGCGTTGGGGCTGATTGTACAGCCAATCATGCTCTTGATTGGCCTAAGAGCCAAAGCAGGACTATTATATAGGTCCTGGATGGTAGGAGCTTGGCCCCAGTGATGTACTGGGCCGTACGCACTACCCTCTGTAGCGCCTTACGGTCAGATGCCGAGCAGTTGCCATACCAGGCGGTGATGCAACCGGTCAGGATGCTCTCGATGGTGCAGCTGTAAAACTTTTTGAGGATCTGGGGACCCATGCCAAATCTTTTCAGTCTCTTGAAGGGGAAAAGGTGTTGTCGTGCCCTTTTCGCGACTGTCTTGGTGTGTTTGGACCATGATAGTTCGTTGGTGATGTGGACACCAGGGGTGTCAAACTCATTCCATGCAGGGCCAAGTGTCTGCAGGTTTTAGTTTTTTAAGACACAGTACTAGGGTGGAGCGAAAACCTGCAGACACTCGGCCCTCCGTGCAATGAGTTTTACATGTGTGCTCTACATGCTTGTTTTGTCACATAAACTGACATTAGGCGAACTTTTTGCAACCAGGGAATGGCAGAGTGATTTCTGCATATTGCACCTTTAAGACCAACCAAAAGCTGGTTTTAGCGGTAACGTGGTTCATTATAGCATGAATTTTGACAGCGGAAACACAGCCTATCCAGCCGTGACGGACACTGCCATGCAATGCACATGGAACAAGAGTAATGAGCTTTTGGTGCCTGTATACTTAGTATTTAGAAACATTTTTAAAAAACTATAGTTTTTTTCCCATTTCGTTTTATTTGATTAAAAACCAAAGATAGCCACCCCTAATCTCCAATTAAGACTTTTTTTGTTCAACCCAATGCAATAAAGGGTTTGGCTCGTGAAACCACTTAGAAATACATCTAAATCATCAAAGCTTGATTAAAAGATGAGTTTGAGAGAAGCAAAACAGTGAGCTGACATTCTATTTGTATCTCTGTATTGTAGGCAGGCCTACATATTTTAAGCCTTGCAGCTCCTGTTTTGGGAAACCCCCTCCATGATGTTGTCTACATGTGTCCATGCTCATCATGAAATCGAGAGTTGAGAACCTCAATGAATACCGGTGAACTTCGTATTTATAAGTTATTTTACTGTAACAATTGCTTGTTTTCCATTTCTTATTTTCAAAACCCAAGCCCTAGGCGTACTATAATGAAGGCTGGTTCAACAGCAATGCGTTGTAGATGTGTCGAGGCCTGACCCCTCACTGGCCCATCACTGGCCAATCAGAACATGCTCCATTGCTAAATATGTGGTTGTGTATTTACGGTATTTTATGTTTGTTAGCTACGGGGAGAGAGCCTCCATAGCAGCCATTTTTTGTTTGCCATAGCAACCTGCCAATCGAACTTACAACCTCCACTTCATTTCTGGCCTAACAATGGTGCCAATATCCTCAAAATCACATCTTCACCGGCATTATCACTTAAATGTTCACTTAATAACCTGTTTGGGATAGGGGGCAGCATTTTCACGTTCGGATGAAAAGCGTGCCCAGAGTAAACTTCATGCTACTCAGGCCCAGAAGCTAATATATGCATATTATTAGTAGATTTGGATAGAAAACACTCTGAAGTTTCTAAAACTGGTTGAATGATGTCTGTTAGTATAACAGGACTCATATGGCAGGCGAAAACCTGAGAAAGATCCAACCAGGAAGTGGGAAATCTGAGGTTTGAAGTTTTTCAACTCATTGCCTTTCTAATATACAGTGTCTATGGGGTCATATTGCACTTCCTAAGGCTTCCACTAGATGTCAACAGTCTTTAGAACCTTGTTTGAGGCTTCTACTGTGAAGGAGGGGGGAATGAGAGCTGTTTCAACCAGGTGTCTGGCAGAATGCCATGAGCTGGTCATGCGGATGGCCGTGAGAGCGACCTGCGTTCCATTGCATTTCTAAAGACAAAGGAATTATCTGGTTGAAACATTATTGAAGATTTATGTTAAAAACATACTAAACATTGATTCTATACATCGTTTGACATGTTTCTACGAACTGTTATATAACTTTTTGGACTTTTCTTCTGAACTTTCGCCTGGACTTGCCCGCGCCTCGTGAGTTTGTATTGTGAACTGAACGCGCTAACAAAAAGGAGGTATTTGGACATAATTTATGGACTTTATCGAACAAAACAAACATTTATTGTGGAACTGGGATTCCTGGGAGTGCATTCTGATGAAGATCATCAAAGGTAAGTGAATATTTATAATGCTATTTCTGACTTCTGTTGACTCCACATCATGGCGGGTACCTGTATGGCTTGTTTTTGTGTCGGAGCGCCGTACTCAGATTATAGCATGGTGTGCTTTTTCCGTAAAGTTTTTGGGAAATCTGACACAGCGGTTGCATTAAGGAGAAGTATATCTTTAATTCTGTGCATAATAGTTGTATCTTTTATCAAAGTTTATGATGAGTATTTCTGTAAATTGATGTGGCTCTCTGAAAATTCGCCGGATGTTTTCGAGGCACAACATTACTGACCATAACGCGCCAATGTAAACTGAGATTTTTGGATATAAATATGAACTTTATCGAACAAAACATAAATGTATTGTGTAACATGAAGTACTATGAGTGCCATCTGATGAAGATCATCAAAGCTTAGTGATTAATTTTATCTCTATTTCTGCTTTTTGTGACTCCTCTCTTTGGCTGGAAAATGGCTGTATGTGTTTTTGTGACTAGGCTCTGACCTAACATAATCATATTGTGTGCTTTCACTGTAAAGCCTTTTGGAAATCGGCCACGATGGATAGATTAACAAGAAGTTAAGCTTTAATTTGGTGTATTGCACTTGTGAATGTTTGAAAGTTACATATTTAAAAAATAATAATAATAATTTGCGCTCTGCCTTTTCAGCGGGATGTTGTCGAGGGGTTCCGCTAGCCATAAGAATATGCAAACTTAAAAAAAAAAAGTTATGCTATAACTTTGTGAGCAGTTTTGAGTAGGGCCTTCAGCTTCAATGCTTGTGAAGCAGGCCTACAGATATACAGTGCATTCTGAACTTATTCGGACCCCGTTACTTTTAACACTCTTTGTTACGTTACAGCCTTATTCTAAAATTGATTAACAAGTTTTTTCCCCTCATCAATCTACACACTATACCCCATAATAACAAAGCAAAACCATTTAAAAAAAATGTTTGCTAAATTATATTAAAATAAAAAAAAGTATTCAGACTAATCAGTACTTTGTTTAAACATCTTTGGCAGCGATTACAGCCTCTAATCTTCTTGGGTATGACGCTACAAGCTTGGCACACCTGTATTTGGGGAGTTTCTCCCATTCCTATCTGCAGATCCTCTCAAGCTCTGTCAGGTTGGATGGGGAGTGTCAAAAAGCTATTTTCAGGTCTCTCCAGAGATGTTCGATCGGGTTCAAGTCCAGGCTCTGGCTGGGCCACTCAAGGACATTCAGAGACTTGTCCCGAAGCCACTCCTGCGTTGTCTTGGCTGTGTGCTTAGGGTTGTTGTCCTGTTGGAAGATGAACCTTCGGCCCAGTCTGAGGTCCTGAGCGCTCTGGAGCATGTTTTCATCAAGGATCTCTCTGTGCTCCATTCCTCTTTCCCTCTCCTGACTAGTCTCCCAGTCCCTGCAGCTGAAAAACATCCCCACAGAATGATGCTGCCACCACCATGCTTCACTGTAGGAATGGTGCCAGGTTTCCTACAGACGTGATACTTGGCATTCAGGCAAACTCCAAGCGGGCTGTCATGTGCCTTTTGCTGAGGAGTGGCTTCCGTCTGGCCACTCTACAATAAAGGCTTGATTGGTGGAGTGCTGCAGGGATGGTTGTCCAACTGGAAGGTTCTCCCATCTCCACAGAGGAACTCTGGAGCTCTGTCAGCTCACCTCCCTGGCCAAGGCCCTTCTCCCCCGATTGCTCAGTTTGGCCAGGCAGCCAGCTCTAGGAAGAGTCTTGGTGGTTCCAAACGTCTTCCATTTAAGAATGATACCCTTCCTCAGATCTGTGCCTCGACACTATCCTGTCTCGGAGCTCTACAGACAATGCCTTCCACCTCTGGGCTTTGTTTTTGCTCTAACATGCACTGTCAACTGTGGGACCTTATATAGACAGGTCTGTGTCTTTCCAAATCATGTCCAATCAATTTAATTTACTTCAAGTTGTAGAAACATATCAAGGATGATCAATGGAAACAGGATGCACCTGAGCTCAATTTCGAGTCTCATAGCGAAGGATCTGAATTTATAAATTTGCAAAATATTCTTAAAATCTGGTTTTCGCTTTGTCATCATGAGGCATTGTGTGTAGATTGATGAGGAAAAAATATACACTACCGTTCAAAAGTTTGGGGTCACTTAGAAATGTCCTTGTTTTCCATGAAAAAATACATGAAATGAGTTGCAAAATGAATAGGAAATATAGTCAAGACATTGATAAATAATAAATAATGAATTATAAATAATGATTTTTATTGAAATAACAGTTGTGTCCTTCAAACTTTGCTTTCGTCAAAGAATACTCAATTTGCAGCAATTACAGCCTTGCAGACCGTTGGCATTCTAGTTGTCAATTTGTTGAGGTAATCTGAAGAGATTTCACCCCATGCTTCCTGAAGCACCTCCCACAGGTTGGATTGGCTTGATGTGCACTTCTTACGTACCATACGGTCAAGCTGCTCCCACAACAGCTCAATAGGGTTGAGATCCAATGACTGTGCTGGCCACTCCATTATAGACAGAATACCAGCTGACTGCTTCTTCCCTAAATAGTTATTGCATAGTTTGGAGCTGTGCTTTAGGTCATTGTCCTGTTGTAGAAGGAAATTGGCTCCAATTAAGCGCCGTCCACAGTGTATGGCATGGCTTTGCAAAATGGAGTGAAATGGAGTGATTTCTCGTATAAAATAGCCTTCATTTCTCAGAACAAGAATAGACTGATGAGTTTCAGAAGAAAGTTCTTTGTTTCTGGACATTTTGAGCCTGTAATCGAACCCACAAATGCTGATGCTCCAGATACTCAACTAGTCTAAAGAAGGCCGTTTTATTGCTTCTTTAATCAGGACAACCGTTTTCAGCTGTGCTAAAATAATTGCAAAAGGGTTTTCTAATAATCAATTATAATTCATTATTACAATTACAAACTTGGATTAGCTAACACAATGTGCCATTGGGACACAGGAGTAATGAGGGACACAGGAGCCTATGTAGATATTCCATAAAAAATTGTCAGTTTCCAGCTACAATAGTCATTTGCAACTTTAACAATGACCACATTGTATTTCTGATCAATTTGATGTTATTTCAATGGACACATTTTTTTGCTTTTCTTTCAATAACAAGGAATATTTCTAATTGACCCCAAACTTTTGAACAGTAGTGTATATTTAATACATTTTAGAATAAGGCTGTAACTTAACAAAATGTGTAAAAAGTCAAGTGGTCTGAATACTTTCCCGAATGCATTGTATTAGAGCAGGATTTTGTGTAATGCTGCACATTACTGGTTGGTGTGGACAAGGCCAGTCGGCAGGGAGGCTTGTTATCGGTTAACCTTGCTTCGGTGAACCTTCTGAGAGCTAGAGAAGCCTGTGACTCACCCAGCACTTGAATATCAAACACACAGCTGTGTACCTTCAAGTGTGTACCTTCAATAACCAAGCTATTGACTACTCGGAATGAAGGCATTCTTCTTTCTCTTTGTTTATTTGTTATTCATCAAAAGATGGGTTTCTGGAGTAAGAATGTGTGTCTTATCCTGCTTAGTGATAAGCTCTCCCAATCAGCAAGACTCGGAGAGAGAGATACGGAGAGAGAGACAGAGAGAGACGGAGAGATGGAGAGAGAGACGGAGAGAGAGAGAGGGAGAGAGAAAGAACACCTTTCACTCCCCCCTGCTGTGTTTCTGTAGTTGTCACAGTGATGATGCAGCCTGTTTGATTTGAGACTTTTGAATCCAACCCTCAATCAGGAAGGGAGGGGGAGAGAGAAGGGGATCATCTGCTTGAGGATGTGGAGCGCTGCTTCTGGGAATCTCTCCCCCATGAGGAGGAGATGTGCTGATGATGAGAAAAGTAAACAAGCACGCAAATCAACTGGCAGACACATACAAGTCATTTTCCGTTGTTTGGCTTCATATACTTTCCCTCCACTTAAACATTTGCCTAAAATAAATGATTTATCTCAGATCATTCAGATTCAGAAGAAAATGACATTGTGACGATAGATAATCAATCAGAGAAAGCATGCCTTGCTTTAAAGTTGCTGTTCATCAAACCAAAAAGCTGATTTGCTTCCTGACACATTTTCCAAAAGTGAACATCTCAAGGTCACCCCTGAGGGTGTCTGCTGTCTGTCTGTCCGTATGATGGCAGAGTGTTCTCTCGTGACTCCATCACATCTCAAACACCAGCAGTAGACGTGTCCACTCATTGTCTCAGTGCAGCTGTGACAGCGGGTGTGGCGCAGTGGCCGAGTCTCATCACCGTGGTCACAGCTGGCCACACGCACTCAGAAGCCGTCTTATCTCTCAGGCATGCGGGGGCCTCCCAGCGTCCTCACTTCCTTCTGAGGAGCCTCCCCCAATCACAGGTTCCGCTCTACTGGCTGCTGTTGTCAAGCCAACAGAGCTCTCCGTCTATCTGACCTGCAGCATTACTTCCCAAACAACTACAAAAAAACATCAAACGCATGAGCACTGTGAACACTGGGCTGGTTGGTTCTCCAGTGGCTGTTGAATATTGAAGTCCCATATTAATTATAAAAAGATCGTTATTTATTATTTACAATTTATTTTCGTTTTATTGTTTTTACGCTGCACATTTAGCTCTTACTTTTCCTGGGCCTTGTTGTAGAAAGGAGTGGATGTGTAAAGGTAGGTTGATTGTTGAGGTTTTGATCACCAGTGAAACAATTTACCATAAAGTTATTGATAACTGAATGTCTTTAAGTACATTAAGGCTGACAACTGTTTCATGGTGACATCTCCTCCTGTCCCATGCAGAGTGGTGACAATGAAAACCCAAACTGTGTGGGGATAGAGGGAGTGCTGGAGGCGTACTTCCAGGGCCTCAGAACGGTCCAACTCTACGGACCCACCAACTTCTCTCCAGTCATCAACCAGGTGGCACGGTAAGGAGACCACAATGGACTAGACCTCTGGAAACCTCTGACACACTACATACTCATAATATGATCTCGGTAGACAATACAGGAATGGACTTGATTTGAATGCAAGGTGCAACACTACTATCTAATGGGCGGCAGGTAGCCAAGCCGGCTTTAAACTTACTCTTGAAAGTTGTAATAGCAGAATGCACAAGGTGCAATTTAGAAATTGGGTAGTGCATCATTAATTCCTTTTGCCATGTTAGTCATTGCATACCTTAGAGAGCTATTTATAACTTGTTAGAAATGTCCAGATTAACTAGCCCATGTCAGCTAACCTTTTTTATTTTGTTTTTTAGCCCTTAGATATTGTTGTATTTTTTTGTCACTCAAATATCACATGAATACACATTAGACATGGAAAACTGCTAAATGTTATTTGCAACCCATGACAAAATATGTAGAATTGCAGGAAATAAGCTTTAAACATGCAAAATACTCTCCACCAACAAGAGGCGTGTGAACAGTTTGTGTCAGGAACATTGCTTGTGCCCATAGAAATAGGCGCGGTGCGCGCAAAAACATTTGGGAACCCCTGTACTAGATTAGAACGTACACATACACACAGCCCCTTGAGATGCAAGGCTATACTATGTACTTGAAGCTGTTATCTCTGCCAGGCTCTTTCTCCCCTAGGCAGCGATCCTCTCCCTCTTACGAGCAGATGGCTGGCGTACGTATTATTCATTCTAAATATTCCCTGTACAGGCAGGCTTCATACCTTACATAGAGCACACGCTCCTGTTGCATAGATAATGTGCTACATTGTCTTGGACCAGAGTGTCTGGAGGAGGGTTGATACGGTATGGGTCTATTGGGGCTCATTGTAGGAGCGCCAACAGCACCATGTGGAGAATGTGTGTGGAGATTGTGTGTGGAGAATGTGTCTTTCGGACAACTAATGTTCCTCTGTCGCTTCTGCTCTGAGTAGTATGCATGTTTATACGTGTGCTGAGAGCATTTGTCTTCTCCAGAGTGTTATTTAGAAGTTTTTGGTGCTACTCAAATCATGGAGGCTGTAATTTCAGGTGAGCTCTGGCTAAGAATACATAATTTGAAAAACGGTTTTAGCATTCAGGCTACTTACCATGTGATTGCAAAGGGAGGAGGACAGTGCAACAGGGCATTGCAAGGCCATTCTATCAACTGTGTAAAGTGACCAGAATAATAACCAGTCACCCCTATAAGCACAAGAAGTTGAAAATACAGTACCAGTCAAAAGTTTGGACACACCTACAGTACTCATTCAAGGGTTTTTCTACATTGTAGAATAATAGTGAAGATATCAAAACTATGAAATAACACAATAGTAACCAAAAAAGTGTTAAACAAATCAAAATATATTTTATATTTCAGATTCTTCAAAGCAGCCACCCTTTGCCTTGATGACAGCATTGCACAATCTTGGCATTCTCTCAACCAGCTTCATGAGGTAGTCACCTGGAATGCATTTCAATTAACTGGTGTACCTTGTTAATTTGTGGAATTTCTTTCATTCTTAATGCGTTTGAACCAATCAGTTGTGTTGTGACAAGGTAGGGGTGGAATACAGAAGATAGACCTATTTGGTAAAAGACCAAGTCCATATTATGGCAAGAACAGCTCAAATAAGCAAAGAGAAATGACAGTCCATCATTACTTTAAGACATGATGGTCAGTCAATCCGGAACATTTCAAGAACTTTGAAAGTTTCTTCTAGTGCAGTCGCAAAAACCATCAAGCGCTATGATGAAACTGTCTCTCATGAGGACCGCCACAGGAAAGGAGGACCCAGAGGTGTCTCTGCTGCAGAGTTCATTAGAGTTACCAGCCTCAGAAATTGCAAGCCAAATAAATGCTTCACAGAGTTCAAGTAACAGACACATCTCAACATCAACTGTTCAGAGGAGACTGCGTGAATCAGGCCTTTGTGGTCGAATTGCTACAAAGAAACCACTACTAAAGGACACCATTAAGAAGAAGAGACTTGCTTGGGCCAAGAAACACAAGCAATGGACTCATCAGACCAGTGGATATCTGTCCTTTGGTCTGATGAGTCCAAATTTGAGATTTAACCAGTCAGTGATTTAACCAGCATGGCTACCACAGCATTCTACAGCGATACGCCATCCCATCTGGTTTGCGCTTAATGGGGACTATCATTTGTTTTTCAACAGGACAATGAACCAACACACCTCCAGGCTGTGTAAGGGCTATTTGACCAAGAAGGGGGGTGATGGAGTGCTGCATCAGATGACCTGGCCTCCACAATCACCGACCTCAACCCAATTGAGATGGTTTGGGATGTGTTGGACCGCAGAGTGAAGGAAAAGCAGCCAACAAGTGCTCAGCATATGTGGGAACTCCTTCAAGACCATTGGACAAGCATTCCAGGTGAAGCCGGTTGAGATAATGCCAAGAGTGTGCAAAACTGTGGCTACTTTGATGAATCTCCAATATAAAATATATTATGATTTGTTTTTTAGTTACTACATAATTCCATATGTGTTATTTCATAGTGTTGATGTCTTCACTATTATTCTACAATGTAGAAAATAGTAAAAATAAAGGAAAACCCTTGAATGAGTATATGTGTCCAATCTTTTGACTGCTACTGTATGTATTTTGGGTTGAAAAGATGTTGAAAAGACGTCTTTCAACCAATTTTGATCTTTGAGATGTGTACTAGCCCCTGTGTCATCCCACTACCCTTACAGCTCACTGTTACCTGTCTAACATCCCGTAGGTCTTTATACGTCTCTGACACCCTGGCTTTTAGATATATTAGAGCGCAGGTAATCCCTCGGTCAGGGGGGGGATAGTGGTCATAGTTCTGGTCTCACTCAGACAGGGATCGATGCTACACTCAGCCAGGTGGAACATCTTATTTACCTTTATTAGGGATGTAATCTCGGAGCCTAAACCGGGTGAAGGATACTCCAGGGAGAACATCGCCGACTCAGACAAACAACTGTGAGACGTGTCTTGGATCTTGTCTAACATAATAACACATCGGGCCTGAAATGTATCGACTGTCTCTTGTTGTTCATTTTATTCCTCACAGCGCCTGTGGCTCACTTGGTGAAATTGGAATGAAGAGGATTTGGAAAAAATGTCATTTTTCTCTTTTGTTTTTGTTCGCTCCTCTCGTTCTGAGATGAGAGGTGCCAACTGGGTAATGCCAGAGGTCAAAGTGTCATGGCTCACTGGATAACGGTCCTTAATTACAGTATCTCTCTAGTGAGAGGCTGTAAACATTTGCTATCACATATAAACTCACTCACTCTCAATCTCACTCAGGAACACACTCCTAACACTGCTTGTTAATGCTCTTGTGTGTGTGTGTGTATGTGTGTGTGTGCGCATGCGTGCGTGCGTGCTTGCATGTGCTCCCTCAGGTCTGCACAGGATGTGACAGATGGCTCTCAGTACTTTGTGTTGTTGATGATCACAGACGGAGTTATCTCTGACATGGTGCAGACCAAGGAGGCTGTGGTCAACGTGAGTGGAGTACACAGTACAGTTCCTCCTTCAGCAGGGCCATCTTATCTGCAGACAGTGCACTATCGGGGCTGTCTGCAAACCAAGCATAGCCTACTACTGTTTGTCTGTAATTACTCTTTCTTTCCCTACAGGCAGCTGCTCTCCCCATGTCCATCATCATCGTAGGGGTTGGACCTGCAAAGTTTGACGGTGAGTGTGGCGCCCCTGAAGGTAGAATAGAGAAGCACAGTCGCTCCTGCACAGCTGTTATTATATTTTTAAGGGGCATTTCTCCTTTGAGTGTTCCTTTAGAAAGTCAGTGTTGCAGAGTGTCAAGTATCCAGCCCCTCTTCAGATCAATGACTCCTTAAGGGGGAGGGAGGGAGGGAGGGAGGGAGGGAGGGAGGGAGGGAGGGAGGGAGGGAGGGAGGGAGGGAGGGAGGGAGGGAGGGTAGTCTCTGTTTCAGCCCAGTGAGGTGTAACTCTGGGCATCATCTGCGCTCGATTCTGCTGAATTTTCCCCTTGGTTAGGCAATCGAACGCTGTGAAGTCAGTCAGGCATTACAGAGGTCATGAGTTCAGACCGCTTGATGGCACTTCAGGAGAGAAACTCTTCAGAAGTAGCGATGTCTGAAAATGTGTGTTGATATGTGTGCTTCAAGGCTTGTTGTCTGGTTTATTTTCCTTTTGCTGCACTCCTGTGTGTGTGTGTGTGTATCTGTGCATTCGTGTGGATGTGTCTATCTAAGAGTTTGTGCACTGTAGTGTGGCAGGGTTTGTGTGCAGTTATGAATACTTGTTTATGTCTGGGTTGAGTTGTCTGAGTATCAGACACAATGAGATGAGTCCTCAATGAGATTTTCTATAAACCAGCTGAATTCTGTCAGCCTTTTAGAATGACCTTTCTTTTCAAAAGCACTTACAGCATAAATGGGTCCACAGTGCTAGTAGCACATAACATTTTCCTTCTAGTATCTGTAGATGTTTTGACTTCAACTGTTCCCCAGAGTGCTAGTTCTGAAAAGCTTATCATATGTTGTGTTTCTGTCTAGCCATGGAGGAGCTGGATGGAGATGAGGTCAGAGTGTCCTCCAGAGGGCGCTTTGCTGAAAGAGACATTGTGCAGGTAGGCTGTGGCCAGACAACAAGTGAGTATCTCAATTGCATATCATTGATTCCTCGCATCCTCTCTCCTCACCTCCTTCTCAAAAGCCATTGGATGGATGAAAAGGTCAGCAGTCTGACCTTCTCATCCAAGGGGGTTTGAGAAGCAGCAGAGGAATCAAGGAAATGCAACTGAGGTTCTCCAAATTAGACTAAAGCAACAAATTCAAGTTTATGTTCAGTGTATTTGATGCTCATGATCAGTAGTAGGACCAAGAAGTTTATTCTCCCAGACATTCAATACTTTCAGTACCCTACTACAGTAGTGTGTCCCTGTTGTCATCCATCCCCCAACTCCCATACAGTTTGTTCCTTTCCGGGACTACATGGACCAGTCAGGGAACCAGGTCCTGAGCATGGCCCGGCTGGCCAAAGACGTGCTGGCTGAGATCCCCGAGCAGCTTCTGGGCTTCATGAAGACCAGAGGCATCGAGCCCCGGCCTGCTCTCTCCTCATCAGAGCTTCCCAAGCTCCACAGGCATATCTGACACCTATCACTGTAGTGGGACAGCACCTCTCAACACCCTAACTGGGTCTACACACATTTGTTGTGCACATACACATACACTTGACATCTCTCTCATCTCTCCAAACCATATGCCATCTCATTGCAAGTCGATGGCCCCTCCCTAGCACATACTGTAGCTAAACACAGTACAGTACATACACACATAGAATGAGTCTATGTATACATTGTGTATTTGAACACATAGGGGTGAGTAGATATAGCACCCAATGCAATACCCACAAGCACAGTGACTTCTGAAGAGAAGGAATAAATATAACTTACTATGCCATGATGTGACACAATACAAAGTTCACATGCAGAAGGGGGAGTTACAGACTGTGAAAGTTACTGATGTAGAATATACATATCTAAGAAACTGAGAAACAAAAAGACTATTAGATTTTCACTTTCAGCTTCTGGAGTGTGTATATATATATACAGTATATGCAAAGCAGCTTAGCCATCAACTGAAGATAAAACACATAAACAACTTGACATATTGCTTTCAGCCCATACCTCCAAACCCACACCCTCTTACATGAGGTTACTCTTTTTATACACATAAATCTGCTTGAATTACGGTATCCTATCCACTGGAATGACAGGAATAAATGCTCTCATGTAACAAACAATATGTTTTATTTATGTTGACTTTCTACTTCATGCAGATGTTGGATCTTAATTTGATCACTCTTTTGTCGCAGAAATTTTCCTGCATATCAGGACATTCAAATGAGCCTTGTGATTTAGATATGTTCACTGAAAACCCACAGTTGTCTTTTTTTGCCACGTGGGGGTAGTCAAATCAGTCTGACAATAGCCAGCTATCAAAATCATCATCCCTCACTCACTCAAAAGCTAAAAGCACCAGACAGAATATGAATAAATGTCCTACTGCTACTGTAGGCCTATAAGTCCTATTACCGCAAAATTCAAATGTATCCATACACATCAACAACCATCATCTTATATAGCTTAATAACACAACATAGATATTGGTCTCCACTATGACACAAGTGTATCCGAAATGTGTCCGTACTTTAAGCTACACCTAAACTATAGCTTCCTGTAGCCTATCAAAAGTAATTGCACACACAGGCCTATAATATCAGATGTAAAGACAAGATGAAATTGAGAATAGTGAGGTAGCCTACGGAACGGAGCGCAATGGTGCTTGAAAGAGACCAACTGATTTTAAAACCAAAAAGACACAAAAAACACAGCCCATGATTTTTCTTTATCTATAGTATATATATGACTCACCACCTGGATTTGGATCCTATGTAGCAGAAGTTGAATTTCAGTTTTTTACGTTGGATAAAAATAGAGACTCAGAGCTACAAAATGGAATATCATACACTGCATTTGAGGAACACTGGGAAAGTAATTCTGCTTTGAAAGTTGATAAATGTGTAAACTCACTCTTGAGAAAATGGCATTTTAGTGTTTTGTGAGAGAGCTCTTCTTTGTCTACACCCATTCAGCATCATTCACACCCTCTTAACCTTTAGCTCCACCCATCTCCTTGAGTTCAGAGCGCACAATTGATGCCCTGGCCAATGATTTGTTTACCTCTGGATAACATGAAAACAGACAAACCAGCTCTGATGGCAACAATTTTATTAGGCTTTTTTGCAGATGTTTACTGGCACCAGCCATATTCAACAGGTGTTGTACACTTTAGCTTAAGACATGTAGCTAGCTACCTAGGTAAACAATTAACCTAGCTAGGTAAACAACATGTAAGATCACACACATCACGTCACGTCACCTAACATCAGCTAGGGAGCCAGCCAGCTAACGCTAGCTAACAGTACACTTTAGCTTGAAATGAAACCACTTTCTGTCAGAATTAGAAACGTGTAATATCTGAAAATGTAGCTAGCGGGACTATCTTACCCGTAAACATCATCATGCATGATGGACACGTCTCCCTCTCACGGATCCATGCCACAAATGCCCTTAGTTTGAAGATGTAATCCAGGAAACAGGTGTTTTCTCATCTCTTTAGCTATCATACTCTAATTCCACTGGTTTCAAAACTCGATCCTCCAGAAAGTGGAAAGCAAAAAGCCACGTTCGACAGGATTACCAACACAGACTGACCAGCTCAAATAGACAAAGCCTTCTATATGGCAGACCAATCCGAACTCATCTCTCGGCATGTCCAGCCCACTCATTATCTCAGCCAATCATGGCTAGTGGGAAGGTTGCTATCTTTTTATATGGCTTAACCAACAAGGCTTGTAATTTAACCATTTTATTTGTATTTACAGATGGCATACAAGTTTGTTATTAAGGCACATGAAAGTTCACATGTTCAAGAAGGCATTTCTGCCAAAAACGCATTTTGGTTTAATAAAAATGTTTTACGTTCAAACAGCTCTCCTGTGAAGTTGTGACTTGCGACATACGCTTAGTTTCCTGAATCGCGTCACATATTATCGAAAAAGAGGGTTACGAATCAACTGTCAAAATTATGTTCAATTGTAGCCTGGGGTGGTCTAGCGGTCAGGGCTATGCACATATAGTTCGATTCTGGCCCACTCCCTTCTAGCAAATAACAAACATTAAAACAGGTTAATATGCCCCACCAACATTAAACAACTATACAGAGTGCCCTTAAAGTGTTGAAATAAGTAAATAAAATCAATGATGAGAGAATAGTCAAATTAACTGTTAACTGACATGGTGGTGTAGAAGGAAGACCTGAAAGCCATGAACCAAGAGGTTGTGAGTTCAAATCCCAGGTGTTTGATAATAATTACTGTATAAATGAACATGCACAATATAATCAGGTATGTCCAATACAGTGCCTTCAGAAAGTATTCACACCCCTTGGCTTTTTCCACATTTGTTGTGTTACAAAGTGGGATTTAATTGTCATTTTCTGTCAATGAACTACATAAAATACTATAATGTCAAAGTGGAAAAAAATATATAACACTATATCTTGATTTAATACATCTTTGAATCACCTTTGTCAGTGATTACAGCTGTAAGTCTTTTGGGGGTAAATCTCTAAGAGCTTTCCACACCTGGATTGTGCAACATTTGCCCATTTATTCTTTTCAAAATTCTTCAAGCTCTGTCAAGTTGGTTGTTGATCATTGCTAGACAACCATTTTCAGTTCTTGCCATACATTTTCAGGCAAGTAAAAACTGTAACTCGGCCACTCAGGAACATTCACTGTCTTTTTGGTAAGCAACTCCAGTGTGGATTTGGCCTTGAGTTTTAGGTTATTGTCCTACTGAAAGGTAAATTCATCTCCCAGTGTCTGGTGGAAAGCAGACTGAACCAGGTTTTCCTGTAGGATTTAGCCTGTGCTTAGCTCCATTACGTAAAAAAAAATATATATCATGAAAAACTCCCCAGGCCTTAACGATTCAAATCATACCCATAACACGATGCAGCCACCACTATGCTTGAAAGTATGGAGAGTGGTACTCAGTAATGTGTTGTATTGGATTTGCCCCAAATTGCTTTGCCACACTTTTTGCAGTATTACTTTAGTGCCTTGTTGCAAACAGGATGCATGTTTTGGAATATTTGTATTCTGTACAGGCTTCCTTCTTTTCAATTGGGTTAGTATTGTGGAGTAACTACAATGTTGTTGACCCATCCTCCGTTTTTTCTATCACAGTCATTAAACTTTTTGACTGTTTTAAAGTCACCATTGGCCTCATGGTGAAATCCCTGAGTGATTTCTTTCCTCTCTGGCAACTGTGTTAGGAAGGACGCCTGTATCTTTGCAGTGACTGGGTGTATTGATACACCATCCAAAGTGTAATTAATAACTTCTCCATGATCAAAGGGATATTCAATGTCTGCTTTTTATTTTTATTCATCTAGCAATAAGTGCCCTTTGCGAGGCATTGGAAAACCTCCCTGGTCTTTGTGTTTGAAATTCACTGCTCGACCGAGAGGCCTTACAATAATCTGTATCTGTGGGGTACCGACATGAGGTAGCCATTAAAAAAATCTTGTTAAACACATAGAGAGTCCATGCAACTTATTATATTTTTACTCCTGAGCTGATTTAGGCTTCCCATAACAAAGGGGTTGAATACTTATTGATTCAAGGCATTTCAGCTTTACATTTTTTATTAATTTGTAAACATTCCGAAAAACATAATTCCACTTTAACATTATGGGGTATTGTGTGTAGGCCAGTGACAAAACATCTCAATATAATACATTTTAAATTCAGGCTGTAACACAACAAGATGTGGAAAATTCAAGGTGTGTGAATACTTTCTGAAGGCATTGTATGCAAGCTAACCTTGCCAACAGACAAAAAGAGCTGTGGATCAGTGGTTCACCAATCAGGGCCTTTGATGGGCTTGGGACCATCAGGCGACGTGCTGACAACAGATACACAGAAATGTTCTTGCAACGTTCCCATGAAATGTGTCTGGGAACATAAATACCTTATATTCTGAGAACATGGCAACCATGTTCTGTGTATGTTTGGTGGGACGTTGATAGAATATTCTTCTACCCCACAGAAAACTGGACACATGAATGTTCTTGCAACCTTCCCATGAAACACGTCTAGAACATTCATATCCTAAGTTCTGAGAACATGTTAACCACGTTCCAAGTTCTATTTGACATTAAGGGAATGGTCTCTTGGAAACGCTCCTTGCACATCACAGGAACATTCCTATGAAAACTTTAGTTAATGACCTAATGAGACACTTAAGGGAACATTCTCTAAAGTTGTGGGAGCGTTTGTTGTTAGCTGGGTCAATCCCCTGAATGACTTGATTTTAGATACACATTTCAAAAATGGACAGTCCATGGATATTTTATCCCGATCTTGATAAGAAATGACCATACCAGACGTTTTTATTTTAAAGACAGTTGTATTTAATGGATAACATAAATAGAAAACAGCTAAAATAATAATTGGCTAAACCAACATTAGTTTTTATTCAAACAAAGTGTCTGGTAAATTGCCACAGTAAATTTGCTGTGGTAAACGAGGAAATATGTTATCAGACTATTTGTTTTACTTCTTGAAAACATTGAAAGAAATGCAATAAACTTGTGGGCCTAATGTAGGATATAGACTATCTAAATTAATTCACAAATCTACGATGGCAGTCCCACTCCATTTGTAATTTTGTAGCTTTTATTGAAGAGATGAACAGGGTCTGAAAAGGGGAAGATATTAGAAGGCATATCCGTGAAAGTAGGGGTGATGACGGTGCTGCAGCTTCCCCTGATAAAAAATAAATAAAACAAATCAATATTATTTATATTATTATATATATTATAATTTTTACAAATAAAATAGCAAAATCACCAAATTAATGAACTAGGCCTTTATTATTACTCCTGTATGAGCTGAGAAAAATACTCACCAGCAGAGAGGGAAAAAAAATCTCCCTAATGGAAAATAAATCTACCCCCCTACAAAGATGTACATTTATTATAATTCACATAAGAATTCACACCAGATGCACGGTTACCTGCACATAGTCTACATAGGCTGCTTGAACCAGAGCCCAGTGGAACTGCAGTCTAAGGTACACTGCATGACCAAAAGTATGTGGACACCTGCTCGTCGAACATCTCATTCCAAAATCATGGCCATTAATATAGAGTTGGTCCCCCCTTTGCTGCTATAACAGCCTCCACTCTTCCGGGAAGGCTTTCCACTAGATGTTTGAGCATTGCTGCGGGGACTTGCTTCCATTCAGCCCCAAGAGCATTAGTGAGGTTGGGCACTGATGTTGGGTGATTAAGCTTGGCTCACAGTCGGCATTCCAATTCATCCCAAAAGTGTTCGGTGGAGTTGAGGTCAGGTCTCTGTGCAGGCCAGTCAAGTTCTTCCACACCTATCTCGACAAACCATTTCTGTATGGACCTCGCTTTGTGCATGGGGGCATTGTCATGCTGAAACAGGAAAGGGCCTTCCCCAAACTGACACAAAGTTGGAAGCACAGAACCATCTAGAATGGCATTGTATGCTGTAGCGTTAAGATTTCCCTTCACTGGAACTAAGGGGCCTAGCTAGAAGTATAAAAAAACAGCCCCAGACCATTATTCCTCCTCCACCAAACTTTACAGTTGGCACTATGCATTCGGTCAGGTAGCGTTCTCCTGGCATCTGCCAAACCCAGATTCGTTCGTCGGACTGCCAGATGGTGAAGCGTGACTCATCACTCCAGAGAATGTGTTTCCACTGCTCCTGAGCCAAATAGCGACGAGCTTTACACCACTCCAGCCGATGCTTGGCATTGCGTATGGTGATCTTAGGCTTGTATGCGACTGCTCGGCCATGGAAACACATTTCATGACGCTGCCGACAAACATTTATTGAGCTGACGTTGCTTCCAGAGGCAGTTCGGAACTCAGGAGTGAGTGTTGCAACCGAGGACAGAAGCACTATTTTTTACACGCTATGCGCTTCAGCACTCAGCGGTCCCATTCTGTGAGCTTGTGTGGCCTACCACTTTGTGGCTGAGCCGTTGTTGCTCCTTAACATTTCCACTTCACAATAACAGTTGACCCGGGCAACTCTAACAGGAGGCCATTCTACTGACAGTGCGGTACTACATTGTATACAAACACAGCTTCCAGCTGCCCCCTGGTGGCAATTCAAAATATTTCTTCAACTATTCAAATCATCCCGTTTTAAGGATTATTTTCCTCCTAGGATGAAATGGGTCAAATTAAGATCAGACATCTGTATGCTTTGACTTTTATTTGCTTTGCTGAAACTAAATGCCCCAAAAAAGAGTCATATTATACAAACCACGTTCAAAAACACGAGCTCAGACAGTTGACTGTCAGTGGGGAGGTGAACGAAGAGGTTATCCTTGACAAACTTGACATTCAGTGTTTTGTTGTTTGTTTTGTTGTTGATTGATCTGGTGCAGGAGCAGGTCCTGTGTTGTGAACCAGGAGAGTGTCGGCAGGGCAGGTATGGGGCCCAGGTCACATGTTCATTAGTGCCAGTCACTCTCATCCCGCTCTATATCATACCATCCTGCCCAGCATGGGCTGAGGCTGGACGCACATTACTCCCTGCTGAAACACAAATGCCAGTCTCAGTGCCCCCCTGCAGAGATAGAGGGAGACAGAGGGTGGAGGGGAGGGAGGTTGAGGAGTGGGACAGTAGGGGTCCTGTGTTTTTTTTTGTGTGGTTGTCAGAAAAGAAAGGAGAAAGAGAGAGGGAGATGAGATTTATTGGATTTGTTGCTAATTGTGTTACTATAATTAAGTGGAGAACTCAGGCTAGAACTAGGAATTAGAACCCTGTTGCTACCTGAAGCTCCAGGCTTAGTTCTGATCATAGAAATATAATCCTATTCTATTTCTATGGTTCTGATTTGATTTCTATGGTTTTGATTCTGACTCATGTTCTATCAGAGCTGACATCACAGCATTATAATGTCAATAATCCCCTGGTTGTGACATCGTTAAAAAGTGGCTTGAAAAACATCGCAGGATACTGGAATCCCCATATGCCAAATGACAGCTCTCAAAATGTTCATTAAAATGAATACAGCAAAGCACTTTTTACACCAGTATGTGTTGACCACAACAATTGACGTTGCCAATTTTGAGTTAACACTCTAGATCCTACTATTAATTGTATTTGCACAGTATCAGATGGAATGGAAACCGAATGAATCACTAAGATGCAGCAATAATTCAATAATTAATTCAACTGACTCCTTTGTAGAGTGGCTCAGAGCTACCACCTAGTGGTCACTGATAGTTTAAGGCACTTCTGAGAGAGTCTATCATATTAATTTGTTAGGTGCTTATACTTGTCCTATTGTGTACTTGTGAATAGGAAAGGTATCTTTTTGCATATTCCAACTCCCCCTGAAATACCCGCAGAGAGTGGAGTCACAGTATAAGGATATTACAGATCAACATGATTCCCTGGTAGATATGTGTTCAGTTGATATGCCTGCTGTACTGTGAGGTGAGGTTGACTCTGGCCCAAACTATACTGGTTAAGATGGGGACTGGTGTGTGGCCTTACAATCCCTCACTTTGCAAAGCCATGTCTGTCAGTGTGGCTAGGGATGTATTTGTCTGCCACAGTTAGTTGTGCGTCTCTGTAGGCCCCGTTGGTTAGACCTTGTCTTGTACAGTGACAAGAGTTAGCATGCTGGGACTTATATTATACAATCCTTGTTTTTTGGTGTTTGATTATAATGTTTTGTTAATTATGATTCGTCGCTGTCCACTAAAGCTATGTCGAAAACTATATATCTCCATCAGCGTAATATGCATTTAACTTGTGTTACTTAACGTTTTCCTTTTGAGCAACATATTTCCCCTCAAACCGAGAATGCTAAATGTTTTGTACCATGGGATTTAGTTAGTGTTTAGAGCAACATATGTGAATAGATAAATTCATGTAAATGTTATCTCAATGAAGATGTATAATGCAACTGATGTGATTTGAATGTCCATCCATTGTAATATGAACATCAACTGAAGAGCTTGTTACAGTAATATGCTAGAATTTGGAGGTTTACTTTTTCTATGAGGTTGTCCTCTTATTTTGATGTGTCATGATTGCAAACGATACATATAGTATTCAGTTGTTGTTCCTGTCAAAGAGGTTATGCATTTGTCAATGTCCGGTTCTGTTATTATCAAATGTACAGTATTTCAACCAAGGACAGCTAACTAATTTGAATAACTTTAGTTTGCCATATTGGATATTCATCATTTTGATTGTATTTTAGCAGTTATTACATGTTTATAGGCTACAGAAGGTGGGAGAAAACTCCAAACGTATTTGTATAGATTGTGCAGTGAGTGTTAACTATCGGGTGATTTTAAATGAGGAGAGAGCCCTTAGTAATGCAAAATGCAAAATGAATGCTTATAAAAGGAATCTTTTTTTCACATATTATGTCTATGAATTGACGGTTTGGTTCTTGTGTTGAGATTCACACTGTCAGCCAATGTCTTGAAACCCATTCCAGTGGTTTTTGGCTTCACATACCATTTAAGCTGTGATTCAATCCGATCGCGGGTTATAGGCATTGCGGTTTTAAAAGGCGTTCACAAAGATCCCATTCACAGTAAACGCTGCATACGTCGGCTCAATGGAGAACTGCCTTTCAAATCTGCGATGCCTATCACCCTCGATTGACTTCAATCGCAGCCTAACTCAGCTTTATGTGAACGCATCAGGTTACATTAAAGCTCTTCAAACAAAGTCCCAGAGTGTGTGGGTTTATTTGTGTTCAGTATTTCTAAAGACCTGTACTTTCAGTTTACAGGACCTTTCATGGTGTCTTCCTTAGCTTCTACATACTAGATCTAGGGATCTTGGTGCCATCTTGTGGTAGTGGAAATGCACTGGCAAAGTATCAACTCTCCACAATAAAGTAGAATATGCACATATATAGCACATTTGTTTTAACATACAGAACACTTTTTAAAAATGTCTGAACATCAGGTCCTGAAGATCCATTAAGGTCCATGATGTAGCAGGAGGGGATAGTGGGTCTACATGAAGAAGTAGAGCTTGTAAATAGATCCATAGATAATAGTGTGCAAAGCTGTCATCAAGGCAAAGGGTGGCTACTTTGAAGAATATAAAATATAATATATAATTTGATTTGTTTTGTTAAACACTTTTTTGGTTACTACATGATTCCATATGTGTTATTTCATAGTTTTGATGTCTTCACTATTATTCTACAATGTAGAAAATAGTAGAAATAAAGAAAAACCCTGGAATGAGGTGTGTCCAAACTTTTGACTGGTACTGTATACACCTATATCCGGTAAGGCTTGTCATGTATGACACTTTGTAAGCTGTGTGACCAACATTTTGTTTATTGTCTGTGAGTGTATTGTGGGGGTGCGCAACTTTCACTGGGGACTGGGGGGTCATGCCCCCCCCCACACACACATTCTGAAATTGCATTTATGTTCCCCTCAGTTTTGTCAATGCAATGTGATACCAAATGTGGCTTTAGGTGTTCTTTAGGACCATGCGGACACCTCCGAGCGGTCGGGTAGGCTGTTTGGAGTGTTCAGCCAGCTGGATTTAGAACCGCAGTCGCCACAGAGCAGGCTGACAGGCTGACAGGCAAGCAGAGCAGAAACTGGCTACTCTATAGTTGACTGATGTAGCTGGCATGGTAACTTCTGTTTAACTTAACATTAAAAAACTAAACTAGTCTTTATTCGCAGTGCTGAGCTAGTATTGTAACTTACATGTAAAGTTAGCTAATGTTTCATCCCCTCTCGACTGCGGTGAATGAATAAGCTATGCTAGCTAGTAGCTACCATAGCTGGGTCAGTTCCAGCCTCTAGTTATCTGTCAGATAACTGCCCATGCTTCTCCGCCCATGCATAGACTATAACCTACTCTATTTAATTGACACCACACGCACACCTGATCTCGCAGGTATGGCTACTGAACTGGAAGCAGCGGGAATGATGACAGTGACAATTGCTACATTTTGCAGTCTCACTTAAACATATTTATAATAATGATCTCTTATCTAGCTTGATGACTGTCTGCATTTTTTCTTACTTTTTGTTCTAAATGGAGAGGTCATATTGGATTGTGTAAAAATTCAGGAAATTAGCTTTAAATGCCCAAAATCACTTCCCCCAGAGCCCCTGCCAGGTTACGTCCTCCCCCCACTTCTAAAACCAAAGTGGCGCCCCTGGTATTGTGTATGTATTGTTGTGTGTTTCACTCACAGGTCTCTTGATGTCAGCCTGAGCTCTCTCCAGGGCTTTACGTAGGCGCTCCTCTTGCTGCATCTTCTGCACACGGCCCTTCTCCTGCCTTAGCCTGCAAATACGAACACATGGAGAGCCGTACCAGCCACAGTCCTATAGCTAACTCCACTCTGACGACTTAATTAGAAAAACTATAGTACTGTATGCCAACCACTGTCAATTATACAGTTACAGCATAGTGGGTCAATTACTGTAGTACACACATGCAAATATACCCTGATATTTTAGCTAAACAATAATATATGCCATTTAGCAGACGCTTTTATCCAAAGTGAGTTAGTCATGCGTGCATACATTTTACGTATGGGTGGTCCCGGGAATCTAAACTACTGTTTTGGCAATGCAAACACCATGCTTTATCATCTAAGCTACAGAGGACCACTGACTGACTTTTCTGTTGACCCACCTGAGTTTCTTCTCCTTCTTCTTGACCCTCTTGGCCATGGGCTAGCGGCCCCTGGGAACCAGCTCCACGTTCTCCAGCGGGCCTCGATGTTGGTCATCATCTGCAGCGTAGTCAGGTTGGCCTCACTCTTCCCATTACAGCTCCTGTATCCCTCCACCACCTTCCTGCCCAGGGCCTCCAATATCCCATCCTGCCCATAGGGTTAATGGGCGTCCGTCAGTACAAGAGCCATGTGAGGCTGAGTGAGTTCAATTTTCACTGCCTCACACTCCCACTGTACCTCATTGTCCTAGATTAGGACTCTATGATGACTTTGGTCCCTGTAGTGTTCACTTTGTGTACTGTATGCGTGTGTACATACTGTATGAATGTAAGCAGTTGTGTGTGCTGTCTGTCTGTGAACAGTTCACATTTCCCAGCCCTGTCCTTCTCTCTCTGGATGGCATGGGTAATGATGTCAATCTGTTGGGTCAGCTGCTCGGTCTCCTGCTCCCTGGATACAAACAAAGTAAGTTTCAAATTTGACAGATTTTAAGTGCTTTGCATTCATGCATTCTTCACAGTATGCTCTCTCAGGTGTTCTTGGATGATTAAGAATGGGAGAATGCAGAACACAACAACATATTTTTCTACACAGGTCATTTGAATACAGGTCAATTATTGGCACTATATCTCCGTCTGCTGCAGCCTCTTCTCCTCCTTGGTGGCCATCTTGGACAGCTTCTGAATCACCTCCCTCTTCACGGCCAGGGAGTACTGGGGAATACACCATGAGTAGAGGTCAGTGACCACAGGAAGGAAAGAGAGGAGGGACTTGGCGTTGAAAACAGAAACCGACAACAGGTCAAAATAAGAATGGAGACCGAGAGTGTTAATTGTTGTGTTGTATAGCAATGGGAAGATACAACGAGGAAAGGTAACATTAAAGAGATAGCTGCAATTGCACTGAGGAACTAAAAGTGTTCTTCTTGCTGTGTTATTCTAATAAATGTAATCAGTTAAAGAGCTCTGTCTCTCCCTTGAGGCAAACAGACTCCTTAGCAAAGGAAGTATTTATAGGTTTGTAGGGTCTGGAGAATGAGTAATCTCAGGAAATTGAAGTGTATGCGGCTCTGGGACTTACGAGGGTGAAATGTGACGCCAGGGGACCTATTAGACACGCAGCTCGAGACCTGGGGATTGATGTCTTTTAAGTAAGCTACTGCCTCAAGGTGTTTTCATATTCATTTACCTATTTACTTTCTTTGAAACGGTTAGGACTGGACAACAACAAGCATATCCTGATGTAATTATGCCCTTTTTAAAAAAGATTTTTATGAGGCTGTGGAAAGAAATAAGGGGAACATCTGGCGAAAATGTGCGTTTTTACAGAGACTCAAACAAACCGGGTTTTGTCAGAGCTTGGGTAATAGTTCAGACAAGCTTAGCTCAGGGAAACTTTGGGCAAATATAAATGGAGCCTTCAAGCAAAAAGGAGACGCACACGAAGCTGAACCAAGCCATGTGCTGTGTTACCAATAACAACAATCGCACCTTTCTGTTTTTCCACTTACCTCATCCCCAAACTGCTTTGCGTATAAAACAGCTTTTGTTGTTTTTATTAACTCTAAAGCTAAGAAGCCTTGTGGTTTGAAGGGTTAGAAAATATATAATCCGGTGCCTCCCGAGTGGCGCAGCGGTCTAAGGCACTACAGACCCAGTGTCACTACAGACCCGGGTTCGGTCACTACAGACCCGGGTTTGATCCCAGGCTGTGTTTGAGCTGGCCGCGACCGGGAGACCCAGGAGACGGCGCACAATTGACCCAGCGTTGTCCGGGTTAGGGGAGGGTTTGGCTGGCCGGGATGTCCTTGTCCCATCGTGCTTTAGCAACTCCTTGTGGTGGGCCGGGCGCATGCACACTGACCTCAACACATTGGTGCGGCTGGCTTCTGGGTTAAGAGAGCAGTGTGTCAAGAAGCAGTGCGGGTTGGCCGGGCCGTGTTTCGGGGGACACGTGGCTTTTGACCTTCGCCTCTCCCGAGTCAGTACAGGAGTTGCAGCGATGGGACAAGTCTGTAACTACCAATTGGATATCATGAAAAAGGGGTTAAGAAAATATATATTCCAGTGGTGAAAACAATAATGCTGTGTTAACTTCTGTTAGTGCAACGCAAATAGTCTGGGTAGCCATTTCATTAGCTGTTCAGGAGTCTTATGGCTTGGGGGTAGAGGCTATTTAGGAGCCTCTTGGACCTACACTTGGTACTCTGGCACCGCTTGCCGTGCGGTAGCAGAGAGAACAGTCTATGACTAGGATGGCTGGAGTCTTTGCCAATTTTTAGGGCCTTCCTCTGACACCACCTGGTATAGAGGTCCTGGATGGCAGGAAGCTTGGCCCCGGTGATGTACTGGGCCGTACGCACTACCCTCTGTACTGCCTTGTTGTCGGAGTCCGAGCAGTTGACATACCAGGCAGTGATGCAACCCATCAGGATGCTCTCGATGATGCAGCTGTAAAACCTTTTGAGGATCTGTGGACCCATGCCAAATCTTTTCAGTCTCCTAAATAGGTTTTGTCGTGTCCTCTTCACGATTGTCTTGGTGTGTTTGGACCATGTTAGTTTGTTGGTGATGTGGACGCCAAGGAACTTGAAGCTCTCAACCTGCTACACTACAACCCGTTGATGAGAATGGGGGCGTGCTCGGTCCTCCTTTTCCTGTAGTCCACAATCATCTCCTTTGTCTTGATCACATTGATGTAGAGGTTGTTGTTCTTGCACCACACGATCAGGTCTCTGACCTTCTCCCTACAGGCTGCCTCATCGTTGTTGGTGATCAGGCCTACCACTGTTGTGTCATCTGCAAACTTAATGTTGGTGTTGGAGTCGTGCCTGGCCATGCAGTCATGAGTGAACAGGGAGTACAGGAGGGGAATTAGCACGCACCCCTGAGGGGCCCCCGTGTTGAGGATCAGCGTGGCGGATGTGTTGTTACCTACTCTTACCACCTGGGTGCGGCCATCAGGAAGTCCAGGATCCAGTTGCAGAGGGAAGTGTTAAGTTCCAGGGTCCTTAGCTTAGTGATGAGCTTTGAGGGCACTATGGTGTTGAACGCTGAGCTGTGGTCAATGAATAGCATTTCCCACATAGGTGTTCCTTTTGTCCAGGTGTGAAAGGGCAGTGTGGAGTGCAATAGAGATTGCATCATCTGTGGATCTGTATGCAAATTGGAGTTGGTCTAGGGTTTCTGGGATAATGGTGTTGATGTGAGCCATGACCAGCCTTTCAAAGCATTTCATGGCAACAGACGTGAGTTCTACGGCTCGTAGTCATTTAGACAGGTTACCTTAGTGTTCTTGGGCACAGGGACTATGGTGGTCTGTTTGAAACATGTTGGTATTATAGACTCAGACAGGGAGCGTTTGAAAATGTCAGTGAAGACACTTTCCAGTTGGTCAGCGCATGCTCGGAGTACACGTCCTGGTAATCCATCTGTCCCTACGGCCTTGTGAATGTTAAACTGTTTGAAGGTCTTACTCACGGCTGCGGAGAGCGTGATCACACAGTCGTCCGGAACCGCTGATGCTCTCATGCATGTTTCAGTGTTACTTGCCTCGAGGCGAGCTTAGAGGTTATTTAGCTCATGTGGTAGGCTCGTGTCACTGGGCAGCACTTGGCTGTGCTTTTCCACTGCATTTCAGCCCTGCCGCAAAAGAACCAGCTGACACCATGTCAGGGATTCTCTCGTTAACACAGGTGTGAGTGTTGACGAGGACAAGGCTGGAGATCACTCTGTCATGCTGATTGAGTTCGAATAACAGACTGGAAGCTTCAAAAGGAGGGTGGTGCTTGGAATCATTGTTCTTCCCCTGTCAATCATGGTTAAATACAAGGAAACACGTGCCGTCATCATTGCTTTGCACAAAAAGGGCTTCACAGGCAAGGATATTGCTGCCAGTAAGATTGCACCTAAATCAATCATTTATCGGATCATCAAGAACTTCAAGGAGAGCGCTGAAGAAGGCTTCAGGGCGCCCAAGAAAGTTCAGCAAGCGCCAGGACCGTCTCCTAAAGTTGACTCAGCTGCAGGATCGGGGCACCACCAGTACAGAGCTTGCTCAGGAATGACAGCAGGCAGGTGTGAGTGCATCTGTACGCACAGTGAGGCAAAGACTTTTGGAGGATGGCCTGGGGTCAAGAAGGGAAGCAAAGAAGCCACTTCTCTCCAGGAAAAACATCAGGGACAGACTGATATTTTGAAAAGGTACAGGGATTGGACTGCTGAGGACTGGGGTAAAGTCATTTTCTCTGACGAATCCCCTTTCCGATTGTTTGGAAGACAAGGTGAGCACTACCATCAGTCCTGTGTCATGCCAACAGTAAAGCATCCTGAGACCATTCATGTGTGAGGTTGCTTCTCAGCCAAGGGAGTGGGCTCACTCACAATTTTGCCTAAAAACAGCCTTGAATAAAGAATGGTACCAACACATGCAACTTCTCCCAACCATCCAGGAACAGTTTGGTGACGAACAATGCCTTTTCCAGCATGATGGAGCCCCTTGCCATAAGGCAAAAGTGATAACTAAGTGGCTCAGGGAACAAAACATCGATAGAACTTGTGGTAAATCCTCAAGAGGCGGGTGGACAAACAAAAACTGACAAATTCTGACAAACTCCAAGCATTGATTATGCAAGGATGGGATGGCATCAGTCAGGATGTGGCCCAGAAGTTAATTGACAGCATGCCAGTGCGGATTGCAGAGGTCTTGAAAAAGAAGGGTCAGCACTGCAAATATTGACTCTTTGAATCAACTTCATGTCATTTTCCATTTGTTTTGTCTTTGTTTCACACACCTGTTTTCAATCTCACAATCACCTGTTCATTATTTAACCCTCTGTTCCCCACATGGTTTTTGTGAGTGATTGTTTGTTGTATTGTGGTCCGTATTGTGTGAACGTGTATATTACATGTACAGTGGGGAGAACAAGTATTTGAGACACTGCCGATTTTGCCGATTTTCCTACTTACAAAGCATGTAGAGGTCTGTAATTTTTATCATAGGTACACTTCAACTGTGAGAGACGGAATCTAAAACAAAAATCCTGAAAATCACATTGTATGATTTTTAAGTAATTAATTTGCATTTTATTGCATGACATAAGTATTTGATCACCTACCAACCAGTAAGAATTCCGGCTCTCACAGACCTGTTAGTTTTTCTTTAAGAAGCCCTCGTGTTCTCCACTCATTACCTGTATTAACTGCACCTGTTTGAACTCGTTACCTGTATAAAAGACACCTGTCCACACACTCAATCAAACAGACACCAACTTCTCCATAATGGCCAAGACCAGAGAGCTGTGTAAGGACATCAGGGATAAAATTGTAGACCTGCACAAGGCTGGGATGGACTACAGGACAATAGGCAAGCAGCTTGGTGAGAAGGCAACAACTGTTGTCGCAATTATTAGAAAATGGAAGAAGTTCAAGATGACGGTCAATCACCCTCGGTCTGGGGCTCCATGCAAGATTTCACCTCGTGGGGCATCAATGATCATGAGGAAGGTGAGGGATCAGCCCAGAACTACACGGCAGGACCTGGTCAATGACCTGAAGAGAGCTGGGACCACAGTCTCAAAGAAAACCATTAGTTACACACTACGCCGTCATGGATTAAAATCCTGCAGCGCACGCAAGGTCCCCCTGCTCAAGCCAGCGCATGTCCAGGCCCGTCTGAAGTTTGCCAATGACCATCTGGGTGATCCAGAGGAGGAATGGGAGAAGGTCATGTGGTCTGATGAGACAAAAATATAGCTTTTTGGTCTAAACTCCACTCGCCGTGTTTGGAGGAAGATGAAGGATGAGTACAACCCCAAGAACACCATCCCAACCGTGAAGCATGGAGGTGGAAACATCATTCTTTGGGGATGCTTTTCTGCAAAGGGGACAGGACGACTGCACCGTATTGAGGGGAGGATGGATGGGGCCATGTATCGCGAGATCTTGGCCAACAACCTCCTTCCCTCAGTAAGAACATTGAAGATGGGTCGTGGCTGGGTCTTCCAGCATGACAACGACCCGAAACACACAGCCAGGGCAACTAAGGAGTGGCTCCGTAAGAAGCATCTCAAGGTCCTGGAGTGGCCTAGCCAGTCTCCAGACCTGAACCCAATAGAAAATCTTTGGAGGGAGCTGAAAGTCCGTATTTCCCAGCGACAGCCCCGAAACCTGAAGGATCTGGAGAAGGTCTGTATGGAGGAGTGGGCCAAAATCCCTGCTGCAGTGTGTGCAAACCTGGTCAAGAACTACAGGAAACATATGATCTCTGTAATTGCAAACAAAGGCTTCTGTACCAAATATTAAGTTCTGCTTTTCTGATGTATCAAATACTTATGTCATGCAATAAAATGCAAATTAATTACTTAAAAATCATACAATGTGATTTTCTGGATTTTTGTTTTAGATTCCGTCTCTCACAGTTGAAGTGTACCTATGATAAAAATTACAGACCTATACATGCTTTGTAAGTAGGAAAACCTGCAAAATCGGCAGTGTATCAAATACTTGTTCTCCCCACTGTATATATTTTGATTTTTGAGTAAAAGTGTTTTTATTACTCATATCTGCTGTCCTGCGCCTGACTCATTACACCAGCTACACACAGCCGACGTTACAGAATCACTCACCCAAGAATGGAGTCAGCAGGAGCAGACACCCTCCATGTCCAGCGTGTTCAGCAGCACGCGATCATGTTGCAACGTCTGGGCACTGCCATGGATCACGTGCTTTCCAGCGCCTCCACCAGCTCCACTACAACAGGTCCCACTGTCCACCCCTCCTTCCCCTGGTCCCAGCGGGATTCGACTCGCACTCCCGAGGGAGTATGATGGGACGGCTGCCGGATTCCAGGGTTTTCTACTACAGCTGGAGCTCTACCTGGCGACCGTCCATCCGGCTCCTTCGGGGCGTGAGAGTGTGTCCGCCCTCTTCCTGCCTCTCAGGCAAAGCCCTGGAATGGGCCAACGCCGTATGGTGTGAGGGAGATGCGGCGTTGGATCATTACGCAGAGTTCACCCGCCGTTTTCGGGCAGTGTTCGACCACCCACCTGAGGGTCGAGCGGCGGATGAACGTCTGTTCCACCTGAGGCAGGGGACAAGGAGCGTGCAGGATTTTGCCTTCGAATTCCGGACCCTGGCCGCCAGCGCGGGATGGAATGACAAGGCCCTGATCGATCACTACAGGTGCAGTCTGCGCAAGGACGTCCATCGGGAGTTGGCCTGCAGAGACACCACCCTCACATTGGACCAGCTGGTGGACCTGTCCGACCGGCTGGACAACCTGCTGACTGCCCGCGGATGTCCGGATCGGGACCTGTCAGTTCCATCCCCCAGCACCTCCGCTCCGACGCCCATGGAGCTGGGAGGTGCTGCACTTAGTGCCGACTCACCACAGGTGAGTCGGCACCAGGCTCACCCAGAGTCCCCTGTTCCTCACATGTATGTGTTTGTTTAATTTCCTGAGTTTCCCCCGCATTCCCAGCATAAGGCACTAGTAGATTCAGTCGCAGCTGGGAATTTTATTGATCGTTCATTTGCTCATAGTTTAGGGATTCCCCTTGTTCCTGTGGATATGCCTTTCCCTGTGCACGCCCTAGATAGTCGACCATTAGGGTAAGGGCTGATTAGGGAGGCCACCGCTCCACTTGACATGGTTACGCAGGAGGGTCATGAGGAAAGAATCAGTGTCTTCCATATTGATTCTCCTGCGTTTCCCGTGGTGCTGGTCTTACCCTGGTTGGCCTGTCATGACCCCACTATTTCGTGGCAACAGAGGGCTCTCAAGGGGTGGTCACGAGAGTGCTCAGGGAGGTGTGTGGGGGTTTCCATCGGTGCGACTACGGTGGAGAGTCCAGACCAGGTCTCCACCGTGCACATCCCCTCAGAATATGCCGATTTGGCTCTCGCCTTCTGTAAGAAGAGGGCGACTAAATTACCACCTCATCAATGGGGGGATTGTGCGATAAATCTCCTGGTAGACGCAGCACTTCCCAGGAGTCACGTGTATCCTCTGTCACAGGAGGAGACGGTGGCTATGGAAACATATGTCTCCGAATCCCTGAGGCAGGGATACATTCGGCCCTCCACTTCACCTGCCTCCTCGAGTTTCTATTTTGTGAAGAAGAAGGATGGGGTTCTGCTCCCGTGTATTGACTATCGAGGGATCAATCAGATCACTGTGAGGTATAGCTACCCGCTGCCTCTCATCGCCAGTGTGATCGAGTCAATGCACGGGGCGCGCTTCTTCACAAAGTTGGATCTCAGGAGCGCTTTCAACCTGGTGCGTATCCGGGAGGGGGACGAATGGAAGACGGCATTTAGTACCACCTCAGGGCACTATGAGTACCTCGTCATGCCGTACGGGTTGATGAACGCTCCATCAGTTTTCCAGGCCTTTGTTGATGAGATTTTCCGGGACCTGCACGGGCAGGGTGTAGTGGTGTATATTGATGACATTCTGATAGACTCCGCTACACGTGCCAAGCATGTGTCCCTGGTGCGCAGGGTGCTTGGTCGACTGTTGGAGCATGACCTGTACGTCAAGGCTGAGAAATGTCTGTTCTTCCAACAGTCCGTCTCCTTCTTAGGGTACCACGTCAGAGGTGGAGATGGAGAGTGACCGCATTTCAGCCGTGCGTAATTGGCCGACTACCACCACGGTAAAGGAAGTGCAGCGGTTTCTGGTGTTTGCCAACTACTACCGGTGGTTTATCCGGGGTTTTGGTCAGGTAGCAGCTCCCATTACCTCACTGCTGAAGGGAGGACCGGTGCGGCTGCAGTGGTCGGCTGAGGCGGACAGGGCTTTTGGTCACCTGAAGGCTCTGTTTACCTCGGCTCCCGTGCTGGCTCATCCGGATCCATCTTTGGCGTTCATAGTTGAGGTGGACGCATCCGAGGCTGGGATAGGAGCCGTGCTCTCTCAGAGCTCGGACACGCCACCAAAGCTTCGCCCCTGTGCCTTCTTTTCAAAGAAGCTCAGCCCGGCGGAGCGAAACTATGATGTGGAGGACCGGGAGCTGTTGGCTGTTGGCTGTTGTCAAGGCTCTGAAGGCGTGGAGACATTGGCTTGAGGGGGCTAAACACCCTTTTCTCATCTGGACTGACCACCGCAATCTGGAGTACATCCGGGCGGCGAGGAGACTGAACCCTCGCCAGGCAAGGTGGTCTATGTTCTTTACCCATTTTGTTTTCACCCTCTCCTACAGACCAGGTTCTCAGAACGCTAAGGCAAACACACTATCCTGGATGTATGACACAGAGGAGAGGTCCATGGATCATACTCCCATACTTCCGGCCTCTTGCCTGGTGGCACCGGTGGTGTGGGAACTGGACGCGGACATCGAGCGGGCGTTACGCACAGAGCCCACTCCCCCCCAGTGTCCAGCTGGGCGCCTGTACGTTCCGTCTACTGTTCGCGACCATTTGATCTATTGGGCCCATACGTCACCCTCCTCTGGTCATCCTGGCATCGTGCGGATGGTGCGTTGCCTTAGTGGGAAGTACTGGTGGCCCACCTTGGCCAAGGACGTGAGGGTTCATGTTTCCTCCTGCTCGGTGTGCGCCCAGTGCAAGGCTCCCAGGCACCTGCCCAGAGGGAAATTACAACCCCTACCTGTTCCACAATGGCCGTGGTCGCATCTGTCGGTGGACTTCCTTACGGATCTTCCTCCCTCACAGGGCAACACCACGATCCTGGTTGTTGTGGATCGGTTTTCTAAGTCCTGCCGTCTCCTCCCTTTGCCCGGTCTCCCTACAGCTCTACAGACTGCGGAGGCCCTGTTCACACATGTCTTCCGGCACTACGCGGTGCCTGAGGACATAGTCTCTGATCGAGGATGAGAGCGTTCATGGAACGTCTGGGGGTCTCGGGCAGCCTCACCTCAGGTTTTCACCCCGAGAGTAACGGGCAGGTAGAGAGAGTCAACCAGGATGTGGGTAGGTTTCTGTGGTCATATTGCCAGGACCGGCCGGCGGAGTGGGCAGCGTTCATCCCCTGGGCAGAGATGGCCCAAAACCCGCTCCACCACTCCTCCACTAACCTCTCTCCTTTCCAGTGCGTACTGGGTTATCAGCCGGTTCTGGCTCCGTGGCATCAGAGCCAGATCGAAGCAGTGGACGAATGGTTCAAGTGCTCGGAGGAGACCTGGGACGCTGCCAATGTGCACCTACAACGGGCCGTGAGGCGGCAAAAAGAGGGTGCTGTCCGCCACCGCAGCGAGGCCATGGTGTTCGCACCGGGGGACCGGGTCTGGCTCTCGACCCGAAACCTGCCCCTCTGCCTGCCCTGCCGGAAGCTGGGTCCGCGGCTTGTGGGGCCATTTAAAGTCCTGAGGAGACTGAACAAGGTATGTTACAGGTTACAGCTTCCCCCAGATTATTGTATTAGTTCCTCATTCCATGTGTCTCTCCTCAGGCCGGTGGTGGCTGGTCCACTCCAGGAAGCTGAGGTGCGGGAGGTTCCTCCGCCCCCTCTGGACATCGAGGGGGCCCCGGCATATGCTGTTCGAGCTATCCTGGACTCGAGGCGTCGGGCGAGGGGCCTTCAGTACTTCGTGGCGTGGGAGGGGTACGGTCCGGAGGAGAGATGCTGGGTGCCGGTGGAGGATGTCCTGGATCCTTCGTTGTTGCGGGATTTCCACCGTCTCCATCCGGATCGCCCTGCACCTCGTCCTCTGGGTCGTCCCCGAGGTCGGTGTCGGCGCGCTGCTGGAGCCGCACGTCAAGGGGGGGTACTGTCACGACTTCCACCGAAATCGGTCCCTCTCCTTGTTCTGGCGGCGTTCGGCAGTCGACGTCACCGGCTTTCTAGCTACCGCCGATCCACTTCTCATTTTCCATTTGTTTTGTCTTTGTTTCACACACCTGTTTTCAATCCCACAATTACCTGTTCATTATTTAACCCTCTGTTCCCCACGTGGTTTTTGTGAGTGATTGTTTGTTGTATTGTGGTCCGTATTGTGTGAACATGTATATATTTCGATTTTTGAGTAAAAGTGCTTTTATTACTCATGTCTGCTGTCCTGCGCCTGACTCATCTCACCAGCTACACACAGACGACGTTACAGAAATGCTTGTAATTAACACTTCAGTATTCCATAGTAACATCTGACAAAAATATCTAAAGACACTGAAGCAGCAAACTGTGTGAAAATTAATATTTGTGTCATTCTCAAAACTTTTGGCCACGACTGTACAGCTCATTGAGTGTGGTTTTATTTGCCAGCATCAGTCTGTGGTGGTATGTAGACAGCTATGAAAAATACAGATAAACTCTCTAGGTAGATAGTGTGGTCTACAGCTTATCATGAGATACTCAGGTGAGCAAAACCTTGAGACTTCCTTAGATATCGTGCACCAGCTGTTGTTTACCTAAATGCACAGGCCCCCACCCCCCCACCCTGCTGTTCTGTCCTGCCGATAGAGTGTATAACGACTCATAGACAAACATTGGCAGTAGAATTGTAACGGGTGTCGTCGTCGGATGAAGAGGAATCGGACCAAAGCGCAGCGTGGTAAGTGTTCATGACTTTTTATTTAAACTGAACACTAAACAAAAATGACAAAGTGAATAACCGAAACCGAAACAGTCCTGTCAGGTGCAAAACACTAAACAGAAAACAACTACCCACAAAGCATTGGTGGGGAAAAGCTACCTAAATATGGTTCCCAATCAGAGACAACGATAGACAGCTGTCCCTGATTGAGAACCATACCCAGCCAAAACAAAGAAATACAAAACATAGAAAAAGGAACATAGAATGCCCACCCAAATCACACCGTGACCAAACCAAAATAGAGACATAAAAAGCTCTCTACAGTCAGGGCGTGACAAGCATAGCCTTACTGAAGAGCATAGTGACTTTCAACGTGGCACCGTCATAGGATTCCACCTTTCCAACAAGTCAGTTCATCAAATTTCTGCCCTGATAGAGCTGCCCCAGTCAACTGTAAGTGCTTACTTTTGGTCGTGTGGTGTATGTGGACACCTGCTCGTCAAACATCTCATTCAAAAATAATGGGCATTAATATGGAGTTGGTCCCCCCCTTTGCTGTTATAACAGCCTCCATTCTTGGAAGGATTTCACTATATGCTGGAACATTGCTGCAGGGACTTGCTTCCATTCAGCCACAAGAACATTAGTGAGGTTGAACATTGATGTTGGGCGATTAGGCCTGACTCGCAGTCTGCGTTCCAATTCATCCCAAAGGTGTTTGATGGGCTTGAGGTCAGGGCTTTATGCAGGCCAGTCCAAGTTCTTTCACACCGATCTCGACAAACCATTTCTGTATGGACCTCGTATTGTGCACAGGGGCATTGTCATGCAGAAACAGGAAAGGGCCTCCCCCAAATGTTGCCACAAAGTTGGAAGCACAGAACCGTCTAGAATGTCATTGTATGCTGTAGCATTAAGATTTCCCTTCACTGGAACTAAGGGGCCTAGCTAGAAGTATAAAAAAACAGCCCCAGACCATTATTCCTCCTCCACCAAACTTTACAGTTGGCACTATGCATTCGGGCAGGTTGCGTTCTCTTGGCATCCGCAAAACCCAGATTTGTCCGTCGGACTGCCAGATGATAAAGCGTGATTCATCACTCCAGGGAAAGCGTTTCCACTGCTACAGAATCCAATGGTGGCGAGCTTTACACCACTCCAGCCGACACTTGGCATTGAGAATGGTGTTTTTAGGCTTGTGTGCGGCTGCTCGGCCATGGAAACTAATTTCATGACACTCCTGATGAACAGTTATTGTGCTGACGTTGCTTCCAGAGGCAGTTTGGAACTCTGTAGTGAGTGTTGCAACCGAGGACAGACGATCTTTACTCGCTACGTGCTTTAGCACTCGGCGATCTCGTTCTGTGAGCTTGTGTGGCCTACCACCTTGTGTGGCCTACCACCACACTTACAGTTGACCGGGGCAGCTCTCAGAAATCTGACAAACTGACTTATTGGAAAGATGGCATCCTATGACGGTGCCAAGTTGAAGGTCACTGAGCTCTTCAGTAAGGCCATTCTACTGACAATGTTTGTCTATGGTGATTGCATGTCTGTGCGCTTGATTTTATACAACTGTCAGCAACGGGTGTGGCTAAAATAGCCAAATCCACTAATGTACACATACTCTTGTCTTGGAAAACATCATTAAGTAATCCTGGTCTTGGAAAACAGCAGTGGCTAAGTACTGTAATCCTGGTCTTGGAAAACAACAGAGCAAACATAATTTCATTATTTGTCAATTGTCATATTCAGAGCAAACATAATTTACTTATTCGTCAACTGTCATATTCAATAACTTGTAAAGTTATTAACTTATCCTCAATTTCTCTGGGGCGAATCCTAGCTTCCACTTCCAAGTGGAATTTTCACTGAGTCATGCATTAATGTCAACGGGACAATCAGTGAAAATGTGAAGTTAGGATTCACCTCTCTGAGGCTACAGTAAAAAAGCCCCAGAGAAGCATCATTTAGCAGGCGCTCTTATCCAGAGTGACTTAAGAGAGCAATTAGGGTTAAATGCCTTTCTCAAGGGCACATCAGCAGAATTTGTATCCTAGTTGGCTCAGGGATTTGATCCAGCGACCGTTCGGTTACTGCCCCAACACTCTTAACCGCTAGGCTACCTGCCGCTCATAGTGGTCATGGAAGGCCTGATGGCCACTCACCCTGGATGGAATCTTTCCTCCATGTTGGATCATTTTTAAGGGGAAACACAGCCTTTCTGCTGGAGGTGGGTGCACCTCATCCTGCCCCTGCCTCAACTCCTGCCTCAGCTCCTGCCGCAGCTCCTGCCTCAGGTTAGCCCGTTTGGCTTGTATCCTCCCAGGACTGTAGATGCACTTCTCATGGACCTTCAGAGTCTGCTGCCGCACCTATGGTTCAGTACACAAATGAGCATCGTCCTTGTATGTTATGTTAAAAGATATTGAAAGACGGCACTGAGGAATAGAGTTTGGTATAAAAAAAAAAAAGAATATATATATATACTGTATATATATATATATTTATGGTCAGGTCCACATCCACAGTGGAAAGGGATCATGAATGCAGTCAAACCCTAATACAGTCAAACAGAGCATGGTCAAACACTAAAGACAACACAACATGGCTTCTTTACCAGCTTCCTCTGTTCATTCTCCTTGTTTCTCAGGAGGAAGATGTTGTCTGCTGGTTTGAAGGGATTCCTCCTCACTGTCTACACTTCTCTCTTTCCCTACCCATAACCATGCATAAACATACCTATACTGAACACAACCGTACTGAACACTGATTGTTGCCAGGTGAATTCCAGATAGAGATAGTTGTCCATAGGCGCTAATGCACTAGGATGTGAGGCCACCTGAGACTGAAGGCTTGGTGTCACTGCCAGGGGTCAGAGGTCCTGCTAGTCTCTGTAGATAGTGGGGGTTAAAGGACTACAAAGTGATGTGGAGGCGCCAGAGAATCCGTGGGAGTTCACCATGTTGGTATATCCAGTCCTTGAACTTGCCAGGTAAACCAAATGCAAATAATTTACTGCAAACAATAGCTTACCTTACCTTGTGAAGTTATTGTTGTAGCTATTCTCCCATAAAGAATATTAGCTTTTTAAAAAAAATAACTATTTAGAAAATGGCTTATCTGTAGGCTATTGATAATGACACATTTTTTATTACGGATTTGGCAATCAGCCAAAGCAGGATAGCAGGATTGTCATAATTGATCAAGATGTAGAGCTACATGAGCTAACCCGACAGCAACAGATAGACGGCAATGAGCATGTCGGGTAGTCTACAATGAATAGGTAGTCTACAATGAATAGGTTGGATATTGGATACCTGTTGAATGAGAATTGGGCCTGAAGGCAGTGACACCATGTCGAACGTTAGGCTATAGTTCAATAAATAATGGTTGGCAGTATGGTTTTATACTTTCTATTTTATCTATGATAATGTATTTGAATATTCACTCAAGCCATCCCTGATGTGAAATATTTCCCCCCAGTTTTGTGTTGCGGTCGCCCACAAAATCGAATTTTGGGTTGCCTTCCTCATTTCAAATGGCAATTCTAGTTCTGAATTCTGAATTCCTATGCCTAAAGCCTATACACACTGACATTCTTATCCTATCCAGCTCTTGCTGTTGCAAATGGTATCTGAATATTATATGTAGAACATTTTATTAATGTATTTGTTTATGTACTGTAGCCTAGGCGTAACTACAGACCCTGGTTCGATTCCAGGCTGTATCACAACCGGCCATGATTGGGAGTCCCATAGAGCGGCGCACAATTGGCCCAGCGTTTTCTGAGTTAGGGTTTGGCCGGGGTAGGCCGTCCTTATAAATAAGAATTTGTTCTTAACTGGCTTGCCTAGTTATATAAGAACATGTGCATTATTGTGCCGTGCCTATAGGCTATATGGTAAATAGGTAAATGACATTCCGCACATGGCTAATAGGAACGAGGAGAAGAAACAAGATGCTATGCAGAGGATGATACGTTAGTATTCATTCCCACTATGCCCGTAGAATAGGAAATTATTCAGAATTATATTATGCTTACTGGATTAAGTTAAACGAGCATTCAAACCAGCCTTCCTGATTTAACTTTCATAAACTACATAATGTGTTTTGTGAATGAATTCAGTTTGCCCAAGAAAGGTCCCTGCTAGTCACAATTGTTGATTTTCTCCAGCAGTCCAACATAGCTGTCACGTTCTGACACTAGTTCTTTTGTATTTTCTTTGTTTTAGTGTTGGTCAGGACGTGAGTTGGGTGGGTTCTATGTTTTCAGTCTTTGTGTGTCTGCACCAGATAGAACTGTTTCGGTTTTCACTTTGTTGTTTTGTATTTGAAGTGTTCAGTTTTGGTTTATTATTAAATAAGATGAACACTAACCACGCTGCGCTTTGGTCCTCTCCTTCCACCGACGACAACCGTTACAATAGCAGTTAGCTTGTTTACTCATGGTTCTGTTCTCTCCTGTTTTCCGGAGCTGTGTTTTGCTCCTTCATCCTTGAAATTAAAATCACAAACATCGCCCCCAATCGTGTTATTTTCCTGAATTATGAACTGAGGGGAAACAACTGTTTTTATTTGTTAAGATTTGTTGACCACAACATTGGGATCATGCCCTTGAGAAGGTGATGACCTTTTCCTATTTTTATGGGTTATACCAATGAAAGGAGAGAAAGAGCAAACAATCCTACAAAGTGGGGGGCTTTGGGGTTGGAGCTCCAGTTCAGTCATGGCCTCCAGAGGATATAGGTCAGGTCTCTCCCTCTCTCACACTCTCTGTCTCCCTTTCTCTCTCTCTCTTTCTCTGTCTCTCTCTCACTCTGTCTCTGTATCTGTGTCTCTCTCTCTATCTCGCCCTCTCTCTCTTTCTTGCTCTCTCTTTTGTGTGTGTGTGTGTGTGTGTGTGTGTGTGTGTGTGTGTGTGTGTGTGTGTGTGTGTGTGTGTGTGTGTGTGTGTGTGTGTGTGTGTGTGTGTGTGTGTGTGTGTGTGTGTGTGTGTGTGTGTGTGTGTGTGTGTGTGTGTGTGTCTAGGTATACAACTCTGATGTCATGCATAATTGTGCTCTAAAATAATCACCTTTTAGACTGTACAAACAACATTTAAATGTCTATTCATGAAGTAAATGCATTCATCCATTAAATTACAATAACACATTTACACAAATCCAATGGTGCAAAAGTGAACACAGGTTTGTGTATGTATATATACACTATATATCCCCGCCAACATGTGTGGAAGTAGGCAAAAGGCGAGGGCCTAATCCATTAAAGAGGATGAGACAGCCCAATGCAACAAAAGCCCTCTAAGCTGTCTAATAAGTGCATTAGATATAGGGGGCAGAGGGGAGAGCCAGGAGGGGCTGTGTTGTGTTTTTTTTCTCAACTAGAGGTTTTAGTACTGTATTTGACACTGTTTGTTGGGAGTGGGACCTCTTGACAGCAATCCAGCAAAGATCCTCTTCTGTGTAGGCGGAAGTATCTGTCTGCCGGTGAAGTCAAGTGTCCCGCTTCCCCTAATTGCCCCCTAGTTCCCAGAATAATTCCTCCTGTCTTAACTCCGAAGCTTGGAGAAAAACCTCAACACCGCAGCCTGGCCTGGCCACTACAGGTTTAAGTTCCTGTTGGGACTGGAGTGATGGGGGACCAGGCTTGTCTATTACCACACCAACCCCCTTTAAGGGCTGGCGTTGCGCTGGACAATGCATTTATGGACAGTAAACATGTCCCCAGTATCCAGCACTAAGCTTTATTGTCCTGTCTGCCTTTATTCTATACACAATATGCCAATATTCTATTTACATCCAACCAACATGGTAGATCTTTCTTTACATGTAGGGCGTACATATAGAATAGATTAGAGTAATCCTGTCTAGAGAGAAGATTACCATTTCAAATGTACTAAGTCCATCATGCAATTGCTATGTTATTTCTTATGTAATCAATAAGCTAATGTGCAGGGATCTGTAAGTAGGCTATTGAAACAACATGTCCCTTAACCAGTCCAAAACAATTTATTTAGTGGGAGAAAGAACGACCAGTGTGAGACTTTTACTCCCATGTTATTCGGTAATCACCCATGTGTAATCTTGTGCTCCCTGAAGATACCATTAGCTGGTTAACTAATCAGGAGAGATCTAATCTGTATGGGAAATATAGACCGGCCACTGTGGAGCCTGCCTTATACTCTTTCATTATACTTTTGGACTATGCCATAGATGTGGCACTGACCTCAAGGAGCAGTCAGGAGGCACTTTAAAATGTACAATGTAAAAACAAATCTAGTTGTTTCAACGGAATATTAGTTTACTCAACTTAGTTTATGCAACTTTTCACCCAAATTTAGCTCCACCATGAGAAAATGTATGCAAAAATTATATTTGGGCACCTTACCAAAAAAAAGGCTGTGGAACTGGTTACCTAATAATAAATTATTTGAAACAGCTACATTTGTGGTTGTATTTTTTTATTTTTTATTGCAGTGTACAAATTGCCCATGACCAGATCTGCTAGATTACATATATTTTATGGAGCACAATCAATTTTAGATACAAACACACATGTTCTTATAATTAAATCGATTTCTATGTGGTATTCCCTATAATTGCATAAAACTTTCCAACAGTCTCTATTGCGTTTTAGCTGCAGGATGATGAGAGGGCAGTAATTTAATTGCAGTAGCTACGTTTCCATCCAATTGGCAACAGATTCTAGAATCCGCATAAAGAATATGAGCATTTTCCAACCAGGGGTGTGTTTCTGGCAAATTGACTTGTTGCAGATAAATAATCAGGTGCTGACCAGTTGCACCCTCTACAACCACTGTGATTATTATTTGACCCTGCCTGTCATCAATGGCCTTAATGGCCATGTACTCATATATATAATATAATATATAATAATATATAATAAAATCTCCACCCGGCACAGCCAGAAGAGGACTGGCCACCCCTCAGAGCCTGGTTCCTCTCTAGGTTTCTACCTAGGTTCCTGCCATTCTAAGGAGTTTTTCCTAGCCACCATTAAACTGGGTTTCTGTATAAGCACTTTGTGACATGTGCTGATGTAAAAAGGGCTTTATACATCAATGTGATTGATTGATAGAGTACGTGATGACCTAGTGTACACAACATTTACTTCATTTAAGTGTTTATGTACCTAATAAAAATCTAAAGTTCAATATATTTCCATGCATTTTCAACTCAACCAATAGTTTTTTCACAAAAACTGTTGCATTAAATAGTAATTGTGTCTACTCTGGTCTTGGCACGTGCGCTATAGCCAACGGCTCGCAGATACAGTACCCGTAGGCTGTGCAGGTAGGCTAGTCTACGTGATGAAATTATTATGGATAAGAGCGAGAATATTTTTATTTGTCAAACGGCAGTCAACCATCGATCATCATGTCATCAGAATAATGTATTGGAAAGGAGCATCAAGATCACCGTGCACTTTCACCACCTTGTGAAGTTCATCATCATCATTTATTTAATATGTAGCCTAATAAACTGCATGGTTTCACGAGTCGTAGTGGGAGGAACACACACCATATCATCGCGTGACTCCAACTTTACTTTGATACAATGGTTATTAAATCAATATTTGCGAGAAATGGCGGTGGAAACGCTTTATGCGCAAATATGCATTTAAAAACAATTGTATCGAAGTAAACTTAAACTTGAATTAATTTTACCCACACAAAAAGGTCCCACCTGTCGAACAAACTAATTATCTGTCGGCATTTATATTATTGTACCGAAACTTCCTGTTTCCATCATAGCTGTCGTGTTATTTTTATATATATACCGTATGACTTTACTAGCATAAAAACTGTTGATGTGAACGTGGTCAGAGTCTGTCTGTAGAGAGTTTATTGACGACAAATTTGGAGCCCAGCCTCCAAGCGTTGTCAACCAATAGTAAGAGCAGAGCAGACGAGCCTTCATAAACCAACTGCCAACCCCTTATTTTACTTATAAGCCACACAGCACCAATCATGTAACTGTGTACTACTACCACAGTAGATCGTAGCTCCAGCTCTACCGCTCTGCATTGCGATGAGAAGCTCCTCTCAAGGGGTTATCCACAACCCTATTGACTATTGACGTCATCTCGTCACCGGAGAAGTGATCTCTTACTAAGACTTGGTGAAAGGACAAAAATTCTCTCGATACATAAAGGTAAGTGCATAATTGATGCCTTAAATAGTGTTTAACATGGGAAGTGATGGTAGAAAACGCATTGGTGCGTGCGTCCTCTGGTGCGCTCCCTCGGCCATCGCTGCACTGGACATTACAACATGTTTATGTCGAGAGGACGCATGGTGCTCCATGCTTTCTGCCTATGGGGCGCACACAGTAGGGGGAAACTGCTACGTCGAATGTACAGGCTTATGCTGAGTATGTAGACATACTGTGCGCTGTATAGTGTAAGGACATATTTTTCACCGTGGATATGCGCATCAAAATGGCACTACTTTGGATAGGCTATATTTTAGATGCATAGGTTATTGCATTCAACTAGAAAAAAGTTTCTCACAGAAAGGGAATGAGGGAGACTGTCACATGTTATCAATGTGGTTAGGCCTACAATGTACATCTCTTTAACATTGCCTACACCATAGTTGTCTAGTTGTTACCATTTTATCTGCTACGTATTTTTAAATAATGTTTTTGGTTTATTCAAATAGGCTACTAGTATGACAGAAGTTAATTGCACCCAGCCCAATCCATTCAAAGTATTGGTTGTAGCCAAGTCAACGCTGTCAACGTTTTTATGATGTGCAGGTTATTATCGGTCAAATCACTGAAGGCTCTAGGCCTACGGAAGGGGGCGCTCAACTAGTTTTAAGCATCCACATTTAGTACAGTGTAATACAGTTACGTTTTAATAATGATTAAAGCCAATGGCAGAGAATCATTGCCAACAAAAGCTCTTAGATTTTACAGACAAGTTTTCTTACATTTGCCCAAGGAACATACCAAGCGGATATTACTTGGAAGATAAAATACACCATGTAAATCCTCACTTATCATATATAATAATCTTATTGAATGAATAGTGGAAATATAAGTTGCCCATCACTTGATGATAAAATGCACTGAAATGTGTGGTTTAAGCAAGCCTATTATTTGAAGCCGACAAGTTAAGTTGACAGCAGCTGTTGGCTGCCCTGTAGTAACTTATGGGAATTAGACTAGGCCTACTATTACACTAGGCTAGTATTGCAATGATACACAGGTAACTGCCAAAAATAATGGAAACACTTGAGTAAATGAGGGATACAAATTATATTGAAAGCAGGTGCTTCCACACAAGTGTGGTCCCTGACTTAATTATGCAATTAACATCCCATCATGCTTGGGTTCATCTATGAAAATGCTGGGAAGGCTATTATTTGGGCCATTATTTTGGCTACCATGGCTATTCCCCCATCCACAGAGCACGAGTGGTCACTGAATGGTTTGTTGAGCATTGAAACTATGTAAACCATATGCTATGGCTGTCTCAGTCACAAGATCTCAACCCAATTAAACACTTATTGGAGATTCTGGAGCGGCGCCAAGACAGAGTTTTCCACCACCATGCCAAGGTGCATTGAAGCTGTTCTGGCTCATGGTGGCCCAATGCTAAGACACTTTATGTTGGTGTTTCCTTTATTTTGTCAGTTACCTGTATATCTAGAAGAAAAGCTTTGACAATTGTGGTAGTCATCTATTTTCGACCTTGGTTTACGACCACATGTGAAAGTGAAGTGGAAACATACTCTTTAAATGGGAACGGCTATAAGGACACTCCTGACATGCAAAACAACTCATAAAAAAATAATAATAATAAAGTTCAGTGGCATTGCTCCATGCCCAAGCGGAGGTTTAATAAGAACTCATTAACCCCCAGCAGGCCAGCTGATATTTACTGTCTAAACCAGTTGTTCACAGCTCCTCAAGTACCCCCATCAACACACATGCTTGTTTTAGCCCTGGACAAACTCACCAGATTCAGATCATTGAGGGCTTGATGATTAGCTGACAAGTTGAATCAGGTGTGCTTGTCTTGGGCTACAACAAAAATGTGTGCTGTTAGGGGTACTGGAGGACTGGAGTTGGGAAAAGCTGTTCTAAACCCCCAGGCAGGCTCGTGCAAGAGGGAGTGTTATAGAAGTGCTATATAACTATCCTTATGACTCTTGAGTTATTGTTGTTAGCGGAGGATAACATGATCTCTCTTTCTTGTAATTTTCTCCATTGCCATGCCATTTTGCACACATGATGGACATCTATTCCTCTGTTCTAGGGAGAAGAGGAGAAACTGAATCATACACTTATAACTAGTATAAACCAGAGGGGAGCTAGCAGAGCTGTGACTGGCTCAGGTCAGGAATGGTGGATCACTTGCCGATGGGCGAGGAGACCTTCATGTATTACGCCAACTCTCCGGCAGACCATCACGCATCGGACATGGTGACAGACACGGGTGTCTACCAGGCGCTGTCCTCCCCGTTCTCAGAGGATGACCTGAGTGACTCGTCCAGCGCTCGCTCCTGCTCCAGCCCTGAGTCCCAGGTCCTAGGTTCCAGCTACGGCAGCAGCAGCAGCAGTGGAGAGAGCCAGGACGGTCTCCTGGACTTCCTGCTCTCCCAGGCCACACTGAGACGTGTAGTTACTCCCTCTCTATCCCCCTCAGTACCACCCATCCTCCCCATGGGTCTAGCATGGGAGTCAAAGAGGGACCGCCTGTCTCCACCAACTAAAGAGGAGTGCTTTGAATTCCCTGAGTTCCCAGCGGACCTGGATGATCACATAGGGCTGCTGTTTCAGCCCACCCTGGAGGAGATAGAGGAGTTCCTGGAGGAGAATATGGAGGTGGTGGCGTTGAAGAATGAGGCTTGCGAGGGTGGGATGTTGGATGTAAACAGTCAGGTGACAGGGTCAGTGCCTGGGCTAGCGCACTCAGACCAAACAGTACCTGTTGCCGGTGCTACTGACCTCACCACAGAGACCAAACACACACCAACATCCCCGATAACAGACTCCAACGTTTGTAGTGGGATTAAACAGGAAGACAGTGCTGGGACACCAGCATCAGTAGAGGGGTTCGGTGTGCCGTCTGTCATCCTGCAGATTCAACCAATCCAGATTAAGCAAGAGCCAATCCCAGGTGCGATACCAACACCAGTATCACAGCAGACCACCCAGCCCACCTCAGACATCAAAATCGCCCAGCTCCTGGTCAACATCCAGGGCCAGACTTTTGCCCTGGTGCCCCAGCTGATGTCCCCAGCTAATCTCAATGGCACATCTTCCAAATTTGTGCGCATCGCACCCGTACCCATAGCCGCCAAGCCCCTGGGTCCCGGGGAGGGTGGGCTTGCAGGTGGCCAGGCTGCAGGGATCCTGGTGGGAGGACAGAAGTTCCAGAAGAGCTCGGTAGCAGACCTTATAAAAATGCATAAGTGCACTTTCCCTGGATGTGCCAAGATGTACACTAAGAGCAGTCACCTGAAGGCCCACCTGAGGAGGCACACGGGGGAGAAGCCCTTTGCCTGCACCTGGCCTGGCTGTGGATGGAGGTGAGTGGGTTCAAGCACGTTATAGGTTGGGTTAGAGTCAGACTTCACAGGTGGAGCTCATAGGTATACCCTGTGTGGGGTTATTCATGTGACTATATGCACTGTGTGTTCAAAGTGAAGTCCAGGAGTGACAGTTAGTGCAGCAGGGTTGATGTTCAGCTATCAATTGTGATGGTCCATCCAGGAATGACAGTTTAGGGACACCAGTCCATGTTTTAGTTGCAGAGGCAACAGAGTATGCAACCATCTCTGTTGACTGTGGTTGTATTATCTGAGATGAGTCAATTCTTCACAGAAGTTAACATGGTTATCAACTTCCTTTGCTGGCTGATTACCAGAGAGAAATATGATTCCATTCAAAGTCAATCCCTGCAGCTGTTTTGCAAAACACAGAGCTGAATTTTCCGAGAAAATATCATTAAGATTTACGCCATTTTGATTGGATATGATGAAGAACTAAAATGATTAGTTTCCCTCATATAAAATCCATATATAATTTGTTCTCTTCTCATGCTCTGTCGTTGTCTCCATATCGGTGTGTTTTCTTCTATTGCAGAGTTTGAGATTAGATTAAGGCCTTTGAAGTGCGGGCAGACTTTGCTCCCTCTACAGTAGCTGTCTCTCTGTTTGCTCTCTATCTGCACTCTGTTGCACACTTGCAGAATCAAGATATAAAAGTTTTGGTAGCAAGCAGCACTTTGACTGACTTTCTGGCATACTAATTAGATTATAATCCATAACCTAATATTCGCCAAAGGAGTTTTAAGCACGTTTCTTTGTTTCCACTCACTCAGCAAGCATAAAGCATGCATTTGTCCCATATTATTCGCAGTTTAGTGTTTTTCGTCATGAATCTTGTTCTGGAGGCAGCTCTGCAGAGTGGTCACTAGCTGGCACAGCCACAAAGTTATCAAATTAGATTTTAAACCAAACCTTAACCCTAACCGTAACCACCCTGCTAACCCTAATGCGTAACCTTAAATTAAGACCAAAACACCCATTTTTGTTTTCATGAATTTTCACAATATAGCCAATTTTGACATGGCAGCTAGCCTAACTAAGAGGAAATCACTCAGGACCACCAGGACAAGACTCATGACAATAAACATCAACCTGCATATCATTCATTCACCAGCCAGATATGTAATCCCACAAATAGGAAATCCAACATCCAGTTAATTCTTCAACAGCCAAAGTTCAACCTATTGTATGGACCATGAACTTGCAGCCCTTTGGTCTTAAATCCATCTCCCTAACCTCTTCACCTGACACAGTTGCACAACTAAACACTAAACAATAGCTGGTTCTCCAGTCTGATAAGATTGACAGTGCTCAGCAGTCTGCCCTGGGACAGGACTGCCCTGGGCCTGTTGTATCCACACACCTCCCACAGGGCACAGTGTGGCCTTCAGAGGCTGCTCTCTGTCTGAGGGAACCGTCCTCCTTACGCCGTCCTGGTCAGGAAATGGAAGGGAGCTTGGGAAATATGCCCCTCCAGCCATCTGCAATTTGAGTGACTTGTGTTGAAATGAAAGAAAGTGTTTTTGACATTCCTCTGATTCTCTTCATGTCCATAAAACCAAATGACACATGTACTATAAAGCTGTGGATCCTTTTTGCATTTTATCACACACAAAATATATACTGTACATGCATGCAGGCAAGCATAGACAGGCACAAACACATTTAAGCTGTTGTACTCACACTTTCACGTCGGTACAGAGTTGCAGGGGAACATTGGTATGGGGTTACTAGTGGACAGTGTGTTTGAACCCAAACCGTTTATTGTGAAAACACCATGACGCTCTGAAAAAAGGGTTTGTCTTGTTTTTGTACCCGGTTCAACTTACAGTAAAAAGTTAAAAAAAAAATAAGATATGAATATAGTGTTCCTTAGTGTCCATTCTTCAAATTTTGAACTAAAGTGCTTTGGGGTTGCTGCGTACGGGATTCTGTAATTGTAGCTTAATGAAGGTCCCAAGAGCTGGATAGTTGTGTGCAATTGGAACTTCTTATGTAGTTGGCTGAAGTTGTTATCGTTTAGCAAAATTGAGGAGCCTTCATACGCATGCACTGAGTTACAGTAACACTGTCCCTCCCTGTGGACTTACATGAGTTACAGTAACACTGTCCCTCCCTGTGGACTTACATGAGTTACAGTAACACTGTCCCTCCCTGTGGACTTACATGAGTTACAGTAACACTGTCCCTCCCTGTGGACTTACATGAGTTACAGTAACACTGTCCCTCCCTGTGGACTTACATGAGTTACAGTAACACTGTCCCTCCCTGTGGACTTACATGAGTTACAGTAACACTGTCCCTCCCTGTGGACTTACATGAGTTACAGTAACACTGTCCCTCCCTGTGGACTTACATGAGTTACAGTAACACTGTCCCTCCCTGTGGACTTACATGAGTTACAGTAACCCTGTCCCTCCCTGTGGACTTACATGAGTTACAGTAACACTGTCCCTCCCTGTGGACTTACATGAGTCACTGTAAAACTGTTCCTCCCTGTGGACTTACATGAGTCACTGTAAAACTGTTCCTCCCTGTGGACTTACATGAGTCACTGTAAAACTGTTCCTCCCTGTGGACTTACATGAGTCACTGTAAAACTGTTCCTCCCTGTGGACTTACATGAGTCACTGTAAAACTGTTCCTCCCTGTGGACTTACATGAGTCACTGTAAAACTGTTCCTCCCTGTGGACTTACATGAGTTACAGTAACACTGTCCCTCCCTGTGGACTTACATGAGTTACAGTAACCCTGTCCCTCCCTGTGGACTTACATGAGTTACAGTAACACTGTCCCTCCCTGTGGACTTACATGAGTTACAGTAACACTGTTCCTCCCTGTGGACTTACATGAGTCACTGTAAAACTGTTCCTCCCTGTGGACTTACATGAGTCACTGTAAAACTGTTCCTCCCTGTGGACTTACATGAGTCACTGTAAAACTGTTCCTCCCTGTGGACTTACATGAGTCACTGTAAAACTGTTCCTCCCTGTGGACTTACATGAGTCACTGTAAAACTGTTCCTCCCTGTGGACTTACATGAGTCACTGTAAAACTGTCCCTCCCTGTGGACTTACATGAGTCACTGTAAAACTGTTCCTCCCTGTGGACTTACATGAGTCACTGTAAAACTGTTCCTCCCTGTGGACTTACATGAGTCACTGTAAAACTGTTCCTCCCTGTGGACTTACATGAGTCACTGTAAAACTGTTCCTCCCTGTGGACTTACATGAGTCACTGTAAAACTGTTCCTCCCTGTGGACTTACATGAGTTACAGTAACACTGTTCCTCCCTGTGGACTTACATGAGTTACAGTAACACTGTCCCTCCCTGTGGACTTACATGAGTTACAGTAACACTGTCCCTCCCCGTGGACTTACATGAGTCACTGTAACAAATCAAATCAAGTTTTATTTGTCACATGTTACAAGCCCTTAACCAACAATGCAGTTTTAAGAAAATACCTAAAAAAAGTAAGAGATAAGAATAACAAATTATTAAAGATGCAAATAGTCTGGGTAGCCATTTGATTAGCTGTTCAGGAGTCTTATGGCTTGGGGGTAGAAGTTATTTAGGAACATCTTTGAGCTAGACTTGGCGCTCCGTTATCGCTTGCCGTCCGTGCGGTAGCAGAGAGAACAGTCTATGACAAGGGTGGCTGGAGTAACACTGTCCCTCACTGTGGACTGGAATCTGTGTTCATTCATGAGTGTGTTTGTACATTATGTTTACAGGAAAGAGTTTAGGACACATTTACTGGTAGTTCTTGTAATTCACCACAGTAAGTCCCCTCCTTTTGGCCTTTGCCAGCTCTTATCAGTAATTACTGTATGCTACAGGGCTGAGATCAGGGACAAGCTCGAACAGAGCCAGAGTGTAGCCTAACTGAGCTGTGGAGGTGATGGGAATCATGGCTCCCCTCCCCATGCCTGGGTGTCCCACCCTGCCCCACAGGAGCTCCACAAGCAGCCTTACTGTCATAAGCCCAACCTCCATCACCTCCAAACCACTGCTTATATAACATAGTTTCATATAGCAGTTACAGTACCAGTCAAAAGTTTGGACACACCTACTCATTCCAGGGTTTTTCTTTATTTTTACAATTTTCTCCATTGTAGAATAATAGTGAAGACATCAAAACTATGAAATAACACATATGGAATCATATAGTAACCAAAAAGTGTTAAACAAACCAAAATGTATTTTATATTGGAGATTCTTCAAAGTAGCCACCGTTTGCCTTGATGACAGCTTTGCACACTCTTAGCGTACTCTAAAACAGCATCATGTGGTAGTCACCTGGAATGCATTTCAGTTAACAGGTGTGCCTTATTAAAAGTGAATTTGTGGAATTTCTTTCCTTCTTATGCATTTGAGACAATCAGTTGTGATTTTACAAGGTAGGGTTGGTATACAGAAGAAAGCCCTATTTGGTAAAAGACCAAGTCCGTATTATGTCAAGAACAGCTCAAATAAGCAAAGAGAAACGACAGTCCATCATTACTTTAAGACATGAAGGTCAGTCAATACGGAAAACTTCAAGAACTTTTAAAGTTTCTTCAAGTGCAGTCGCATAAACCATCAAGCGCTATGATGAAACTGTCTCTCAAGAGGACCTCCACAGGAATGGAATACCCAGAGTTACCTCTGCTGCAGAGAATAAGTTCATTAGAGTTACCAGCCTCAGAAATTGCAGCCCAAATAAATGCTTCACAGAGTTCAAGTAAAAGACACATCTCAACATCAACTATTCAGAGGAGACTGGGTGAATCAGGCCTTCATAGTCGAATTGCTGCAAAGAAACCACTACTAAAGGACACCAATAAGAAGAAAATACTTGCTTGGGCCTAGAAAGATGAGCAATGGACATTAGACCGGTGGAAATCTGTCCTTTGGTCTGATGAGTCCAAATTTGAGATTTTTGGTTCCAACCGCCGTGTCTTTGTGAGACGCAGAGTAGGTGAACAGATGATCTCCGCATGTGGTTTTCCCACCGTGAAGCATGGAGGAGGAGGTGTGATGGTGTGGGCGTGCTTTGCTGGTGACACTGTCAGTGATGTATTTAGAATTCAAGGCACATTTAATGTGCATGGCTACCACAGCATTCTGCAGCGATACACCATCCCATCTGGTTTGCGCTTAGTGGGACTATCATTTGTTTATCAACAGGACAATGACCCAACACACCTCCAGGCTGTGTAAGAGCTATTTGACCAAGAAGGAGAGTGATGGAGTGCTGCATCAGATGGGCTGGCCTCCACAATCACCAGACCTCAACCCAATTGAGATGGTTTGGGATGAGTTGGACCGCAGAGTGAAGGAGAAGCAGCCAACAAGTGCTCAGCATATGTGGGAACTCCTTTAAGACTGTTGGAAAAGCATTCCAGGTGAAGCTGGTTGAGAGAATGCCAAGAGTTTGCAAAGCTGTCATCAAGGCAAAGGGTGGCTACTTTGAAGAATCTAAAAAATATTTTGATTTGTTTGACACTTTAGTAAAAAATAATAATAATAACCTTGAATGAGTCGGTGTGTTCAAACTATTGACTTGTATATAAAATAGCCTTACAGTTTCCTACAGGGAAATACTTCATATCAAAATCCAGGAAGAGATAGTTTGTTGGGTCCCTTTTTTGGCCCCTTCAGTTACAGTCCTAAAGGTAAGGCTTATTATCTTAGAGGACAAGGTGAGGCTGAGTTTCGGTCAAAGACAACTGAATGAACTGTCTGAATCATGTCTCAACATGAAGGAGTTATAGAACAATATCAGCTTTGGGGTATAGAGGGTATTGACGCATAACGTATAGTACATAAGTAATATAATAGTATTACAATGAGGTTTCCTAATGTAAGAAAAATGTACCTCACGGTCTTCATGCCCAGAACCACTTATCTAGTTTACATATAGTGGCATACAGTATTTGTTTTAGACTTACTTCTGCCCATACAGGCCCATACAGGCGATCCTCTGTTGCTAATGTAGCCTAGTCATACGTAACCATTTTACTACCATGTTATATACAGTATGTGTAGCACCTACTATTCCATGTGTGTATGTAGCCATATTACCACGTATCTTGCAGGGATCCTTTTATTTAATCTCAATAGCACAGTTGCAACATGGTTCATGGTCAATGTCAATGGAATGAATGTCTAGGAATTACTTAAAATCTCTTTAATCAGTATGTTACCATTGGGAATTAACACCTTCCTGGGAAAAGGGCATGCTCGCGATGTGTTAGGAAATCAATCCCCTGTTCCAGATTAAACAGCCTCAACGCACGCACACACACACACACACACACACAGAGAGAGAGAGAGTCTGTCATGAGTAATGAGTTAACCCTTTACCCAGGGATTAGAGTGAAGACCAAAAACAGATCTGTTTGACTTTTCTGTGAAGATGTGTTAAACCCAAATATGGGTAGAGCTATAATATGGGTAAAACTCTTTTTTTGAAGAGTGTTGGAAAGATCCTTTATCCTGTGTTGTGTTCTGGTGTAGTCAGACAGAGAGAGGGGGCTTTTTTTTTATCTTGGGGTGTTATGGCAAGCAGTTGCACTGATATAGGACTCATGTCTTTTGTGCTCTTGGTCTGTCTGTCTCTCAGGTTCTCGAGGTCAGACGAACTCTCCAGACACCGGCGCTCCCATTCTGGAGTGAAGCCTTACCAGTGCCCTGTTTGCGAGAAGAAGTTTGCCCGCAGCGATCACCTGTCCAAACACATCAAAGTCCACCGCTTTCCACGAAGCAGCAGGACTGTGCGCTCCGCAAACTGACCCTGCTGACCCCCCCCCCCCCCCCCCCCCCCATATCCTGCTAGACTGAGGCCACGCCAGGGGACACAGAGAGACAAGGAGAGGATATTTGTGTGAGAGAGAGAGTTGGAGGAATGAATGTGGGAGAGGGCATGTAGCAGAGGGGACAGTGGGACTGAACGTTCAAACAACGGTTAAGAGAGAGAGTGTTTGAATGTTTTGTTTGTTTATGTGTGTGTGTTTGTGCAAGATTGTGTGACGCACGTTGGTGGTCCTGTGATAATTTATTGGGTGATACAAAACAAAAACTCTTACTTGACATGACATCTTCACAGGTGTATTACGTCTTGTAAATAGCTTTTCTTTCATTTTGGGGGTCTTGTCAAATTTTAAAGATAACATTTGAGAATCGAAAAGAAGTTTTGTTATGCAAAGTATTTTTACACTGAGGTTTGAATTAATTGTTGTTGATGTACCTGCCTATAATTAATGCATCAACATTCCTTCTTCTCATCGCCAAGGGAGTTTTAAACTTTTACTACGTAGTTCTTTAAACCAAAACATTTATATTAATACTCAAATGTTCATGTTGAACTACTGATCATTATCAGGATCATGCCATTATAAGCTACTGGCAAAATGTGGAGGATGCTGTCTCCTATTTTCATTACAGGAGCACTATGATGACTCGTGCCAGGTAAAAGGCATGTGGATCAGCTAACAGCTAACAGTGAACAGCCAACTGCCGTACAACGAGGTGCAACAAAAAGGAAATGCGCACATTGTTTTATGGTGCGTTGTTTATATGTGAACCGACTGGCCTTTTGATCAGTACTGAATAAATGTATGTTTTCTTTTTGTATATTTGTATACGTTAGCTGGAGGAGATGTTATTTTTTATTTAGTTGAATGTGTGTTATGTCCGTGACTCTTGAAGCTCATGCTATTTGAATATCATAATGTCATCCACGTGTCTGGCCTTGTAACAATGCAGTGCCTTTGGAAAGTATTCAGACCCCCTGATCTTTTTCCACATTTTGTTACATTACAGCCTTATTCTAAAATTGATTAAATAAATAAAAATCCTCAGCAATCTACACACACACAATACCCCATAATGGCGAAGCGAAAACAGGTTTTTAGACATTTTTGCAAATGTAGAAATACAGAAATACCTTATTTACTTAAGTATTCTGACCCTTTGCTATGAGACTCACAATTGAGCTCAGGTGCATCCTGTTTCCATTGATCATCCTTGAAATTATTCTACAACTTGATTAGAGTCCACCTGTGGTAAATTCAATTGATTGGACATGATTTTGAAAGGCACACACTTGTCTATATAAGGTCCCACAGTTGACAGTGAACGTCAGAGCAAAAACCAAGCCATGAGGTCGAAGGAATTGTCCGTAGAGCTCCGAGACAGGATTGTGTCGAGGCACAGATCTGGGGAAGGATACCCCAACATTTCTGCAGCATTGAAGGTCCCCAAGAACAGAGTGGCCTTCATCATTCTTATATGGAAGAAGTTTGGAGCCACCAAGACTCTTCCTAGAGCTGGCCACCTGGCCAAACTGAGCAATCAGGGGAGAAGGGCCTTGGTCAGGGAGGTGACCAAGAACATGATATTCACTCTGATAAAGCTCTAGAGTTCCTCTGTGGGGATGGGAGAACCTTCCAGAAGGACAACCATCTCTGCAGCACTCTACCAATCAGGCCTTTATGAGAGGCCAGATGGATGCCACTCCTCAGTAAAAGGCACATGACAGCCCACTAGGAGTTTGCCAAAAGGCACCTAAAGACTCTCAGACCATGAGAAACCAGGTTCTCTGGTCTGATGAAACCAAGATTGAACTCTTTGGCATGAAAGTCAAGCGTCACGTCTGGAGGAAACCTGGCACCATCACTACGGTGAAGCATGGTTGTGGCAGAATCATGCTGTGGGGGTGTTTTTCAGTTTCAGGGACTGGGAGACTAGTCAGGATCAAGGCAAAGATGAACAGCGCAAAGTACAGAGATCCTTGATGAAAACCTGCTCCAGAGCGCTCAGGACCTCAGACTGGGGGCTAAGGTTTACTTTCCAACAGGACAGCGACCCTAAGCACACAGCCAAAACAACACAGGAGTGGCTTTGGGACAAGTCTCTGAATGTCCTTGAGTGGCCCAGCTAGAGCCTGGACTTGAACCTGATTGAACATATCTGGAGAGACCTGTAAATACCTGTGCAGCAATGCTCCCAATCCGGCCTGACAGAGCTTGATAGAATCTGCAGAGAAGAATGGGAGAACCTCCCCAAAGACAGGTATGCCATTCTTGTAGCATCATACAAGAACACTCGAGGCTGTAATCGCTGCCAAAGGTGCTTTAACAAAGTACTGAGTAAAGGGTCTGAATACTTATGTAAATGTAATATTTCAGTTTTTAAATGTTTTATTAACATGGTTTTGCTTTGTCATTATGGGGTATTGTGTGTAGATTGAGGGGGAAAATATTTTTATCCTTTTTCGAATAACGTAACAAAATGTGGAAAAAGTCAAGGGGTCTGAATACTTTCCGAAGGCACCATATGTCCTTTGGGGCCAATATCTCAACTGAGTACAGAGGATCTGTTTGAACATAATTCTAGCACTTAGTTGGTGGCTGTACAAAATCTCCAAAGCACATGAGCATTGAATGTCTGCCATCTTCTATACTGTACACGAATATGAGCATGTCAATCAGAACATATGTGTGTATGTCAGTGTCAGTGACACTCGATCAATGTACAGTTCCATACAATGCTGGTGTAGGAGCAATGAAGGACCCAATCCATGAAATCAATGTCAGTGTAATCAATGTTTTCAGTAAAACAGTTGAACTATGTTTTTTAGGGATTCTAGCTTCACTAGCCTGAGTTCACTGTCTCCTCAATATCAACACAATGGTCTGCCTCGTGTCATCAACACCTGGTACTGGAACAAACCTATAGCCTTCCAACAGTGACTTCTACTTCAAATTGATAGCAGTGCTAAGTAAGCCAAGGCTCCTGAGGGATTGAATGTGGTGGATAAGAACTGGAATTGCATGGTGCTATTTATGAGTTACTTTACTCTTGAACACGTGACAGGAAATGGTCATAGAAATCTCTCCAATGCACGTGGCCGTAGTCACCCTCCTTGCCTGCAGCTGACACGTGATTGGCTTAGGTAGGGGGGGGGGGGGACGAAAAACCATTATAAACACAGTATTTGTGTTTTCTTTTCCCTCTGCAAAAACTGCACTGTCTATGATGGCATGTTTTTTATGTATTATCAACTTCTGAACCTACGAGGTATAGGGAGAACAGTATGCTTATAGGGATGCATTCCTCCCATTCAATTTGAAAGGCTTTTTTTTTTAAACGGTGTTATTTTAACCCATGAATGTATGTATATACTGTCGCTAGATATGCATCTAAAAGAAACAGAAATATTATTCTTATCATTTCTGGGATTGTGTACATTTCTAGTGCAAAACATGTAAAGAAGTGTACATAATGACAATTAATGATATATTATATAGATATCATATATTTTTCTTTGTTCTACGTTAAGATGCATTTACAAATAAACCAAACCCAAAACATAAAGTAGTTATGCTTTTTCCCATATTTGGCCTAGTTAGAGCTTTGTTGTCCAAAAATAATCCGTGGTCATTGATGCAAGGTCCGTTGTTGTCATTCCATTTTTGCATGACTCCCTGCTTTCTATCACTGTGACGCCTACTCTTTATCTGTAGCATTCATCATAATCTGCTATTACACTACCAACAGGGGGAAAACAGTCAAACAACACAAGGGTACAGTGATATGCTTTTATTACCCTTTATGGCCATGTGTCTCTCCAGTGGACCGTTTGGTTTCTCAAATAAGCTTTTGTTTTCAGGTTTGTTTGATACCCTTGCTTCCGAGTGAGTTGGTTGGAAAAACATTTTTGTAAAGCTAAACAAGAAACTTTATTAAGCTGGAAAACTCGAGGAATGCCAGAATAAGATGTACACCATATGGCAAGCATTCATGGAGCACTCACTCGTTTTCTCCCACTCTCTCATGCTCTCTCTCCTTGTCCCTATGTGCATTTAACTACTTCTTTAATGGGAGGCTGGATGGGTCTCACTGCAGGCATGTTTGCCAGCCACACATTTGCTGAGTCATTCTGTATAAACAGAGAGAGCACGCCTGACTATATGATGCTGTTATTTATGTAGCCCACATTGATTTATGAGCCGCTATGGTTTAGAGGCATTCTGGGATGCAGGAGGACTTAATTCAAGACATCTGTTTGGGGGCCATTCTGATTTCAGGCCTAGTATCTTCAGCCCTGTTCCTGTCTTCAGGCTATACAAAGGAAGTGTTGTCATTCTGCTTGATGTTCAGACACCACTGTGTTGATCTGAGGCGTAGGAGACCTCTGGGTGCCTTTTGCATCCTTTGATATTTTATGTAGAAATTATGCACCAATATTGAATTTTAAAAGCATGTTATATTAAACGAAGTGACCTTTAATATAGACCACATGGAGAATTCAATAAATCTGTCCCTCCGTCTACCCTGTGTCACTTCTTGGAATGTTTTAACCCACTTAATCCCAACATTTCTCCCAAATTTCACCATCATTGTAAATCCCAAATTATTTTGTTGCTTTAACAAAGTCATTTCTGAAGATTAGTATTTATTCCATGTGATTAGGGATTCATTTACATCTGTACTTCATTATAAGGTAAACCCTGTTATGTGAACTGAAATCAAATTTTAATATGGTGAAACTATTCCTTCTAAAAAAAAAAAAATTATATATATTTTTTTTACATCTAATAAATCATAGAGTGAGCAGGTGAGCTGGTTCTACTCTTTATGGCAATTTTCTGGTGTTTTGTGGGGAAAAACTGAGCAGGTTGAGCATAACACGTCAACACTGTTATCCATAGAAATATTTTTACAATTTCTTGTTTTTTTGTGAAGCTTGCATTCGAATGCCAATCCCTGTTGTACACAACAAGCTTCCATTCCCCCTGTCACAAGGGGATTCATGGCTGTTTAAGAAGAAATCGTCAACTCTGTTACGGTCAACCCTGTTACGGTCAACCCTGTTACGGTCAACTCTGTTACGGTCAACCCTGTTACGGTCAACCCTGTTACGGTCAACTCTGGTACGGTCAACCCTGTTACGGTCAAACCTGTTACGGTCAACCATGTTACGGTCAACCCTGTTACGGTCAACCACGTTACGGTCAACCCTGTTACGGTCAACTATGTTACGGTCAACTCTGTTACGGTCAACCATGTTACGGTCAACCCTGTTACGGTCAACCATGTTACGGTCAACCCTGTTACGGTCAACTCTGTTACGGTCAACCCTGTTAATTTATTTGGCAGTTAATGGGCACTTAGTAATTTTTTATTTAACCTCTTGAGATGGGAAAACATGTTTTTTTTTTTTTATTGTATTAAGTTGAAAGTATGCTCTTTATTACATATTTCAAAAGGCACCTAATTGGTGGAATGACCCCTCTACATCAACGGCATGATTTGAATAGCAATATACACAGCTGTTGCTTCTCTCATATAATTAGTACTAATTTTAGTGTATCAGATGCTTCATGCCCAGTCTGAAACGTATCAGTATAATGCTGTTACAGATGGATGCTTCATTGAAACACTGTATTTATTTGACTAACCACACAATTAAACTGCTGCGAGTGAAATAGATATGGAGGTCACATAATATATTCCAGTGCTGGGTTTAGATTTGGACTGTGGTGGCGTGCTAATGAGCCACAAGGCAACCTGTGCACGAGAGTGTGATAAATCAGGCAGCATATCACCTTGGCTTTCCAAAGTCAACTGCTGTCTGATTAATGAGTCTTTATTTTAGGAGGATTGGATGGTGTAGGAGCAGGGTCCCATCTGCAGTGGAATTCAGGTAGGCTAGGTCATTTATAAATAACTGTTACCAAGTATAATGGTGCACGTGTGTTTATTATAGTGTGTGTGTGCCTTTGTGTTTAAGAGAGGAGACAGACACAGAGAGGGACAGAGATGAGGGCTCTTAGAGGGCCTCTTTAGCTGCGGGGCTAAAGCAGAGAGCAATATTGAACCCTTTTCATAAATAGAAACCTGAATAGTATGATCTTTTTAAAAATTTAAATAGCTCTTCCACTGGGCACAAATGTCAGTACAATGTCTACTTTTGAGTTCAATTTGGTTGAGCTGTTAACTAATGTGAATTCAAAGTGAAATCAACAAAACATTTCACCATGACATTGGATTTAGGTTAAAAGTTGGGTGAAAAAAAGGCAAAATGCCCATATGTTAACTTTTTGCAAATCCAATATGTTTTCCACATCAATTCAACGTCATCACATAGTTTTTTTTATAGTTGAAGGGACATGGAAACAACGTTGATTAACCACAGTTACGATTCATTACTTTCCGTTTCAATTAGGATTTTTGTTAATGTCAAGACACATTGGTTAAATGTGGGAAAGAAAGGTAAAGAGGACATTTAGTGGTAAAATGCCCTCTGTCCCAACTGACCAGAATACACCATACATAAATGTTACGATGAATAGGAGGAAAAGAATAATGGTGGTAAAGATTGTGTAAAAAAAAAACTATTACGGGCTAAATTGAGTTCCTTGGTAATCCCAAACCATCTGGAGCTCTGCCCAACCCTCCTCAACTAAAGGACTGTACAGGAGCCCCCCGCCCCTGATATTCAGTGTGCTTAGGAACATGCTGTCCATGGTGTCAGGTGGATTCCTGGAAAGAGAGAGAGGGCATAACATACAGCTGATAGCACACGACACCCCTCTGATATGGGGAGCTATTCCGGCCGGTACTGTAGTTATGCTTACTCTTAAGAGTGTAGTAATGTCTAGTAGTTATAGAAAGAGATGAGGCATCATCCTCCAGTATTCATTTATCGAAGACTCGGAAATAGAGAGTTATATCTCAGCCACAGCGATTGTATTACATCACTCATTGGGCTCCCGAGTGGCGCAGCGGTCTAAGGCACTGCATCTTAGTCACTACAGACCCCAGCCGTGATTGGGAGTCCCTTAGGGCGGTGCACAATTGGCCCAGCGTCGCCCGGGTTAGGCTATGGCCGTCATTGTAAATAAGAATTTGTTCTTAATTGACTTGCCTAGTTAAATAAAGGTTAAATACATGTTATTTTTTAAATTACAGCTGAAATATCTAAACTGAGTGGACAAAAGATTAGGAACACCTTCCTAATATTGAGTTGCACCCCCTTGTGCCCTCAGAACAGCCTCAATTTGTCAGGGCATGGACTCTACAAGGTGTTGAAAGCATTCCACAGGGATGCTGTCTCATGTTGACTCCAATGCTTCCCACAGTTGTGTCAAGTTGGCTGGCTGTCCTTTGGTGTGCTGGACCACTCTTGATACATACAGGAAACTGTTGCAGTTCTTGACACACTCAAACCAGTGTGCCTGGCACCTACTACCAAACCTCGTTCAAAGGCACTTAAATATTTTGTCTTGCCCATTCCTCCTTTGAATGGTAAACATACACAATCCATGTCTCAACTGTCTCAAAGCTTAAAAATCCTTCTTTAACCTGTCTTGCCCCCTTCATCTACATTGATTGAAGTGGATTTAACAAGTGACATCAATAAGGGATCACAGATTTGACCTGGATTCACCTGGTCAGTCGGTCATGTAAAGATCAGCTGTTTCTAATGTTTTGTACCCTCAGTGTGTATCTGACAACAACACCTGAAACCATAAGGGAACGCCTGAGAGACATAAATATATACTTCTTGTCTTATGCCCTAAATCTAATACTACAGTAGGTTCCTGATTGTCCAGAATAAAGTCAAAGCATGAGAGAGACAAAGACAACAAACATAGTGAATTAGACAAAAGGACACAACGTGAAAGCAAGGCATTGTCAACTCCCAAACTCTGCCAGCTAACTGGCAGCACTTTGGGGAAAGCAGGAGACCGAAGGAGACCAAATCACAAAACATTTGTTGTTTGGTATAAGCTGTCCTTTCTCTCCCAGTGGCTCAGAAGACTCTCCATTGATTCTAGATGGGAGCAAGCAACCACAACAAAGCTTAGCACCACACAAAGTATTATACAATGGCATCCAACCACTCCAAATCCCTTGCAGCCTATTATTCATTGAAATTGTAAAATATTGCATATCTCTCATGCATTGGTGACACGTCATTCAGGGCAGTGTTTTGAGCCCCACATTTTTTTTTACAAAGAACCAACACTTCAGCGAGCAGGCCTTTCTAATCGACCTGGCCCTGGTATCCTGGAAGGATATTGACCTCAACCAGTCTGTAGAGGATGCCTGGTTGCTCTTTAAAAGTGCATTCCTCACCATCTTAAATAAGCATGCCCCGTTCAAAAAATGTAGAACTAAGAACCGATACGGCCCTTGGTTCACCCCAGACTTGACTGCCCTTGAACAGCACAAAAACATCCTGTGGCGTTCTGCATTAGCATCGAATAGCCACCGCGATATGGAACCTTTCAAGGTAGTCAGGAACCAATGGATAGGAACATTGTCACCACCGATAAATCTACAATAATCTATCATTTCAATAAGCATTTTTCTACGGCTGGCCATGCTTTCCACCTGGCTACCCCTACCCTGGCCAATGTCTCAGCACCCCCTGCAGCAACTTGCCCAAGCCCCCCCGCTTCTCCTTCACCCAAATCCAGATAGCTGATGTTCTGCAAGAGCTGCAACATCTGGAACCCTACAAAGCCGGGCTAGACAATCTGGAACCTCTCTTTCTGAAATTATCCGCCGGAATTGTTGCAACACCTATTACTAGCCTATTCAACCTCTCTTTCGTATCGTCTGAGAACCCCAAAGATTGGAAAGCTGCCGCGGTCATCCCCCTCTTCAAAGGGGGAGACTCTAGACCCAAACTGCTATAGACCTATATCCATCCTGCCCTGCCTTTCTAAAATCTTCGAAAGCCAAGTTAACAAACAGATCACTGACCATTTCGAATCTCACCGTACCTTCTCCACTATGCAATCTGGTTTCCGAGCTGGTCATGGGTGCACCTGAGCCACGCTCAAGGTTATAAACAATATCATAACCGCCATCGATAAAAGACAGTACTGTGCAGCTGTCTTCATCGACCTGGCCAAGGCTTTCAACTCTGTCAATCACTGCATTTTCATCGGCAGACTCAATAGCCTTGGCTTCTCAAATGACTGCCTCGCCTGGTTCACCAACTACTTCTCAGATAGAGTTCAGTGTGTCAAATCGGACGACCTGTTGTCTGGACCTCTGGCAGTCTCTATGGGGGTGCCACAGGGTTCAATACTCGGGCCGACTCTTTTCTCTGTATATATCAATGATGTCGCTCTTGCTGCTGGTGATTCTCTGATCCTCCTCTACACAGACGACACCATTCTGTATACATCTGGCCCTTCTTTGGACACTGTGCTAACAAACCTCCAAACGAGCTTCAATGTCATACAACACTCCTTCCGAGGCCTCCAACTGCTTTTAAATGCAAGTAAAACTAAGTGCATGCTCTTCAACCGATTGCTGCCCACACCCTCCCGCCTGACTAGGATCACGACTCTTGATGGTTCTGACTTAGAATATGTGGACAACTACAAATATCTAGGTGTCTGGTTAGACTTTAAACCCCCCCTCCAGACTCACATTAAGCATCTCCAATCCAAAATTAAATCAAGAATTGGCTTCCTATTTCACAGCAAAGCCTCCTTCACTCATACTGCCAAACATACCCTCGCAAAACTGACTATCCTACCGATCCTCGACTTTGGCGATTTTGACGATCATTTACAAAATAGCCTCCAACACTCTACTCAGCAAACTGGATGCAGTCTATCACAGTGCCATCCATTTTGTCACCAAAGCCCCATGTACTACCCACCACTGCGACCTGTATACTCTCGTTGGCTGGCCCTCACTACATATTCATCGCCAAACCCACTGTATAAGTCTATGCTAGGTAAAGCCCCACCTTACCTCAGCTCACTGGTCACCATAGCAACACCCACCCGTACCATGCGCTCCAGCAGTTATATTTCACTGGTCATCCCCAAAGCCAACACTTACTTTGGCCGCCTTTCCTTCCAGTTCTCTGCTGCCAATGACTGGAACGAATAGCAAAAATCACTGAAGCTAGAGTCTTCATCTCTAACTTTAAGCATCAGCTGTCAGAGCAGCTTACAGATAATTGCACCTGTACACAACCAATCTGTAAATAGCACACCCAACTACCTCATCCCCATATGTCTATTTATCCTCTTGCTCTTTGGCACCCCAGTATCTCTACTTGCACATCATCATCTGCACATCTATCACTCCAGTGTTAATGCTAAATTGTAATTATTTCACCTCTATGGCCTATTTATTGCCTTACCTCCCTACTCTTCTACATTTGCACACACTGTACATAGATTTTTCTATTGTGTTATTGACTGTGCGTTTGTTATGTGTAACTGTGTTGTTGTTTTTGTCGCACTGCTTTGCTTTATCTTGGCCAGGTCGCAGTTGTAAATGAGAACTTGTTCTCAACTGGCCTACCTGGTTAAATAAAGGTGAAATAAATAATAATTTTAAAAGAATACGCAAAAAATGATATATCTACACAATCCAATCAAAAGTTTTATAACACCTAATCATTGAAGGGTTTTTCTTTATTTGAGCTATTTCCTACATTGTAGAATAATAGTGAAGACATCAAACTACGAAATAACAGCCACCCTTTTGCTTGTTGACAGCTTTGCACACTCTTGGCACTCTCTCATCCAGCTTCATGAGGTAGTCACCTGGAATGCATTTCAATTAACAGATGTGCCTTATTAAAAGTTAATTTGTGGGATTTCTTTCCTTCTTGATGCGTTTGAGCCAATCAGTTGTGCTGTGACAAGGTAGGGGGGTATACAGATGATAGTCCTATTTGGTAAAAGACCATGTCCATATTATGGCAGGAACAGCTCAAATAAGCGAAGAGAAACGACAGTCCATCATTACTTTAAGACATGAAGGTCAGTCAATCCGGAACATTTCAAGAACTTTGAAAGTTTCTTCAAGTGTAGTCGCAAAAACCATCAAGTGCTATGATGAAACTGTCTCTCATGAGGACCACTTAAAAAATAAAGGAGAGCCGCACACTCTTGGAGCTCAGATGCAAAAATATTTATGTCCAATGTTTCAACAGTCAGCGGTCTTCATCAGGGTATAATGACAAACAATGCGGGATGACTCATTTATATAGTGTCAAAAGACACACACGGGTGTCTGTAATCATGGCCGGGTGTGGATAGCATACAAAAAAATAGCATACAAAAAACATAAATGGATAGCATACGATCATAGATACAATTTGGCTACATAAGCCTACAAACATCAAGTTTCCATTTACAATAGCAAAATCACAACAATCACAAGAATGGCTTCAGATCAAAGTCTACGTTGAGACCGAAGGGAGCAAGGGTCTTTAAATTAAAGATCCAGGCAGCCTCTCGTTTTAACAATAAATTGTCGAGGTCACCCCCTCTCCTAGGGATTAATTCTAGGGATTAATTCACACTTTTGTTTTACCCACATAATTTTTACCACAAGGACAAGTTATAAGATAAATAACTGCCTTAGTGGAGCACGTAATAACACCTTTTATTTGGATCTGTTTCCCTGTTTGGGGGTGTTTGAAGGATCTACATTTATAAGTGCCATTGCATTGAGCACAGCCATTACATTTGTAGTTTCCATTGCTGGCATACATCAACATTGTTGGGTTGTTGAGTTTGCCCCACCAAGACTTACATGCTAAAATGGCCACTGCTCTCATGGATCTTTGCTAGTGTAGTGCCAAGTACCTTCTCGTTATTCCCAGAATATTGTTTCTCTAAACTGGTCTATTTTGCATCTGAAACAGCACAGAATCAGATTCTAGAGTGGAAGTAAGTAGCACCAGACTCTGTGTAAGGAGAGTGGCATTGATGGTTGCTGTCTTGATTTGGCGCAGTGATGATGTGATGGGAGGGTGAGTTGGGGGGGTCCTGTTCATTCTACTGAAGGTCACAAGGAGCTAACTTTTATTCTATCACTTCAACTATGGTGAGGTTCCACATGCCGAATCGGAGGGGAAGATCAAATGAACCCCGTCATGCAATGGATCGGTCCGGCCAAGTGTGACGAGGAGCGTGTAACATTGCACATTCGCCATGTCACCACAGCGCACTGTCACGGGCACAATTTACCGTGCAGTGGAAACTCCATTTCAGACTGCAGTGTAAGCTGTCTGTGGAAGAGGCTCAGTGAGTGAGTGAGTGAGTGAGTGAGTGAGTGAGTGAGTGAGTGAGTGAGTGAGTGAGTGAGTGAGTGAGTGAGTGAGTGAGTGAGTGAGTGAGTGAGAGAGGGAGAGAGTGAGTGACTGAGTGAGTGACTGAGTGAGTGAGTGAGTGAGTGAGTGAGTGAGTGAGTGAGTGAGTGAGTGAGTGAGTGAGTGAGTGAGTGAGAGAGTGAGAGAGTGAGTGAGTGAGTGAGTGAGTGAGTGAGTGAGTGAGTGAGTGAGTGAGTGAGTGAGTGAGTGAGTGAGTGAGTGAGTGAGTGAGTGAGTGAGTGAGTGAGTGAGTGAGTGAGTGAGTGAGTGAGTGAGTGAGTGAGAGTCAGTGTGTGAGAAGTGTGTGTGTTCGTAGCTGTGTGTTTGTAGCTGTGTGTTTGTAGCTGTGTGTTTGTAGCTGTGTGTTCGTAGCTGTGTGCATGGGATGACATGCGTTTGCGACTGCTTCTGTGGTGGAAAGGGTGTATGTGTCTGTGCACACATTCTAACGTTTAAAAAAGTGCTTATGCAACATTATTTGTTAACTGTGCTTTTCATCAGTAATTGTGCTAGTAGCTATAAAGCACTTCTATAAACCTTAGGTTGATTAGTGTTTGGTCACCAGAGGGGCGGAGCCTGCTGTGAATACTGTAAAACAAATGGATGCAACAAGTTAGAGGAAGCTGTTATCAGGTTGAAAAACGCCCTGACCTTAGAAAATATAATCATACAACATATGTTTCCTATAGGCATGCCTGATTGTTTTATCTAGTCTAGCCTAAACCTTCCAAAGTATGCCCAATAAATGTATTTCATTACACCCTAAAGAATAGGTGCATGCATGCTAAAACCAAAATGGGAAAGTTTTTCCATATGGTAGCAGTACAATGCATCCTAGCTAGGCACAGAACGTTCTCCTGCTCCGCTGGACAGCTTAATAATAACAGCCAAACTGTTCTGGAACTGCTCTGCTCTCAGGGCCCAGCCATGCTCTGGCATTTCTAACAGACCTCAACAATAAGTTGATGACCTATGATAGCATGGCCACATTATAGGAAGACTGAATGAATGGACATTATAGAACAATATAGCATTTATCCATTCACAATGAGATAATCCACATGGTTTCCATAATTCCTTAAAACGAAACAATAGTAACCATTGTTTAGGTTTTAATATCCCCCGATTTATAATCTGCAGGAATGCCCTTGATGGTGAATACGGTATAATGTCTCAAGATGCATGTCATGTCCACATTCATTAACTGTCCACTATTTAATAATGTTGTGTTTTTGTGGATGAAATTCCCACATAACATTCCTTATAGACCCAGTATACTCATTACTGGTTCTCTGCTCTATGCCACCCTGCTCCATGCTGCAGATGAAGACAATGGGTCCTGCACCCAGTCAATATTTATCCAGAGAAGCCAGAGTGGAAGAGGGTTTTCAGGCCTCACATGCACCGCCTGTACCTTCCATGACATGAATGATTGAAATGCAGCTCCTGCTGGGAAAACAACATGAGACAATCATACTTGTTGTTGATGAGCATACAGAAGGAGTTGGTATTTCATTGAGGTATTTTGACCATTTTTTAGTTGCAGGTATTTGCGTGCAGCCCAGTGGGTGTTTGGTAAAACCACATGTCCCTATAACATGTGTTGGCTGCCCTGTCAGCCTAGCCAATATCAACCATTACTGAAGTCCTACCAACAGATTTTGTTTGAGTTGTTTTGACACAAAACGAGTTTTGATCGAACTCTTTGTTAAAAGTCTATGAAGTTGAGGACTTCTATGCAAAGCAGAGAGCTGTTAGTAAATTCTCCCTCAGGCTCCTTGCAGGCCCATCTCTGAGCAGGTAGGTTTCCTTTCGACAAATCACTCCACTCTCCACACAGTGTGTTATTTATGACTCATGGTATTTTCTGGGTCATTAAATGCATCTTTAAATGGCTAAGGGCTACTGGGGCCAGGGCCCAGCAGTCATGTGGATTGTATCTAAGCAGAATGGCAGTCAATCTCTGCAGAAGAACAGGGCCTGAGAGTGTTTTGGAGTTGTGGGGTTGTGTGACCATATTTACATTTTTGTACCTTTATTAAACAGGAGAACCAGTCTGGCCGCCAGCTTAGTCATTTCCAGTCATTCATTCATAGACGGTGTAAAGTAAAAGAAGCCCAAGATTATTAACCTCTCAGTCGATTAACTTGGCGTAGTCACTGTTGCATTGTTTAATGCATAACGTGCATGTTTATAGGCCAATGATAAAGAGGGAAAGCCTTCCATAATACAGTTTCAATAGGAAGGCCTCTTGTTTTAGAAGCCCTCCTTGACATGTGTTTGCTTTGTGTAAGAGTTCAGTGACCAGCCGGAGGAAGACGACACAACAGCACCCTCCTCAGGGGATAGGTACTCAGTGTAAAGCCAATTAGTACACACCTGGGCCCACTAATTGCTTTGTGTCTTCCTCTGTATAGGTGTGCCAGGAGAGCAGCTGGGGGAGAATGGGGAATGGAGACGGGGACCTGGGAGGACGTCGGATTTCCCTATCTCAGAGAAAGCTTCGTTTACTGGGGCACCTTGACTCTCTGTTAAGCAAGGCAGGCTTCAGGTAGAGAGAAGTGTTCCTCCTGTAACTATTATGTCTAAAGACAGGAGTAGGCGTTTGTTGTTTTGCTTTTCCTTTTTGGCCACGGCCTTTTGGTCAAAGGCTTAGTTGATGTTTATTTGTTTTGTTACGCTGGTGTTTCAGCGTTGGACGTTACCCTGTACTGGAGTTATTTTGTGGGGTGAAAGAAAACCCGTTTAGTAAACATTCACAAGAAAAGGAATCACAACCACTGCCTCTGATCTGTTCATTTTTTTACCTCCTGTCACACCCTGACCTTAGAGAGCCTTTTTATGTCTCTATTTGGTTTGGTCAGGGTGTGATTTGGGGTGGGCATTCTATGTGTTTGTTTTCTATGATTTTGTATTTCTATTTTTTGGCCGGGTATGGTTCTCAATCAGGGACAGCTGTCTATCGTTGTCTCTGATTGGGAACCATATTTAGGTAGCCCTTTTCCCTCCTTTCAGTGTGGGAAGTTGTCTTTGTTTGTGGCACTATAGCCTTAAGCTTCACGGTCGTTTTTGTAATGTTTATTGTTTTTGTCGGTGTCATCCTAAATAAAAGGAATATGTACGCTCACCGCACTGCGCTTTGGTCCAGTTCTTTCGAAGGCCGTGACAGAACTTCCCACCACAAAAGGACCAAGCAGCGTGGTAAGGGGGACTCATGGACTTGGGAGGAAATCCTGGACGGTAAAGGACCCTGGAGGCAGGCTGGGGAATATCGCCGTCCCAAGGAGGAGCTGGAGGCAGCAAATGCGGAACGGCATCGTTACGAGGGAACACGGCTAGCAAGGAAGCCCGAGAGGCAGCCCCAATACATTTTTCTGGGGGGTGGGGGCACACGGGGAGATTGGCAGAGTCGGGTTATAGACCTGAGCCAACTCCTCGTGCTTACCGTGGCAAGCGTCGTACTGGTCAGGCACCGTGTTATGCTAAATCTCCTGTATGTCTCCCCAGCCTGGTGGGTCCTGTGCCTGCTCCCAGAGCCAGGCCTCCTGTGTGTCTCTCCACTCCAGTGATGATCCATGGCACGAAGCCTCCAGTGATGATCCATGGCCTCCAGTGATGATCCATGGCACGAAGCCTCCAGTGATGATCCATGGTACGAAGCCTCCAGTGATGATCCATGGCACGAAGCCTCCAGTGATGATCCATGGCACGAAGCCTCCAGTGATGATCCATGGCACGAAGCCTCCAGTGATGATCCATGGCAAGAAGCCTCCAGTGATGATCCATGGCACAAAGCTTCCAGTGATGATCCATGGCAAGAAGACTCCAGTGATGATCCATGTCACGAAGCCTCCAGTGAGGAGTCATTGCATGAAGCCTCCCACAACGGCCTACAGTCCGGAGCCTCCAGCGACGGTCCCCAGTCCGGAGCCTCCAGAAACGGTGCCCAGTCCGGGGCCTCCAGCGACGGTCCCCAGTCCGGAGCCTCCAGCGAGGGTGCCCAGTCCGGAGCCTCCAGCGAGGGTGCCCAGTCCGGAGCCTCCAGCGAGGGTGCCCAGTCCGGGGCCCGCGACGAGGGTGCCCAGTCCGGGGCCCGCAACGAGGGTGCCCAGTCCGGGGTCGGCGACGAGGGTGCCCAGTCCGGGGTCGGCGACGAGGGTCCCCACACCAGAGGTGCCACCAAAGTGGGGTGAGCCAGTGGTGGAGCGGGGTCTGCGTCCCGCACCTGAGCCGCCACCGCGGATAGATGCCCACCCAGACCTTTTTGTTTTCTATGATTTTGTATTTCTATGTTTTGGCCGGGTATGGTTCTCAATCAGGGACAGCTGTCTATCGTTGTCTCTGATTGGGAACCATAATTAGGTAGCCCTTTTCCCTCCTTTCAGTGTGGGAAGTTGTCTCTGTTTGGAAAAATATGACCTAAATATTGGCCCCCTTTATCCTGGCGTAATAGCCTGCATCCCCTGAGGGAAGCTCTGATCATTTAATCTAGGTTTGGATATCCAACACAAAGACACTGAGCCAGGCGGACCGCAGCCAGTGTGCCAGCACACCTGTAGAGAATTACCCACTGTTTTGTAACATTACACAAAGCATCATTTTAACAAGCAAAGGAGAGGAGAAATATACATGCATTACCTTAAACCTGAACTCTATGGATGACCATTGCATACACATTAGCACTAATTGGGTTTCCAGTTACACTTTTAAAGTGTTTCTTGATTCAGCCAAGTAAGTGTTATTTGCAAGTTTTTAGTGTTGCGTTTCTTCTTATTTATCTTCCCGTCATGTCAATAATTTTTTCGCTTGAAATAGCATATGAGGAAGTTATTTTTCAAGGTGGTTTAATGACCTCAAACCTTTTCATGCAGAAACATTGAAGGGAAAGTCATTTACACACAGCCAGACCTGTTGGCTGAGTACAGTAGTAATGGAGTATTTAAAGACTGAGATGTCAGGTAACACCCATCTGTTGGCCGAAGCCTATGGACATTAGATGAGATTGGAAAAAATGACTGGTCTGGATACATTTACTACATAGTTACTGTATTTGACCAACAGATGGGTGAAGGAATGATCTCATAACCCAATTAACACAAGCTCATCAGACATCTAATCAGACTTGGCAGATGAGATTGGCTGTTAGCTGCCAGCTCCCAGGCTGGTGGAACTGGAGCATGGGATCATGGGATGGACAGGGAAACACAAGCATGGCTGGGGCTAAGAGTGTGGGACAATGACTAACTGTCTCAATCATCGTCCGGGACAGGAGTGTACTTTCTGTGGATGCTATTGTTTTTAGAGCTTTAGTGGGTTTTTTAAAGGTCTAGTTTTTTCCCCCGGAAAAGGCAGATGAAGCTACTGTTGTTGCCTCTCGTTTGTGGGTCTATGCTTGGCCACCTAGCCCTCACCCAGTCACGCTCCATTGCATAATCACTCCTCACATTTCAAATGTCTCCCTCCCTTCACCAGAACCATATTCAGGGTTAGGATAAACACTCTAAATCAATCCCTGGCTCCCCTTCCCCCCTCAGGAGAAGTCCTAAACACTCAGAGTGGCAAAGTAATGTTTTGTATCAATCTTTGGAATATGCTTAGGCATTGATGATGATGACAGTGTGGATTCACAAAAAATACTGGATGTACTCTCATACAAATGTGCTGCTCTTTAGGAAGTGCGTGTCAAACATGTGGAATTGTGTAATATCTACGTAGCTACTGTCCTAACATTTTGATTTAAATAAGTCGTCAGGATAATGAAGACTGCAATGCTCCATTTCTCCAACAAGAAGACCAATGGGCCAACAAGAGAATGGTCATTCTGGAAAACATGTACTCGTTACCCTCTCTTCCGTCTGTCCCCCTCCTCCCTTCATCCTCCACACGGGAAGGATCGGAGGGTTACGGGCATCTTTCCAAGGGGGCCCCATAACAGCTTTTTTTTACGGTCATGACTCTGCACCTTTATCCTGCCCCCCATGTATCCCGCTGTGAATGAGTGCACACACACACACCACCACATCCAGTGGGGCCCCACTGCTGACTGACTGACTGACTGATAGAGGCCCATTCACAAGCGTAAACATGTCAGAATGTCAGTCAGAGGATGGCTATTCCCTGTCCTCAAAATACTTTCTGTGTTTTTTTGAGCTAGCACCTCAAAAGATTAACATTCCAAAGACCACTCTTTCAATGAATGTCCAGTGCCTTCAAAAAGTATTCATACCCCTTGTTATTCCACATTTTGTTGTGTTACAGCCTGAATTCAAAATTGATTAAATAAATAAAAAAGCTCACCCATTTACACACAATGGCCCATAATGACAAAATGAAAGCATGTTTCCATACATTTTTGCAGATGTATTGAAAATTCAATATAGAATTATCTCATTATTCACACCCCTGAGTCAAAACATGTTAGAATCACCTTTGGAAGCGATTGCAGCTGTGAGTCTTTTCTGGGTAAATCTCTAAGAGCTTTGCACACCTGGATTGTACAATATTTGCACATTATCCTTTTCAAAATTCTTCAAGTTCTGTCAAGTTGTTTGTTGATCATTGCTAGACACACATTTTGTCATGAGGCTGAGAGAAAAAGTTGCTGTAGTAAAGCTAATTTCCTGCAATTCTACACATTTCGCCATGGGGCAGAGTGAAAATTGTGCCGTTTTATAGTTAATATAATGCTATTATACACATTTTGTCATGAGGCTGAGAGAAAATGTTGCAGTTTTACAGGAAATTTCCTGTAATTCTATTTTTTTGGCATGGCTTATGACGTGTTCATGTGCTAGAATGTTTTTTGGGGGGGCCCCAGAGCCTGTGGGGGCTGTGGGGGATGTGGTATGCCAGTCATGACGGTATGTACTTAGTAGTACAGAGTACAATTTAACAGGTTCAAACATGACACATCTTCAAAACAAGACATAGATCCAGCATTTTCTTTACAATTTGACAGCTCAAGATAGTAGGAAGACACTGGCGCAGAAACTGAAGGTGAAACATAAAGAGACAGGGTCAATTTGAGAAGGAGTAACCTAAGTGAATGAGTGAGTGAGAGAAATAAGTAGAGAAAAAAAAGAAAACTGGAGATCCCAAATGGTGATGGAAGGGGGGTTGCCAGGGGGAGGAGGGGCCAACTGTGATTTAAGAACTCCACTACATTTTTTACACTAGTTATTTATGGCCTCCGGGAGCCAGCAGCTACATTATTGCTAGAAACACACTTAGAGCACTTTTTTTTTTTAAATGACTGTCAATTACCAGCACACTTCTGAAAGGGTACATTAGACTGCCATAAAACATGGAAACACAACACACTTACAGGAAGAATTTTTCATTCAAAGTGGCCCTCCGGGCTTATGAATGTACAGAAATCACAAGGTAGAGTTGAACGTATTCACCACAGGCCCTGCTACACTGCTTACGCTTTTAGGGGCCGATTCAGACTTAGGAATTGTAAGCCTTTTCCTATGCACTTCTTAGTAGCTGGTGCCATTGCGCATGCTGAATAAATTTAACTCAACCATTGAAAACCCTGTTGCTGGCCAACAGATTCTCTTGTGGAGTTTTCATTTAATGGGGTTTTTAGTACATGTATCGAAAGCCATCCCTTTAAATTTGGTATACCTTTAATTTGAATATATGGCGAGAACGGTTCAAATGATCAGAGACTAATTTTTTTTTAAATGTAGGCCTAAATACATGCATATAGCGGCATGAATAGCATGCTATTCTCATGCTTAAATTCAAGGTCAGAATACGCGTAGAGAGAAAAGTGCATAAAAAGGGAATTACGTCTATTTACATGTGCTTAACTTGGGTCGGAATCCCCCCCATTGTACACACACCAGGAGACCTTTAAAACTACCCATAATAACTTTCACAGCTGGGTTTGTTTTGGCCTGTTCTACCACATAGGGTTGACTGTTCCTGACTGGTCTAATAGAATATCCTACAGGTATGTGAACTATCTAAACATATTTATGGACTATCAAAGTGTCTTCACATCTATCTTAAGCATTCATGTATTCTATTAAAATATTCCTCTTGGCCATTTCATCACCTATACTTGCTGTGGCCCAAGGAACCATAGTTCTAAAAGGCTTGTTTGTTCTCTTTCCATACTTTCAAGAATGAAGGCAAGTAGCTTCCTGTGGAGCTTCCTGTTTGCACTGTACAGAGTTGAATATTTAGTGGAAAATATACTGGTAACAATGGCTTTTTTCATAGAACCTAGAATGTTTACAGTGGGGAGAGTGAGGTAAGATGAGCCACAGTGTTGAGCCACCCCTTATTTCTAGGAAACCATACACAAAATGAGTAATGTGACCATTTAGGAAGAGGTACTCATTTCATGGAGTCTGTGAAGGAGAAGCCACATGGCTAGATCCCAAAAAAACGGATTTTCACCAAGTCAAATCAATGTATTGTGTTATACTGTAGGTTTCGTGAAGCTTGTATCTAAACCAAAGTAGATCGTTTTAAGATCATTTTATACATCAGTTGGGGTCTCTATAAGCTACAATATGAGGTCCTAAACCTAGCATGAAAGTGCATCATTGTAGCAGTGTGGACACATAAAGTCTAAATGTTTGCCTTGGGTTAAGTTGAGCTAATGGCCACCATACAAGTGATGATTACATTTTCATCCATACTGTGCATAGTATTTTTGCAATGTGTCATGCATATGAACTCAATATAGTGAATTGGTTATTGTAACAGAGCAGACATCCTCATGACCAGTGGTACAAACCGAAAAACAAGCACGGGTCCAGCCCCCCTTGAGGTTCTTGAGAGAGCAGCCAAGGAAGTCAGAGACGGGAAGAAGTCCATTAGAGCAGCAGCAAGAGAGGGAAAAATAGTCTGAATGATACTGAAGACGTACATTGACAAAAAAAGATTATGAACATGTACCTATGTGAAAGAGAGGCTATGATAGAGTAGCAGAGGCACACAAGGTCTCATCTGATGACATGGAGTCGTAACTTACTAAACATATCAAGATGGACCAGTTTCATGGTCTTAGTAGCCTCAAATGCAGAGAACTTACCTACGAATTTGCACATCAATACAACATCCCTGTCCCAGAGCACTGTTCAAGAAATGGAAAGGTAAGTGATATTGAACAGAGATATCTGTTCAGTATATCTGTATATCTGAATGTGGGCATACATTTAAGATATACAACATACCACCCTCACATTCCATGAACTCAACTTTGACCTATGTACCGTACCAGCACCAACACCCACTGTCACAGGACACCATCACCCACTTACCCCAAGGTGGCTCACCATGTCCTTATGCACAATTTACCCCATACAAGCTATGTTTTAAAAACTGTAATGTTTACATGAATTCTGATTGTTTCCAGGGATACACGACATCCTGAAATATATGTAGCTATCTTTGTTAGAAAGTGTCACGACTTCCGCCGAAGGCTCCTCTCCTTGTTCGGGCGGCGTTCGGCGATCGACGTCACCGGCTTTCTAGCCATCGCCGCTCCATTTTTCATATGTCCATTTGTCTTGTCTTGTTCCATACACACCTGGTTTTCATTTCCCCAATCAATATACTTGTATTTAACCCTCTGTTTCCCATCATGTATTTGTGTGTAATTGTTTCATGTTATGTGGTGTTTGATTTATGCGCTTGTCTTTTATTTATGTTTCGTGTTTTGAGCCTGTTTGATTATTGTAGTGCTCTCGTTTCGGAACGGAAAATAAATGTGCGCCTGTTAACTATACTCTGCTCTCCTGCACCTGACTTCGCCTCCAGTACACGCCATAACAGAAAGAATACTATATTTCCCTTGGCGTAGAGATGCTAAATGTAAAAAAAAGTTTCAACTTACCCCACTCTCCCCTATGTGTGTTGGTGTGCGTTGATGTGTGTGTGTCTCGTGGTTGAGGTAGTGTGGTAGTGTGTATTTGTGGAGTGGGGGGGAAGTGTTCTAACCAAAGGAGTTCCCCAGGTCCACCCAAAACTCATATAACAACACATAGCATAGCCAATTCGTTTTGTCATTTTCACTTCATTGATGCATAAATGTATTTTTAAAAACAAACATACTTCAGTTGTCAACCGTCTTATCTTGAACCTGGCGAACACATCACTTTGTGCTAATAATCACAGTGACACATACCCTCTCTCGTTCATTATTGCTTTACTAAGGTGTTCTCAGCACTCCCAGGCAACTTGAGGTTTAATCAAACAGTCAGCAATCAGATGTGGTCCAGATCCGTGCCTCCCATCACTAGTGTGAGCTTATTACTGTAAGCACGCTTGACAGCAGATCAAAGAGGTTATATACCTATACCTTATAAGACTGAAAATCTGCAGTATCTGCAAATGCCCTTTACCTTCTACACAGCTGCACCTTGAATTGATTGATTGATTCATTTTATTTGCCAGTTACAAAAACATATACACACAGTGCAAACATTTTCAAAAAGTGACGAGGATATCACAAAAAGTCAGACCTTTACAAAAACAAACACATGAAAACAAGAGAAAAAAAGTGGTTTTCAACACGTGTGAACATACATCTGAACAAATCACGTGAAAAATGTAATGTGAATAATATACATATATACAGTACCATCAAAAGTTCGGACACCCCTACTCATTCAAGGGTTTTTCTTTATTTGTACTATTTTCCACATTGTGGAATAATAGTGAAGACATTAAAGCTATGAAATAACACATATGGAATCATGTAGTAACCAAAAAAGTGTTAAACAAATCCAAATATATTTTAGATTTTAGATTCTTCAAAGTAGCCACCCTTTGCCTTGATGACAGCTTTGCACACTCTTGCCATCCTCTCAACCAGCTTAACCTGGAATGCTTTTCTAACAGTCTTGAAGGAGTTCCCCCATATGCTCAGTGCTTGTATCGCTGGTTTTCCTTCACTCTGCGGTCCAACTCATCCCAAACCATCTCAATTGGATTGAGGTCGAGTGGAGGCCAGAATCATCTGATGCAGCACTCCATCACTCTCCTTCTTGGTGAAATAGCCCTTACACAGCCTGGAGGTTTGTTTTGGGTCATTGTCCTGTTGAAAAAGAAATGATAGCCCCACTAAGCTCAAACCAGATGGGATGGCATATCGCTGCAGAATGCTGTGGTAGCCATGCTGGTTAAGTGTGCCTTGTATTCTAAATAAATCACAAACAGTTTCACCAGCAAAGCACCCCCACACCATCACACCTCCTCCTCCATGCTTCACAATGGGAACAACACATGCGGAGATCATCCGTTCACCTACTCTGCGTCTCACAAAGACACGGTGGTTGGAACCAAAAATCAAAAATGTGAACTCATCAGACCAAAGGACAGATTTCCACAAGTCTCTTCTTCTTATTGGTGTCCTCCAGTAGTGGTTTCTATTCGGCAATTCGACCATGAAGGCCTGATTCATGCAGTCTCCTCTGAACAATTGATGTTGAGATGTGTCTGTTACTTGAACTCCGTGAAGTATTTATTTGGTCTGCAATCTGAGGAGCAGTTAACTCTAATGAACTTATCCTCTGCAGCAGAGTTAACTCTGGGTCTTCCTTTCCTGTGGGAGTCCTCATGAGAGTCAGTTTCATCAAATCAAATTGTATTTGTCACATGCGCCGAATACAACAGGTGTAGACTTTACAGTGAAATGCTTACTTACAAGCCCTTAACCAACAATGCCGTTTTAAGAACATACCCCCAAAAAGTAAGAGATAAAAATAACAAATAATTAAAGAGCAGCAGTAAAATTACATTAGCGGGACTTTATACAGGGGCTACCGGTACAGAGTCAATGTGCAGGTGCACCGGGTGCATACTTGGTAGTGATGCAACCGGTCAGGATGCTCTCGATGGTGCAGCTGTAGAACCTTTTGAGGATCTGAGGACCATTGCCAAATCTTTTCAGTCTCCTGAGGGGGGAATAGGTTTTGTCGTGCCCTCTTTACGACTGTCTTGGTGTGACTGGACCATGTTAGCTTGTTGGTGATGTCGCCAAGGAACTTGAAGCTCTTAACCTGCTCCAATACAGCCCTGTCGATGAAAATGGGGGCATTCTCAGTCCTCCTTTTCCTTTAGTCCACAATCATCTCCTTTGTCTTGATCACGTTGAGGGAGAGGTTGTTGTCCTTGCACCACACGGCCAGGTCTCTGACCTCCTGTCACACCCTGGCCTTAGTTATCTTTGTTTTCATTATTATTTTAGTTAGGCCAGGGTGTGACATGGGGTATGTATGTGTTTTTGTAGTGTCTAGGGGTTGTTGTATGTGTATGGGGCAGTGTCTAGTGTAGTGTTCTATGTAAGTCTATGGTTGCCTGAGTGGTTCTCAATCAGAGACAGATGTCTTTCATTTTTCTCTGATTGGGAGCCATATTTAAGGCAGCCATAGGCATCATGCTTTTATAGGTAATTGTCTATGTTGAACGTTTGTTGCTTGTCATTGCACTTACGTCGTTAGCTTCACGGTCGTTTTTTGTTTTTTTTGTTTAGTTTGTTTAGTTTTTTGTTTAGTTTGTATTCAGTGTTTCGTTTCGTGTTTTTCTCTTCTCTTAATAAAAAGAGATGTATTTTGCACACGCTTGGTCCTCTCTCTCTCCTAAAGACGATCGTGACACCTCCTCCCTATATGCTGTCTCGTCGTTGTTGGTGATCAGGCCTACCACTGTTGTGTCATTAGTAAACTTAATGATGGTGTTGGAGTCGTGCCTGGCCATGCACTCATGAGTGAACAGGGAGTACAGGAGGGGACTGAGCACGCACCCCTGAGGGGCCCCCGTGTTGAGGATCAGCGGATGTGTTTTTACCTACCCTCACAACTTGGGGGCAGCCCGTCAGGAAGTCCAGGATCCAGTTGCAGAGGGGGGTGTTTAGTCCCAGGGTCCTTAGTTTAGTGATGAGCTTTGAGGGCACTATGGTGCTGAACGCTGAGCTGTGGTCAATGAATAACATTCTCACATAGGTGTTCCTTTTGTCCAGGTGTGAAAGGGCAGTGTGGAGTGCAATAGAGATTGCATCATCTGTGGATCTGCTGGAGCGGTATGCGAATTGGAGTGGGTCTAGGTTTCTTGGATAATGGTATTGATGTGAGCCATGACCAGCCTTTCAAAGCATTTCATGGCTACAGACGTTAGTGCTACTTGTCAGTAGCTATTTAGGCAGGTTACCCTAGTGTTCTTGGGCACAGGGACTATGGTGGTCTGCTTGAAACATGTTGGTATTATAGACTCAGACAGGGAGAAGTTGAAAATGTCAGTGAAGACACTTCCCAGTTGGTCAGCGCATGCTCGGAGTACACGTCCTGGTAATCTGTCTGACCCTGCGGCCTTGTGAATGTTGACCTGTTGAAAGGTCTTAATCACATCGGCTGCGGAGAGCGTGATCACACAGTCGTCTGGAACAGCTGATGCTCTCATGCATGTTTCAGTGTTACTTGCCTCGAAGCGAGCATAGAAGTTATTTAGCTCGTCTGGTAGGTTCGTGTCACTGGGCAGCTCTCGGCTGTGCTTCCCTTTGTAGTTTGTAATAGTTTGCAAGTCCTGCCACATCTGTCGAGCGTCGGAGCCGGTGTACTATGATTTGATCTTAGTCCTGTATTGATGCTTTGCCTGTTTGACGGTTCATCGGAGGGCATAGCAGGATTTCTTATACGCTTCCGGGTTAGAGTCCCGCTCCTTGAAAGCGGCAGCTCTACCCTTTAGCTCAGTGCGAATGTTGCCTGTAATCCATGGCTTCTGGTTGGGGTATGCACGTACAGTCACTGTGGGGATGACGTCATCGATGCACTTATTGATGAAGCCAGTGACTGATGTGGTGTACTCCTCAATGCCATCAGAGGAATCCCGCAACACATTCCAGTCTGTGCTAGCAAAACAGTCCTGTAGTTTAGCATCTGCTTCATCTGATCACTTTATTATAGACCGAGTCACTGGTGCTTCCTGCTTTAATTTTTGCTTGTAAGCAGGAATCAGAAGGATATAATTATGGTCAGATTTCCCAAATGGAGGGTGAGGGAGAGCTTTGTATTCGTCTCTGTGTGTGGAGTAAAGGTGGTTTAGAGTTGTTTTCCCGCTGGTTGCACATTTAACATGCTGATAGAAATTAGGTCAAACTTATTTAAGTTTCCCTGCATTAATGTCCCCGGCCACTAGGAGCGCCGCCTCTGGATGAGCGTTTTCCTGTTTGCTTTTGACGATATACAGTTCATTGAGTGCGGTTTTAGTGCCAGCATTGGTCTGTGGTGATATGTGGACAGCTACATACCACCACAGGCGAGCAAAACCTTGAGACTTCCTTAGATATTGTGCACCAGCTGTTGTTTACAAATATACATAGGCTGCCGCCCTGTGTCTTACCAGAGGCTGCTGTTCTATCCTGAGTGTATAACCCGCCAGCTGTATGTTATTAATGTCGTCATTCAGCCACGACTCGGTGAAACATATAATATTACAGATTTTTATGTCCCATTGGTAGGATATACGTGCTTTCAGTTCATCCCATTTATTTTCCAGTTGTTGAACATTGGCTAACAGTACGGATGACAAAGGCAGATTAGCCACTCGTCGCCTGATCCTCACAATGCACCCCGATCTCTTTCTGCGAAATCTCAGTTTCTTTCTCCAGCGAATGACGGGGATGAGGGCCTGTTCAGGTGTTTGTAGTATATCCTTCCAGTCCAACTCATTAACGAAAAATGATTTGTCCAGTTCAAGGTGAGTAATCGCTGTTCTGATGTCCAGAAGCTCCAGTAAGAGACGGTAGCAGCAACATTATCTACAAAATAAGTTACAAACAATGCGAGAAAAACTAACAAAATAGCATCAAATAGAGCTATCTTCTGTATACCCCCCTACCTTGTCACAACACAACTGTCTCCTGACCCCTCCTGTCTCAGCCTCCAGTATTTATGCTGCAGTAGTTTATGTGTCGGGGGGCTAGGGTCAGTTTGTTATATCTGGAGTACTTCTCCTGTCTTATCCGGTGTCCTGTGTGAATTTAAGTATGCTCTCTAATTCTCTCTTTCTCTCTTTCTTTCTCTCTCCCAGAGGACCTGAGCCCTAGGACCATGCCTCAGGACTATCTGGCATGATGACTCCTTGCTGTCCCCAGTCCACCTGGCCGTGCTGCTGCTCCAGTTTCAACTGTTCTGCCTGCGGCTATGGAACCCTGACCTGTTCACCGGACGTGCTACCTGTCCCAGACCTGCTGTTTTCAACTCTCTAGAGACTGCAGGAGTGGTAGAGATACTCTTAATGATCGGCTATGAAAAGCCAACTGACATTTACTCCTGAGGTGCTGATTGTGATTATTATTATTTGACCATGCAGGTAATTTATGAACATTTGAACATCTTGGCCATGTTCTGTTATAATCTCCACCCGGCACAGCCAGAAGAGGACTGGCCACCCCTCATAGCCTGGTTCCTCTCTAGGTTTCTTCCTAGGTTTTGGCCTTTCTAGGGAGATTTTCCTAGCCACCGTGCTTCTACACCTGCATTGCTTGCTGTTTGGGGTTTTAGGCTGGGTTTCTGTACAGCACTTGATGTAAGAAGGGCTATATAAATACATTTGATTTGATTTGATTTGATTGGCTCAAAACGCATTAAGAAGGAAAGAAATTCCACAAATTAACTTTTAAGAAGGTACACCTATTAATTGAAATGCATTCCAGGTGACTACCTCATGAAGCTGGTTAAGAGAATGCCAGGCGTGTGCAAAGCTATCATGAAGGCAAAGGGTTGCTACTTTGACGAATCTCAAATATAAAATATATTTTTATTTGTTTAACAATTTTTTGGTTACTACATGAATCCATATGTGTTGTTTCATAGTTTTGATGTCTTCTCTATTATTTAACAATTTAGAACATTTACAACAACAACAAAAATTATTCACATTAACATTATTTCCTTGCAATATTTAGTTTTGCTATCAATACTTTTGGGTTTATGTTTCGCTTTGAATATAATTATTTTTGTTTGCAATACTAATAATTGTGTTATCTTTTGTTTTGCTTGATAATAATGGCACAAATGTAACTCACTCACTAGAGGATTTCACCATCTAAAAACATTATTATTCTACTCCACAGTTTCCGTAAAAAGCTGAGGGATGGTGCTGAAGAAATGCAACCACTCAAATCCAAAAACCACACTAGGGATGCAAGCTTTTATTTGGGGTTCTGATGGGGTACAACAGTTGTACTAAGCTCATAAGGGAATTATACGTTATATTCTTTATAAATCCAAAAATGTATGGTGCAACTAAGGATTGCCCCTTTAACAGGCAGTGAACTTCATACAGCCATTTGAATGTGATTCATTAACCTGCCACCCGAAAAATTATTCTGTCCACTGTTCCGAATGTCCTGCAAAAATCGTTTCCTTGTCCTGAATTTGGGCTTTTTAGATGTGGTCAACCTAATTCCACTGGAGGAAACATTGATACTGCAACATGTTATCACCATCTTTGCACGTAAGGAGAATGATATTATTTCAACCTCACATGTGATCTGAATTAAAAAATCCTTCTTTATTCTGTCTCATCCCCTTCATCTGCACTGATTGAAATGGATATAACAAGTGACATCAATAAGGGTCAGTCTATGTCATGGAAAGAGCAGGTGTTTTTCATGTTTTGTACACTCAGCGTAATCTTCATTATCTGATTAGGGTTGATCAAACTCTGGATTGCATCTGAATATATGGGGACATGCTCATACTGTACAAGTAACATGCACGTGACTATGAAGCATTCTCCAGATGGTGAAATAACTGAACAAAAAACTATTTATAGAAATAGAACATTATTAGAATAGAACCACATAAGTTGCAAATGCATTATTTGACACATTGAACATGCAAATGTATCCGATATCATTGCGTTACTTAAGAGAGATTGTGGGGTTTGAGAAATGGGGTGGAGTACCATTCATGATGCAGCCCTGCAGCCCTAGAAGTTCTGAAAGACAGACTGTGAGTGTCAGGTTGACTGGTGTCTCTGTCCAGAAGTAGTGTGGGTGTTAAGTGGGCTGCCACACCCGTAGGCCGCAGGACGTGACTGTAAGGAAGTCATATGTGGTTCCTTACACCCCAGGCTCCAACTGAAATTCAAGTGTTTATTGGAAGCCATTAAACAAAATTATTTAAAATTGCAATAATGAAGGTAATTATTTGGATCTCAGGTCAAATTATCTCTTCTCCTCGTCAGTGGCTAGGCTTTCTGTAAATACAGACCACCATTAGGAAAAGTCAATAAAACAAACCTGAGTAAAGTGACACAAAGTGTCAGTACGAGTTGATAACTTTTAAAACAGTCTGACAGTAAATGTCTGTCTTAGTGGAGAGAGTTGAGTTGGTGGTGTTGGTAGTGTATTGGCTTCTTCCTAAACTGAACTGTTTTGACTCTGCAGATGGATTTCTGTCATACAAAGTTCTATTACCTCAGGGTTAAAGGGATGTTTCACCATTGAAGCAAACTTTTCATACCATTTTCCGAAAGTCGATCTACAACCAGCTAATTCTAGCACTATTCTTCCAAAAAATGACTTCAAATTATCAAGAAAATCAGTGAGCAAATGATAGGTTGAAAGGTGAACTCCTAGACGAGCTGTACGTCTTAGTCAAACTTACGTACTGTTTTTGGCCGTATTCCTGCCAGATCAGCCCAAATCGCAGGTAGCCTAGTGGTTGGAGCGTTGGACTAGTAACCGAAAGAATGTAAGATCGAATCCCAGAGCTGACAAGGTAAAAATCTGTCGTTCTGCCCTTGAACGAGGCAGTTCCTAGGCCGCCATTGAAAATTTGAATTTGTTCTTAACTGACTTGCATAGTTAAATAAAGGTTTAAAAAAAACTACATGGATATGTACAACTATTGTAGGAGTTCTCCTAGTAACTGAATAATTTACTAACTTTTGAAGTTGATTCTTTTAATAGTTGTACTAGAATTACCTGGTGCTTTTTTTTCATTCCTTCTGGGAACTAGACCACACAATAAAAATATATAAACGTGTCCACAATGCCCAGTATAATTGTTTGAAATACCAGGATTGCCTTCAAAGCATCCAAAAATGGACAGGTACGCTTTACAGAACACAAGTTAAAATGCACAGTATGTCATAGCACAATAGCATAGCAATCAATGACAACAGTTCAAACCCTGAAGGGAATGTTCTCTTTCAAATACCATGTCACTACACCAAATAAAAACTCAAGTGGTTTGTCACGACAACACTGGTCCAAGTCAAGTGAAACTTGAGTCATGTGCACCCAGTCAGGCCTGACAGCTGACAGGCAGCAGTGATGACGTCCTTACGGAGAGCAGGACAGCACAGCGGTGGTGTGACGCTCAGCTAATATGGAAGAGGTGGGGTATCAGCAGCACTGTTCACTGCTGTGCAGGGTGCTGGGGGCTGGCAAGCACAGGGCTGTTTCCATCGGGTCACTGACACCAGGCCAGAAACACAAGGGGAGAGGAGCCAGGAAGATAGGCAGGCAGCACGGCAGGGTGGGTGAAAGAGACAGGCAGGGAGGGAAGGAGGCAGGCAGGCAGGCAAGGTGGTTGGGTCAGCAGGTTGGATCAGCAGGGCTAGCTCTCCATGACGGGTCTTGGCTCTGTGGCTAAGTATAGATACTTATGGTGGAGTGATGCTCCAGCCAGCTGTAATGGGAAACGTGCTTGCGTTATAGTGTATGTCGTTAGGGTACAAAGCAAACAAGACATAATATTTACCATTGGGACTAGAATTAGGCTATAGCAATGGCACACAAGTCTTACACAAGAGAGTACACACTCTTTATCAGCCAGACCAAATGAGGCGTATTGATGAATACCCCAGAGTAAAAAGAAAATAGTTTGTACATTATGTTGAGATATGTTTGTGTGCCTCAAGTCAGCTTATAATCGTCTCTGAAATCAAAATATTTCAAAACTTTTAAGGGTTTCAGGTCTCTGGGAATGAGAATGCCTGTGATTGTGAAGAATAATTTAGCTATTACAATTGGCCTAGCGCCGCCTTAGTAATAGCCCTGCCATTATGGCTATGATTACACTGATCGTAAGTAGGAGTTCGCTGTCAGCTCACAGAGAGGGATAGCTGTTGACATATCCAGATATGGAATTGATATTGAAAAACTGCTGGGTGATTCTGTTTCTCTGGCCTGCTTCCGCTCTTAAGGTGTGTGGACATTGTGTGCTGTACTGTAGCAGTGGAGCACGTGGCAGACACTAGAAGCATGCCCTGTCTTGTGCCAGTTCTGATAAGAGGTGTGGAGGGAGAAATGAAAGGAAGCATGAATAAATTTTTCAACAATAAACTGATCTGACCCACATATGAGATGGAGATGGTCATCCTCAAAGAGGATTGTTTTGGTCCTGTTTTGATCCTGCCATTGTGGCTTTAGCCTTAGTTTAGTCATACTCCCATTGGTGATTCTTAATAATTGTTTTCAGCTCAAGGGGAACTCATATGTATGGGTTTCCCTTGAGCTGAAAACAGTTATTCTAATGGAGACATGTAGGTGGGTACAGTAGAGGGACACCTACACTACCGTTCAAAAGTTTGGGGTCACTTAGAAATGTCCTTGTTTTCGATAGAAAAGCAAATTTTTTGTCCATTAAAATAACATTAAATTGATCAGAAATACAGTGTAGACATTGTTAATGTTGTAAATGACTATTGTAGCTGGAAACGGAAGATTTATGGAATATCTACATAGGCCTAGAAGGCCAATGTCTGCCTACAACATTATTACTGTATTTCTGATCAATTTGATGTCATTTTGATGGACAAAGAAATTGCTTTTCTTTCAAAAACAAGGAAATTTCTAAGTGACCCCAAACTTTTGAACGGAAGTGTAGGTCTAAGGTCAGTATGTTTAATATCACACTAATCAGAAACCATTTCTACGTGTCCAATTAACCCTCCTCAGAGGACATGATTTGAATTTATTTTATTTTATTATTAACAGCAAATTTGCTCCTCCAAACTGCATGTGGCACAAACTGTTCCTTCATGTTAATTGCCTCATCCTCATGCAAAATATAGCACAATTAAGACATTCGTTACATTTCCAGCCTTAGGTAAGATCCTGATTAGGACTCATTTATCTTCGTCTTAGACTCTAGAGAGGAGGACTCCATGTTCTTTGCATTAGGAGATGTTAAATAGTAGTGGGTGCATTACACCAGGCAAATCCTGATCTTGCAGATAAGGGTGTAACCCTGTTCCTTTACTACTACTTCTAATACAACTGTCGCCACTCCTGATACCGTAGCAGTGCTGGGGAGATTGTAATGGGAAGAGAGATAAAATAACTGTCGAACACTGAAATTAGCCAAAACATGACCTTTTTTTGCACTATTGGTTAGAGCCTGTAAGTAAGCATTTCACTGTAAGGTCTACTACACCTGTTGTATTCGGCGCACGTGACAAATGCACTTTGATTTGATTTGATTTGAGTTTACCCTGACGATGTGTGCTTCAGAGGCCATGGTTTCCTGCTCGGTGTATAGGACTAACAGAAAGCACTTCAAATAGCTTCCGTTTAATAGCAACATTTAACAGTGGCGAGTGTAAAAGTACAGTCAAATCCTCATAAAAGTGGGACTTGAGAATGACATGATGTGTTTGTAAATCTTTTGTGAGGATTTGCACACACAGGCCCCTGTGAGGCTACTGTATTTAGTCAATGCCACTCCGACATTGCCGTGAGGACCAAACAAAAGCGTGTCGTGTAACAGCTGAAGGATGAATGAGGGAGCAAATCAGCAGTGTCAATGAGGAGGCTTTTATAGACCAGTCTCTGGTTTGGTTGGTTATTATGATGGCTGCTCCCTGATTGGGTGATGGCAACATAACAGAGAACAGCATACACAGTTAGGGGCAGAAGGGTTTAACAAAGTCCATCTTTATGTGCTGGGGATAGACACTGTATCTCAGAGTCTAGTGCTGATTAAACAGGGCCATCAAAGTTTATATAGTGTCAAGCTGTGTTGGGGAAGCAAATGCTGTGTGGCAATACCACTGTAGTCTACTCGTCTGAATTAATGTTCAATGAATTCAGTCTGTTGATTCATATTTGAGTTACTCATCGACCAAGGCTCCAGTGCTCCATTGGTTACCACGTCCGACTAATACCTCCAATGTCCTACCAGGCCATATAATGTTTTCCTGGTTGTGTTTGTTTGCTGTTTCCCTGTACAGCAGTGAGCCTCTACATGCATTGTTCAATAAAGAGGACATTGTTACCCCAACACTTCCTAGTGTAATGCAATTTAAGGTAATAATATTGTCGTCACGAAAAGGGCAATCATTTTCATTACTTGAAATCTATTAACTATGCACTTGCTGTTATTCATTAAAGGCAAGGGATAATATGATTATGTGAGCTACATCGAAAAATACGAATAACAGCACTGGCAAAAAGCTATCAACAAATCCAATCCAGAGGGGCAATATTAAAGCGTTTGTGGGGTTGATGACAGAGTTCTTCACCTTACCCATGTGCAGCACAGCAGGATCTGGGCTCAATAGACTGACTTTTTAAGTACCAGCAAACACTTAGTTTAAAGTAATGAGTGCAGAAAAAAAACACAGAGTGGGTACCATGACGATAACATACATTTCCAACAGAAATGAAATCCCGTCACTAAGCTATTTCTCAGTCAATTTAACGTTTTTACTTTGAGCTGTGTTTTATTGTGTTTTTTCTTAGACAGCTTTTGAGTTTTCTTCGTCTTTTGGTTTCTCCACATTCCTGTGCACCGTTCAATGTTTTCATTCATCCTATAAAAACAAAGGGACTCTCTTCCTTGAGTTTAGAATATCACATTACCGTCTGAAGCTCCATATGGTTAGGCTTTTGCTTTCACAAACACAGATTCTCTCTCCGAAATCCACACGCACAGGGATGCACACACACACACACACACACACACACACACACACACACACACACACACACACACACACACACACACACACACACACACACACACACACACACACACACACACACACACACACACACACACACACACACACACACACACAAACACACACACACACACACACACAGTCAAACACAGCCACGCATGCATGCACACCTGTTACTGTTTTATTTAAATGGACAACTTCTCTCAATGCTTACCTAACCATGATGTGGTCAACACTGTCTATTTAATATCAGTGTGCAAAGAGGAGCAGAGAATATCACACTGTAAACCAGATCCTTTATACCATCCCCCTTTGCAAGACTATGTGGAAAGTCTGACCCGTTTCAATAGTCCATAGTATCTGTTACAATTTAACAGACTGGTCTGGTCTCTCCACAATGCAAACAGATGGGAGATAGGAGAAAACTTGGCAGTATGAGTTTATTACTGTTTTGTTACATATTGCAACATGATAGACCGCTTCATACAGGTCAAGACACAATATGAACGCCATATTGTTACACCTCATGTGCAACTGAGTGTACAAAACAGTAGGAACATCTGCTCTTTCCATGACATAGGCTGACCAGGTGAATACAGGTGAAAGCTATGATCCCTTATAGATGCCACTTGTTAAATCCACTTCAATCAGTGTAGATGAAGGGGAGGAGACAGGTTAAAGAAGGATTTTTAAGCTTTGAGACAATTTAGACATGGATTGACTATGTGTGCCATTCAGAGGGTGAATCAGCAGACAACATATTTAAGTGCCTTTGAATGGGGTATGGTAGTTGGTGCCAGGCGCACCGGTTTGTGTGTGTCAAGAACTGCAAAGCTGCTGGGATTTTCACGCTCAACAGTTTCCCATGTGTATCAAGAATGGTCCACCACCCACATGACAACAAGCCAACTTGACACAACTGTGGGAAGCATTGGAGTCAACATGGGTCAGCATCCCTGTGGAACGCTTTCGACACCTTATAGAGTCCACGCCCTCGACGAATTTAGGCTGTTCTGAGGGCCAAATGGGCTGCAACTCAATAGTAGGAAGGGGTTCCTAATGTTTTGTACGCTCAGTGTATAAAAGACACTCCATAGTTCTCTAGTTACAGTACATTCACATTTGGGTTGCATTTGCACTTCAGTTCTTCCCTGCAAGAATACTGTCGCTGTTGTATCAAGCGGCATATTTTCTTCTCTCTCGCTCGCTTTGTCTTTGTAATGGAGATATTAAGTGACACAGCAGGGACAGAGGGAAAGAAGAAAGAACATTATATGCAGTTGAAAACAGGAGGAAAGAAACCCAACTGATGACAGTGAAAGGACTCTGTGCCAGAATTGACTGCCCCACAAGAGCCCTGGATGTGAAAGTAAACATAGAAACACACACACACATGGGTTTGCTCACTGGCACCATATAATTTGTGGTGGAATCTCAAAATTGGGCCTCCGAACAACTCGGGCTCTGGCGGGATGGTAAACAGACTTATATTGTTGCAAGAATGGAATGGAGGGAGGGAGGGAGTGAGGAGGGAAGAGGGAGGACAGAGGGGGGTTTCAAGTAACAAAGAAAGGAGAAAACAATGTCCTCAGATCTAACGGTCGTAAAAGAAAAAGCACTCTCAGTAAAGAGATAATGCTGAGGGAACACATTCATAAGACAGGCTTCTGTTTTTCTTTTCCTTCTCTTTGTTGCACTCGTTTATTAGAGTTTCCTTTGGTTGAAATGCTTGGGGAGGTATGGTATGTTCAGTATGCCGATTCCATAATTTCATCTTCAGTTGTGGGCACCTGGGTATAAAAGAGATGTGTTGATCAGTTGAGACAGGGCACTGATTCAATGGATCTGTTTCAACATTTCACAGTAATTCAGTAAATTTTTTGCATTTGTATTCCCTTATTAACTTTATGCTGACAGAGTGTTTGATCGATTCCACTAGGTGACTTCAGGCGGAAAAAGCACTGAGGGCATGTCTCAGGGTGTCTGAAAATATTTGCTTCACCACAAGAGACCCACACCAAGGCATTGTGCAGTTTGGGATCCTAAAACAACCACCACATTCCAGTCCCTCCAGCATGTTGGCTCGGTTTTAGAAGTCACAATGCCCCAGTGCTGCAATCTGTAAAATGTATTCTTTAGTAGCTACAGTATGAATTGCTATGCCCACAGTGTTTCTCCTTTCCAAATTAAATATTGGGTCTGCCATATATTGTCTGGTCCATAATTATTGGAACCCTTTATAAAGATGAGCAAAAAAATTGTGTATAAAATTAACCTAACGTAGCAGCCGTAAAATAAACACCTTTAACTAGATACCCTACATCAGGGTTCCCCAACTGGTGGCTCGCGGTCCATATTAGGCCCTCCAATTTTTCTGAGCAAAAAATAATATTGTATTTTTTTTATGGTTGGACATAAAATACTTTAAAAACGCCAGCAAATCAGCTCCAAGTGATTTTCATTTTGGAAATCTGTTCCAAAGTATTCCTACGGATAATAGAGAAATATATGTGATTGTATACAAATGTAAGCAAGATTTGAAATGAGGATGTTTCAGTCAATTTGCAGTCTATAAATTATTGTAGTTGTGTTCTGGCCCCCTGACCATCCTCTCAAGAAAAAAAAATCGGCCACGACTGAATCTAGTTGCTGATCCCGGCCCTACGTACTGGTCTTGACGAGAAATGGTAAAAACAGTCGGGGGGAGGTTCTCTTCTGCACTGTTCAACCAGTTAAGTTAAGATGTGTTGCCTTGTTAATGTCCAAAAGCGGAAGTCACGTCACAGGCTCTCTTTCCATTTACCCTGAAAACTGGAACAACTGAGCTATATTGCATGCTCCAAAAAATGTGAAAGTTATATTATTTTGTACTAATACAATTGCTCAGAGAAAGAGCTTTTGTTGAACAAGCAACAAAACTAAATCTAAAAATTATTGGCACCCCTGTTTTCAGTACTCCAGCACCCTACCTTTGCGAGGATAATGACACTGAAGCTTTTTCTAAAATGTTTTATGAGATTGGAGAATACTTTGGGAGGGATCTTAGACCATTCCTCCATACAGATCCTTGATATCCGTCATCTGCACTGGACTGCACTCTTCAATTCAAACCACAGGTTTTCAATGGGGTTCAAGTCCGCAGACTCAATGAACAACTTCTTTGTGGATTTTGATGTGTGCTTGGAGTTATTGTCTTGCTGGAAGATCCACTTGCAGTCAAGTGTCAGCCTCCTGGCAGAATCAACCATGTTTTTGGCTAAAAGGGAATGATGCTGTTGACCTTCGTCAGGACCAGTGGAAGCAAAAAAAGCCCCATGACATCAAAGATGCACTACCATATTTTACTGTAGGTAAAGTATGAGATACTTTTCTGCATATGCTTCAGTTTTTTTACGCCAAATCCACCACTGGTGCTGCTTGGCCAAGGAGCTCTATTTCCATGTACAGTAATCTGACCATAGCACCGCATGGAGTTTTATCACCAGTGCTTTGGGTTTGGTATGTGGCTTGAGTGTGGCAGACAGCCTCTGTCCAGCTCTGATATCACCTCCCTTTACGACTGAAAATACCTTAATTTAATACATTGTCATCTCAACACTACTAACCCTATTCTCTCTCTCTCTCTCTCTCTCTCTCTCTCTCTCTCTCTCTCTCTCTCTCTCTCTCTCTCTCTCTCTCTCTCTCTCTCTCTCTCTCTCTCTCTCTCTCTCTCTCTCTCTCTCTCTCTCTCTCTCACTCATTCTCTTTCTAAGTAAGAGTAAAATACTTGGCATAATGTAGTAGCTTGATCATTTTGTGCACAATACCTGGGTCATCTAATATGTTTTACATTAACCTTGGTTAACCCTATGACCCATCAGTCACGCGCCCAGCTCCCTGTGGCAGTCCAGTGAGTCCACTCGGCATGTTTCCCTGCTCACTAATGAGCTGAACCTTCTCTTCATTACTCAACTCTTTGCCACTTTGGATGTGGAAACAAGCACTTTCAATCTCTGGCTGTTTCACATACAGCAGCTTTTACACTATAATTAAGTAAATATAGCTACTATAGCAGATCATTTTCCTTAAGAGTTCTTTGTTCAGCACACTGAATGCTAAGAGGTCTTTGTTCAGCACACTGAATGCTAAGAGGTCTTTGTTCAGCACATTCTGAATGCTAAGAGGTCTTTGTTCAGCACATTCTGAATGCTAAGAGATCTTTGTTCAGCACATTCTGAATGCTAAGAGATCTTTGTTCAGCACATTCTGAATGCTAAGAGGTCTTTGTTCAGCACATTCTGAATGCTAAGAGATCTTTGTTCAGCACATTCTGAATGCTAAGAGATCTTTGTTCAGCACATTCTGAATGCTAAGAGGTCTTTGTTCAGCACATTTTGAATGCTAAGAGGTCTTTGTTCAGCACATTTTGAATGCTAAGAGATCTTTTTTCAGCACATTTTGAATGCTAAGAGATCTTTGATCAGCACATTCTGAATGCTAAGAGATCTTTGTTCAGCACATTCTGAATGCTAAGAGGTGTGATGGTGAAGCAATGCTTTTATTTCTTTCCAACACACCTCACACGATTGGGCTTTTGCATGCATATGATGCATGAATGAAGCACAGGTGAAATGATTGGATTGTTTGGACAGCTGAGCTCACTGTGACATAACGTTTCCCAAAGCAGATATGCACATTAATAAACACACACACCCTTGCTGACTGATACTGGTGCTGATCGGGTATCAGCTTTATGTCACTGTTAAACCTATGTGTCCTGAATATTTGGTTGTAAGTTGATTTTCTGCAAGTCTGTATCAATCTGTGATATAGGGCTTTTGTTTTTTATTTCAGACTGTGTACTCTCTGAAGTAACCAGAAATACCGGATATACTGTACATGGATGAAAGACGCAAACAAGTACACAACAGACAAATGCTTATGTGAAAATAATCTCTCTCTTCAACTTCTCTCAGTCATTATCTATCTATCTATCACATGCACACAGACGCATGGACACACTCACCCTATTCACAAGAATTTGAGCTCTTCATGTAATTGTGCTGTGTTCTGCCAAATGTGTAATTACAAGGGCCTTCGGTGCAATTCACATTACTGATACTGCATCACACATGTTCTCTCCCTGCCCCCTCAAACTGTGAACTCAGAGTGCCGGACAGTAAAATATCTGTTTCCCCCGGTACGGTAGGTTCCGGCAAGCAGCTTGATTTAAGACCGGAGCTAGAGCTGGAGCTGGGATGGATGCCTCCCCCTGTCATCAATGGAGGCCAATGCAGCCAGTTAATCTGGGTCCTTGGATCAGAACAGGTGAACGGAGCGGACAGATCTTAAAGGGATACTTCGAGATTTTGTCAATGAGGCCCTTTATATACTTCCCCAGAGTCAGATGAACTCGTGGATACCATTTTTATATCTCTGCATGCAGTTTGAAGGAAGTTGCTAGCTAGCATTAGCGCAATGACTGGAAGTCTATGGGTATCTGCTAGCATTTAGCATTGGCTCGCTAAACTACCTCTAACTTCCTTCATACTGGACACAGAGACATAAAAATTGTATCCACAAGTTCATCTGACTCTGGAGAAGTAGATCAAATATGTTATTGGCAAAATCCCGAAGTATCTTCTTTTTTTTTTCTTTTTTTTTAGGTGGCCAAGCACAGCACATCACGATGGCATGACTCACAACTCCCACTTTTACTATGTGTACATTAATAATGTGCTATGGCTCCTAGGAAGTCTGCTTTTCCTGTAAAGGGGGGACTTTACAAAGACAGACCTTGCCACTCCACTGCTGCAGGTCGGAACAAGCAGAGATAGACCACCTTTGATAAATGGCTGGCAGTGGAAAGTGAGAAAGACCTTGCTGCCTCTGCTCACTGCGTCAAGACAGAGTTCTTTTAAACACTACCACATGCAAGGAAGCACATGGTGATGGATCCCAGATGTGTGCGAGAGAAGGAGCTGGCTCCGTTTGGACTGTGGCCACAACAGTCCAGACCAGATTGCAATTGTAATGTCCAGTGTTGTGTTGATGGTTTAGACTAATTATAAGACTGATTAGAGTAAGCTTGGCGATGGACTGAAAGGCCTTGTGTGCTTTGAGTCAACAAGTACCAATGCCAAAGACTGATAGTGGTTCATAAACATACAAACCCGCAAGCATGCACGCAAAGGGAAATGTACATGAATGCACACCATCGGTGCATAATACAATGCACAATGTCTGTCAAACCAATTTATGCAACGTGTTAAAGATGATGCCAGAAATGTGTTTTATAGAGACTGTCATAATCCACTAGATCCAGGATAACGTTCCCCGTCCATGCTCTGAAAATGTTCTCTGTTTTTTCTTTCCATTTTATGATTGTCAGCACAGCCCTGTATATTTCCAAGAGAGCCAGTAACCAACACGACATCATGCTTAAATGCCTTAATGAGCTGACAAAATCAAATTCAGGAGATTTCTTGGGGAGATTTTCCTTGACTGATCAGAGGCCTGTGTGCCTAGAGAGGGATCTCTTTGTGTTTGTGTTTGTGTGATGGGGAGGGGGCCATTTTAGAGTCATATGTAAGATATTAAGATATTCCTTTGAAGAGCAGCATAAAATGTGGAGGATTCCAGAAGTACCGACAGAAAGGGCCAAACCCAGAAGATTATGTAATGCACACACACACATACGTGCATTTGCACACACACGGATGCACACACACATGCACGCGCGAGCACACACACCATAGTGATACTAGATGCAGGACTTGCCAACAATTTGACTCAGGGTGTCATGCATTTGGTGTGTGTCAGAGTTAAACTTGTGGGCCAATGGGTCACACGATTAATGAAATGCTAGTGAGGGAAACATTAAATTGTGATTGTGAGGTTGACTTTGTTTCCCTTTTTAATCTCCACCTAATCTTGTTTTAATCTTTGATTCATTAGCATTGATTATATTGAATAGCATAGCCCAAGGTCCTGGCGCTCAGAGTGTTGTTTTGCCTGTAAATGAGGACCAGGTCCCCGTTTCCTCGGCTCTCTCACTTTGAACGTTGTCCAATATGTAACTAAGAATGGCCAGATAATTTAGACATGCTGTGGTGTCATTGTGATCTAATTCTGTGCACTTACACTAAGTTGTGATCAAACAAATGTCCAAAGCACTAATACAGATCTGCAGGATCTACAAACAAACTGCTTACCAGAGGAGGCTGGTGGGAGGAGCTATAGGAGGTCGGGCTCATTTTAATGGCTGGGATTGAATAAATGGAACATGTGGTTCCCATATGGTTCATGTGTTTAATACCATTCCATTTAGCCACTACAATGAGGCAATCCTCCTATAGCTACTCCTACCAGCCTCCTCTGCTACTTACTATTGGAAGATTTGGGAGCTGAAAGCCACAAGAAAAAAGTAAAATTGACAAACATACACGTACACGCACACGCACACGCCCACACACACACACGCACGCACGTGCACATGTGCGCACACACACACACACACACACACACACACACACACACACACACACACACACACACACACACACACACACACACACACACACACACACACACACACACACACACACACACACACACACACACACACACACACCACTGGTTTCTCTCAATACCCAGGCTATCCAGTCATCCACCCACATCTTTCCACAGTACTTGTCTACAGTAGCCCAGTCAAAGCCAACACACGTAGGTCGCAGCACCCTCGGGCCCGTTTTTCCACCAAAACATCATGTTTCCTGGTGTGTAGCCTGCCAGGTGCACGGTAGACTGGACAAAAACATTTTGTCCAGGGTAAATGCTTCTCCGCCACAGCCCTGCAACCATTCTAACCACTGAGAATAAGTAAAGTAGGGGCCTATCTTTTTCCTGTGCACTATCCGAAATTCCCTTGGGTGTGAATAATTGAATGAATGTATATTTATAGGGCATAGCCTGTACTCATAATCATGCTAATGTATATGATTTAGTGTAATCACCTGCAAAGCTCTAATGGCTAGTTCTCTTCACAATACGGAAGGAGCCAATGGTATTATCTTTCCACCCAATACTTTAAGGGTAAGGAAATCAGAGTCAAAATTGTAAGGCAGTGTTTAATAGTTTGCGATCTCAGCTTCCCAAACTGATCTTTAATTAGTCAGAGTTAAATTTATTGAAATACTGAAAGATTGTCATCATTGAACACATCATTATGCATGTGTGTATGTCTGTGGAGGAACACTAGTCCATTGTGCAGGGAGGAACACCGAGCTAGCTGAATAAATATATTATACATTATTATGTCATTACATGTTTAGATTGTAAATAACGTGTTGTTATGTAACACTCCATTCCCCCAAAATAAAAAGAGCTATTTTGGAGATCAGAACATAGTCCTGGGAAATTCTAGAAGGATATCTGCCAATTTGACATGAACATAGTCAAACGTTAGTCTACATAGTGCGAGAGGGGAATGAGAGAACCAGGAATCCAGAGAGATCCAGCCTTGTTATTTGATTTGAACATGTCAGCAATACATGAAGCAATCCCTCAGCTTCCAGGGTCAATCTTGAAAATATATTATGTTTGCCAGCATGCTACTTTCCAGGTTCTTTTGATCTCTTCAGCTCACAGCTTGCCACGGTGCTGTGAGATTAATCAAAGAAACCCTGTAGAACAAACACATAGAACAAACTAGCCTAATTTTCATCAAGGACATTTATCAGCAATTAGTAAGGCAGATATTAAATCACCATCAATGAAAATGAATCTGCCTTCAATCACTACAACTTCAATCACCTACTGTAATTCAAGTTTGATCATAGGTATCTATTCCCCTTTCCCGTAAGGGTCAGGGGTATCCGGGCTCTTCTTACCATCAGGAGTACATGTACATGTGTGTGAAAGTGTGCCTAAGTGAGTGTGTGTGAAAGGGGGAAGGGTTGTTAACACCTGCTGTTATTCTGGGGAGAGCATGTGCGGAAAAGCAGAGGACGGTGGGAAACTGAGGAGGATAGAGGAATGCAAATGGACAGTAGGGTTGATTTCCTGCTGGCAGCATCTGTCAGAAAGTCCGCCTCAAGCCAACATGCTGACGCTGCTCCGCCCAGTATTAGACCCTAACTTGACCACTGCGGACCCACTCTAATCTAATTCATTCACCCACTCTAATCTTATCGAAAGTCAATTTGAACAAAAAAAAGAAAACGGTTCAGGGTTTCATTTCATAAGGAAAGCCTGTTCAGGCTCCCGAGTGGCACAGCGGTCTAAGGCACTGCGTAACCAGATCTAGAGGCATCACTACAGACACCGTGGTTCGATTCCAGGCTGTATCACAACCGGCCGTTATTGGGAGTCCCATAGGGCAGCACACAATTGGGCCAGCGTCGTCTGGGTTTGGCCGGTGTAGGCCGTCATTGTAAATAAGAATTTGTTCTTAACTGACTTGCCTATTTAAATAAAGGTTAAAAAAAAAATGTAAATACATGTTGCCCTTCCTCTCTATATCCGGTTCCCTATGTGTTATTCTCCTTGTATTCAGCTCTCTGTTTTCCATAATTTGATAAGACTGGGAAGAAAAGGAAGGTTGAGAATACAAGCAGAGAAGAAACTATTGGCACAGAGCAACTGTAAGCCGAAGCCATCATCAATCAAGTTCAGTACGATTATGTAATGTATTTTTTTATGAAAGGGTCAGAAGGCAGCGTAATAACAGATGGTGGATCTGAACACATTCAGTCATGGTGCGGATATGTGTCTGCTCAAACACACACACATGCATTGCACACACACGTGTTTTCTTCTGATAGGGCTGGCTTCAGCAAAGGCTGGCTTCAGCAGTAAATGTTATTGCCATCAGACAAAGGGTAAAATACGCACCATTTCCTTGTATCTCTCATGCCATGTACTAAATAATTATTAGGTGTAATGGCTGTGCAGTTTGCTCCCTCTGGACTAAGATCCACTTCACATCTATGACATTTAGGTTGGTCGGGACTTCATCCTGTAGGAATCACAACTCAGCACGGGGAAACAGATGGAGACTTTGTTTGGACCAGGCTGGAGGAGTCATGAACTAACGCACGAGAGGAAGTCCTTCATATCTAACAAACCCTGAATGACTGCCACTGCTTTACAGAAACACATAGGAAACTCCTCAACGGTTGGAGTGCGCCCATACATGTGAGAGCTTGATGGATACTATACCCACCATCTGCTTAACAAGATCAGCTTCCACATACGGCTCCCAGGTGGCAGCACTGAGGGCCACATCTAAGCACAGGAGGTTGGTGGCACCCTAATTGGGGAGGACACGCTCGTGGTACTGGGCAGGAGCGGAAGAAGTGGAATGGTATCAAATACGTCAAACATATGGTGTCCATGTGTTTGATGCCATTCGATTCGCATCTTTTCAGCCATTAATTATGAGCCGTCCTCCGCTCAGCAGCCTCCACTGCATCTTAGGATATTATTTCATTTGGTTTTATTACTACAGGTATCCCAAGCAGCTGAAGGGCAGACGGTGCTCAAGACGCGTCCTGGGGAAGGTTGCTTTCAACCTTCCCCTGGAGCTTCAGTGATAGTGGTGTGAATGAACACTAGCGCACTTGTGAGATTAGGCTTTGAGGATCTTATCAGGGGAAGTGACAATTTATCTGGGCTCAGCATGTAAACGTGATGATATTTAGGCCTACAAGTGTTCACAGTGAATTTGGTTCCTACGACTAGTTTTAATAGATACAGATAGATGTAGGATTTTAATTTGAGTTCATTTGCTACAGCAGGAAAATAATCCTGCAGAAACAGGAAATGTGAATTATTATGTGGATTATAACATAATGGCATTTATTTTGTAGGGGTTGATACATTTTTCATTAGGGCAAATCAAGTCTGACATTTTAAAGTGGACATTACAAACTTCAGAAGCCTTTTTAAACCTTGAATACACTACAAGTTTGAATTTCCAACTGTGCAGGAAAATTCTCAGCAACAAAAGTGTGATCAAGATAAGATCAAGATCCTACATCTGTACATAAAGTAGATTACCGTAAATAGGTCTGCATTCAGTTTTTCAAGCAGCATTTTTTTGTTGGCATACAGTGCATTTGGAAAGTATTCAGACCCCTTGACTTTTTCCACATTTTGTTAAATTACAGGCTTATTCTAAAATTGATTAAATAGTTGTTTTCCCTACCAATCTATACACAGTACCCCATAATGACAAAGCAAAAACAGGTTTTAAGAACTTTTTGCAAATGTAATACTACATTTACATAAGTATTCAGACCCTTCACTCAGTACTTTGTTGAAGCACCTTAGGCAGCGATTACAGCCTCGAGTCTTCTTAGGTATGACTCTACAAGCTTAGCACTCTTGTATTTGGGGAGTTTTTCCCAGTCTTCTCTGCAGATCCTCTCAAGCTCTGTCAGGTTGCTGCATAGCTATTTTCAGGTTTCTCCAGAGATGTTCCATTCTTCACCGTAGGGATGGTGCCAGGTTTCCTACAGACGTGACGCTTGGCATTCAGGCCAAAGAGTTCAATCTTGGTTTCATCAGACCAGAGAATCTTGTTTCTCATGGTCTGAGAGTCCTTTAGGTGCCTTTTGGCAAACTCCAAGTGGGCTGTCATGTGCCTTTTACTGAGGAGTGACTTCCGTCTGCCCGCTAACGTAAAGGCCTGGTTGGTGGAGTGCTGCAGAGATGGTTGTCCTTCTGGAAGGTTCTCCCATCTCCACAGAGGAACTCTGGAGCTCTATCAGAGTGACCATCGGTTTCTTGGTCACCTCCCTGACCAAGGCTCTTCTACCTCGATTGCTCACTTTGGCCGGGAGGCCAGCTCTAGGAAGAGTCTTGGTGGTTCCAAACTTCTTCCATTTAAGAATGATATGATGGAGGCCACTGTGTTCTTGGGGACCTTCAATGCTACAGACATTTTTTGGTACCCTTCCCCAGAGCTGTGCCTCGACACAATCCTGTCTCGGAGCTCTACGGGCAATTCCTTCAACCTCATGGCTTGGTTTTTCCTCTGACATGCACTGTCAACTGTGGGACCTTATATAGACAGGTGTGTGCCTTTTCAAATCATGGCCAATCAATTGAATTTACCACAGGTGGAGTTGTAGAAACATCTCAAGGATGGTCAATGGAAACAGGATGCACCTGAGCTCAATTTCAAGTCTCATAGCAAAGGGTCTGAATACTTGTGTAAATAAGATATTTCGGTTTTATATTTTTAATAAATTTGAAAAATTACAAAAAATCTATTTTGGCTTTGTCATTATGGGGTATTGTGTGTAGATTAATGAGGACATTTTTAAAAATGTAATACATTTTCGAATAAGGCTGTAACATAACAAAATGTAGAAAAAGGGAAGGGGTCTGAAGACTTTCCGAATGCACTGTAGATATACTTCTGGAGTATTGTGTTGGGCAATGAATTTTCACCACAAGTCATTGTGTAAATATATAAAGTTTACACTTGGCAGAGTAAAAGGAATGCAATTCATGCTAAAATAGTAGGAGTAAAGCAATACAAGTCATGCTAAAAGTGTAGGATAGAGAGTGTATGAGAATGGTGTGGGAGAATGAACAATAAATAAATGCCTGCAACAATATCATAAATCACACTTCTGTTTCAATGGAAGTCCTTGAGTGACACGACACCCACATGATTTCATTGGCATACAACCAGTCAGCCCATGTACTCTTCTCATGGGTTGTGCCTATGGTGACAGTGTCAGAGATCACACACAGAGGTGCTGCAGGAGTGTTGGAGAAGAGAAAAGTGAAAGTAGCGTTGAGGCCAACAGCTGTTGGTTGTTGGGCTGGCAACAGGTGTCCAGAGACAGACAGCCCAGGCCCAGGGACATGTATTTTTAGCCCTGAGTTTCCACCATGCTGGCCAGAGGGTCTGGAAATACCTATCCTCAGGTTCAGAGAAGCTAGGACAGTCCCCTCTGTTGAGTTTAGACACTCTAATTCAAAATACTCAATCCAATGATCCACACCACCATTGATATAACCGTCTCATACTCCCAATGACAAATACCAAACATTTATAAGACAGGAAATTGGAATAAAACCTCACCAGTGAACAGCAGAACTGTTTGATTCTCAAGTCACAGATTTAGCGGCTTTAGCTAGAGGGGACTGTTTCCCCTTAAAGCGTCAGCATGCTTCGGTTCAGCTGGCGCCTAGTTGAACTCGGCTCGGCGAACCGAACAAGTGTGCTCGCATACTCCCTTAAAACACCTCTTCAAAAACGAGATTAAAGCAGAAATAGTATTGTTTGTACATTTTGAGACGCCGTAGTCTGAAAGAAAATGTCAGAATTAATCCAAGATAACTCAAGAAATCTTTGTCGCACAACTCGAGGAGATCTTTGTCACACAATTTTGCATCTAACTAAGATGTTTGGTGCAGTATTTCTCAAGTGAAAAAATGTACATGAAAACAATTCATCTCTTGTGGAATGACAGCAAACACTTTAATGGCCAATCGCAGACGAAAGGGCGTAGACTTCAGCTACCAACTTCGGCTTGTCTTGAGGAAACATTTATTGTGCATGAACAGCTGAAAAAAACGCTTGCCGAAGACCAAAACGAACAAAAACATCCCAAAATGTCCATATAATATATGCACAAACTGTTCCAAACTGTTTCGGGTGGGCATCCGCATACCTTTTAGACAGCTCCAGAGTCCACAGTGACGCCCCTTAGGCCCTCCTGTAGAGTGCACGTGTGGAGTCCATATTGAACTGCATGTATGATTTCGGCATGGAGGTGTTAATGAAGTGATGAAAACATCACAGTTCATGCTGACGGCGGAATCACTGCCAATAATCCTAATGCAAAAAAAAATGAATAAAGGGAAAACAGACGTAAAGGTAGTATTTGCACCTTACTGGTTTCGTTAAAATAAATGTCAGTGGACCGTCAACCAGATCCCATTCATCTCCTAGATAGTTTGTGTGTATACATTGATACATAGGCTACGTGAGCCTTTAAAAAAAAATGATGTAGTTCTGTCCTTGAGCTGTTCTTGTCTATTGATGTCCTGTGTTATGTCATTATGTTTCGTGTTTTGTGTGGACCCCAGAAAGAGTTAATGGGGATCCTAATAAAATACCAAATACATTTCCACCTCTCAGAGGGGGCTTACACTCAACTCCATAACTACAACAACGATTATGAGAACAATACGACAGCTACTACTACTTCTATTGCTACAAACAATTCAACCATTCATTGTGTCCTTGCTACCATTACTCCCATGTTGTTTTGACAGGAATGGAAATATGTATAGAAACCATTCTTTAAAATGGATCCACATGCCATTGTACATTTCAGTATGTGGCTCCTGTAAAACAGCACTGCTTTCTGCTGTTAGACATTAGTAACTCTGTTGCAATCCACAGCCAACTGTCAGCGAAGGATTCCGCTATAATGTGGTGAGTGATACAAATACATTTTTACCTGCATGGCTGAATGAGGAATAATAAAGACATTTAGGTTTTCACTTTACAGTATGTTCTGTTTGATTCGTTATTCCATACCACCACCTAGTGGAGGACAACACCACTCTGCAATGGGAAAGTTTGGTGAAAGGTGACAGAGGAAAACATCTCAGAGCCCTGTGGAACGGTTAGGGTTGAGCATTAATCTATGGACATGAAGTTAAGGTTAGGGTTAGGGTTGAGGCTAGAGTTAGGGTTGAGTCGAGATGTGGACATGAAGCTAGGGTTATGGTTACGTTTGAGGCTATGGATAGGGTTGAGCTGGGATGTGAAAATAAAGCTACAGTCGGGTTTCTGGTTAGGGTAGGGTTGATGCTAGGGTTATGGTTGAGCCAGGATGCGGACAAGAAATCAGATGCAACAGACTGACACCTTGGTTTGGATTCTGGTTAAACTTTTAGAAAGACAGGTGAGAATTCCAGTTAGACTGGAATTACTGTAGGATGGTCTTAATATGAATATGAGTGAGAATATGAGTCAGAAACTACCCTAACCTGAACTCTAATCCCATCTTGTCCGCATCCTGGCTCAACCATAACCCTAACCCTAGCTTCATGTCCACATCTCGACTCAACCCTAACCCTAGCCTCAACCCTAACCCTAACCTTAACTTCATGTCCAACCCTAGCTTAATGCTCAATCCTAACCCTTCCACAGGGCTCTGAGATGTAGAATCCAAACCAAGGTTTCAGTCTGTTGCATCTGATTTCCTACAGTGTTGTAGTGGAGGCTATACGCAGGTATATACCATATACCCACTTTTTTTTCATTGGGCATTGCGTATACTCACTTTATAAAACCAGTGAAGGACAGAGTACCCAATTGTCATACTTGAGTAAAAGTAAAGATACCTTAATAGAAAATGACTCAAGGAAAAGTGAAAGTCATCCAGTAAAATACTACATGAGTAAAAGTCCAAAAGTATTTATTTTTAAATATGCTTAAGTATCGAACGTAAATGTAATTGATCAAATATACTTAAGTATCAAAAGTAAATGAAATTGATCAAATATACTTAAGTATCAAAAGTTGTATAAATAATTTCAAATTCCTTATATTAAGCAACCCAGGCAGCACGATTTTCTTGTTTTTTTCATTTATGGCGATCCAGGGGCACACTCCAACACTCAGACATAATTTACAAATGAAGCATTTGTGTCTACTGAGTCTGCCAGATGAGAGGCAGTTGGATTGACCAAGGATGTTCTCCTGAGAAGTGGGTGAATTGGACCATTTTCCTGTCCTGCTAAGCATTGAAAATGTGTACTTTTGGATGTCAGAGTAAAAAGTACATATTTTCTTTAGGAATGTAGTGGAGTAAAAGTTAAAGTTGTAAAAATATAATATATGTACAGATACCCCTCAGATACCCCCCCCCCCCCCCCCTACTTAAGTAGTACTTTAAAGTATTTTTACTTAACACCACTGCTAAAACCTCTTAGATGTAAAGTCCCCTGTTTTGGGGACCTGTGTGGTTCTGATACCAGTTCTGACTGACATTTTCAGTTATAAATCGATATGTGGACACCATAGATCAAAATAGCTTCCATGAGCGGTAACCCTGATTCTCACAGACACAGGAGTACAGTGCATTTGGAAAGTATTCAGACACCTTGACTTTTTCCACATTTCGTTACGTTACAGCCTTCTTCTAAAATGTAATACATTTCATTTTCCCTCATCAATCTACACACAATACCCCATAATTGACAAATTGATTGGCGGAGTGCTGCAGAGATGGTTGTCCTTCTGGAAGTTTCTCCCATCACCACAGAAGATCTCTGGAGCTCTGTCAGAGTGACCATCGCGTTCTTGGTCACCTCCCTGACCAAGGCCTTTCTTCCCCGATTGCTCAGTTTGGCCAGGCGCCCAGCTCTAGGAAGAGTATATGTGATTCCAAACTTCTTCCATTTAAGAATGATGTAGGACACTGTGTTCTTGGGGATCTTCAATGCTGCAGAAATGTTTTTGTACCCTTCCCCAGATCTGTGACTCGACACAATCCTGCCTCGGAGACGTACAGACAATTCCTTCGACCTCATGGCTTGGTTTTTTCTCTGACATGCACTGTCAACTGTGGGACCTTATATAGACAGGTGTGTGCCTTTCCAAATCATGTCCAATCAATTGAATTTACCACAGGTGGACTCCAATCAAGTTGTAGAAACATCTTAAGGATGATCAATGGAAACAGGATGAACGTGAGCTCAATTTTGAGTCTCATAGCAAAGGGTCTGAATACTTATGTAAATAAGGTATTTCTGTTTTTTATTTGTAATACATTTGCAAAAATGACTATAAACCTGTTTTGGCTTTGGCATTAAGGGGTATTGTGTGTAGATTGATGAGAATTTTGTTTTATTTAACCCATTTTAGAATAAGGCTGTAGCATAACAAAATGTGGGAAAAATCAAGGGGTCTGAATACTTTCCGAAAGCACCGTATGTCTCTTCTGCCTGTTTGAAGCAGGATGTGAAATCTGACACCACTTGAAACTGGGATGCCCCTCCCATAGCCACGGGAAGTATCGGTGCACTGAGCCATTACTATCAGTAGCGGTGCGTGGGTAAAATTACTGGGGAAGCCAAGCCCCCCCTGATTAAAAAAAGCCATATTACAACCTATGTGTTGTGATAATTGTGTTGTTTGCTCTATAAATCTTGTTAATTCATATGCCTTGCGACCGTGATATATAGGCCTAAAGGCAGAGACAATAATAAGAAGACACAGAGGCAGAATAATTTCAACCACACCGTTGTTTTATCACAAAACCGGACAGCAACCTTTGTCCAGTGAAGCCCACAAATCATATTGCATGTACAGAAACAGACAGTTACATTACCTACAGCATGATCAAGCAAGTTAATGTTTCCGACTAAACAACTATTGATTTAGAACCACAGAGTTACCTCAAATCGCAAAGAAAACAGGAGCTGCCTCCACTATTCCAGCAACTTCAACATTTCAACATCATCAAATCACCTCTGCTTAGTCTAATACAGTGACAACTAAAAGATACCAAAAACAATTTAGTCCAATCAACCTAAGCTTAATATGATGTGGCTGTCCATGGTTCCTATTTCTGTGCGCGCGCGTGCGTGTGTGTGTGCGCGTGCGCATTCGTGCAAGTAGAAAAACTCACCCTACTTGTAGAGAAACGCCAATGCCATCCTCCTCTTTTTCATGTTGACGAAACTTTCTATCACTCTGTCATTCAGTACACGCTTTTATTTTTTGTTGTCCTAGGCTACCTTGCTCAAATGCTTGCTCGCTAGCCTAACTTCCATTCATAGACAACGTTAGCTAGTTAACATTAGCCTTCTACATCTAGCTACATATTGAACTTCCATCCTCTCAGGCCAGTGGCACAACAATGTATAAATTAATGGTTGGATCAGAATCGTTGTTATAATCATTGGCCAGTACGGAGAATTAAGTAAAACCACAAGTCCAAATCCCTATCTCCATCCATTGCTAATTTAGGAAAGGGGCAATTTTAGCTAGCTGGCTAGCTAGCCACCAGAGGACAACAACACAACGAGATAAATCAATGCAGGTTTTTCTGTCAATGACTTATGCTCTTAATGTGATTTGATAGGAGTGATGCCAAATCCAAGCTGGCTTTCCTCACAAAGTTTAGCTCAAGGCTGATTGGCAAAAATGTATACTTTTTTGTCAAGGGAGGACAGATGCTCGCTGGCTTCCTTCCCTTGCTTTCTCTACGGGCGGCAACAATGTCATACTGTACTCATTTGGATCGGATAGAATCATATAGATGGCCTACACGTAGAGAGACAGAGGGGCGCTGTTTCACTCGCTCGGAAGCTTTCTCCTGTGAGATACATTTAGCCTCTTGCGAATCAAAGGAAAATTAGGAAACAGAGAGATGAAAGATAAATAATTTGATGTTATATTTTTTTTTTTATTGGTCAATTTTTGGGGGAAGCCTGGCTTCTCTTGGCATTCATGAATACACACCACTGATTACTAGTCCTGTATTAGCGGACCGATACAGCCGTCTGTAGCACAGGCTAATGTTTATTTTATTTTTTAAATAATAATTTTTTCACAAAAGTAGTGCACATGGCCAATACTAGTCCTGTATTAACGGACTGTTATAGCAGTCTGTCGCGCAGGCAAATGTTTTCTTTTTCCACAAAAGTAGTGCACTGGGCCTTTACTGCGCTACAGATGGCTATATCGGTCCACTAATACAGGACTAGTAAAGGCCCAGTGCACTACTTTTGTAAAATATTTATATTTTCATATTTTTATCATATTTGTACTGTGTACTTGAGCTTGTGTCCTCAAAAGTGACTACACCTCAGCAATGTATAACTATTTTTACCAGAAAGGTGATATTTGAGCCTTTATTGGAGTACGCATCATTGCTAGTTATTGTTTATGGCCCTCTCATGATAAATAATTACTTTTGGGGATTATGTAGATTACATTTTTTGATTACATTTAGTTACATTTAAGAGGTTTTAATCCCCACTGATGTGTATCAAAGTAGTTTACTGGAGGTATATACGCCATATACATTAATAAGGCTGATGGAACGGATCAGAATGTTTCGCTTAAAATGTTGATAAACTATTTCTTCACATTTGAAGTGCAGCAATGTGCACTGTAGGCCTACGCATGAATGTTACACAATGCATTTTGTGGGAAAACACTTTTTCTAAAATGTGCACTGCACATGAAAGCAGTTTCATGGAAAGAGATGGAAATATCCATTCGAAATTTAGAAAGAGGGGAGATCTAAAGATGCAACAGCTATCATGGGTTGCTAATATGACTACGATAATGCGTTTGGCTGCTAGACAATGAAAGAAAGTTGATTTGCAAACCAATAGAACAGGAGAGCACATATGTTGATAAAAGCGTTTGAAAAATATTTCCATCAACATTTCTATTTGTCGAATTTTGACTCGGCTACTTTGCAGCAAAGTAAGACATGCCTCATAACATGAAGAAGTAAAACATCCAGGTTTAAAACAATTAAGGAACTGGAAAAATATGAGAATGCTAATGATAGGCCTAAACATCTTCTGGTAGACCGTAGAAGGAAACGCTTTCCCAAAAATCTTCTCAATTAAATGTTAGCTACAAACTAGCTACAAAGTAGCCTCTACCTGCCCGGAAGAATTATATCATGATTCTTTGCATCAATCCAGTTGCCATTTGATTTGCAAACTCTATCTCGTAAGAAACACGGCTAACCAAAAAAAAACAGTATTAGGTGCCTGCTTGCTTGAATTAAAGGGTAACTACACAAAAAATCTAAATTCTCCAGACCTCAAAAGTGATCTCCTGATGTGGCATTGTTGTGGATTTAGAATGTCCAATCTGGTTGTTTTTCTATTTAAAAAGTGTGCCTTTGAGAGGGACAACCTGAAAGTGTTGAATTTCTGACTTAGTTGACAGCCTCATTTATTAGTACAGCCTGGTTTGGCCTGACTGAGAAAGACCAACATGGCATTTATAATTTTTGTTCATTCAGAGTACTTGTCACTGTTTCTCATAGGGCAGCTTTACTTCGCCAGGTAGGCCGTTTGGGATTTTTGTTGTTGTTGCTATATTAGAATATACCCAGTTCTCCAGGCACCACTACAGCACTGGTTTCTTACCTTGTTCCATTTCTGATTGGGCTGGTTCAGTGTGTGACATTTCAAAGTGTCTTAAATGTGATGTCACTATATGCCTCTGTATAGTTGAGTTTCAACACTCCTTACACTAAGCATATAGGTACAGTACAGGCTACAGTGTTTGAAATCCCAAAGCTCAATAAAATATGAAAAGAGGGTTGGATATCACTCTCCTTTAAAGGTCCAATGCAGCTGTTTTTATCTCAATATCAAATCATTTCTGGGTAACAATTAAGTACCTAACTATGATCGTTTTCAATTAAAATGGTCAGAAAGAAACAAAAATAGCTTCTTAGCAAAGATCAATTTCTCAAGCAAGAATTTTGCTAGGACTCTCTGAGAGTGGTCCGAGTTGCGAGGGGGAAACTGAAAACTAGCTGTTATTGGCAGAGAGGATTGTAAATCTCTTTCTTATTGGTCTAGCCGGTGTCATGGCTAAATTCCCAATCTGGCCCTCATAACATCATGGCCCCCCATTCATCCCTAGCTTCCAATTGGCTCATTCATCCCCCCTCTCCCCTGTAACTATTCCCCAGGTTGTTGCTGTAAATAAGAATGTTTTCTAAGTCAACTTATTGGTAAAATAAGGGTAAAATAAATCAATAAAATAAAACAAATATATCACCAGGCAGGCCATATCTCCATCCCAACAAAACAGGGTGAAGTTTCAGGTGACCTTTTCAAACAGCTCTTACCCTAAAAGGGCATTATCAGCATTTACACAATTTAACAGTACTATTCCAAACTCATAAGGCAAAAATATATAGAAAATACAAGCAAATCTCATTTTTGACTGCACTGGGTCTTTAAAAAAAATAGTTGCCACTGACCATAGGTGCACTTGAGTAAATGACTTGGCACTGATGCTGGGTAAACTCAAAACGAATTCCTCTGGTGTGTGTGCAACCATTACAATATTCATTTCTGTTCAGTCACGTTGCTTACATACGTACTTGTAGTATACACACAAACAAATGTAGTGATTTGAGTGTTTGTTTGGTATCCGAGGGAAAGTGCTTGCTGGCTGCTGCTGTCGCCATCCTCTAAGGCAGATGAGGTCAGACAGGCGGGTGGTATCTTAATTTGCCAACCGGGCTGAAATTTAAGACGACCCCCTCTTTAAGCCACCAGTTCTGGAGCCCCCACTCCATAGATCAGTTATTCTTGGTGTCCACTGAACTTTGTGACCATATTTTTCTGGAGCACTATCTCGGCCTCATATGCTCTTCTTTAAGAGCGTCTGCAACAACAGGTAAGAACATTGACTATGACCGTTGCATAGGAGTGTTGTGTTTAGAATGACTGCATCCAGATCCACAGCATTGAAACAACAGGTCAGATAATGAGAACATGTATAAACTTGCTATTGTAAAGAACAAATTACAAAGTACATTCATCTGAATGTAATAGATTCATTATAGTTCTGATGTTACACGTTATTGTTTTGCTTATTATTAAATGAAATTGAAGACTATAATAGAATATAGTATGCTCCTCAATTAATGCATCAGTCATCAATGATATAGCCTATCTTGTTTGTAATGGATACATATATAATGCCTTAGGCTACTGCTGTCGTCGTTGCTTCCAGAGCTCCAATATGGATGGAATTTAATTTCACTTTCCGTCACACCATCACACACCACTGTTCACTTTCTCTAATGGGCGGGGTTATGCATTACTCTACTCCTCTACTCCAATTCTGATCCAATCAGACTCTTTTGCTGGTGTAACCGGTGGTTACCAATTCACAAGCATTATGGGATGTGCACGTCAGCTTCCTGTACAATGGTATTCCCTGCAACTACGTCAACATTTTCGCTAGGCTAAAGCTTCTTACTACTTTATGAATTTATTTTAACACGCTTTCAGAGGTTTCGTCTTCACAATCGGGACTTGCTTTATCAAAGGGAAAATGAATGCAAAGAGTCAGCAGGAATACCTGGACATAACGTCAGAGCAGTGGGGTAATCGGATTTGATTGCTACATAGCTGTCTGTTGAATCAGGGGTGTAAGTAATCATTACTCCAAAATTTGCAACGAAAACAAGCGTTTCTATTGGACAGCTTTAGTAAACAGGGAGGTACCTACCTAATTATGTCCAATAGAAAAGCTCGTTTTCGTAGCAAAACAGTACGTTTTGCAACTGTTTAGGGTAATGATTACACCCCAGGGGGTGACGTTGTTGACAGTATAATGAATGGTTCAAGGCAGGAGTAGTAGGTCATTGTCATGCATAAATCTATGGTTGTCATCAGCCAGCCGTTTTTGTTTATGCATGCTATCAAACATAAGTCACTTATCATTCGTTGGCAAGGTCTTGGCGTACTTTCTACTAAAGAGCCTCTACTACATTGTCAAAAAGGCAAGGGGTCAGGTTTTATCCCACTAAGCTTTTAAGGATAGTAACGTGTTTTGGATGTCTTTTTTTGGTGCAGTCCAGACTGGCTTTTATTTCAACGTCGTTGATGTTTGGTTCAGATTTTGTCCGGTCTGGACTAGACATCTTCACGGATCCACCAGCACCTGGATACCCGATAGTTCCAACTAATGTCATGGGTCAGATCTGATATGATTGTCACGAGTCTGAGGTATGTGTAATTTGAATTGTCTTGTCCGGTAGGGCCCATACAGATCCGAAAAGGATTGCTGCAGTGGAGGGAGGGAGATAAATTGTATAATTAATGCTGCTGCTCTTGCTTTTTACGAGAGTGGAGCGTGGCACGTGTAGCTTGTTGTTGGCCAATCACGAGTCATCAAAACGGCAGTAGGCTACATTCATATGTGTGTGTCAAAAGTTAGGAGGGTGGTTGGGGAGTAATTAAGGATTACAAAAACGGTAACTGTAGTCCGTTACAGGCAAAAAATATTGTAATCAGATTAGATGATTACTTCGAGGTTTAGTTTTAAATTCAGAAAGGATGTTTGCGAAAAATGTTTTTGATACTTATGTTTTCTCAATGACATTCAAATCAGCATTGAAAAACGCAGCAAGTTTAAATGTATTCAACGTAAGCGAGTCTGACCATAAATCAGAGACCACTATGATGAAACGCCAAGTGAAAAATGCGCTCTTGCAAAAGCTGCATAGTGTGGATCCCAGCCTATGGAATAAAAGTGAGGCTTTTTCTGCTCAATCTAATTCATGCTGGTTAAAAAAAAACAAATCCATAAGCCTAATGGACACATGCTCAAACTCGCACACTTTTGATAGACTTAAAGGGGCAATCTGTAGTTGCTACATTCATTTTTGGAAAAAGCCATATCTCAGACTGGCAGGTGAAAAGAAAAGATTAAGATGGGCAAAAGAACACAGACACTGGACAGATGAACTCTGCCTAGAAGGCCAGCATCCCGGAGTCGCCTCTTCATTGTTGACGTTGAGACTGGTGTTTTGCAGGTACTATTTAATGAAGGACTTGTGAGGCGTCAGTTTCTCAAACTAGACACTGTAATGTACTTGTCCTCTTGCTCAGTTGTGCACCAGGGCCTCCCACTCCTCTTTCTATTCTGGTTAGAGCCAGTTTGCGCTGTTCTGTGAAGGGAGTAGTACACAGCGTTGTACGAGATCTTCAGTTTCTTGGCAATTTCTCGCATGGAATAGCCTTATTTTCTCAGAACAAGAATAGACTGATGAGTTTCAGAAGAAAGTTATTTGTTTCTGGCCATTTTGAACCTGTAATCAAACCCACAAATGCTGATGCTCCAGATACTCAACTAATCTAAAGGCCAGTTTTATTGCTTCTTTAATCAGAACAACAGTTTTCAGCTGTGCTAACATAATTGCAAAATGGTTTTCTAATGATGAATTAGCCTTTTAAAATGATAAACTTGGATTAGATAACACAAGGTGCCATTGGAACACAGGAGTGATGGTTGCTGATAATGGGCCTCTGTACGCCTATATTCCATTTTAAAAATCTGATGTTTCCAGCTACAATAGTCATTTACAACATTAACAATGTCTACACTATATTTCTGATCAATTTGATGTTATTTTACTGGACAAAAAATTTGCTTTTCTTTCAAAAACAAGGACATTTCTAAGTGACCCCAAACTTACAGTAGTGCATGTGGTAGATGGGAGCAATAATAAATATTCTGGTGCATTCTTCAGTTGGCTCGTCTTTCCTATATTAAGAGGCTTGAAAAAATATTATTGTGATATAATGCTTACTAATTATGTGCAGTTGAAATTTGGCCATAAAAATCAATGACCGAAATTACTTATTTTCATCTGTAAATTACGTATTTTGAACGTCCCGAAAATATGTTTTTTTCAACATCCGAAATAGACATCTTTTCAATGTTCTAAAAATGCATATTTTTAAAGTCCGGAAAATACGTATTTTCGATGTTCAGAAAAGTCTTTATTTTCACCTTTCTTTCAGCCACTAAAATGCACATGACGTCAATGGCAGGAAAATACGTCTAAAATAGGTATTTTCATCATGAGTTTGCTTACTGGGATGTTGCCGTCATGCTGGAGCATGCCAGTGCCAATGCAAGACATATTACAATTTGCCCTATGTCACTGTATCTAGCAAGCAGGTTTGGTGCATGATATGTAAGACTATTGATTACCTTTGTGTGGAACGTGTTATCTCTCTTCAGTGTAAGACATCACATCCACCACCACCATGCCAGAAGGGGAGATACACCAGAGGAAGGGGAAGTCCAAGAAGTCCAAGTCAAAGGGCAAGGGGAAAGGCCAAGGTGGCAGTGCCAGCCCCAAGGCGGGAACCTTAGATGGGCAAGATGAGCTGCCATTATTGCCCCCCATCCAGCTCGCCAAGAAGGCTGTGGAGGAGAAGGTGGCCAAGGTGGCCGTGGCCAAGGTGGAAGAAGAGTCGTCCATTTTCATCGGTCTCCAGGTGGTGTTCCCCTACCTGTTGGCTGGGATGGGGATGGTGATGGCTGGGATGGTGCTGGACAGTGTCCAGGTGAGTGCTCCATGTTGTCTTGAACCCCGATATCCAGCCTTCTCATGTTCGAGTGAATGCATCACATGACTATGAAGTATATACAGTAGGCAGTCAATGACGCTTACTCTGTTGGATCATCTATCAAATAAAAATGCCAACATCTTGGTGTGTCTAATCTTATCAGTATTTGAGAACATAATTCATACTTCCAAAGGAATAAAAGTGTATTGACACTTCAATATTGATTCTTAAAACATAAATTACCTTCCATACATGCCAATCAAATTGTTTAAAATAAGTCATTTGTTTCTCTATAATGCTTTCATCAGTCCAAAGTAGATCCAGCTCGAAATGTGTTTAACCCTTCAAGACCTTGCTAAATATGCATTAGGTTTTTGACAGAGTGTTTGGATGACGGCCTTACAGCTTTAGTTTCAAATCCTTTTTCTAATTCCTTGCTACCTTTGGGGAAATGCATTTTCAACTAATTTATTCAAAGGTTCAAGATGCCCACCCCAATTGTGTCATCTAGTTAGACTGGCAAAGCCATCTGATCTCGCGAGCTTACATGTATGTTCGCTAGCGAAACAGACTGTAAGCTTGCGAGATCAGGATGGTTTGTACGAGGCTACCATCTAGTGCCCTAAAGCTCCAAAGTGCTCAAAAGTGAATGACAGTCAGTGGCAGTGCAGTGAATCAACGTGGGCTAGGTGTTGTTTTGAAATACATGGGATTCAGGGACAAAACATATTGTTAGTATGCAAGAAGTTGGCATACTTTAGGTTATGCATTGTGTCCTTAAAGTTGGGCTGGGCAATATATCTTGTATTCAGGATGGTTGCGAATGTAATGTGTATTTTATTAGATTGCAGCATTCCATGATTTCAACATTATTTGATTAGACGAGTAAAGAGAAGCGTCAACAGGAGAAGGTTGGTATGCTGCTGAAGTATGGCTCATTGCATGTCTCTTTCGCTGAATCACTGCTCTGATGCTGCATGGCGCTGGCTTTGTCCTCTACTCTGCCCGTCGTCCCTGGCATTTGGCAGCCGGCTTACCCACCGGTGAGTAATCAGATGCTGGCTCTCTCTTCCTCTCTCTCCCTCTCTGTCTCTCCTTCTCTTTCCGTCCCTCCGCATCGTGCATGTGGTTTAGGGGAAACACAGCGGTGAGATCAGCTCTACGTATACGGCAGAGGGGGAAGTGGTAGGATGCCCTAACATAAAGAGACAGTCGCAGCATGCAGAGGGATAGACAGAGGCAGCCTGAGCAGAGGGGCATGAAAATAAGGACTGAGGGAGGATAAGAGAGGGGCAGATACCAAGTGGTCACATGAAAAGGGGTGACACTACACCCAGAGAGGAGCAAAGCCAGCCCACCAGTTAGAGTAAAGAGCAGGTCCCTGACATATGTTTCTGACAGGACTTAAATCTGTTACTACAACCGAAGAGGAAAGAGACTCTGTGTGCTAGAATAAAGAGAGGGAAGTCGGAGGGGGGATAAACTGTGCGTTTAAGAGGGAGAGGGAGCATGGAGTGAGTCACGACACGAGAGAGAGAGAGGGAGGAATAGAGAGAGTGTGTCTCAGTCTGTAAGCCGGTCATCCTCCTGAATGACTGTGGCGCAGACAGACAGCCCTCCCCCTGCAGAGGCCTCCCTTGGTGGTGAATGAGTCTCCAGGAACCTACTGCGTTGCCGTTTTCTCAGAGGGCACAGAGAACACTTCTCCTGTCAGTGAGCCAGCAAAGGGCCATCGAAAAATCTAACAAATGGAACAGGAGCATCTAATGGGTCAGAAGGATCAACTGCACCTGCTGCCTCTTTCTCTTCTCTTTCAAGGACCGGGGATTGAGTGAAAGCCTCTTGGTATAGGTTAATTGTTTGTTTGTGAGGTAGTGAGATGGAGCCTGCAAGCTGTTGGTGTATCATATGATGGAGAGAGTGATCACTCTAGTGATGTCTGGACCCCTCACCAGGACTGACGCATCAAAGGACTAGACTGTTGGGGTTTTCTGAGTTTGTTCCATTCTCTCTCATTTCTTCTGGGGTAAAGGAGTATTCATGGCGAACATGGCGAGGACAGAACAAGAACAACGTCTAACTTTAAGAGGACTTTAATCAAGTTCACCCACTTTTCAGGGTCCATTGTTACTACTTCATAGTCACCAGCTTTGTTGTCATGACCTTTCATGAATCACAGAAAGCAACATTGCAGTGAAGTCAAGCTCCCACCTGTGAGGTAAGCGGCAGAGACGCTAGCTGGTGGTGCTTACTGGCGAAAGAACAAAGTACTCGTCTGTGGATCTCAGGCTGTCACTGTCCACCCCCCGGCCCTTTCTCCCTACCAGTCAAGTGTTTGAGTAATGGGGTAAGTGTGTACAATCATGGTGGTGACTCGGCTGGAACTGGAGCTGTGCTACCAGGGGAAGAAGTTGCGTGGCTTCACCTGTAAGCTGACCCGCTCTGCCCACGGCTTCCTGCCTGAGAGCTCCTGGCAGATCGCTGCCCAGGTGCTGCTGCCATACCTGGTGGCTGGACTGGGAATGGTCTCCGCTGGCATCATCATGGATATTGTTCAAGTATGGATTCATGTGATGGGCTTCCTATCTCCTTCTACTACTGTATAATCGTGTGTGTGTGTGTGTGTGTGCGTAACCTATTATAGTCCTATTTTTATGTGGTTTGATAGGAATCAAAATGGTCAGGTCATTAAAGGCCAGCAGGGACGGGACCACTTACAGCACTGTCTTTTAGAACATCTGAGATAATTGTTTTGAGAATGGTTTCCCTCCTGTTGTAACCCCTCTGGGAAATAGCAATGCATTTTAGTCACAGGGTCACCAGAAAGATGGACAATGACTTAAAACAGAGGAGTCATCATGCCTATGATTTGCTTATCAGTTTTTCATGATAATCCAAACTGGGTTTCTGTTTATATCCTCTCTCTATTTTGGATGTCAGTTTTGAACTCTTTCTCCACCTTCCATTGCCATACAAATCAGATGTGGAGGTGGGAAAGGTTGGTCTGGGGAGGCTTTCATTGAATAGAGAGAGAGAGTGGGTGGTTGGCTGACTGAGGGAGGACTGATGAATCAGACTGGGAGTGAGAGAGACAGAGGTGTGCCTCCCCAAATGGCACCCTATTCCCTATGTAGTGCACTATATAAGGGATAGGGTGCCATTTTGGTCACAGACAGAGTAGGAGCTGGAGCTAGGGCTCTGGACCGCCGACCAGTGGAGGCAAAAGGAACTGGGACACTTCCCAAGATAGGGCCCGAATGTGACAGCCTTTAGTCGACATTCGAGAAGAACTTGAGAGCGGCGTTTAAAAATAACCAACCCCACCCCCATCCTGGCAAACGCTGACTTATCTGTTTATTTATACATGCCTCTATTTTTAGATCTTCAGTAGGGGGTTTGTGGACACGTTGTCAAGCGCAACTCTTAGACACTCGTTTAAGCTATTTAAATTTTCTGTCTGACAAAGTCTATCTGACAAAATAGTTGCCAATATATCACTGAGATTAAACTCAAGTAGGATTTGAGACTAATATTTAATTTTGAAGATCACAGTTTACAAATAAAAGAAGGGCTGCTGGTGTTGGATGATTGTTTTAGCGTTGGGATGATGGTTGTATTTAAGGACAATATAAGTGTTTATCCCTGTCGGGGTCCGGCTGAAAGAACACAGTTGATGATGATGTCTGTGTGTTTCAGCACTGGGAGGTGTTTAAGGTCATCACAGAGATTTTCATCCTGGTTCCAGCTCTGGTGGGACTGAAGGGCAACCTGGAGATGACCCTGGCTGCTCGCCTCTCCACCGCAGTGAGTCCACATTTTTTACAAATATTTGTATTTATTTCACCTTTATTTAGCCAGGTAGGCAAGTTGAGAACAAGTTCTCATTTACAACTGCGACCTGGCCAAGAATAAAGCAAAGCAGTTCGACACATACAACAACACAGAGTTACACATGGAATAAACAAAACATACAGTCAATAATACAGTTGAAGAAAATCTATATACAGTGTGTGCAAATGAGGTAAGGCAATAAATAGGTATACAGAATGGTGTCGTCTGCGTAGAGGTGGATCAGAGAATCACCAGCAGCAAGAGCGACATCACTGATGTATACAGAGAAGAGAGTTGGCCCAAGAATTTAACCCTGTGGCACCCCCATAGAGACTGATTGACAGAGTCGAAAGCCTTGGCCAGGTCGATGAATACGGCTGCACAGTAATGTCTCTTATCGATGGCAGTTATGATATCGTTTAGGACCTTGAGCGTGGCTGAGGTGCACCCATGACCAGCTCTGAAACCAGATTGCATAGCGGAGAAGGTACGGTGGGATTCGAAATGTTCTGTAATCTGTTTTGTTAACTTGGCTTTCGAAGACCTTAGAAAGGCAGGGTGAGGATAGATATAGGTCTGTAGCAGTTTGGGTCTAGAGTGTCTTCCCCATTGAGGAGGGGGATGACCGCGGCAGCTTTCCAATCTTTGGGAATCTCAGACGATACGGAAGACAGGTTGAACAGGCTAGTAATAGGGGTTGCAACAATTTTGGCGGATCATTTTAGAAAGAGAGGGTCCAGATTTTCTAGCCCAGCTGATTTGTAGGGGTCCAGATTTTGCAGCTCTTTCAGAACATCAGCTGTCTGGATTTGGGTGAACGAGAAATGGTGGGGGCTTGGGTGGGTTGCTGTGGAGTGTGCCGGGCAGTTGAACGGGGTAGGGGTAGCCAGGTGGAAAGCATGGCCAGCCGTAGAGAAATGCTTATTGAAATTCTCAATTATAGTGGATTTATCGGTAGTGAGTGTTTCCTAGCCTCAGTGCAGTGTGCAGCTGGAAGGAGGTGCTCTTATTCTCCATGGACTTTACAGTGTCCCAGAACTTTTTGGAGTTTTTACTACAGGATGCAAATATCTTGTTTGAAAAAGCTAGCCTTAGCTTTCCTAACTACCTGTGTATATTGGTTCCTAACTTCCCTGAAAAGTTGCATATCACGGGGGCTATTCGGTGCTAATGCAGCATGCCACAGGGTGTTTTTGTGCTGGTCAAGGGCAAACAGGTCTGGAGTGAACCAAGGGCTATATCTATTCCTGGTTCTACATTTTTTTTGAATGGATCGTGCTTATTTAAGATGGTGAGGAAGGAACTTTTTAAAGAATAACCAGGCATCCTCTACTGACTGGATGAGGTCAACATCTTCAGCAACATCTTAAGCATCCTAATATATAAAAATAAATACCATTTAGAATATGCTTTAATCCTAATAGTCATACTTGCATACATTTTACGTACGGAATCGAACCCACTATCCTGGCGTTCGAAGCACCATGCTCTACCAGCTACTGAGCTACATAGGACCGCATCCTATTGTATATAGTACGTAGTATTAGCCAAAGTAGGATGGCGAAGTGGCCTGGTCTCTTTATGCTCTCTTGCTAACTCCTAGGGGCTAGTGTCAAAGTGTAAATAAACACACATTTCCCCACACATAATCACATGCAAAGCTCTTGTTGAAAAGCCAAAGTTTGATGTTGGTGTATGCTGTACTGATGAGCTCTCTTGTTTAGGCTAACACTGGACAGCTGGATGACCCCAAGCATCAGTGGACGATGGTGTGCAGCAACCTGGCTCTCATTCAGGTAATCTCCAATTGATTTATTGGGATGCAGGCAGACAGGAAGATGGACATAAGTCTCCCACGGCACTACTTGGCCTTTTATATCCAAATCTGAAAGACAGGCACTGTAACTGTAGCCCGAGGCTAACTTGACCCCGAGAACAGGATCACCATAAAAACAGAGGTTAGGAAGAGGTCAAGATAGCCCTTATCCAAGGCATAATAATGAAGGTAGCCTAAGCCCATAAGGTACGTTAGATGTGGTGGATGGACCCAGGGGATGTGAAGATCGATTCTCTCCACAGGTTCAGGCCACGGTGGTGGGCTTCCTGGCTGCCGTGGCAGCCATATCACTGGGGGCCATGTCTAGAGGTGGGGTGGAGCTGGACCAAGCTGCTGTGCTCTGTGCCAGCAGCATCATCACTGCATTCGTGGCAGCACTGTCTCTCGGTGAGTTCACCCTCAGGGTGTCTTTATTGGATTGAGATTTCAAATGTCTTGATCGTAGTATCTGTTAACAGTTGTGCTCACAGTCACCCCCTCTCTCTCACTTCTCCATCCCTCGTTCTACCTACCTCCCCCTCTCTCCTTCCTTCCCTCCATCCCTCTCTCTCCCTCCCTCCCTCCATAGGTCTGGTAATGATTGGGGTGATCATTGGCGCCAGGAAAGTGGGCATCAACCCAGACAATGTGGCCACACCCATCGCTGCCAGTCTGGGAGATCTAATCACACTGTCCCTGCTGGCTGGAGTCAGTACTATACTCTACCAGTACCGAGGTATGGCTTTATAATAATGGATGAAGGGTTTAATTCAACTTTTAATTAGAAATCAGTAATTAGGGCCTCCCGAGTGGTGCAGCGGTCTAAGGTACTGCATCGCAGTGTTGCGGCGTCACTACAGACTGGGGTTTGATCCCAGGTACAATTGGCCCAGCGTCGTCCGGGTTAGGGGAGGGTTTGGCCGGGGGGCTTTACTTGGCTCATCACACTCTAGTGACTACTTGTGTTGGGCCGGGTGCCTGCAGGCTGACTTAGGTCGTCAGTTGAACGGTGTTTCCGCCGACACTTTGGTGCAGCTGGCTTCAGGGTTAAGCGAGTGGGTGTTAACATGACCCGCCAAACCGAGCTTCTTTCGGAGGACGCATGACTCGACCTTCGTCTCTCCCGAGCCCGTTGGGTAGTTGCAGCGATGAAAGAAGATTGTAATCATGAAATGGGGGTAAAAATGACCATAATAATACATTTTTTTAAAAGATAGCAATAATTAAACAATTAAGAGTCAGTAGAGTGCATGTATCTGGGTAAATAACTATTTAAGCAAATTAAGACCTTCTCCACATTGTGGTAGTATTATTCAGAACCAGCAGAGGTCAGAAGTTTCACTGAACAAACATATAAATGTAACATGTTAAGTGTTGGTTCCATGTTTCATAAGCAAAAATAAAAGATCCCAGACATTTTTCATACACTCAAAAATATAATTTCTCTGAAATGTTATGCATATTTGTTTATATCCCTTTTAGTGAGCATTTCTCCTTTGCCTAGATAATCCATCCACCTGACAGGTGTGACATATCAAGAAGCTGATTAAAACAGCATGATCATTACACAGGTGCACCTTGTGCTGGGACAATAAAAGGACAGTTTTGTCACACAACACAATGCCACAGATGTCTCAAGTTGAGGGAGCGTGCAATTGGCATGCTGAGTGCGGGAATGTCCACCAGAGCAGTTTGTAGTTGTATTTATTATGGATCTGCCAAGGCAGCAGCTACTCTTCCTGGAGTCCAGCAAAAATGAAGGCAGTAATATACATTATATTACAATTTTTAAACATTAAAATACATTTTTACAACAGATTTCACAATACATTAAGTGTGCCCTCCGGCCACAACTCTACTAGAACACGCAATCCAGGTGTACGTGTGTCTATATTGTGCATGTTATTTGTGTTTTTGTATGTGTGTGTTTGTACCTTTTGTGTGACTCTTCATAGTCCTCGCTGTTCCATAAGGTGTATTTTTATCAGTTTAAATCAGATTTTACTGCTTGCTTAAGTTACTTGATGTAGAATAGTGGGGGGTATGCATGAGTGTCCGAGCTGTGTGCTAGTAGTTTAAACAGACAGCTCGGTACATTCAACATGTCAATACTTCTTACAAAAACAAGTAGTGCTGAAGTCAATCTCTCCTCTACTTTGAGCCATGAGAGATTGACATGCATATTATTAATGTTAGCTCTACATGTACATTAAAGGGCCAGCCGTGCTGCAGTGTTTTGGGCCAGTTGTAATTTTACCAAGTCCCTCTTTGTGGCACCTGACAACAAGACTGGGCAGTAGTACAGGTGTGACAAAACTAGGGCCTGTAGGACTTGCCCTGTTGATATTGTTGTTAAGAAGGCAGAGTAGCACTTTATTATGGACAAACCTCTCCTATTTTTAGCTACTGTTGCATCAATATGTTTTGACCATAACAGTTTACAATCCAGCGTTACTCAAAGCAGTTTAGTCTCCTCAATTTGCTCAATTTCCACATTATTCATTACAATATTTAGTTGAGGTTTAGGGTTTAGTGAATGATTTGTCCCAAATACAATGCTAGGACTAACGGATTTCTTGCCACCCATTCTGAAACTGACTGTTACTCTTTGTGAAGTGTTGCAGTGATTTCACTCTCTAGTAGCTGACGTGTATAGTGTTGAGTCATCCGCATACATAGACACACAGGCTTTACTCAGACCCAGTGGCGAGGCGTTAGTAAATATTGAAAAAAGGGGCCTAGACAGCTTCCCTGTGGAATGCCTGATTTTACCACAGTTATGTTGGAGAGGCTACCATTAAATAACACCCTCAGTGTTCTGTTAGACAGGTAACTCTTTATCCACATTATAGCGAGGGGTGTAAAGCCATAACACATGTTTTTCCAGCAGCAGACTATGATCAATAACGTCAAAAGCCGCACTAAGGTCTAACAAAACAGCTCCCACAATATTTTTATAATCAATTTCTCTCAGCCAATCATCAGTCATTTGTCAAGTGCTGTGCTTGTTGAATGTCCTTCCCTACAAGAGTGCTGAAAGTCTATAGTTTGTTTGTTTACAGTGAAATAGCATTGTATCTGGTCAAACAAAATGTTTTCCAAAAGTTTACTAAGGGTTGGTAACAGGCTGATTGGTCAGCTATTTGAGCCAGTAAAGGGTGCTTTACTATTCTTGGGTAGCGGAATTACTTTTGTTTCCTCCAGGCCTGAGGGCACACAATTTTTGGTAAACTTAGATTGAAGAGATGGCAAATAGGAGTGGAAATATCATCCGCTATCATCCTCAGTAATTTTCCATCCAAGGTGTCAGACCCAAGTGGCTTGTCATTGTTGGTTGACAACAATATTTTTTTCTCCTCTTCCACACTTACTTTACGGAATTCAAAATTACAATGCTTGTCTTTCATAATTTGGTCAGTTATACTTGGATGCGTAGGTTTCGGCATTTGTTGCTGGCATGTCATGCCTAAATTTGCTAATTTTGCCAATTAAAAATGTTTTGAAGTTGTTGGCAGTATCAGAGGGTTTTGTGATGAATGAGCCATCTGATTCAGTGAAGGATGGAGCTGAGTTTGCCTTTTTGCCCAACATTTTATTTAATTAAGGTGCTCCAAAGCTTTTTACTATAATTCTTTATATAATTTGTCTTTGTTTCATAGTATAGTTTCTGCTTCTTTTTTGTTTCTGTTTAGTGACATTATTTCTCAATTTGCAGTAGATTTGCCAATCGGTTATGCAGCCAGACATATTTGCCATTCCTTTTGCCTCATCCCTCTCAACCATAAAATGTTTCAATTCCTCATTAATCCATGGGGATTTAACAGTTTTTACAGTCATTTTCTTAATGGGTGCATGCTTATTAGTAACTGGAGTAAGCAATTTCACATGTGTCTGAATGCTCCTCATTACACACATATTATTTACATACATCATCAACTTAGGAATCACTACAAAACCTAATTGTAGGACCTCTTATACACAATATTAGGTTCAGAATTTGGAACTTTGGTTTTCCTAGATATGGCTACCATATTGTGATAACTCTATCCAATGGATGTGGCTACTGCTTTACAGGAGAGTTCTGTAGCATTAGTAAATATGTGATCAATACATGTGTATTTAATTCCTGTGCTGTTTGTAAATACCCTGTTAGCTTGATTGATAACCTGAACCAGGTTGCAGGTACTGGTTACAGTTTGACGCTTTTTCTTGAGTGGGCAGCTTGATGAAAGCCAGTCAATATTTAGGTCACCCAGAAAATATACCTCTCTGTTGATATCACATACATTATCAAGCATTTCACACATATTATCCAGATACTGACTATTAGCACTTGGTGGTCTATAGCAGCTTCCTACATTTAAATAGTTTTTCCCCCCTCATTAATCTACACACAACACCCCATAATGACAAAGCAAAAACAGTTTTTTGTCAATTGTTGTACATTTATAATTTATGTAAATGTGATATTTCAGAAGTATTTAGACTCTTTACTCAGTACTTTGTTGAAGCACCTTTGGCAGCGATTACAGCCTCGAGTCTTCTTGGGTATGATGCTAGAAGCTTGGCACACCTGTATTTGGAAATTTCTCACATTCTTCTCTGCAGATCCTCTCAAGCTCTGTCAGGTTTGATGGGGAGCATTGCTGCACAGCTATTTTCAGGTCTCTCCAGAGATTTTCGATTGGGTTCAAGTGACTCTGGCTGGGCCACTCAAGGACATTCAGAGACTTGTCCTGAAGCCACACCTGCATTTTCTTGGCTGTGTGCTTAGGGTCGTTGTTCTATTGGAAGGTGCATCTTCGTCCCAGTCTGAGGTCCTGAATGCTCTGGAGCAGGTTTTCATCAATGATCTCTCTGTACTTTGCTCCGATCATCTTTCCCCCGACATCTGTTGTAGAACGGTAGGAATAAGCCTTGTAATGTCCAGTACTCGTTAGCACAGGGTTATTTCCTGTGGACCACAGCTGGTGCAAAAGCTGAGGAGGTGCGGCCGCACTTTCACCTCGAGTGGCCTCGCAGACCCCCCAAGGGTTGATAGGCGGTGAGGCCCGATGGACCCGAGCCAGCTGTAGAATCCATTGTGGCTGATGGAGGCCCGGAGTCTGACACCCTCACGGTCCGATGAGGGGGGGGGAGTTCTGAAGATCTGAAACCAAGTTAGAAGCCACCGATGAGGGAGCCAGAACAGAGGATGAAGGCCAGAGAATTGAATGTTAAGTTCTTTACCGAAAGCCGCCTTCTACGTAGTTTTAGAGGATTTGGCAGTACGTCCAACCGGCCTCAAAACCGCAGACCACGTGTAACCACGCCAGCCCAGGACCTCCACATCCGGCTTCTGCACCTGCAGGATCATCTGAGACCAGCCACCGGGACAGCTGATGAGGGTGGGTTTGCAGTGTGTTTGCACAACCAAAGAATTTCTGCACAAACTGTCAGAAATCGTCTCAGAGAAGCTCATCTGCGTGCTCGTCTTACTCACCAGGGTCTTGACCTGATAGCAGTTCGGTATTGTAACTGACTTCAGTAGGCAAATGCTCACCTTCGATGGCCACTGGCACGCTGGAGAAGTGTGCTCTTCACATATGAATCCCGGTTTCAGCTGTACTGGGCAGATGGCAGACAGCATGTAGGGTGTGGCGTGGGCGAGCGGTTTGCTGATGTCAACGTTGGTAACAGAGTGCCCCATGGTGGGGTTATGGTATGGGCAGACAAGCTACGATGGCAATTTGAGTGCACAGAGATAACGTGATGAGATACTGAGGCCCATTGTCGTGCCATTCATCCGCCGCCATCACCTCATGTTTCAGCATGATAATGTATAGCCCCGTGTCGCAAGGATCTGTACACAATTCCTGGAAGCTGAAAATGTCCCAGTTCTTCCATGGCCTGCATAGTCACCAGTCATGTCACCCATTGAGCATGTTTGGGATGCTCTGAATCGATGTGTACGACTGCATGTTCCAGTTACCGCCAATAAGCAACTTCGCTCAGCCTTTGAAGAGGAGTGGGACAACATTCCACAGGCCACAATCAACAGCCTGATCAACTCTATGCGGCAAATGGAGGTCACACTAGATACTGACTGGTTTTCTGATCCACGCCCCTACTTTTTTCTTAAAGGTATCTGTGACCAACAGATGCATATCTGTATTCACAGTCATGTGAAATCCATAGATTAGGGTCTAATGAATTTATTTCAATTCACTGATTTCCTTAACTCAGTAAAATCGTTTAAATTGTACCATGTTGCATTAATTATTTTGTTCCCACTCATCTATTGCCTGTGGTCTGCACTAACTGTACAGTTAGCTACTTTTACAAAGCCCAATTTAAACATGGCTTTAATGTTTAAATATCAGACAATTTCTAACAATTTTGGAGGTGCTCTTATGTCAGATGAATTGTGTTCTATGTGTGTGGGAGAGTGGGAGCAGTGCATTGTGGACACTATTCTAACGTGTTTTCTCTGTTGTGTAGACGTCTGGTACCTGTCTCCCCTGTTGTGTGTGTTCTTCCTGGCTCTGATCCCTCTGTGGGTGGTGGTGGCCCGGAAGAGCCCTCAAATCAAGGAGGTCCTCGTCTCTGGCTGGCAGCCTGTCATCGTAGCCATGTCTATCAGCAGGTAAGACACACATGACACCTTATCATAACCTTATCATATGGTCCTGTATGACTCAGGTGATAGAGCTTGCAACGCCAAGATAGTGGGTTCGATTCCCGGGGCCACCCATACGTAAAATGTATGCACGCATGACTGTATGTCGCTTTGGATAAAAGTGTCTGATAAATGGCATATATTATTATATTATATTATATTATTATATTATTTTTATTAAACATTTTTAAAAACATGTATCTGATCAGTAGATGTTTTCATTATGACCTTTTCCAGTTTTGGGGGACTCATATTGGACAAGACTGTTAGCGACCCTAACTTTGAGGGGATGGCTGTCTTTACACCCGTCATGAATGGTGAGTGGACTCATCTTGGTTAAATGAAACTAGAAAGTGGTCTCTGAACACATTATACAAGGATGGAAAGGGGAGAGTTGAGTTATTAACTACCATGGGACATTCATGTGCCTGGCTCAGTCAGTTAGCTGTCTATAAATGACACATGCTGAGAGATCCTTTCAAATGAGAGTGTTTAAGAGCACACGGCCAGATGTTCTTACCCACAAATGGCAGTGTCCCAGGCTGATATTGGCTGCCTGACGCTGAGTATTGGATAGCCTTTGGACCTCAGTTAAATATCGCTCACAGTGGTTAGAATTTCCCTCTTCTGATACTATGACTATTACCCCGCACTTTGTGTTTTACCAATGTCCCCTCAAGTCTCTTCAAGTCTGAGAAACACATCTGTATTGGTGTTTGATTAGGATATGACAAAAACAGTATTTTAGTAGATGTTACCATAGAATCACGTCACACACATGCCTGTACGCACACAAACACACATCTACTGTTTGTTTGCTATTGCATTTGTGCTGTTAACAGTAGCCCCTGTACACACAGGATTGCCAGGCCGTCATTGTAAATAATAATTTGTTCTTAATTGACTTGCCTGGTTAAATAAAGGTAATATTTTTATATCAAAATAAGTAAGACAACTTTATCAATAGCAATTTGTTACTCCACTTGGTGGCAACAGTGGCAAGACCTCAAGCAGGTAGAGGGCTGCACCTTTGGATCCAGACAGACAACTTTGGGATGAGAAGGGTTTTTTGTCCCGCAGATTATTTGCAAACGGTCGTCTTTCTGCATCGTATGCATGTGCCTACCTATTATAGGCATATTAAAAGCACTTATGTGTTCTTTCAAGCCCCTTCACACTTCCCATGCGTTCTGATGGCCTCACAGCCACTATCCCACTTCTGACACCAGTGTAGCAAACTTAGGGGGCAGGAAGCTAACCCTGGTCTCTGGCATGAAAGGCAAAGATCCTACGCATCGCACCAATAGGGTTAACCCTCTTGGTGGAAATTGAAACGTGGATCATATAGCAAAGATTGCTACAATATGTGTGGTCTCAATAAAATAGAGTAGACTGCCTATGCATGGGTGGAGAATAGTGTGGCAGTCACACTGCGTGACCAAAGTATGTGGACACCTGCTCGTCGAACATCTCAAAATCATGGGCATTAATATGGAGTTGGTCCCCCTTTGCTGCTATAACAGCCTCCACTCTTCTGGGAAGGCTTTCCACTAGATGTTTGAACATTGCTGCGGAGACTTGCTTCCATTCAGCCACGAGCATTAGTGAGGTCGGGGCACTGATGTTAGGCCTGGCTCTCAGTCGGCATTCCAATTCATCCCAAAGGTTGAGGTAAGGCCTCTGTGCAGGCCAGTCAAGTTCTTCCACACTGATCTCGACAAACCATTTCTGTATGGACCTGTGCACAGGGGCGTTGTCTGAGACAAGGAAGGGCCTTCCCCAAACTGTTGCCACAAAGTTGGAAGCACAGAATCGTCTAGAATGTCATTGTATGCTGTACGTTAAGATTTTCCTTCACTGGAACTAAGGGGCCTAGCCCAAACCATGAAAAACAGCCCCAGACCATTATTCCTCCTCCACCAAACTTTACAGTTGGCACTATGCATTGGGGCAGGTAGTGTTCTCCTAGCATCTGCGAAACCAAGATTTGTCTATCCAGAGAACGCGTTTCCACTGCTCTAGAGTCCAATGGCAGCGAGCTTTACACCACTCCAGCCGACGCTTGGCATTGCGCATGGTGATCTTAGGCTTTTGTGCGGCTGCTCGGCCATGGAAACTCATTTCAGGAAGCTCCCGACGAACAGTTCTTGTGCTGATGTTGCTTCCAGAGGCAGTTTGGAACTCTGTATTGAGTGTTGCAACCGAGGACAGACGATTTTTACGCGCTTGAGCACTCGGCGGTCCCGTTCTGTGAGCTTGTGTGGCCTACCACTTGGTGGCTGAGCCATTATTGCTCCCAGACATTTCCACTTCAAAATAACAGCACTTACAGTTGACCGGGGCAGCTCTAACAGAACAGGAATTTGACAACTGACTTGTTGGAAAGGTGGCATCCTTTTTAAGTCACTGAGATCTTCAGTAAGGCCATTCTACTGCCAATGCTCGATTTTATACACCTGTCAACAACAGATGTGGCTGAAATAGCCGAATCCACTTATTTGAAGGGGTGTCCACATACTTTTGGTGATGTATTGTATCTTTTCAAGGAAATAACTTAAATATGATTAGGCTATATAGTTTACAGTGTCGGTAAATAAATATTGATAATGGAAAGAATTGGAGGGCCCTCAACCAACAAGAGTCGAGGTCTGCAAATCGCCCCGCTCTTAAAAGGTAGGCTATATCCTATATGCAAAACATGAGAAAGTGAGAAAGTGCAAGTGAGAAAGTGCAAGTGTCCGATCTCATTATTCTTGCAGCTTCATGTGCAGTAGCGATACCTCTCCTAGTTGGGCGTGCGATATCAGGTGTGCTTGTGGTCTCAATTAAATAGAGTATGAGGCTATATCCTATGCAGAAGCAAGGGCAGATATCTTTCCAAGGAAATGAACTTCCTAAATAACGTAGTTTGAAGAGAGCAGAGTTGGAGAGCGAGAGAGCAGACACTTGCACTTTCTCTTGAGCTACGTTTAGTATAGGCCTAATAGCCTACCTTTCAGGAGAGGGACGAATTTCAGATGGACACAATCAATATTTATTTCTAGGCAATGTAGTAAACTATAGCCAAATCATAAAAGTTTATAGTTTACTACATTGCCTAGAAATAAATATTGATCACCCATATTTGTGTCCATCTGAAATTCGTCCCTCTCCTAAAAGGTATGCTATTAGGCCTATACTAAACGTAGCTCAAGAGAAAGTGCAAGTGTCCGCTCTCCAACTCTGCTCTCTTCAAACTACGTCTAGTCTAGCATATTGGCTGACACAGCCCAGTAATACCGATAGCCTAATATAATGGGCTACGTGAAAATCTCTGGTCATTTAACCTAACCTATTTCTTAGGTTATTTTAGAGCATTTTGATATTACCTATAGTATAGGGTGCACACTTGCTGGAACCATGGCTGTCAAGCGAGCTGCCTGAAATAACATTGCAGGACTGCAGTTGGGTTCAAGACCAGGGAGCAGATGAGTCAGACAGAAAGCCAGCGGGAGCGGGCATGTGCAGGATGAAGGGTGCAGGATGCAGAAATCAGTCCCGTGCAGACCTCTACAAGCAGGGATCTGTCAATGTGGAATTGATGAATCAAATAAGAAATGAAATAAATCAAAAATTCCTAAGAGTATATCCTCATGAAGTCAAAAGCATGTGGTGGGCAACATATGTTTTACATATAGAGTCATATTTCAATGGAAAAGCAGGTGACTATATAATAGGAGACTTTTGTGGTTGATATTCTTTCCATGCTCGGTGCTTCCCCTCAGGTGTCGGAGGAAACTTGGTGGCCATCCAGGCCAGTCGGATCTCAACCTACCTTCACTTCTGGAGCATGCCTGGAGTCTTGCCCTATAAGATGAGACAGCACTGGCCCAGCCCCTTTACTACCTTCTTCACCTCAGGAAAGGCTCCTCCACTCTGTCTTTCTATAGAGGGTCATGGATTGCATGTAGATATGTCTGTAACAAACAAAAAACAAGGAGAATATATGCCAGTCACTTCCTCTCTGTTTGATTTAGCAAATAAGAACTTTACTATTTGGAACCCCTCTTGCCATTCCTGTTATATTTATCCTCTCTTTGTCATAGTATTTGAACAGATTTACAATTCAGACAGTGAAATTCAGACAGCTTCCACAGTAACTAAGTAGATAAGAAAGCTACCTACAGTATTCATTAGTTGCCTTTGTCTCTCCAGGTGTGAACTCCAAGTCAGCGAGGGTGTTGTTCCTACTGGTGGTTCCGGGCCACCTGGTGTTCCTCTATACCATCTCTCTGCTCCAAGGCGGCCACACTGCCCTCACTGTCACCTTCATCGTCTGCTACCTGTGTGCCGCCCTTCTCCAGGTACGCCCTATCCCCTCGCCTGCTACCCCTCAGTCACTGGTACACTGATGGAGTTTGGTAAAGTCTCATACAGACTTGTAAGGACTTTCATTATATAGTTATTGAAGTATAAGGACTTCTGGACTTCTCATTCAGATCTGCTGTCTGATGGATTTGTCTGTCTGTATGGGATGTTCCTCCAGGTGGGCATCCTCCTCTATGTGGCTGACCTGATAGTCCGTCTGATGTGGAGGAGGAGTCTGGACCCAGACAACTTTTCCATCCCCTACCTGACAGCCCTGGGAGACCTGCTGGGGACCGGCTTCCTGGCTTTGGTCTTCCGCTCCGTCTCACTCATGGAGGGGCTGGGACTCTGAAAGGGAGGGAGGTCATGGGTCTGCTACAGGCCTCTCTGTGCTGTGCCTTCCCAGACCAGGGGTCTGTATCATCTCCCTGCCCTGCCTCTCCTCTGCCTTCACCACTAGAGGGAGTTACTCTGCTGGGCGTGGGGATGGCAGTGTGACTGACTGACTGCACGCACACTCACTCACTCAGCTTACAGTTCATCAGGAGGTGTGGGTCATTTTAAAACCTCAGAAAGTATGGGTTGATGGGACTCATCAACAAACTCAACAAACTCATCCAGGTCCTATTTCACACACCCCACATGTCACCTGTGAATGTGAGACAATGGAAAAATCAACACACTAAATTGAACTTTTTCTGAAATTAGGGAACGGTTATTGATCGATAATGGGTGCATTGTATGTTGGTGTATGAAAATAAATTTTAACTTGTTTACAGTATTTCTGGATGTAGAATGCCGAGTGGGGCTTGGCAACATCCCTTTCATTATAGACATAACTCAAAAAACCTTACTTGACTGGTAACTACAGGAACATTCTGTTGTAGACCGAAGTAGAATCATCTTCATACGTCACCACCAATGCTTAGCTTGAAACTACTGCACCCATTGAAATTGAAACTAGGGTGTGGGAGAGAACTGGACCTGTGAATGTATCAAGGATCGAACATATTTGAAGGATATCAGTATTATTTTGTGATTTTTCTATGAGCAGCTTACTATTATCACAGTGTTAAGTTAAATATCTGCAAATGAAACTTTTTAAGGGAGGCAAGTCTTAAACCATAATTAAGTTACCATTGGCATGTCATCAGTAATGTGAGATGGGGTAAGGGCAACATTGAAACTGTTCTCAAATCGGGTCAAGGTGTAGGCATCTTGTCACGTATGACAGGACGGGAAATGGTATCATAGCAAAGTGTTACTAATGTTTTTCACATCTTAATGTTCAGCAGCAATCTTAAATGCAAAAACAAAACGTTAAAGTACACAGTATCTGTCAAGTCCATGTATCATGAATGTTACATGTCTGGTGTGTTTTGTAAAATCACAAATGTCTATTTCAAGAGAAGGTAGCTTTATTTAAAACATTGCAATGTTCCCATTCACATGCCTTCTGTACGTTACAACTGTAGTGCCCTCACTGCCAGCTCATGGTTAAGGGGCTTGAATAAGTAAACATAAAAATGAAACAAACTCATGTAAATGTATTCTTTATTTTGTTTATCCTACCGTCATCAACATTTCATGAATTTGAATCACTTTAAAATGTACATACATCCATAATTTCAAAGTTCACTACATTGAATCACACATTTTTAAAGCTCATTTAATAGAAGAATGTTACAATCTGGACTATACTGTATCTAGTAACTTACTTTGAAGAGATGGTCGTTGGGTCAAAATAGGCATTTGGCGATTGATAGGCAAAATTCAGTGTACCTGTCTTTAACTGCCATTTCCCAGAAGTCTGACTCTTTTCACTGTCCAACTCATTTTTCTCAGCTTCAGAAGCATATAAATTCACCAAAGTGTGTGTGGTTATCCTTAGATATATTCTCCGGAATTACTCAGGGGGAATTGTTGATTTGTCACGTATTTATTATAGACTACATTACAAATTGTACAAAAAAGCATTTTTGGAAAAGTAACTGCCAAAATAATGGAAACACTTGAGTAAATGAGGAATACAAAGTATATGGAAAGCAGATGCTTCCACACAGGTGTGGTTCCTGAGTTAATTAAGCAATTAACGTCCCATCATGCTTAGGGTCCTTATTTTGGCTACCATGGCTATGCCCCCATAGGATGACAATGCCCCCATCCACAGGGCATGAGTGGTCCCTGAATGGTTTGATGAGCATGAAAACACTAAAACCATATGCCATGGCCGAATACAACAGGTTAAGGACTTACTTACAAGCCCTTAACCAACAATGCATTTTTAAGAAACTAAAGTTAATAAAATATTTATGAATTAAATAGAGTTAAAATAAGTAACAATAAAATAACAATAGTGAGGCTATATACAGGGTGTACCGGTACTGAGTCAATGTGTGGGGGTACAGGTTAGTCGAGGTAATTTGTACAAGTAGGTAGGGGTAAAGTGACTATGCATAGATAATAAACAGTGAGTAGCAGCAAATAGTCCGGGTTGCCATTGGATTAATTGTTCAGCAGTCTTATGGCTTGGGGGTAGAAGCTGTTGAGCCTTTTGGACCTAGACTTGGTACCGCTTGCCGTGTGGTAGCAGAGAGAACAGTCTATAACTTGGGTGACTGGAGTCATTTTTTGGGCCTTCCTCTGACACCGCCTAGTATATAGGTCCTGGATGGCAGGAAGCTTTGCCCCAGTGATGTATAGGGCTGTACGCACTACCCTCTGGAGCGCCTTACGGTTGGATGCCGAGCAGTTGCCATACCAGGCGGTGATGCAACCGGTCAGGATGCTCTCAATAGTGCAGCTGTAGAACATTTTGAGAATCTGGGGACCCATGCCAAATCTCCAAGTCTCCTGAGGGAGAAAAGGCGTTGTCGTGCCCTCTTCACGACTTTCTTGGTGTGTTTGATAGTTTGTTGGTGATGTGGACACCAAGGAACTTGAAACTCTCGACCCACTCCACTACAGCCACGTCGATGTGAATGGGGGCATGTTCGGCCCTCCTTTTCCTGTAGTTCACGATCATCTCCTTTGTCTTGCTCACGTTGAGGGAGAGGTTGTTGTCCTGGCAGTCTCTGACCTCCTCCCTATAGGCTGTCTCATCGTTGTCGGTGAACAGGCCTACCACCGTTGTGTCATCAGCAAACTTAATGATGGTGTTGGAGGCGCGCTTGGCCATGCAGTCGTGGGTGAACGGGGAGTACAGGAGGAGACTAAGCACACACCCCTGAGGGACCCCATGTTGAGGATCAGTGTGGCAGAGGTGTTGTTGGCTACCAGGATCCAGTTGCAGAAAAAGATGTTTAGTCCCAGGGTCTTTAGCTTGTCCCAGGGTCCTTAGCTTGTCCCAGGGTCCTTAGCTTAGCCCAGGGTCCATACTTACCCTAAATGAAGTGACTGAGCCACGAGTTGAGGACCAACAAAAATCAGCTTCCCTCCCTGTTGCAAAGATTGTGTCATCACCCCCTTCATTTGAGGAAGATGACTGATATTTTATTAATCAAATGTTTTGTTAAAATACCCATCACATTTAGTAATGACAGGATGCATTTGAAAGTTCACGCACAGTCAAACTTTTGTAGGACTTTATGAAATTATTTTATCAATAGATGGGGGGAAAAGGTGCCTGTGCATTGATAAGCACGTAATAACATAAAAATGCCACTTGTAATAGCCCATTTCACAGCATAGCCTGCTGAATTGGCAAGATAAATTTTATTTCGTGCTGATTTTGGCAAAAATGTAAATGGGGCACTGACACGCCCATGGATTGATGTTTAAGCATTGGCTCAATGAATAGTCACGCATTTGACTAGCCAGGCATAGTTACAAGCCTGCTAGAGTTAGTGGCAGGCAGATGAGCAATATCCACAGTCATAGTACGGATGAAGCCTGAGCTGGAATGTGAAGCTAACAGAAGCTGGATAGCTCTAAAATTAACTGAGTAGATCTAGCTTAGTGTATACCACATTGATCTCAACCCACTTGAACACTTATGGGCGATTCTGGAGCAGCGCTTGAGACAGCGTTTTCCACATAGAAATAAGAATGAATAGAACGGGCTTGGAACCTGTGATGTAATAATTTCCATGGTAATGTATAATGTTCATTCAGATGATGCTAACTGGCTCATGCAATGGAATTCATTTTTTTAAATGTCATTTGAATTGAATCAACTAAACACAGCACAGACTGATGGTTGGACTTCCTGCTTTTACTTCCTTCTTTGCTCTTATGGGTACACTCGCAATGGCCGCCAGTCCACCCATTATGCCATCATTCACTTGAATGTTCCAGACATTTGTAGAATCTATGCCATGGTGCATTGAAGCTGTTCTGGCTCGTAGTGGCCCAACGCCCTATTAAGACATTTTATGTTGATGTTTAATTTATTTTGGCAGTTACCTGTACATGTCTTTAATATTTTACAGATAGAAAGATGAAAACATTATTTATCTATAATCTGGTCTAAGTAAATCCGGTCCTGGAGTGTCTTAACAAAATGAAACCAAAATATTTGGGCTGACTTCATCCAGAAAAAAAATGATTTTGTGGTATATGAAAATATGTGCAAATTTAATGAGTACACATAATTTGCATGTTTTAGACAATATTTCAGAAATATTGTAATACGAAAAAGTATTATATTTGTGTCTACATGTAACTGGAAAAAGTTGATTGTGATAGGGTGTGGTGCCTGGCCTTAACATGCCTTTTTCTACACAATTGCAGAACTATCATATTATTTAAATTACCTTTCATAGACATTTCAAATTATGGTATCAAATACTTCATAAATGTACAACAAGCATCAATATGTTTTCTGTGGTCTGTGGCTCTGGTCAGTCCCATTGTAATAAAAAACACTGAACAGTATGTGACCGCATAACCTGTAATCTTTCTCTCTCAGCTCTCCCTGTGCTCCAGTCAGTCAGTCCCATTGGTTTAACATAACTGACCACTGGTCTGTATCAGTTAGTGTACATTGGTATTAAATTCACAGTTTGTTGGTAACACAACTGACCACTGGTCTGTATCAGTTAGTGTACATTGGTATTACATTCACAGTTTGTTGGTAACACAACTGACCACTGGTCTGTATCAGTTAGTGTACATTGGTATTAAATTCACAGTTTGTTGGTAACACAACTGACCACTGGTCTGTATCAGTTAGTGTACATTGGTATTAAATTCACAGTTTGTTGGTAACACACGATGAGCACATAAAGTCATTTTTAAAGCCTGTGCAAAATGTTCTCCAATTAATGAGTCATGCGGAAATTGCAGATTGTGTTTTTGGACTTTTCAAAAGTGGAGCCTCAAAATATATTTCTGTCACAGAACAACAGTCATTCATAATGGAAAATAAGGACATGGAAAAAGGTATCCTATGATGGTTGATCCTATGATGGTCCTATGATGGTTGATAACCGGTAATGACAATACAAGATGTCATCACGTTCTACTACTGTGTGCTTGGATGTTGAGAAATTAGTGTGTGAAAGTATAATTTATATTGAATGGTGGATATTGTTACTATAAAATACAATTTGCCACTTGCAAAGTGAACATAGAGCGCTCTAGCATTAGACAACATGTACAGTTAAAACAGCAAGACAACTGTGTAATACTGGTATAATAGTGTAACTACCTGCTCATTTCTCTGTAGGCTAAATTGGTAGCAGAAAATACCAGGTTTCACAGACCACTTGTCAACAACAGTCAAATGTTGTGTCACTTCCCAGCGTAGGAGTTCATGAATGATGCAACTCTACTGAGTGCGACCTCTGTTCTCTCCAGACATTATTCACAGTCTACGGGTGTCAGTCTGAAACAGGCTGTCTGTACATAACTTGATGGTGGCTCCTTAACACTCAGGGAGCTTCGCAAATTCAGTCTAAAGTAACCTGCCTCAATGACTCGCACTCACATCTGTAATCATGAAGTGCTTTGAAAGGCTGGTCATGGCACTCATCCACTCCATCGTTCCAGACACCCTGTACCCACTAAAATGTGCATACCGCCTCGACAGATCCACGGATGACACAATCTCAATTGCACTCCACACAGCCCTCTCACACCTAGACAAGAGGAACACCTATGTGAGAATGCTGTTCATTGACTACAGCTCAGTGTTCAACACCATAGTCCACTCCAAGCTCGTCCCTAAGATTGGGACCCCTTGGACTGAACACCTTCCTCTGTAATTGGATCCTGGACTTCTTGACAGGCTGACCCCAGGTGGTTAGGGAAGGCAACAACACCTCCGCCACGCTGACCCTCAACACGGGGGCCCCCCCAGGGGTGTGTGTTTAGCCCCCTCCTGTACTCCATTTACCCACGACTGCATGGTCATGCACGACTCCAACGCCATCATCAAGTTTGCTGACGACACGACAGTGGTGGGCCTGACCACCGACGGTGATGAGACAGCCTACAGAGAGGAGGTCAGAGACCTGGCAATGTGGTGCCAGCACACAACAATCTCTTCCCTCAACGTCAGCAAGACTAAGAAGCTGATCATGGACTACAGGAAAGGGGGAGGGCTGAAGAGATTTGGCAATGCCCTTCAGATCCTGAAGAACTTTTACAGGTGCACCATCGAGCGCATCTTGACTGGTTGCATCACCGCCTGGTATGGCAACTGCACCGCCCTCAATCGCAAGGCCCTACAAAGGGTGGTGCAGAGGGCCCAGCACATCACTGGGGGTGAGCTTCCAGCCATTCAGGACATTCAAACCAGGTGGTACTGAGGAAGGCATAAACAATTGCCAAAGACATCAGTCACACCAGCCATGGACTGATCTCTGCCACCGGCAGGCGGTACCAGAGCATCAGGTCTCTGACCAACAGGGTCCAAGAAAACTTCTTTCCCCAAGCAATACGATGATTGAATAGCTAAACAACGGCTGTCCTCCCTTTCCCGCGCACACACACACAAACATACACACAACTGAGCACCTAAGTACTCTTTCCACGAACTCCCTTCCGCTAGGAATGTTCCCTCATGAGGATTATTGGCCATACCTTGAAGAGATACAACAAAGAGTCCTTCTCCAACCAATCATTTCTTTCAGTGTCATTGTCACAGACATGCACTCCATGACATACCTTCCATCTTCTCCATGACGCACAAGGTGCATCACCAAGTGTCTTTAGCAGGTACAGTAAGTACAGTAGTAGTCAGTTCCACCCCCTTTAAATGACCAGCAACCTTATGGAACCAGCATCAAGAACAGTGGAAAAGATTGGCCATCTTCATAGGGAAATAGCACCACCCACAGTGGCAGGTGATACACGACAAAGTACCCAGGCTGCCGTATGGGCTCAGGGTAAGGGTAGCATGGGGCATGGAAGGTTCGGTCAGATGTGTTGCAGCAGCACAGCTCTCAGCAGGCAGCGGTGTAGTAGGCCATATCTCAGGGCCAGAAAACACTGGAGAGGTGTCCGCCTCTCCATCACACTCAGGATATGCATCAGGGAACATTGTGACTTCAGATTTGGAAAACTGCTCTGGTGACTCAGGCTCTGATCCCGATAGGCCAGATTCCTCCAGTGCCACTTCACCAACAGGCAGCTCCTCTGTACCTATGGCAGCAGTAGCGATATCAGTAGCCTGCATCCCCTCAGATGGAACAGGACCACCCAGGGCTCCAGCCCCAGTCTCCAGTAGCTCTGTGATGGGCTCGGCCTGCATATGGATCATGGACTCTCTGTCTCAGCCCACATCTGATGGAACACACATGTAGAAAGGTCATGCCTTCGGCCAGCTGGCCCAGTTGTGGTCAGTCTGCAGGCAGTAATTGCAGTAGTGATGGTCTGTGCACTGTAGATGACAGCTGCAGGGCTCATCAACTGGAAGGTCAAACTCCAACAGCGTCAGCAAAAACCGTTGGGCTCTGAAGAACCCTTCGTCCAGGGCCTTTGCTGGACACAGCTTCGCCCACCTTTGCCAGTCGTCAGGGAAACAGCCTTGTAGTTACTCTACCAGAAGAGTGGCGTCGTCCCAGTAGCGTTGATTGTGTAGCCACCCCCACAGGTAGTTGGCCTCCTTCTTGTCGCACCAGTTTGGTAGCGTTGTGGTCAGTTCTTCACTGTCCATGGCATGGGATCCCACCGCTGCCACCATATGTGAAGCAGAAACCGGATCGGACAGTGAGGAGACAGACAGGATGTTCTGGTGCTCACCTCTCTTAGAGAATTTTATTTACAATAGTAACAGGTGCAGGACTAATTGGCAAATAAACTTTGTACAGAAAATAACAAACAGGAGGTTAACAAAGAGTCGAATAAATCTAAGATATTCTCAGTGTAAACTATTCTGGCAACAACGCTTTGCCTGTAACCAAACTCAGGTGTGGCTCTACTCTAGCCAACCTGTTATCTGCCCAGCCTGCTCTCCCCCAGGTATAACTCTACTCTAGCCAACCTGTTACCTGCCCAGCCTGCTCTCCCCCAGGTATAACTCTACTCTAGCCAACCTGTTACCTGCCCAGCCTGCTCTCCCCCAGGTATAACTCTACTCTAGCCAACCTGTTACCTGCCCAGCCTGCTCTCCCCTAGGTATAACTCTACTCTAGCCAACCTGTTATCTGCCCAGCCTGCTCTCCCCCAGGTATAACTCTACTCTAGCCAACCTGTTACCTGCCCAGCCTGCTCTCCCCCAGGTATAACTCTACTCTAGCCAACCTGTTACCTGCCCAGCCTGCTCTCCCCCAGGTATAACTCTACTCTAGCCAGCCTGTTACCTACCCAGCCTGCTCTCCCCCAGGTATAACTTTACTCTAGCCAACCTGTTACCTGCCCAGCCTGCTCTCCTCCAGGTATAACTCTACTCTAGCCAACCTGTTACCTGCCCAGCCTGCTCTCCCCCAGGTATAACTCTACTCTAGCCAACCTGTTACCTGCCCAGCCTCCTCTCCTCCAGGTATAACTCTACTGTAGCCAACCTGTTACCTGCCCAGCCTGCTCTCCCCCAGGTATAACTCTACTCTAGCCAACCTGTTACCTGCCCAGCCTGCTCTCCCCCAGGTATAACTCTACTCCTGCCAACCTGTTACCTGCCCAGACTGCTCTCTCCCAGGTATAACTCTACTCTAGCCAACCTGTTACCTGCCCAGCCTGCTCTCCCCCAGGTATAACTCTACTCTAGCCAACCTGTTACCTGCCCAGCCTGCTCTCCCCCAGGTATAACTCTACTCTAGCCAACCTGTTACCTGCCCAGCCTGCTCTCCCCCAGGTATAACTCTACTCTAGCCAACCTGTTACCTGCCCAGCCTGCTCTCCCCCAGGTATAACTCTACTCTAGCCAACCTGTTACCTGCCCAGCCTGCTCTCCCCCAGGTATAACTCTACTCCTGCCAACCTGTTACCTGCCCAGCCTGCTCTCCCCCAGGTATAACTCTACTGTAACCAACCTGTTACCTGCCCAGCCTGCTCTCCCCCAGGTATAACTCTACTGTAACCAACCTGTTACCTGCCCAGACTGCTCTCCTCCAGGTATAACTCTACTCTAGCCAACCTGTTACCTGCTCAGCCTGCTCTCCCCCAGGTATAACTCTACTCTAGCCAACCTGTTACCTGCCCAGCCTGCTCTCCCCCAGGTATAACTCTACTGTAACCAACCTGTGACCTGCCCAGCCTGCTCTCCCCCAGGTATAACTCTACTCTAGCCAACCTGTTACCTGCCCAGCCTGCTCTCCCCCAGGTATAACTCTACTCTAGCCAACCTGTTACCTGCCCAGCCTGCTCTCCCCCAGGTATAACTCTACTCTAGCCAACCTGTTACCTGCCCAGCCTGCTCTCCCCCAGGTATAACTCTACTCTAGCCAACCTGTTACCTGCTCAGCCTGCTCTCCCCCAGGTATGGCTCTACTCTAGCCAGCCTGTTACCTGCCCAGCCTGCTCTCCCCCAGGTATAACTCTACTCTAGCCAACCTGTTACCTGCCCAGCCTGCTCTCCCCCAGGTATAACTCTACTCTAGCCAACCTGTTACCTGCCCAGCCTGCTCTCCCCCAGGTATAACTCTACTCTAGCCAACCTGTTACCTGCCCAGCCTGCTCTCCCCCAGGTATGGCTCTACTCTAGCCAGCCTGTTACCTGCCCAGCCTGCTCTCCCCCAGGTATGGCTCTACTGTAACCAACCTGTTACCTGCCCAGCCTGCTCTCCTCCAGGTATAACTCTACTCTAGCCAACCTGTTACCTGCGCAGCCTGCTCTCCCCCAGGCAAAGGCCAACTGAGCACCTAGGTACTCCTTCCAGGAACTCCCTCCCACTAGGAATGTTCCATCATGATAGCCCCAAAACACATTTCTACCATAAACGCGTAATTTCCCATGGACATATATGATAAACAACAGTTTTCCATAAACACACACTTCAATAACTTGTTCCATGACTGCTTATTCTCGTCAACCAATACATTTTTCCGATGACTCGTAGACTAATTTGCGAAATGTGTAATGCACACCGGCACTTCAACAAGGAAACAAACAAATCAGATAGGTTAAATGATATGATTATAAGTCATGGACATGCACTCCATGTCACATACTCACGCTCACAGACGCCACACATATCACCATGCACACACCCCTCACCACTTACACTGCTGCTATATTGATTATTAATTATCCTGCCATCAGTCACTTTTTACCGCTGTTTACATGTACATACAGTATCTACCTCAATTACTCTAGTACTCCTGCACATTGTCATTACGGTACTAGCACTGAACCTGTATATGACTTGCATTCTCATGTTTTTTTATGTCGTTTTTCCATACTTCTCATGTGTTTTCTTACTTTATATTTGTACTGTATATTATTCCTTTATATTATTTCCACTCACCTTGATACTGAATTACATTTACGTCATTTAGCTGACGCTCTTATCCAGAGCGACTTACAAATTGGAAAGTTCATACATATTCATCCTGGTCCCCCCGTGGGGAATGAACCCACAACCCTGGCGTTGCAAGCGCCATGCTCTACCAACTGAGCCACACGGGACCACGAATACTGCATTGTTAGGAAAGAGCTAACATACAAGTAAGCATTTAACTGTACTGTTTTACACCTGCTATATCCTATGCATGTGACAAATACACTTTAAAACTTGAAACTCTTAGAAGAGGCAATTTCTATTTCAAGTCAGCAAATCTATTTCCAACATAGGAACATGTCCTCCACACCACTGCTACCTCAACACATAGCCTATAGCTTGCGTTGATGCAAATAAATGCTGTTTGCAATATTTGCCAGCAAGGTAAATACAGTGCAAGTATTCAGACCCCTTGACTTGTTCCAAATGTTATTAAGTTACAGCCCTAAAATGGATTAAATAACAATGCTACCTCATCAATCTACACACAATACCCGATAATGACAAAGGAAAAACTGGTTTTTAGACATTTTTGCAAATGTATTAAAAATAAAAAACAGAGGGCCTTCCGAGTGGCGCAGTGGTCTAAGGCACTGCATCGCAGTGCTAGAGGCGTCACTACAGACCCGGGTTCGATCACGGGCTGTATCATAACCGGCCGTGATCGGCAGTCCCATAGGGCGGCGCACAATTGACCCAGCGTCGTCCGGGTTAGGCGAGTGTTTGGCCGGGGGGGCAAACCCTCCCCTACTTGGCTCATCGCGCTCTAGCGACTCCTTGTGGTGGGCCAGGCGCCTGCAGGCTGACTGTGGTCGTCAGTTGAACGGTGTTTCCTAATACACATTGGTGCAATTGGCTTCAGGGTTAAGCGGGCAGGTGTTAAGAAGCACGATTTAGCGGGTCATGTTTCGGAGGACGCATGACTCGACCTTCGCCTCCCGCGCACATTGGGGAGTTGGGGAGTAAAGGGGGGTGAAAGATACAACAACAAAAAATATATACCTTATTTACATAAGTATTCAAACCCTTTGCTATGAGACTTGAGATCAGATGCATCCTGTTTGCATTGTTCATCCTTGAGATGTTTCTACAACTTCATTGGAGTCCACCTGTGGTATATTCAATTGATTGGACATGATTTGGAAAGGCACACACCTGTCTATATAAGGTCCCACAGTTGACAGTGCATGTCAGAGCAAAAACCAAGCCATGAGATCGAAGGAATTATCTGTAGAGCGCCGAGACAGGTGTCGAGGCACAGATCTGGGGATGGGTACCAACACATTTCTGCAGCATTGAAGGTCCCCAAGAACACAGTGGCCTCCATCATACTTAAATGGAAGAAGTTTGGAACAACCAAGACTCTTCCTAGAGTTGGCCTCCCGGCCAAACTGAGCAATCAAGGGAGAAGGGCCTTGGTCAGGGAGGTGACCAAGAACCCGTTGGTCACTCTGATAGAACCTTCCAGAAGTACAACCATCTCTGCAGCACTTCACCAATCAGGCCTATGGTAGAGTGGCCAGACAGAAGCCACTCCTCAGTAAAGGGCACATGACAGCCCACTGGGAGTTTGCCAAAAGGCACCTAAAGACTCTCAGACCATGAGAAACAAGATTCTCTGGTCTGATGAAACCAAGATTGAACTCTTTGGCCTGAATGCCAAGCGTCATGTCTGGAGGAAACCTGGCACCATCCCTACAGTGAAGCATGGTGGTGGCAGCATCATGCTGTGGGGGTGTTTTTCACTGGCAGGGACTGGGAGACTAGTCAGGATCGAGGGAAAGAAGAACGGAGCAAAGTACAGAGAGATCCTTGATGAAAACCAGAGCGCTCAGGACCTCAGACTGGGCCGAAGATTCACCTTCCAACAGGACAATGACCCTAAGCACACAGCCAAGACAACGCAGGAGTGGCTTCGGACAAGTATCTGAATGTCCTTGAGTGGCCCAGCCAGTGCCCGGACTTGAACCCGATCGAATATCTCTAGAGACCTGAAAATAGCTGTACAGCGATGCTCCCCATCCAACTTGACAGAGCTTAAGAGGATTTGCAGAGATTAATGGGAGAAACTCCCCAAATACAGGTATGCCAAGCTTGTTGGCTTCATACCCAAGAAGACTCAAGAATGTAATCGCTGCCAAAGGTGCTTCAACAAAGTACTGAGTAAAGGGCCTGAATACTTATATAAATGTGATATTTCAGTTATAATTTTTTATGCATTTGCAAAATTTTCTAAAAACCTGTTTTTGCTTTGTCATTATGGGGTATTGTGTGTAGATTGTTGAGGGAAAAAAACAATTGAATCAATTCTAGAATAAGGCTGTAACGTAATAAAATGTGGAAAAAGTGAAGCGGTCTGAATACTTTTCGAATGCACTGTACAGTATACCGTTGTTATGGACAAACTTTGTTCCAAAAGGTTGCAATGAGGCATAACATCAACAGTCATGAAAACTAATTTTATTTACTGCTCTCATAGTCAAGAAAAATACTGCATGCTATATATGTAATTTAATATTTGTTTTTTTACCAGACGGCCTATCTGGTTTTAACATGTAGTGCCCCTGTAGGTAGGTAGTTAGCCCTAGGTGGCTACCCACAGTTCAACAAGGAGTGCTCTGATGAAGGGCTGCCTTGGCCCAAACCACAGCTATGCACCGTTTGCTCAGTCTGACGTGAGCTAAATAAAGAGGTGACTCTGCAAACCATGTGCCGTTTCTGTAATTAACTCCCTACCTGCAGGCAATCTGCCTGCCAGGCTTTATATAACCAGCATACATTGTTTATCAGAACATATTTACTATCATCTGTGGCTTATGTAACATCAATGAACAGGTGGCATTCATTTTATCATGTGGGAAAATTGTGACATGGTACAGTATGAATGAGGACTTCACTGTTTATTAGAAAAAAGATGCTACCATGTAAGACATACCATTTAAACTGGTTCCATTCATATTGGGTCTGTGCAAGCCTCATATTTCTGTCATTAGAGAGTAAATTGCTTCTTTTTATTGGGGGTTTTTCTTTCTTTTTTTTTCGTGGACTATGCTTTCTTTTGTTTGGTGGTTTATGTAAGTTTTATGACACCCTTTGTCCCCAGGGGAACATTTTTGGCTACAGAAGATGTGCAAGAGCCAAAGAAACATGCTGTATGTGCAAGCAGAAAGAAATGCATGAATTAGAATGTCCTCACCCAATGCGCTCTGTCCATGACTCAGTCTATATTCACAATAAATACTCTTACAATTGTATAAATAAAGAAGAAGGCATAGTCGAGGGATTCTGTGATACACACAACAAGTTCTTTTACAACCCTCGACACACTCAATTGTAAAAGAAGAACCTGCTTCTCTCTTATCTAGGCCACATGAGGAGGATTAAAGCAAATATAGCGACTCCAAGGTCAGCCACCTATGCCCATGAACTTCTTACATCTGACAATGTAGTGATTCCCCCCACTGGCAAGGCCCGTATAAATAACATCTGGAACATCAATTACAAGCTCTACGCACCCAGATTAATTACAAATTACAGAGCCAAACAGATTGATTACTAAATCCCCGGTTGACATGGAGAGAGCCGCCCTCATCTAGTCTTCAAGTACTCTGGGTTGGAGTAATTGAAGAGCAGGAAGTCCATGCGGTAAAGGTTGTACAGCTTCTTTTGGTAAAAGGGGCTGATGTTTTGGAAGAACTGAGCTGCCATGTCCCCGTTGGTCCTGGTGCTCTTGCCTGAGGTAGGGAAGCGGACCTCCCCGTCAGCGCCAGCCAGCCGCAGCACAGAGCGGGAGTCCTGCTCCAGAGTCTCATACTTCCCGACCACGTCGTAGTGGACGAGACAGGGGTGGCACAGTGAGTGGATCCGCTCCCAGTGCTCGTTGAAGGGCTCCTCTCTCTGTGTGCGGGGATCCACCAGGTAGTACACAAACTCCTGGAAGGAGACGTCATTGCCCCGCTCCAGCGCATCCGGCTGGGGTTGGGGCCGATGCCGGCGGATTATCTTGGTGCCGTAGCGCTTGTGGAAGGCCGTGTTGTAGCTGCGGGTGAACTTGTTGCGGTAGGCCGACACTAGCCTCTCGAAGGGCTCCCGCACAAAGATGAACTTCAGGTAGCTGCGCAGACGGCGGTTGATCTCAGAGGTGGAGTACTCTGACAGTGTGCGCAGGTTGCCAGCCACGTGGGCCTCGTTGGCAGGGATGGCTAGGGGCTCGTGGTAGCGTCCGTCCCCCGTCAGGACCATGAAGACGCGTTTCCAGTTGGTGCAGGCCACCTTGGGGACGTAGCAGTACAGCAGGCCATGCTTATCGTCCACGATGAGGTGGCGGAGGTCGTCGGGGGTCAACACCCGTCGCTTCTTGGTGTGGGTGAGACACGCCTCCTCCAGCAGCTCCCGCCGACCACGCAGAGACGTCTGCACTGCAGACAAATCCAACTACGGTCACAGAGAGAGGACGGGACATACAAGGTCAACACTCACATTTAGAATTAAACACTTATAAGTGATGAAATATTACATCTCTCCAAGTGATAACATCTTCATGTAGCCACATTCTCTGACTAAAACAATTGTGCCATCTGTCAGTGTTTTAATCTATCTTGTCGGATTAGTAAAATGAACTGGAATTGGCATTGCAACATCAAGGCCATCCACTGTGTTTCCCAGTAGAAAGCCTGTGGCACTAGTCACATGCAGTAGACAAAGTGTTTAACGTTATAATAAAGAGAAGCAAAAGAGGCGGCTTGATTTGAGCAATGAGGAAGCAATAGAAGGATCAAGGATGGGTATGGTGCTTTGTGTTGCTGACCCACTGTGAATAATGAACAGAAGATAGAGGGGTTGCCAGGTGGACGGAGTCCAAGAGAAAAAGGAACACAACACATAAGATTAGTTGCATCAGCAGCACCAAACTAACTGCTCTCTGTGTGAGAGAGAGCAAAAAAGAGAGAGAGCGAGAGAGAGAGATGCAGTATCACTCAGCATACACTGGATTTCTGAGATTTTGGATATTGGAGCTGAAAAAGAGAGCTTTGTCTCTCGGAGGAAGAGGGGGTACTGTTTTTATAGTAGCCACTAAGGACCTGAGTCATAACTTCTAAGGCAAATCAAATGAACTCAACTCAGTCTTGCAGCAACGCTTGAGCCATTACCTCTGAGGAAAGTTAAAGAAAAAGGTGGTTGGTATGTAGTATGATGTAACAATATTTAATGTGTAGCAGCAACAATTCAGTTCAGAGACCAAAGGCTACCCATTTGTTGAGAAATCAAACGTGTCAAAGTGGTTCTCCAAGATCATTGCTTTGTCAAATGTAATTTCCTGTGTGTGACACATCTGGAACCAATTACACATCAACATCAGGTGAATAAACAGTACATAACCGTGAGTGTTCACACACATTCAAGGCATGATAGAATGGGGCCATTCTAAAGCTAGTCACCTGGTCTCCGTTGTAAAGGGTCTGTAGTGGACTTCTCCTGGTCTTCCCTGGGGCGATGCCCTTCCCCCCAGACTGCTCCGCAGCTACAGGCACAAAGACAGAGAAGGAGAAAAAGCGAAACAGATGAATCATCTGAAAAGGGCATTATTGTCTGTTTTCTTTAGTGATTAGTGACGGGTACTCGATGTTCAAGGAACTTTGGCCTCACTGAGCATCCTTTTGGAATACAAAAAGACATCATATTCTGTCCTGAACAGTATCCGACTCTATAACTCTCACCTTGTCAAGCAAATCTGACTGTGGCCAGTGCTGCTATAGCACACTGTAGTACAGTAGCCCATTGAGTTCTCATTTCAGTATGTTTTACCTTATGGTGCATGATCTCACATGAGCCCCAGCACCTCAGGGCTGAAGGCATGTCAGTGTTGGGGCCCTCCTCACTAGTGAGAGGAAACGGATTGGATTTGCACATGTGCCAGTTGAATGCAGAGGATTGCTTTACATCTCACAGGGAGGGAGGGAGGGACAGAGTGAGAAATAGAGAGAAAGAGAGAGAGAGAAAGAAACAATAGAAGGAAATGAGAAAGTGGGTCAAGAGGTCTTACCACATAGATTCAACACAACAAAAACTCTAAAATGATGTGTGAGAGGATCGTATCTTGATGAAATCTCATCCACCTTGCAAGTGACTGTGTGATCACGCTCTCCGTAGCCAATATGACTCAGCCCTTTAAACAAGTTAACATTCACAAGGCCGCAGGGCAAGATGGATTACCAGGACGTGTACTCATAACATGTCTTCACTGACATATTCATCCTCTCCCTGACCTAGTCTGTGATATGTACATGTATCAAGGAGACCTCCACAGTCCCTGTGCTCAGGAACGCCAAGGTAACCTGTTTACAGTTGAAGTCGGAAGTTTACATACACTTAGGTTGGAGTCATTAAAACTTGTTTTTCAACCACTCCACAAATTTCCGTTTTCTATAGTTTTGTCAAGTCGGTTAGGGCATCTACTTTGTGCATGACACAAGTCATTTTCCCAGCAATTGTTTACAGAGATTATTTCACTTATAATTCACTGTATCACAATTCCAGTGGGTCAGAAGTTTACATACACTAAGTTGACTGTGCCTTTAAACAGCTTGGAAAATTCCAGAAAATTATGTCATGGCTTTAGAAGCTTCTGATAGGCTAATTGAAAAACTCAGTGCCTCTTTGGTTGACATCATGGGAAAATCAAAAGAAATCAGCCAAGACCTCAGAAAAGAAATTGTACAAACAATAGTACACAAGTATTAGCACCATCGGACCACACAGCCGACATACCGCTCAGGAAGGAGACGCGTTCTGTCTCCTAGAGATGAACGTACTTTGGTGCGAAAAGTGCAAATCAATCCCAGAACAACAGCAAAGGACCTTGTGAAGATGCTGGAGGAAACAGGTACAAAAGTATCTATATCCACAGTAAAACGAGTCCTATATGGACATAACCTGAAAGGCCGCTCAGCAAAGAAGAAGCCACTGCTCCAAAACCACCATAAAAAAGCCAGACTATGGTTTGCAACTGCACATGGGGACAAAGATCGTACTTTTTGCAGAAATGTCCTCTGGTCTGATGAAACAAAAATAGAACTGTTAGGCCATAATGAACATTGTTATGTTTGGAGGGAAAAGGGGGGAGGCATGCAAGCCGAAGAACACCATCCCAACCGTGAAGCACGGTGGTGGCAGCATCATGTTGTGGGGGTGCTTTGCTGCAGGAGGGACTGGTGCACTTCACAAAATAGATGGCATCATGAGCATCATAAGGGAAATTATGTGGATATATTGAAGAAACATCTCAAGACATCAGTCAGGACGTTAAAGCTTGGACGCAAATGGGTCTTCCAAATGGACAATGCCCCCAAGCATGCTTCCAAAGTTGTGGCAAAATGGCTTAAGGACAACAAAGTCAAGGTAACTGACAACTGGATCCTGGACATCCTGACAGGCCGCCCCCAGGTGGTGAAGGTAGGCAACAACACATCTGCCACGCTGAACCTCAACACAGGGGCCCCTCAGGGGTGTGTGCTTAGTCCCCTCCTGTACTTCCTGTTCACCCAAGACTGCGTGGCCGCGCACGACTCCAACACCATCATTTAGTTTGCCCATGACACGGCGGTGGTAGACTTGATCACCGACAACGATGAGACAGTCTATAGAGAGAAGGTCAGAGACCTGGCAGTGTGGTGCCAGGACAACAATCTCTCCCTCAACATCAGCAAGACAAAGGAGCTGATCGTAGACAACAGGAAACGGAGGGCCGAGCATGCCCCTATTCACATCGACGGGGCTGTAGTGGAGCGGGCCAAGAGCTTCAAGTTCCTTGGTGTTCACATCACTAAGGACCTATCATGGTCCAAACACACCAACACAGTCATGAAGAGCGCATGACAATGTCTTCTCCCCCTCCCCCTCCCCCTCAGGAGACTGAAAATTGAGAACATCTTGACTGGCTGCACCATTGAGAACATCTTGACTGGCTGCATCACCACCTGGTATGGCAACTGCTTGGTAAGTTGCTAACAGAGGGTAGTGCGTATGGCCCAGTACACCACTGGGGCTGAGCTCCCTGCCTCCAGGACCTCTATACCAGGCGGTATCAGAGGAAGGCCCTAAAATTTGTCAAAGACTCCAGCCACCCAAGTCATAGACGGTTCTCTCTGCTACCGCATGGCAAGCGGTACCGGAGCGCCAGGTCTAGGACCAAAAAGCTCCTGAACAGCTGCTACCCCCAAGCCATGACTGCTGAACAGTTAATCAAACGGCTACCTGGACTATTTGCATTGACTCATTTTTTTTTTACACTGACTCTCTTGCACTGGCTCTGTGCACACTCACTGGACTCTACCCACACACACACACACAATACATATTCTCACACACACAAAACACACACACATGCATATTGACGTGACACACACACACTTTCACACTCTTTCACACTCTACACATACGCTGCTGCTACTCTGTTTATTATCTATCCTGATTGCCTCGTCACTTTTACCCCTACCTACATGTACATATTCCCTCTTTGAACTTACAATGGCTAGCCCCAAGCTGTTCCATTTTTTTCTTGTGCTTTGTGCCATTTGCTCCATGACTCCAACGTGCTTTGTTGACTATGAACTTGCTTGTTTACCTGATCCTGGGACAGACAATGCTTGATTCCACACTCGCAACCCTGACTCTCTATCGGTTACACGGACCTAACCCCCTCTCCCCGGCTGTGAACTCATGTTACCTGACGAAATTGCTGTACAATATGATCTTGTTGCCATCTGATTTCATAAAAAAATCTAAGTGAGTGGATCTGCAATTCTGGTTTCTGCTTCACTGATTTCTGCTCTCATAAAAGCCTGGGTTTTCAGCATATTAACACTATAAGCTTATTACCTAAAATGTATCAATTGAAGGTGTGGGTTCACAGCTCCAATCCGGATGTGTTGGTCATTACTGAGACATGCTTAAGAAAGAGTGTTCTGAACACTGATGTTAACCTTTCTGGGTATAACCTTTTTCAACAAGACAGATCTTCCAAAGGTGGTGGTTCTAACTTATGTCACCATTGCCCTTGATTCTAAGAAATGTTGTGCTGCTATTTTTATTGACTTGGCCAAAGACCATTCCTTTCCTGTCGGTCAGCTAAGGAGTATTAGTGTCTCTGAGGGGTATTTGGCCTGGTTTGCTAACTACCTCTCTCAAAGAGTGCAGTGTGTAAAGTCAGAACATCTGCTGTCTCAGCCACTGCCTGTCACCAAGGGAGTACCCCAAGGCTCGATCCTAGGCCCCACGCACTTCAATTTACATCAACAACATAGCTCAGGCAGTAGGAAGCTCTCTCATCCATTTATATGTAGATTATACAGTCAGCTGGCCCCTCCCCGGATTTTCTGTTGAACTCTCTACAACAAAGCTTTCTTAGTGTCCAACAAGCTTTCTCTGCCCTTAACCTTATTCTATAGTAATCATTCCTTTTTCACCCCAGCTGACAAACTAACCCTGATTCAGATGATCATTCTACCCATGCTAGAATACAGAGACATAATTTATAGATCGGCCGGTAAGGGCGCTCTCGAACGGCTAGATGTTCTTTACCATTCGGCCATCAGACTTGTCACCAATGCTCCTTATAGGACACATCATTGCACTCTATACTGCTCTGTAAACTGTCCATTTCTTAATACCTGACACTAGACCCACTGTTTGATGCTTATTTATAAAACCCTCTTAGGCCTCACTCCCCCTTATCTTAGTAACCTACTGAATCCCTCATCCTCCACATAAAACACCCGTTCTGCCAGTCACATTCTGTTAAAGGTCCCCAAAGCACACATATACCTGGGTCGCTCCTCTTTTCAGTTCGCAGCTAGCGACTGGAACAAGAATTAAAAACACTCAAACTGGACAGTTTTATCTCAATCTCTACATTCAAAGACTCAATCACGGACACTCTTACTGATTCTTGTGGCTGCTTCAGGTGATGTCATGTTGTCTCTACCTTTTTGCCCTTTGTGCAGTTGTCTGTGCCATGTTGAGTTGCTACCATGCTCTGTTGTAATGTGTTGCTGCCATGCTATGTTGTTGTCTTAGGTCTCTCTTTATGTAGTGTTGTGGTGTCTCTCTTGTCGTGATGGGTTTTTCCTACTTCACATGTGTTTTATATCCCAGTCCCCATCCCTGCTGTTCTTAATTGACTTGCCTAGTTAAAAAAAGGTTAAATAAAATAAAAAGCTACCTCGTACCCCTGCATATTGACTTGGTACCGGTACTCCTTGTATACAGTGCCTTCAGAAAGTATTCATACCCCTTGACACATTTTGTTGTGTTACAGCCTGAATTCAAAATGGATTCAATTGATTATTTACATAAGTATTCACACCCCTGAGTCAATACTTTGTAGAAGCACCTTTAGCTGTGATTACATCTGTGAGTCTTTCTGGGTAAATTTCTAAGAGCTTTCCACACCTGGATTGTGCAACATTTACCCATTATTCTTTTAAAAATTCTTCAAGCTCTGTCAAATTGGTTGTTGATCATTGCTAGACAACCATGTGCAGGTATTGCCATAGATTTTCAAGTAGATTTAAGTCAAAACGATAACTCGGCCACTCAGGAACATTCACTGTCTTCTTGGTAAGCTACTCCAGTGTAGATTTGGCCTTCTGTTTTAGGTTATTGTCCTGCTGAAATGTGAATTAATCTACCAGTGTCTGATGGAAAGAAGACTGAACCAGGTTTTCCTCTAGAATTTTGCCTGTGCTTAGCTCCATTCCATTTATTTTTTATCCTGAAAAACTACCCAGTCCTTAATGATTACAAGCATACCCATAACATGATGCAGCCACCACTATGCTTAAAAATATGGAGAGTGGTACTCAGTAATGTGTTGTATTGGATTTGCCCCAAACATACAGTAACACTTTGTATTCAGGACAAAAAGTGAATTGCTTTGCCACATTTTTTGCAGTATTACGTTAGTGCCTCGTTGCAAACAAGATGCATGTTTTGGAATATCTGTATTCTGTACAGGCTTCCTTCTTTTCACTCTGTCAATTAGGTTAGTATTGTGGAGTAACTACAATGTTGTTGATCCATTCTCAGTTTTCTACTATCACAGCGATAAAACTCTGTAATTGTTTTAAAGTCACTATTGGCCTCATGGTGAAATCCCTGAGCGGTTTCCTTCCTCTCCGGCAACTGAGTTAGGAAGAACGCCTGTATCTTTGTAGTGACTACGTGTATTGAAACACCATCCAAAGTGTACTTAATAACTTCACCATGCTCAAAGGGATATGCAATGTGTACATCTTTTTTTAAATGTTATCTACCAATAGGTGCCCTTCTTTGTGAGGCATTAGAAAACTTCCCTGGTTTTTGTTGTTGAATCTGTGTTTGAAATTCACATCTCGACTGTGAGACCTTACAGCTAATTCTATTTGTGGGGAACTGAGACGAGGTAGTTGTTAAAAAATCATGCTAAACACTATTATTGCACACAGAGTCCATGACACTTATGTGAATTGTTAAACAAATGTTTACTCCTGAACTTATTTAGGCTTGCCATAACAGAGGTTGAATACATATTGACTCAAAACATTTGACTCAAAACAAAACGTGGAAAGGTGTCACTGACCAAGTATTTTTTGTGACTAGCATGTGACTTTGCATGTGACTCCTGCTCTGATAAAACACACTTCCCCCTCTACATCTCTGTCATCTCATCTGCTCTACACATCAGCCTGCATCACTGATTATGACTTCCGCTTTTGTGGAAGCCACATGCACCGTGCACAGAGAAGTGGGAGATTCAGTGTTGCGAAACAACGTCATGGTACCAAATTAAACCCTACCCACTGGGTACACACTGGTTGAATCAACGTTGTTTTCACGTCATTTCATAGAAATTACATTGAACCAACATGGAATAGATGTTGAATTAAACTGTGCCCAGTGGGTTATCACTACTCTATACATTAGTCCAAAGATAAATCAGAAGATTTTTCTTTTTGAAAAGATAATCTTTTAGCTTCTCCTATCATTGGATATGTGGAGATCACAGGATGCAAGCTACAGTTTCACTATTCCCTGTATAGCTGTATGGACTAGCTGTATCTATATATATATATATAGACCATTGCTGTATAGACCATAGCTACAGTGCCTTCGGAAAGTATTCATACCCCTTGATTAAAACAGTTTTTTTTGAATATTTTGCAAAAAAATTAAATGAACGGTAACATTACATTTACATAAGAATTCCGACCCTTTACTCAGTACATTATTGAAGCACCTTTGGCAGCGATTACAGCCTCGAGTCTTCTTGGGTATGACGCTACAAGCTTGGCACACCTGTATTTGGGGAGTTTCTCCCATTCTTCTCTGCAGAAGCTCTTTCATGTTGGATGGGGAGCGTCGATGCACAGCTATTTTCAGGTCTCTCCAGAGATGTTTGATCGGGTTCAAGCCCGGGCTCTGGCTGGGCCACTCAAGGACATTCAGAGAATTGTACCGAAGCCACTCCTGCATTGTCTTGGCTGTGTGCTGTTGGAAGGTGAACCTTCAGCCCAGTCTGAGGTCCTGAGCACTGCGGAGCAGGTTTTCAACAAGGATCTTTCTGTACTTTGCGCCGTTCATCTTTAATCTTGCCCTTCGTTGGACACTGTGCTAACAAACCCCCAAACGAGCTTCAACGCCATACAACACTCCTTCCGTGGCCTCCAACTGCTTTTAAATGCTATTAAAACTAAGTGCATGCTCTTCAACCGATTGCTGCCCGCACCCTCCCGCCCGACTAGCATCACTACTCTGGACGGTTCTGAATTAGACTATGTGGACAACTACAAATACCTAGGTGTCTGGTTTGACTGTAAACCCTCCTTCCAGACTCACATTAAGCATCTCCAATCCAAAACTAAATCTAGAATCGGCTTCCTATTTCGCAACAAAGCCTCCTTCACTCATGCCGCCAAACATACCCTCGTAAAACTGACTATCCTACCGATCCTTGACTTCGGCGATGTCATTTACAAAATAACCCCCAAACACTCTACTCAGAAACTGGATGTAGTCTATTACAGTGCCATCCGTTTTGTCACCAAAGCCCTATATACTACCCACCACTGTGACCTGTATGCTCTCGTTGGCTGGCCCTCACTACATATCCGTCGCCAAACCCACTGGCTCCAGGTCATCTATAAGTCTTTGCTAGGTAAAGCCCCGCCTTATCTCAGCTCACTGGTCACCATTGCAACACCCACCCTTAGCACGCGCTCCAGCAGGTACATTGCACTGGTCATCCCCAAAGCCAACACTTCCTTTGGCCGCCTTTCCTTCCAGTTCTCTGCTGCAAATGACTGGAACGAAATTGCATAAATCACTGAAGCTGAAGTCTTATATCTCCCTCTCTAACTTTAAGCATCAGCTGTCTGAGCAGCTTACCGATCACTGTACCTGTACACAGCCAATCTGTAAATAGCACACCCGACTACCTCATCCCCATATTATTACTTACCCTCTTGCTCTTTTGCACCCCAGTATCTCTACTTGCACATCATCATCTGCACACCTATCACTCCAGTATTAATGCTAAATTGTAATTATTTTCACCTCTAGGGCCTATTTATTGCCTACCTCACTACTCTTCTACATTTGCACACATTGTACATAGATTTTTCTATTTTTCTTTTGTTTTGTGTTATTGACTGTACGTTTGTTTATGTGTAACTCTGTGTTGTTGTTTTTGTCGCACTGCTTTGCTTTATCTTGGCCAGGTCGCAGTTGTAAATGAGAACTTGTTTTCAACTGGCCTACCTGGTTAAATAAAGGTGAAATAAAAAGAAAGAAAGAAAAATCTTTGCCTCAATCCTGACTAGTCTCCCAGTCCCTGCCGCTGAAAAACATCCCCACCACATGATGCTGTCACCACCATGCTTCACCGTAGGGATAGTGCCAGATTTCCTCCAGACGTGACGCTTGGCATTCAGGCCAAAGAGTTTAATCTTGGTTTCATCAGACCAGAGAATCTTGTTTCTCATGGTCTGAGAGTCTTTAGGTGCCTTTTGGCAAACTCCAAGCGTGCTGTCATGTGCCTTTTACTGAGGAGTGGCTTCCATCTGGCCGCTCTACCATAAAGGCCTGATTGGTGGAGTGCTGCTGGAAGGTTCTCCCACCTCCACAGAGGAACTCTAGTGCTCTGTCAGAGCGACCATCGGGTTCTTGGTCACCTCCCTGGCCAAGGCCCTTCTCTCCCGATTGCTCAGTTTGGCCGGACGGCCAGCTCTAGGAAGAGTCTTGGTGGTTCCTCACAGTGTTCTTGGGACCTTCAATGCTGCAGAAATGTTTTGGTATCCTTCTCCAGATCTGTGCCTTGACACAATCATGTCTCAGAGCTCTACGGACAATTCCTTTGACCTCATGGCTTGGTTTTTGCTCTGACATGCACTGTCAACTGTGGGACCTTATATAGACAGGTGTGTGCCTTTCCAAATCATGTCCAATCAATTGAATTCACCACAGGTGGACTCCAATCAGGTTGTAGAAACATCTCAATGATGATCAATGGAAACAGGATGCACTTGAGCTCAATTTAGAGTCTCATAGCAAAGGGTCTGAAAATTATGTAAATAAGTTATGTTTTTCTATTTTAATAAATGTCAAAAAAAAAAAAAGTTTTTGGTATTGTGTGTAGATTGTTGAGGATTTTTTTTATTTAAAAAGGGGACTGAATACTTTCCGAAGGCACTGTATATAGACCATAGCTATATAGACTAGCTGTATCTATATAGATAGAGCATAACTGTATAGACTAGCTGTATAGACCATAGCTGTATAGACCATAGCTGTTTCTATACAGATAGACCACAGCTGCATAGCAAAAGCACCCCAGAAATGGAATAAACAGGCCACACTTGTGTTAAAATAGTGAGCAATTTACTTTTTAACGTCTCTCAATGGCTTATTCAGCAGGAACAAACACCCAGCAGGTGTGGCTTTTGACTGATTCAGCCTTCTATGGTGCCGTGGGCATGTGGCGGGATTGGGACATATGCCAGCCTTGTTTGTTGACTAGACAAGACCCACATGATGCCAACATAGGAAGATGTTGCTTGTGTGTGATGATAAAAGAGCATAGTAATGGAAGTGTGTGTGGGCCCAACCTAGTGAGCAAAATGTGTTAATTAACTAAAAATACTTACAGTATTTTCAACATCATTATCTCATAAGGAATACATTGATGCTTGAAATTACTTTCTGTTGTAACTTGAGTAACTCAGTTACGCTGATGTCAGCTTTTCACAGAAGAAGAAGAATTTAGAATATAAATGATATCTGACAGTGAAGTATTTGAGGTTTAGAACAAGACCAGAAAAATGTAAATGTGGAAGAGTTGAGAAAGTCTGCTCTAGCACACCTTTGATCATCATGTGCGTTTAAGTCCATGGTACAGGGCTCACGACACGCTCAACCGAAAAGGATGTCATGACTTTGACTGTCAGGAGAGAGTATAGACAAACCAAATATTATCTGAAGGCTCAAAGGTCCTGTTCGAAAAGTAGACGTTAACTATTTTCACATGCATTTTTTTCACATTTCACATGTCACATTGAGCTGACTTGTAAAGGAGGCTTGGCGCATCTAGCACCTTTCAGTAACTGACAAGTGTGTACACCCACCCACACGTTTAGTCAGCTCTTTCTCAGACTGGACATAGTACTGCTAAGTCCGAGGTGTGAATCCTTCTGCCCACAGAGGAGAGACACTCACTATAGGGAAATACACAGATATGTTTATTCTGAAACAAGTTCGTTTCCACCTTTTTGTGTGCACTATGTCACCAAGAACTGATGTTTATCTTGTTGCAGATAAAAACTGTACTTTTTTCGCTTAAGTTTTCATGTACCGAATACATTTTTTAAATGGTCTCTGGTCTTGGGACATGCACTCTAGCCAACAGCTCGCAGATACTGGCAGTCTACATGATGAGATTATTATGGATAAGAGCAAGAATATTTGTATTTGTCAAACGACAGTCAATCATCGTGTCACCAGAATCCGACCCTCAATATTTATTGGAAAGGAGCATCAAGATCCCTGTGCACTTTCACCACCCTGTGAAGTTCATCGTAACTTATTTCATGTGTAGCCTAATAAACTGCATTTCCCTAGTCGTAGTGTGAGTACCAGACAACATATCATCGTGTGACTCCAAGTTTACTTCGATATAATGGTTATTATATTAATACTTGCGCATAAAGGCCTTACCACCGCCAACCTCTCTTTCGCCATCGCCATCCGGCTTGGATTCTCTGTCGACACGACCACGTCTGGTCTGCAGACGAATACCCCATCCGCTGTGCCCTCAACCGGCCTCCGTCTGAGCAGACCACCCCCCGGGCTACTAACTTTAAACGCCGCGTGCTAGCTTAGTGGCGGCTTCCCTGCTCCATCTACGGCTGCCCCCTGGACACTATGATCACTTGGCTACATAGCTGATGCCTGCCGGACTGTCCATTAATTCACGGTACTCCATTATGTTTATTTGTGTTTTATCTGTCGGCTCTGTGTTTTAACTCAGGCTCTGTGTGTAGTTAATCCGACCCTCTCTGCCTAGTCGTCGCCATTTTTACCTGCTGTTGCTGTGTTAGCTGACTAGCTGCTGTTATCTCACCTGTTGTTTTAGCTAGCTCTCCCAATCAAGACCTGCAATCACTTTATGCCTTAATGTATGTCTCTCTCAAATATCAATATGCCTTGTATACTGTTGTTCAGGCTAGTTATCATTGTTTTGGTTTGCAATGGACCCCGTAGTTCCACTCTCCGTACCTCTGATACCTCCTTTGTCCCACCTCCCACACATGCGGTGACCTCACCCATTGAGACCAGCATGTCCAGAGATACAACCTCTCTTATCATCACCCAGTGCCTGGGCTTGCCTCCGCTGTACCCGTGCCCCACCATACCCCTGTCTGCACATTATGCCTAGAATCTATTCTACCACGCCCATAAATCTGCTCCTTTTATTCCTTGTCCCCAACGCTCTAGGCGACCAGTTTTGATAGCCTTTAGCCGCACCCTCATCCTACTACTCCTCTGTTCCTCGGGTGATGTGGAGGTAAACCCAGGCCCTGCATGTCCCCAGGCACCCTCATTTGTTGACTTCTGTGATCGAAAAAGCCTTGGCCTCATGCATGTCAACATCAGAAGCCTCCTCCCTAAGTTTGTCTTACTCACCGCTTTAGCACACTCTGCCAACCCTGATGTCCTTGCCGTGTCTGAATCCTGGCTTAGAAAGGCCACCAAAAATTCTGAGATTTCCATACCCAACTATAACACTTTCCGTCAAGATAGAACTGCCAAAGGGGGAGGAGTTGCAATCTACTGCAGAGATAGCGTGCAAAGTTCTGTCATACTTTCCAGGTCTATGCCCAAACAGTTCGAACTTCTAATTTTAAAAATTAATCTCTCCAGAAATAAGTCTCTCACTGTTGCCGCCTGCTACCGACCCCCCTCAGCTCCCAGCTGTGCCCTGGACACCATCTGTGAATTGATCGCTCCCCATCTAGCTTCAGAGTTTGTTCTGTTAGGTGACCTAAACTGGGATATGCTTAACACCCCGGCAGTCCTACAATCTAAGCTAGATGCCCTCAATCTCACACAAATCATCAAGGAACCCACCAGGTACAACCCTAAATCCGTAAACATGGGCACCCTAATAGACATTATCCTGACCAACTTGCCCTCCAAATACACCTCTGCTGTCTTCAATCAAGATCTCAGCGATCACTGCCTCATTGCCTGTATCCGCTACGGGTCCGCGGTCAAACGACCACCCCTCATCACTGTCAAACGCTCCCTAAAACACTTCTGCGAGCAGGCCTTTCTAATCGACCTGGCCCGGGTACCCTGGAAGGATATTGACCTCATCCCGTCAGTTGAGGATGCCTGGTCATTCTTTAAAAGTTACTTCCTCACCATATTAGACAAGCATGCTACGTTCAAAAAATGCAGAACTAAGAACAGATATAGCCCTTGGTTCACTCCAGACCTGACTGCCCTCGACCAGCACAAAAACATCCTGTGGCGAACTGCAATAGCATCGAAGAGCCCCCGCGATATGCAACTGTTCAGGGAAGTCAGGAACCAATACACGCAGTCAGTCAGGAAAGCAAAGGCCAGCTTTTTCAAGCAGAAATTTGCATCCTGTAGCTCTAACTCCAAAAAGTTCTGGGATACTGTAAAGTCCATGGAGAACAAGAGCACCTCCTCCCAGCTGCCCACTGCACTGAGGCTAGGTAACACGGTCACCACCGATAAATCCGTGATAATCGAAAACTTCAACAAGCATTTCTCAATGGCTGGCCATGCCTTCCTCCTGGCGACTCCAACCTTGGCCAACAGCCCCGCCCCCCCCCCCCCCCCTCTGCTACTCGCCCAAGCCTCCCCAGCTTCTCCTTTACCCAAATCCAGATAGCAGATGTTCTGAAAGAGCTGGAAAACCTGGACCCATACAAATCAGCTGGGCTTGACAATCTGGACCCCCTATTTCTGAAACTGTCCGCCGCCATTGTCGCACCCCCTATTACCAGCCTGTTCAACCTCTCCTCCTCTCCAACCTCTCCTTCGTATCATCTGAGATCGTATCATCTGAGATCCCCAAGGATTGGAAAGCTGCTGCGGTCATCCCCCTCTTCAAAGAGGGGTCTGTAACCCAAACTGTTACAGACCTATATCCATCCTGCCCTGCCTATCTAAGGTCTTCGAAAGCCAAGTCAACAAACAGATCACTGACCATCTCGAATCCCACCGTACCTTCTCCGCTGTGCAATCCGGTTTCCGAGCCGGTCACGGGTGCACCTCAGCCACGCTCAAGGTACTAAACGATATCATAACCGCCATCGATAAAAGACAGTACTGTGCAGCCATCTTCATCGACCTGGCCAAGGCTTTCGACTCTGTCAATCACCATATTCTTATCGGCAGACTCAGTAGCCTCGGTTTTTCTAATGACTGCCTTGCCTGGTTCACCAACTACTTTGCAGACAGAGTTCAGTGTGTCAAATCGGAGGGCATGTTGTCCGGTCCTCTGGCAGTCTCTATGGGGGTACCACAGGGTTCAATTCTCGGGCCGACTCTTTTCTCTGTATATATCAATGATGTTGCTCTTGCTGCGGGCGATTCCCTGATCCACCTCTACGCAGACGACACCATTCTGTATACTTCTGGCCCTTCCTTGGACACTGTGCTATCTAACCTCCAAACGAGCTTCAATGCCATACAACACTCCTTCCGTGGCCTCCAACTGCTCTTAAACGCTAGTAAAACCAAATGCATGCTTTTCAACCGTTCGCTGCCTGCACCTGCACGCCCGACTAGCATCACCACCCTGGACGGTTCCGACCTAGAATATGTGGACATCTATAAGTACCTAGGTGTCTGGCTAGACTGCAAACTCTCCTTCCAGACTCATATCAAACATCTCCAATCCAAAATCAAATCTAGAGTCGGCTTTCTATTTCGCAACAAAGCCTCCTTCACTCACGCCGCCAAACTTACCCTAGTAAAACTGACTATCCTACCGATCCTCGACTTCGGCGATGTCATCTACAAAATAGCTTCCAATACTCTACTCAGCAAACTGGATGCAGTTTATCACAGTGCCATCCGTTTTGTTACTAAAGCACCTTATACGACCCACCACTGCGACCTGTATGCCCTAGTCGGCTGGCCCTCGCTACATGTTCGTCGTCAGACCCACTGGCTCCAGGTCATCTACATGGCTATGCTAGGTAAAGTGCCGCCTTATCTCAGTTCACTGGTCACGATGGCTACACCCACCCGTAGCACGCGCTCCAGCAGGTGTATCTCACTGATCATCCCTAAAGCCAAAACCTCATTTGGACGCCTTTCCTTCCAGTTCTCTGCTGCCTGCGACTGGAACGAATTGCAAAAATCTCTGAAGTTGGAGACTTTTATTTCCCTCAACAACTTTAAACATCTGCTATCCGAGCAGCTAACCGATCACTGCAGCTGTACATAGTCCATCGGTATATAGCCCACCCAATTTACCTACCTCACCCCCCATACTGCTTTTATTTATTTACTTTTCTGCTCTTTTGCACACCAGTATCTCTACTTGCACATGATCATCTGATGATTTATCACTCCAGTGTTAATCTGCTAAATTGTAATTATTCGATTTATTGCCTACCTCCTCATGCCTTTTGCACACATTGTATATAGATTCTCTTTTTTTCTACCATGTTATTGACTTGTTTATTGTTTACTCCATGTGTAACTCTGTGTTGTTGTCTGTTCACACTGCTATGCTTTATCTTGGCCAGGTCGCAGTTGCAAATGAGAACTTGTTCTCAACTAGCCTACCTGGTTAAATAAAGGTTAAATAAAAAAATAAAAAATAAAAAAATTCTCGCATAATACATTTTACCGGCACAAATTGATCCCACCATGTCGAACGAAAGATTTATCTGTTAGCATTCATAAAATTGTACAGAAACTTCCTGTTTCCATCACAGCTGTTGTGATATTTTTTTATATGGTACAGTATGACTGTACTCGCATAAAAACTGTGGATGGTAACGTGGTTACAGATAAATATACCCAACCCCCGGCCTGCTAACTGAGCTATCATCTAGAAGGCGGAGAAGGTACAGGTGCATCAAAGTTGGGACCGAGAGACTGAAAAACTGCTTCTATAGCCAGGCCATCAGACTGTTAAATAATTACCACTAGCCGGCCTCTGCCTAGTACCCTGACCTGAACTTAGTCACTGTTACTAGCCAGCTACCACCTGGTTCCAGAGACTGCTGCCCTATGTACAGTTGAAGTCGGAAGTTTACATACACCTCAGCCAAATAGATTTAAACTCCGTTTTTCACAATTCCTGACATTTAATCATAGTAAAAATTCCCTGTCTTAGGTCAGTTAGGATCACCACTTTATTTTAAGAATGTGAAATGTCAGAATAATAGTAGAGAGAATTATTTCTTTCAGCTTTTATTTCTTTCATCACATTCCCAGTGGGTCAGAAGTTTGCATACACTCAATTAGTATTTGGTAGCATTGCCTTTAAATTATTTATCTTGGGTCAAACGTTTCAGGTAGCCTTCCACAAGCTTCCCGCAATAAGTTGGGTGAATTGTGGCCCATTCCTCATGACAGAGCTGCTGTAACTGTAAGTCTCCTTGCTCGCACACGCTTTTCAGTTCTGCCCACACATTTTCTATAGGATGAGGTCAGGGCTTTGTGATGGCCACTCGAATACCTTGACTTTGTTGTCCTTAAGCCATTTTGCCACAACTTTGGGTGTATGCTTGGGGTCATTGTCTATTTGGAAGACCCATTTGCGACCAAGCTTTAACTTCCTAACTGATGTCTTGAGATGTTTCTTCAATATATCCACATCATTTTCCTTATGATGCTCATGATGCCATCTATTTTGTGAAGTGCACAAGTCCCTCCTGCAGCAAAGCACCCCCACAACATGATGCTGCCACCCCCGTGCTTCACGGTTGGGATGGTGTTCTTTGGCTTGCAAGCCTCCCCCTTTTTCATCCAAACATAACGATGTTCATTATGGCCAAACAGTTCTATTTTTGTTTCATCAGACCTGTTTCCTCCAGCATCTTCACAAGGTCCTTTGCTGTTGTTCTGGGATTGATTTGCACTTTTCGCACCAAAGTACGCTCATCTCTAGGAGATAGAACGCGTCTCCTTCCTGAGCGGTATGATGGCTGCATGGTTCCATGGTGTTTATACTTGCGTACTATCGTTTCTACAATGAACATGGTACCTTCAGGAGTTTGGAAATTGCTCCCAAGGATGAACCAGACTTGTGGAGGTCTACAATTTTTTGAAATTGGTAGGCCTTGAAATACATCCACAGGTACACCTCCAATTGACTCAAATTATGTAAATTAGCCTATCAGAAGCTTCTAAAGCCATGACATCATTTTCTGGAATTTTCCAAGCTGTTTAAAGACACAGTCAACTTAGTGTATGTAAACTTCTGACCCACTGGAAGTGTGATACAGTGAATTATAAGTGAAATAATCTGTCTGTTTAACAATTGTTGGAAAAATTACTTGTGTCATGCACTAAGTAGATGTCCTAACCGACTTGCCAAAACTATAGTTTGTTAACAAGAAATTTATGGAGTGGTTGAAAAATTAGTTTTAATGACTCCAACCTAAGTGTATGTAAACTTCCGGCTTCAACAGTACATACATAGTTTTTGAACACCGGTCACTTTAATAATGTTTACATACTGTTTGGCCCACTTCAAATGTATATACTGTATTCTAGTCAAGGCTCATCCTATATAACTACTGCTGTACACATCTTTTCTATTCATATACTGTCTCTACACACCATCATACAGTGCCTTCAGAAAGTATTCACACCCCTTGACTTTTTCCACATTTTGTTACGTTACAACCTGAATTTAAAACCGATTCAATTCAGAATGTTTTGTCACTGGCCTACACACAATACCCCATTCTGTTAAAGTGGAATTATGTTTTTGGAAATATTTAGAAATGAATGAAAAATGAACAAATAAGTATTCAACCCCTTTGTAATGAGTAAAAATGTGCCTACCAAGTCACATAATGTGATGCATGGACTCTGTGTGCAATAATAGTGTTTAACATGATTTTTGAATGACTACCTCATCTCTGTACTCCACACATACAATTATCTGTTATTTCCCTCAGCTGAGCAGTGAATTTCAAACACAGATTCAACCACAAAGACCAGGGAGGATTCCAATGCCTCGCAAAGAAGGGCACCTGTTGGTTGATAGTTTACTTTTTAAAGACATTGCATATCCCTTTGAGCATGGTGAAGTTATTAATTACACTTTGGATGTTGTATCAATAAACACAGTCCCTACAAAGATACAGGTGTCCTTCCTAACTAATATGCTGGAGAGGAAGGAAACCGATCAGGGATTTCACAATGAGGCCAATGGTGACTTTAAAACAGTTACAGAGTTTAATGGCTGTGATAGGAGAAAACTGAGGATGGATCAACAACATTGTAGTTATTACTCCACAATACTAACCTAATTGACAGAATGACAAGAAAGATGCCTGTACAGAATACAAATATTCCAAAACATGCATCCTGTTTGCAAGGCACTAACGTAATATTGCAAAAAATGTGGCTAAACAATTAACTTTTTGTCCTGAATACAAAGCATTATGTTTGGGGCAAATCTATTACAACATACTACTGAGTACCACTCTCCATATTTTTAAGCATAATGGTGGCTGAATCATGTTATGAGTACGCTTGTGTAACAGTTTAGCTTCCATCCCTCTCCTCGCCCCTACCTGGGCTCGAACCAGGGACCCTCTGCACACATCGACAACAGCCACCCTCGAAGCATCGTTACCCATCGCGCCACAAAAGCCGCAGCCCTTGCAGAGCAAGGGGAACAACTACTTCAGGTCTCAGAGCGAGTGACGTCACCGATTGAAACGCTATTAGCGCACACCACCGCTAACTAGCTAGCCATTTCACATCGGTTACACTTGTAATCAGCAAAAACTAGGGAGTTTTTCAGGATAAAAAAAATAATAAATAGAATGCTAAGCACAAGCCAAATCCTAGAGTAAAACCTGGTTCAGTCTGCTTTCCACCAGACACTGGGAGATGAATTCACCTTTCAGCAAGCCTTTCAGCAAGACAATAACATAAAACACAAGGCCAAATCTACATTGGAGTTGCTTACCAAGAAAACTGTGAATGTTCCTGAGTGGCTGAGTTACCGTTTTGACTTAAATCTACTTGAAAATCTATGGCAAGACCTGAAAATGGTTGTCTAGCAATGACCAACAACCAATTTGAAAGAGCTTGAACATTTTATAATATAATAATGAGCAAATGTTGCACAATCCAGGTGTGGAAAGCTTTTAGAGACTTACCCAGAAGTACTCACAGCTGTAATCGCTGCCAAAGGTGCTTCAACAAAGTATTGACTCAGGGGTGTGAATACTCACAGAATGTAGATGAGATATTTCTGTATTTCATTTTCAATAAATTTGCTAAAATGTCTAAAAACATGTTTTACTTTAATAAATGGTGAATGCAGGCTGTAACGCAACAAAATGTGGAATACTGTACATATTTATTTATGTTCCGGACTTTGACATTGCTCCTTCTAATATTTCTATATTTCTAAATTCCTTTTCTTTTTGTAATTTTTTTGTATTGTTAGTAGGTATTACTGCACTGTTGGAGCTAGGAACATAAGTATTTCACTACACCCACGATAACATCTGTAAAATATGTGTACGTGACCAATAACATTTGATTTGATTCGATTTGTAGACAATATCCAAAATACATCAACATATGTTGGTTGATGGGGTTTTAATCTGTGATTTCCGGCCATCCTCACCATCGACTGTAAAAAGAATTGTCACGCCCTGTTGACCAGATACAATTGACAACAGAATTTCAGCACGCTTATAGGGAAGAGCATTCAACATGCATGGCACTTACACAAAGGACTGAGACAAAATGATGATCAAAAGATTGTGGGAGCTGTTTTGTTAGACTCCAGTGCTGCTTTTGACATTATCGATCATAATCTGCTGCTGGAAAAATGTGCGTGTTATGGCTTTACAACCCCTGCTATAATGTGGATCATTTTTCATTTATTTAACTAGGCAAGTCAGTTAATAACAAATTCCTATTTACAATGATGGCCAAGGAACAGTGGGTTAACTGCCTTGTTCAGGGGCAGAACAACAGATGTTTACCTTGTCAGCCCGGGGATTCAATCTAGCAACCTTTTGGTGACTGGCCCAACGCTCTAACCACTAGGCTACCTGCCGCCCCTGTTAGAGTTACCCGTCTAAAAGAACACAGAGGGTGTTCTGTAATTGAAGCCTCTCACCATAATCCAGGTAGAATCAGGCATTCCCCAGGGCAGCTGTCTAGGCAGCTGTCTAGTCTTTGAGTAAAGCCAGTGTGTCTATGTATGCAGGTGACTCAAACAATACATGTCAGCTACTACACTGCAACACTTAACAAAAAGAGCTGCAGTCCGTTTCAGAATTTGTGGCAAGAAATAAGTTAGTCCTAAATATTTCGAAAACTAAAAACATTGTATTAAGGGGAAACCCAGCCACGGACCCTTAAACTGTAGAGGGATACATGTATGCCAAGTCATACTCTTTTTTTGGCCAGACAGCATCACATACTGTACATGGACTACATACAGTGTTGTCGGACAGAGGGGGGCTATTTCACTCACTCGGGTGCTTTTTCTGGTAAGATAGTTTCAGCCACTTGTGAAGTGAAGGAAAGTCGGAGGGTGCACAGTGCACTGTCCGGATGCTGGAATTATTTTGGATGAACGTGCACCGGTAACCTACTTTTTTTCCCAAACAAAGTGATTTGTTTGACAATCAGATGAAAACATCATGACTAGCTGTGATAATGGCGCATTAAAAGGTCATACATATTTACAGTTAAATTACATCTTTACTCTAAAACCCATTAAGAAATGTTGTGCACGCGCTTGGAGAGGGGGGGGGGGGGCTCAAAATCACTAAGTCCGCCCCTGGGAGATGGTTGGATAGGAAGGATGATTCTTATAAAACTTTAATGTTTAAATAGAAAGTATCCTACGACATAATGTAATAGCATAGTAAGAGTGTCCCTTCCTTAGTTGCTCACTTACTCTTGGAGGCTCTGTAAAATGGGGAACATGGACTAATTACATAGTTCTTGCCCCATATATGTGGTGTAACAACAGCATACTGTGGCATAGAAATATATGGTTTATATTTCATTCTCTCTATTGTTCAAACTTCAGACATAACCTGGGAGTGAGGCTAGGTTAGGTTATCTTCCCTCCTATCTTTCTCTGTCCCTCAGTATCACTCAATCCCTTAAGGGTATATGTTTATTCTTCCTCTGCCCTAGCACAGGAGAGCTGAGGAAACTAGTCCAAAAAGGCCCAGGAATGCTTAAGGGTCTCTCAGAGGGGGCTACCAAAACATTCCATGGTCCACCCTCATAGTGCTCTTACTCATGCCCCGCCATTTACCCCTTCCATTGTGTCTCAACTCAACACATGCTAATTTAGGGAGAAATTGTGCAACAGACATGGTAGTTAATTTCAGTTTGACATGATGCTTGTGATAAACGATTTATTGAATATAATATTTAATAAATGAGTGGGACTAGCCAAATGAAAAACAGCCTACACTCAGTGTATGTAATACACCAAAACGTCGCCCTATAAGAACATCTTGGGCACCATCCCATAGCACCCTGATGTGTGGTGATGCTCGAAACTTACCTGGCCTTGTGATGTTCTGAAAGTACAATATGACCATAAAAAGTGACCCAACGCATGTCGCCAGAAACATTCGTCCAACTTTCGGTTTTCTCATCCTGATTCCCCGAGCTGGCAGAGCAGAACACTCGCCCCGAGGTGGCTCATGCGAGGCAGCTCGTCTGATGCAGCTTTGCGAAAGAAGGGAAAGAACGGACCTTCATGCGGAAAAAGTTGGAAGTGGCACCGTTAGGTCAGCCTCTTCAGCAATTCGTCTATTCACCTATGCCTATGAACATCCAACAATAAATAAACAGCCGCGAAAATATTGGAATGTGCAACAGAATGTCGGTTGTCTTTGTTGGTGTGTTCCGATAAATTATGACATTATTCAATCTATATTTTCTGCTCCGCTGAAATGTCTCATCGCAAACATGTCCTGACAACCCCAAATGATAGAATTGTTTTATCAGAGTTCTGCGATCATTCAACAGTTGTTGTTTCCTCAATTTTGTCAACCTTCAAATTCCCTGAAAAATGGTCGGCGGCACTTGTGCCTTGACGTCACACCCAACCCTAATACTTTGTAACAGTGACTGTCACCACAGCTTTGCCTCGGAGATATACGAAACATAGACCGATATTAGTATATCTGAGCACTTCCAAGATGTTTATACTTAGGGATGACCAGGGACCAAAGTAACAGTTTTAGGCTTTTACTTAGTATGAAAATAATATTTGTGTTACATTCATAATATTTTTTATTCAAACAACATAGGATACATGCTACCATTAGGCCTACACGTTGTAAAGAAGTTTCTATGACACCGAAAGTGGTGGAAGTGAAATGTCCCGCTGGTATTTCACGGGTTAATTGGAACACTGTCTTCAATTGTAAAAATGAGGTGTAATTGAAAAATATTCAGATTTTAAACTGATATTTGGATGAAAATACAGTAATAGTTTATTTATTTATTATTATTTCATCTTTTAGGCATGGCATGTTGACACAAAACGGAGTAGCCAAAATTAATATAGCCTATTTTATTTAAGATACTTTTAGCATTAAAAACAACTGTAGCATTTTAGCTAACCCTTCCCCCTAACCCTTATTCTAAAGTTAACCCAATTTGCCCAACCTGCTCCATGAATTCATATAACCTTCATCGTTTTAGTTCTCATAACCTTTTAGGTAAATGATCCTAACCTTTGTCATTAGTTCCACTAACAACCAACTTAAATTCTCCTTGTAATTTAAGCAATGTGGTCTCAGAAAAAGACATATAATACCAATGTTGTGGAAATTCTTAGATAGGACACTCAAAGTCAATATTAAATGAATCACTCTTTATTGTCAGCAAGCTGGAGAGGACACAGTCAAACTTAGATGCATAAGCACCAGTCTGAAGTGAGCATCTTAAAGGGAGTTCCTTACATAGTGCCTTATATACTGCTATCTAAACCTACATAAACATGATTCATTGGAAAGGTTTCCACATGTGACTGGCACCATCTCTATCTTGACTTAAAGAATATATTCTGGGCATTCTGCCAGCTGTTCCTTCGGAGCCCCTCCTCTCTTGACCTGACACAGGCAGGAACCAATGATTGTTTATGACACCAAAGATAAGATACACCAAGTAAATTTAATTCATTACACTAACATAAAGTAAGTTACATCATCCAATTGGTATGCTATTGTACGACAGGATAAGATGTATGATACAATACGTCTTGTAAATCATATGATATTGTATGACGGCTATTCCACTCATAATGTAACCAAATGTGACATAATATACACTGCTCAAAAAAATAAAGGGAACACTAAAATAACACATCCTAGATCTGAATGAATTAAATATTCTTATTAAATACTTTTTTCTTTACATAGTTGAATGTGCTGACAACAAAATCACACAAAAATTATCAATGGAAATCAAATGTATCAACCCATGGAGGTCTGGATTTGGAGTCACACTCAAAATTAAAGTGGAAAACCACACTACAGGCTGATCCAACTTTGATGTAATGTCCTTAAAACAAGTCAAAATGAGGCTCAGTAGTGTGTGTGGCCTCCACGTGCCTGTGTGACCTCCCTACAACGCCTGGGCATGCTCCTGATGAGGAGCATGCCAACTCCTGGACAGTCTGTGGTGCAACGTGGCGTTGGTGGATGGAGCGAGACATGATGTCCCAGATGTGCTCAATTGGATTCAGGTCTGGGGAACGGACGGGCCAGTCCATAGCATCAATGCCTTCCTCTTGCAGCAACTGCTGACACACTCCAGCCACATGAGGTCTAGCATTGTCTTGCATTAGGAGGAACCCAGGGCCAACCGCACCAGCATATGGTCTCACAAGGGGTCTGAGGATCTCATCTCGGTACCTAATGGCAGTCAGGCTACCTCTGGCGAGCACATGGAGGGCTGTGCGGCCCCCAAAGAAATGCCACCCCACACCATGACTGACCCACCGCCAAACCGGTCACGCTGGAGGATGTTGCAGGCAGCAGAACGTTCTCCACGGCGTCTCCAGACTCTGTCACGCCTGTCACATGTGCTCAGTGTGAACCTGCTTTCATCTGTGAAGAGCACAGGGCGCCAGTGGCGAATTTGCCAATCTTGGTGTTCTCTGGCAAATGCCAAACGTCCTGCACAGTGTTGGGCTGTAAGCACAACCCCCACCTGTGGACGTCGGGCCCTCATACCACCCTCATGGAGTCTGTTTCTGACCGTTTGAGCAGACACATGCACATTTGTGGCTTGCTGGAGGTCATTTTGCAGGGCTCTGGCAGTGCTCCTCCTGCTCCTCCTTGCACAAAGGCGGAGATAGCGGTCCTGCTGCTGGGTTGTTGCCCTCCTACGGCCTCCTCCACGTCTCCTGATGTACTGGCCTGTCTCCTGGTAGCGCCTCCATGCTCTGGACACTACGCTGACAGACACAGCAAACCTTCTTGCCACAGCTCGCATTGATGTGCCATCCTGGATGAGCAGCACTACCTGAGCCACTTGTGTGGGTTGTAGACTCCGTCTCATGCTACCACTAGAGTGAAAGCACCGCCAGCATTCAAAAGTGACCAAAACATCAGCCAGGAAGCATAGGAACTGAGAAGTGGTCTGTGGTCACCACCTGCAGAACCACTCCTTTATTGGGGGTGTCTTGCTAATTGCCTATAATTTCCACCTTTTGTCTATTCCATTTGCACAACAGCATGTGAAATTTATTGTCAATCAGTGTTGCTTCCTAAGTGGACAGTTTGATTTCACAGAAGTGTGATTGACTTGGAGTTACATTGTGTTGTTTAAGTGTTCCCTTTATTTTTTTGAGCAGTGTATAATACTAAATGGAGTGGAGTAGATTTACTCACAGAATAATACCAATTGCCCTAAGACCACGTTGGTCACCAATCTTCCCTGTGACAAATGTATCCAAAAATATTTTGTGGACTACTTCTTACAATGATATGGTGTGCATTTGACCTTGTAGATGTCATCACAGTAGGAGTGTGGGGAAAGTAGATTTAGCTGATAGAGCCTCTGCAGTGTTTGGGAAAGCAGTCCCTCAGTAGCCTTTCTTCAAGTTATGATGTTGGATTTACTTTTAACTTTATTTATTTAGACCAAATAAAACAAGTGATAGACAACAACACAGAAAGAAAAATGTAATTAAAAAAATGGTGTGCAGGTGTGGTTGGAAGCACAAGGGCTTATATAAAAACCACATCACAAAAAAACAATACACAATACATAAGTACACACATTTTAAAGGTTGGTTAAAACAGATAACAAAACCTACTAATTATAAATGTATAAATTAATTGATCAGTGATGTGAGTGTGTGAGAGTTAGGCTATGTGGAGGAGATTACTGAGCAGTTTGGTTCTTCAGGCTGACCCCCAGTCTTCGCTTGAAGTTATTGAGGGATGATTATGTTTTGGCAAAGTGAAGATGAGAATTCCAGAGTATGTTACCCCTGTATCTGATAGAGAATTGACTATGTGAGGTGCGGCAGTGGGGAGGGTGAAGGTGTGATCTGTTTCACCTGTTTCACCTGTCTTGTGATTGTCTCCAACCCCCACCAGGTGTCTCCCATTACCTCATGTGTATTTAGACCTGCGTTTTCTGTTTGTCTGTTGCCAGTTCGTCTTGTCCCGTCAAGTCCTACCAGCGTGTCTCCGTGTTTCCTGTGCTCTAGTTATTGCTATTCCTAGTCTTCCCAGTTCTGACCTTTCTGCCTGTCCTGACCCTGATCCTGCCTGCCATCCTGTACCTGCCTGACTCTGATTTGGATTACGACGCTTCGCCTGTCTTGACCTACAGATTGCCTGCCCCTTGTACTGTAATAAATTCTGAGACTCATACTATCCGCCTCCTGTGTCTGCATCGGGGTCTTAGCCTTAGCCGTGATAGAAGGTTATCGCAGTGTCTTGTGTTATATAGATGGATTTCAGAATTAACCTGGAAGAATCCATTGAAAGGTAAACTGTGCAGATGTATCAAACAATAATTTTGATTCAATTAATTTAGCCAACTCAGTCATGGCCAAATTTTCTGAATGGTTCCAGGTAAGCAAATTATGTTAAAAATTCCAACTTTGTTGAAGGGCACACACCTGTCTATTTAAGGTCCCACAGTTGACAGTGTATGTCAGAGCAAAAAAACAAGCCATGAGTTCAAAGTAATTGTCCGTAGAGCTCTGACACAGGATTGTGTTGAGGCACAGATCTGGGGAAGGGTACCAAAACATTTATGCAGCATTGAAGGTCCCCAAGCACACAGTGGCCTCCATCATTCTTAAATGGAAGAAGTTTGGAACCACCAAGACTCTTCCTAGAGTTGGCCGCCCGGCCAAACTGAGCAATCCAGGGAGAAGGGCCTTGGTCAGGGAGGTGACCAAGAACTTATGGTCTGGTGGTGGCAGCATCATGGTGTGGGGATGTTCTTCAGTGGCAGGGACTGGGAGACTAGTCAAGATCGAGGGAAAGGTGAACGGAGCCAAGTACAGAGAGATCCTTGATGAAAACCTGCTCCAGAGCACTCAGACCTCAGACTGGGCCGACGGTTCACCTTCCAAAAGGACAACAACCCTAAGCACACAGCCAAGGCAACGCCGGAGTGGCTTTGGGACAAATCTCAGAATGTCCTTGAGTGGCCCAGCCAGAGCCTTGACTTGAACCCGATCTAACATCTCCGGAGAGACCTGAAAATAGCTGTACAATACCACTCCCCGTCCAACCTGACAGACCATGAGAGGAAGAATGGGAGAAACTCCTCAAATACAGGTGGCCCAAGCTTGTAGCGTTACACCCAAGAAGACTAGAAGCTGTAATCGCTGCCAAAGGTCTTCAACAAAGTACTGAGTAAAGGGTTTGACTACTTATGTAAATTTGATATTAACATACTTTTTTTAAACAAAATTTTAACAAAAAATGTTTTTGCTTTGTCATTATGGGGTATTGTGTGTAGATTGACGAGGGGGGGGGGGGGGGGGGGGAATTTAATGCATTTTAGAATAAGGCTGTAACATAACAAAACGTGGAAAAAGTCAAGGGGTCTGAGTACTTTCCGAATGCATTGTAGATTAGGAATAACAAAGGTCCAATTATTCAACCCTGTGGCACATCACAGGATGTTTTGGCTCTGGAAGATGCACAGCCGTTTGCATAAACACATTGTTCTCTATCATAAACATAGCTATATAGCCAATGGTCCTCCCGGGTAGCGCAGTGGTCTAAGGCACTGCATCGCAGTGCTAGCTGTGCCACCAGAGATTCTGGGTTCGAGCCCAGGCTGTGTCGCAGCTGACTGGGGCAGTGCACAATTGGCCCAAAGTGTCGTTAGGGAGGGTTTGGCCGTTTGTCTCATCGCGCACTAGCGACTCCTGTGTCGGGCCGGGTGCAGTGCATGCTGACCAGGTTGCCAGGTGTGTGTTTCCTCTGACACATTGGTGCGGCTGGCTCCCGGGTTGGATGTGCATTGTGTCAAGAAGCAGTGCAGCTTGGTTGGGTTGTGTTTTGGAGGCTCTCCCAAGTCCGTACGGGAGTTGCAGAGACGAGACTGTAACCAATTGGATACCATGAAAAAAGGGGTAAAAATAAATAAATAAAACTATATAGCATGTATAATCATGAAAATTGTAATAACGCAATTTAGAAAGTAATATTTCATGATCAAACGCTTTGGATGAATCTAAAAAGAAGCCAAGAGCCATATCTGTGGAGTAGTTTTTATGAAAACGAAAACTATCTTGTAGAATTATTTAAATATTTTAACATTCTCTTAAAACTTCTTCAGGATTGGTGGGTCCTTCACGGGACGGTTGAGCTAATTAACAAGAACATTTCCCAGGACATAGACATATCTGATATTGGCAAAAAGGTTAAATTCTTGTTAATCTACCTGCACTTTCCAATTTACTGTGAAATAATACCATGTTATTGTTTGAGGAGAGTGCACAGTTATGAACTTGAAAAGTTATTAATAAACCAATTATGCACATTTGGGCAGTCTTGATACAACATTTTGAACAGAAATGCAATGGTTCATTGGATCAGTCTAAAACGTTGTGCATACACTGCTGCCATCTAGTGGCCAACATCTAAATTGTGCCTGGGCTGGAATAATACATGATGGCCTTTCTCTTGCATTTCAAAGATGATGGTACAAAACAAATACAAAAAAAACAGTAGTTTTGTCATTGTATTTTCTTTTACCAGATCTGTGTTATATTCTCCTACATTCATTTCACATTTCCACAAACTTCAAAGTGTTTCCTTTCAAATGGTATCAAGAATATGCATATCCTTGCTTTAATGCCTGAGCTACAGGCAGTTAGATTAGGATATGTAATTTTATGCGAAAATTGAAATTAAGGAGCGAATCCTTAAGAATTGAACACCAATCTTTCTAGGATTTTTTGAAAAACATGTTAGTATAGATATTGGGTGATAATTTGTAAAAGATCTTGGATCCCCAGATTTATAGAGGGTGATAACTTTAGGAACAATACCAGTTTACATCGATTAGGTAAAGGATTCTCACCTTCATCCCTGGATTGGTCAATGCCTGTCATTTTGCAAGCAAAGACTCATCCACTGTGGTCATATCTGGGTCTTCAGAGGGACTCAGGGACCTGACACTCCTGCCTAATACCAAGTACATATCGGTGTTAATTAAATGATGGACGGAGGTAAATCATGATTGTGACTGTAAGTACACTGTAACGGAAAAACTGTAATTTACACAATAATTGTGGGTATTATCAACAGTAAAATACTCTGAAACGTTTCACTGCAGCATACTCTAAATTATGGTGCATTGTGGGGAAATGTTGTGACCTGTGAAATAATTGCTGTATTTCTAATGGTACTGTAATTCCACCCCACAGAATGCAGTACTGTACCATATCTTTGGAGCACAAAAACCTTTTGACCAGTAGTGGGTGCATGGTATTGTTGTTTCTGGCTCATTAACATATTTTGAGGCATGCCTTGTAAGAGGCTATATTTGTTGCATCTGTGAGTGAGTATGCTGTACCAATTTAACTCCTATGTGGTTATAGTGCCCCATCAATTTAACATTTACAGGAGACAGATTGGAATGGCAGCAAGTCTTAAACCTTAAACGGTTGAGAATTTTTCCATGTCCTTTTGGTCTGTTTTGCCTTGGAGTTGTTGCCAGTTTGGATGCCTTTGTTGAGGCCTGTAGAAAGACTGTCACACCCTGATCTGTTTCACCTGTCCTTGTGCTTGTCTCCACCCCCTCCAGGTGTCACCCATCTTCCCCATTATCCCCTGGGTACTTATACCTGTGTTTTCTGTCTGTCTGTGCCAGTTTGTCTTGTTTTGTCAAGTCAACCAGCGTGTTACTCTGTGCTTCTGCTTTTTCCTTTTCTCTGTTTTTGCTAGTCCTCCCGGTTTTGACCCTTGCCTGCCTTGACTCTGAACCTGCCTGCCTGACCATACTGCCTGCCCTGACCGTGAGCCTGGCTGCCTGCCACTCTGTACCACCTGGACTCTGACTTTGTTATGATCTTTTTGCCTGTCCACGACCATTCTCTTGCCTGCCCCTTGGATACTAATAAATATCAGAGACTCGAACCATCTACCTCCCGTGTCTGCATCTGGGTCTCGCCCTGTGCCCTTGTGAAGACAAGTGATATAAAACACAAAATGTTAATTCATAGGCTGTAATGTGTAAACACATTTAACCAAACAGTCAACCTGCTTGTACCAATTCCTTGTGCAGTAAAATACTGTGAAATACAAACCCCTCCTTTACAGTATAATACAGTCAATTGTATGGTATTGTACCATTTGTCTTTAATACACAGTCATTACACAGCTTTGATACCATATTTATATAGGTGTACTGTAATATGAAATACCTCATTTTGCTTGCCACTGAGCTGGCTGTAATTTACTGTCAAATTCACAGCAACCCCTTTACAGTCAGTGTAGTAATAATAATAATGGATTGATTTTACTTAGCAGTTTTCATTACAAGTAGAATTTCAAAGTCGCTTTAAAAACAACAACAAAAATGAGTCTGAAAAGAAATATAGGTATCTGGCAGTCCTTGAGAAACAGTCCTGAGCTTTGACCTCCTCTGACTCCACATCTAGGACAAACAAATCGTCTGCATGCTGTAGGAATACAGAAAACGAATCTCATATATCATCACAAATAAATACACTATGTTTGGTCTTTTGTTTCAGTGTTACAGCTGAAGCACTTGTCTAGCGTGATTAGTCATTCTATAGTGTAAACCACGGATAGATTACTGGAGTGTGAAAATTGTTTTATTGACCATTAGCAACACCATGGAAAGGATGACTCATTTTCCCTCTCTGCTGTTAAGCATTTACTGATGCAACGTGATCGCTGAACTAAACATATCATGCATACAAGTCCCAAGACATGCTTTACATCCCCAGATGTACTCCACTGGAGTGGGACTATTCATGTTTCAGTTTTCAATTGTAAATATGAATGTTTTGACTGAATCTATTTAACTGTATCTACTCTCTAAAACATTATTTGGGTATTTGGTATTTGATTAGGATCCCCATTAGCTGTTGCAAAAGCAGCAACTACTCTTCCTGGGGTCCACAGAAAACATGAAACATAATACAGAATGACATAATACAGAACACCATTAGACAAGAACAGCTCAAGGACAGAACTACATACATAAACTACCTTTGATAAAGTACACCCAGCTAGCATATCAGACTACCAACTCATTTCATTTTAGAATAATTATTGGCTGTGCTGTATATATACTGTACTTTGACCTTTTAACCTTTGGCTGCAGGTGGGCTATGAGAGCTGGCCCTCCTCTGAGGCCCCTGGGAGGGCTGCTTGCGGTCAGATGAGCTCTCTCTGGGCCTGCTCTAAAGCCCTGTTTATACCTTTGTCCTGATCTCGTCCACATTCTGATTGTGAACACATTTTTTGTCAGGTGTAGACAATTAAAAGACACATTGTGAACTGATTTTTGATTAAATCTTATAAGTGTAATCGGTCAAGATCAGGACAAGATCAGGACGAAGGATGCATGTTAGCAGCAGGTATAGATGGGGCTTCAGAGACAACAGCGGTCCGCCTCCCTCTGACTGTCCCTGGTGAGGTACGGAGACGAGACACCACTGGCTGCCTAGCTTTCTGAGGAACCTGACCAGATGATAGTAATGTCACTGTTACCATCGGGCAAGCGGTATCGGAGCATCGGGTCTCGGACCAACAGGCTCCGAGACAGCTTCTACCACCAGGCCTTGAGACTGCTGAACAGCTTACCCTAGCTATCTCCGTCCACAGACCTGTACCTTAGAGACTATTTGCACTGACTCTCCATACATCCAACCCTTACACACAAGCACACACACAAGCACACAGACTCACACACACACACACACACACACACAGTCAACACTGCCGTTCTATTGTTTACTATGTATTCAACTGCTCAACCAAGACATTGCCCTCTTTATATGTGTAAATACAGTCATGCTTGACATAGCACATTCATTATTTATACTATATATCCTATTTTGTACATATCAGGCTATGACTATGCATACTACCTCTTCTATTACTTGTTGTTTTTGTTTTTACTCTTTATCATTGATTTTGGTTATTGTACTGCAGTGTTGAGGGAGCTAGCACACAAGCATTTTGCTGCACCTGCTCATTTTGATTTGTGAAGACCAATCTCAAAACACAATACCTGCCATAAACCTTGAACATAATGTCAATGATTAGCAACACGTTCAATGACTGTGTGTAGAGTATAATAACCATAACAAAGGACCAGGGTGTTGATTTGACCTGTGTGGACCGGGGAGATTCAGGAGGCTGCCGACTTGCTTCTGCAGCTCCTGGAGCAGAAGGAGGTGGTGGTCTGGGAAAAGCTGTGGAACAAAACAAGGACTGTATTGTTAGGATTTCAGTTTCGCAATTCAACGTTTAGGACATATGTTGATGAACAGCCTTGAAACAGAGGACAACAGGCAGCAATCTTCACGTTGGGTCTGGGGATGTCAGGGATAGTGATGTGGATGACACAAATATCAGCACAATGTACTCCACTGCAACTGCTAGCAGTGGAGATATCAGCTGTGGTAAGTCGGGCCAAACATTACCTCAACTCTGCTCCACACACAGGCCAATGCCCCTAAGACTAGGATCTAACAGTGCCAAAAGAATTTAACATGGAGTGTGAGAAGTCTGACACATCTGATTACACAATACTCCCTCATTAAGGAATAGTTTTGTTTAATGATCATTAGTCAGTACCGTAACTGGTGGCTGGAGGAATGTGGGAGGTTATTCCTCTTTCGTACTGGCAGAGGTCTCTAACGCACTCTGATTGGACGCTCCATGCAGCAGCCATCTCTAGGATATCTGATTGGACCTCCCAGGATTCTGTTTAGGATTTAGAATTTTATATAGATCCAAGCTCTTGTACTGAAAAAACACTTAGGAAAAACATATTACTTTACATACACATACAAGTTATTTAGGTCAGCTAGGGAAGAGGCGTTGTGCTGTGAGGTGTTGTTTTATTCGTTTTTTAAAGCTGATTTGCTTGGGTAATTTGAGATGGAAGGGCATTCCATGTAACCATGGCTCTATACAATATTGTGTGTTGCCTTAAATATGTTTTGGACTCGGAGACTGTGAAGAGACCCCTGGTGGCATGTCTGGTGGGGTATGTATGTTTGTCAGAACTGTATATTATTTGATTACAGACCATTTGGAATTTCCAACACAATGCTTCTTATAAAAACAAGAAGGGATGCAGTCAGTTTTTCCTTAACTCTAATCCAAGAGACACTGGCATACATACTATTAATATTAGTCCTCTGATTACAATGAAGAGCAAGACATGCCACTCTGTTTTGGGCCAGCTGCAGTTTAACTAGGTCTTTCTTTGCAGCACTTGACCATATAACTGGACAATAATCAAGATCCGATAAAACTAGAGCCTGCAGGACTTGCTTTGTGGAGTGTGGTGTCAAAAAAGCAGAGCATGTCTTTATCACAGACAGCCCTAACCCAATCTTTACAATCATTGAAACAACATACCTTGACCACAACAACGTACAATCTAATGAAACACATCATTCAAAATACAATCATTTTAGTTTTAGATATGTACAGGACTAGTTTATTACTAGCCGCCCATTCCAAAACTGACTGCGACTCTCTGTTTAGGGTTACAGTGATTTCCTTGGCTGTGGTTGCTGATGTTGAATCATCAGCATACATTGACACTCACGCTTTGTTTAAGGCTAGTGGTAGATCAGTAGTAAAAATAAAGTAAAGTAAAACAGTAAAGGACCAAGACAGCTGTCTTGCGGAATAACCCACTTGACTTGTTTTACGTTAGAGAATCTTGCATTACAGAAGACCCTCTGTGTTCTATTGGATAGATAGCTCTCAACCCATGATATCATGGAGGAAGTAAAGTTGTTCCAATCACAGATTATGGTGAATAATACCAAAGGTTACACTAAAGTCTAAAAAATATAGCTTCCACCATCTCCGTATTATAAATTTCAGCCAATCATCAGTCATTTGTGTCAGTGCAGTACATTTTGAGTGCCCTTCTCTATAAGTATGCTGAAAGTCAGGTGTTAATTTGTTCACAGTGAAATAGCATTGTATCTGGTCAAACACCATTTTTTCCAAAAATGTATTTAGTGCCGGCAGCATGCTGATTGGTCGGCTGTTAGAACCAGTAAAGGGTGCTTTACCATTCTTGGATAGCGGAATGACTTCCCTCCAGGTCTAAGGACAAACACTTTTCTCCAAGCTCAGATTAAAGATACTGTATGACAAACAGAAGTGGCAATATAGTCTGCCCCCATCCTCAGTAGCTTTCCATCTAAGTTGTCAATATCAGGTGGTTTCTCATTATTGATGGACAACAATCAATTTTCCACCTCTACCACACTAACTTCACATAATTCAAAATGACAAACTTTTTATTTTATTATTTGGTATTTTATGCATGAATATGATGGCATTTCATGTTGTTGGCATTTCATGTCTGAGTCTGCTCACTTTGCCAGTGAAACAGTCATTAAAATAATTGGCAATATCAGAAGGTTTTGTGATGAACAAGCCTTCTAATTCAGTGAAAGATAATTTCATTTAATGTACTCCAAAGCTTTTTTCCCATCATACTTTATTTCATTTATCTTAGTTTATAATATAATACAGTTTATTCTTCTTTTTGTTCAGTTTAGTCACAATTGTTCAATTTACAGTAAGTTTGCCAATCAGCCGTGCAGCCAGACTTATTAGCCACTCATTTTGCTTCATCGCTCTCAACCTTAACATTTTTCAATACTTCAGCCATACAAAGAGCCTCAACAATTCTAACAGTCAGTTTATTAATAGGTGCATGCTTATCAACAACTGGAAGAAACTATTTCATAAATGCATCTAGTGCAGCGTCTGGATGCTCCTCATTACACACATCAGACCAACAAATCTTCAACATAGGAATCAGTACAAAACATTTTGTATGATATCGTATGCACTATTTTAAGCCCAACCTTTGGAACTTTGGCTTTTCTGGATAAAGCCACTATATTATGGTCACTGCATACAATGGGTATGGATACAGCTGTAGAACAAAGTTCTGCAGCATTAGTCAAAATGTAATCAATACACGTGAATGAACACTCTGGTAGCTGATAACTCGAGCCAGATTACAGGCACTGGTTATGGTTTGAAGCTTCTTCTTGAGTGGTCACCCAGAAAATAGACCTCTCTCTTAGACACCCCTTATCAGGCATTTCACTCAAATGATCCAGATACTAACCTAACGTAGCAGGCATAAAATAAATGCCTGAAACTAGATCCCCTACAAACTGGTCTTGACGAGAAGAGGAAAAAACTGTCATGGGAGGTTCTCCTCTGCACTGTTCACCCAATCCAGTAAATGTGGAGGAGGAGTGAAGACGGAGTGTTGCCTTGTTAACGTCCAAAAGCGGAAGTAATGTCACAGGCTCTCTTTCCATTTCCCCCGAAAACCAGAACATACGGTTGTTGGGCACTCAGCAGAGGCTACCCAGATACTGACTGTTAGCACTTGGTGGCCCATAGCAACACCTCAAAAGAATAGGCTTTAGATGAGGCCGGTGAACTTGCAACCACAACACTTCAACAACATTAGACATGAGGTCTTCTCTAAGCTTTACAGGAATATGGCTCTGAACATACAGCTCCATCACACACATTCCTGTCTCTTCTATAGATGTTATATCCTTATATTGCTACTGCTGTATCGCCAAAGGAATTATCTAAGTGAGTTTATGCTATCAATCCTCTGATTCGATCAACTCTGGGGTGGACTCAGCAAGTTGAGGCAACTGCTGCCTCAGTAGCAGATCTGATACTACAGGGGGAAAAACACAAAAATGTCCGTAAACAAACATTCATCTTTCTCATTATTATGTTTCTTAACTTCAAAGTGCCTAACAACACAGTAAAATGTATGCGGGTGTCTTCCACAGCTCTACAGCTGTACCTACCGTGCACAATTACACACCCATCTCTGACTACCTAATTGGTGTGTTGTAGATGGAGAGATGGTAGTGCTGCCAGTGGGGAGTAGTTCCACATGCTGGAGGTCTGGGAAACTTCCTGAGGTTTACTTTAATGATAGCATTGGGCTTGTGCACATGTTTTGGAAACTCTCTACTGTACCACATCAATGCTAAGGCACAGGGCTATCATTAAAGTATCCTTTTATGACTCATAAGCGGAGAGTGCAAGCATAGTTTGACCATAGTCTAAATATGTCAAATATACCTTTAAAAGATAATTTAAGCTAATTGAAATATTCGTTATACACAAACATGATCTAAATCAGAACATTTCTTAATTCAAGATATGAATTCTTTATATTAGAATGTTTTTTACAAATGATTAAAAAATATAACTAGAAGCTGCCTGCCAGCGACTGTGTGAGGTCAGTGGTGGACTGGTCAGTGGTGGACTGTCCAGGAGTGAGTAGCGGGCTCTGAAGGACAGGGACAACAGAGAGGAGGTGGGACTGGGCAGGAACTAGTAGGTCAGGGAGGGGGAATGAAACATCGCATCCACACTGGACTTAGAGTACTAGAGAGAAAACCAAAAATACATTGGTACACACAGACAGTTTTGGAGAGAGAGTGAAAAAAGCCTCTACCCTACCTACTGCTCATCTTCCTCAGAGAAATATGGGCTCTCTAGTGGTTGAAGAGTGAACTGGCTAGTGAAGTCAAACCTATGGTAATGCTCCTGGTAAGGCCCATACAGAATGATAGATTAATCTTTTTGTATCTGTCCCATTATGGTGTCTGTGAGCGCACGGCAGCACCATTGAGGCCATCTCCATTTTGAAGTAGTCAATTTTCTTCTTCTACTACTTCTATGAGTTGCTAAACAAACCGAAAGGGTGCATTATGCCACCTGGATTATGTTGTTTGAACAGGTATAAAGCCAAGGTTGGCAATTTACTGCCACCTGCAGTTATGGAATGTTTTCTCACAAGTATAATTCCTTGTATGATCCCTCCTGATGACCTGGATGGAATTATGTTATCCTTCCTTAACACATAGGATGTCCCACCCAGTTGACTACTTAAAAATTGTGAAAGTCCTTAATGGCGCTGCCAATGCTAAAATGGGCTTTTGGGCACTAGAGTACTCTATCCCTCTTTATGGTAAGGCCCAAGGCAAGGCCACTCTAGATTTCTTAGTCTTATTATTATTAGATTAAGTTATCCCGCTCTAGAGTTTAGCTATGAACACGAAACCAACTTTAAAACATACGGATGGACTCATTTTTGATCGCATTTATACTTTTTTAACTACTCGGGCTCCCGAGTGGTGCAGTGGTCTAAGGCACTGCAACTCAGGGCAAGAGGCCTGGTTTGAATCCAGGCTGTATCACATCTGGCCGTGATTGGGAGTCCCGTAGGGCGGCGCACAATTGGCACAGCATCGTCCGGGTTTGGCCGGTGTAGGCCGTCATTGTTAATAAGAATTTGTTCTTAACTGACTTGCCTAGTTAAATAAACGGTTAAATAAAATAAAATACAATATTTAAATGAGCTTTCAGTGCATTTCAATGGCATAAATATGCCATAGACTTACATGGGGAAAATGTGGGCACGCTACTCCTCTTACACCGTTTAAGCCATCAAATTTTGACAGCGCAGAAATAGAACCAATTTTCAGTAAGGCCCTCCGGACCTCGTTGAAGATTGAATGCAGCCTCCGGGCAAAATTAGTTTGACAGCCCTGGTTTAATCTATCAACACCAGACCAAGGTTGAGATGTTCAGACTGACCCAACTTAGATTGTTTGCATTCAGGTATTTTATATTACTCATACTTTTTCAACTATAATGATTTTACATGTACATAAAATAACATGATTTTGAATGCAAACCATGGGAATACAGTGTTAGCTACTGAAAATTGCTTTTTGGCCAATTAAGCTACCTTCACGCTATCCTTCAGTGAATCATTCAATGCCAAGCATAAGAACACACTGGTAAACATTTGAAATGCTAATGCTCTTTAAATATTTCAGCAACAAACATTAAGACCACATTAACATTCTTTAAACCTTAACAATTCAAATTAGCACAAATTAGCATATAATAATGCACCAACAATAATAGTAACTCTTGAACAGTTCAAGTTAGAAACACCAAACCAAACTAGGCAAGTCAGTTAAGAACAAATTCTTATTTACGGCCTACCAAATGGAAAAAGGCCTCCTGGGCGATGGAATGAAAAAAAAATATATAGATATAGGACAAAACACACATCACGACAAGAGAGACAACACAACACTACATAAAGAGAGACTTAAGGCAACATAGCAAGGCAGCAACACATAACAACACAACATGGTAGCAGCACAAAACATGGTACAAACATTATTGGGCACAGACAATAGCACAAAGGGCAAGAAGGTAGAGACAACGATACGTCACACAAAGCAGCCACAACTGTCAGTAAGCTGATAGGGGGGAGTGAGGCCTAAGAGCGTTTTATAAATAAGCATCAACCAGTGGGTCTTGCGATGAGTAAACAGATGACCAGTTTACAGAGGAGTATAGAGCGCAGTGATGTGTCCTATAAGGAGCATTGGTGGCAAATCTGATGGCCGAATGTTAAAGAACATCTAGCAGTTCGAGAGCACCCTTACCTGCCGATCTATAAATTACGTCTCCGAAATCTAGCATGGGTAGGATGTTTCTAAGCACAATATTGCTTAGAAACAAGGGAAATAGTGACATCATTGAGGACCTTTAAGGTTTCAGTGATACATCCATAACCTGAGTGGAAACCTGATTGCATACCCAAGAGAATACTATAGACATCAAGAAAGCCAGCCAGTTGACTATTGACAAGTTTTTCCAACACTTTTGATAAACAGGGCAAAATAGAAAAAGGTCTATAACAGTTAGGATCAGCTTGATCTCCCCCTTTCAATAAAGGACAAACCGTGGCTGCCTTCCAAGCAATGGGAACCTCCCAGGAGAGACAGGTTAAAAAGGTTGGAGATAGGGGCAGCAACCTTAAAGAAGAAAGGGTCTAAACCATCTGACCTAGATGTTTTTTGGGGGTCAAGTTTAAGGAGCTCCTTTAGCACCTCGGACTCAGTGACTGCCTGCAGGGAGAGACTTTGCAGCGGGGCAGGGGGAAAAGAGGGAGAAGCATCGGGGATAGTCACATTAGAAGGAGTGGGAGATGAGGAAATGTTGGATGGGCAAGGATGCATGGCTGAGTCAAATAGGAATCCTGACTTAAAGTGGTGATTAAAGAGCTCAGCCATGTGCTTCTTGTCAGTAACAACCACATCATCAACATTAAAGGACATGGGCAGCTGTGAGGAGGAGGGTTTATGCTCCAGGTCTTTAACCGTTTTCCAGAACTTCTTGGGTTAAACCCAAAGAGAGAACAGCACCTTAAAGTAACTAACTTTTAAACACTGTTTCCCATGCTTGTTCAATGAACCATAAACAATTAATGAACATGCACCTGTGGAATGGTCGTTAAGACACTAACAGCTTACAGATGGTAGGCAATTAAGGTCACAGTTATGAAAACTTAGGACACTAAAGAGGCCTTTCTACTGACTGAAAAACACAAAAGGAAAGATGCCCAAGGTCCCTGCTCATCTGCGTGAACGTGCCTTAGGCATGCTGCAAGGAGGCATGAAGACTGAAGATGTGGCCAGGGAAATAAATTGCAATGTCCGTACTGTGAGACGCCTAAGACAGCGCTACAGGTAAACAGGATGGACAGCTGATCGTCCTCGCAGTGGCAGACCACGTGTAACAACACCTGCACAGGATCGGTACATCCGAACATCACACCTGCAGGACAGGTACAAGATGGCAACAACAACTGCCCGAGTTACACTAGGAACGCACAATCCCTTCATCAGTGCTCAGACTGTCCGCAATAGGCTGAGAGAGGCTGGACTGAGGGCTTGTAGGCCTGTTGTAAGGCAGGTCCTCCCCCAGACATCACCGGCAACAACGTTGCCTATGGGCACAAACCCATCGTTGCTGGACCAGACAGGACTTGCAAAAAGTGCTCTTCACTGACGAGTCGCGGTTTTGTCTCATCAGGGGTGATGGTCGGATTTGCGTTTATCGTCAAAGGAATGAGCGTTACACCGAGGCCTGTACTTTGGAGCGGGATCGATTTGGAGGTGGAGGGTCCGTCATGGTCTGGGGCGGTGTGTCACAGCATCATCGGACTGAGCTTGTTGTCATTGCAGGCAATCTCAACTCTGTGCGTTACAGGGATGACATCCTCCTCCCTCATGTGGTACCCTTCCCGTAGGCTTATCCTGACATGACCCTCCAGCATGACAATGCCACCAGCCATACTGCTCGTTCTGTGCGTGATTTCCTGCAAGACAGGAATGTCAGTGTTCTGCCATGGCCAGCGAAGAGCCCGGATCTCAATCCCATTGAGCACGTCTGGAACCTGTTGGGTCGGAGGGTGAGGGTTAGGGCCATCTCCCCCAGAAATGTCCGGGAACTTGCAGGTGCCTTGGTGGAAGAGTGGGGTAACATCTCACAGCAAGAACTGGCAAATTTGGAGATGCACTGCAGTACTTAATGCATCTGGTGGCCACACCAGATACTGACTGTTACTTTTGATTTTGACCACCCCTTTGTTCAGGGACACATTATTCCATTTCTGTTAGTCACATATCTGTGGAACTTGTTCAGTTTGTCTCAGTTGTTGAATCTTATCTTCATACAAATATTTACACATGTTAAGTTTGCTGAAAATAAACACAGATAACAGTGAGAGGACGTTTATTTTTTGCTGAGTTTATTAATAAACCCTTTTTCAGTCATACAAGTACACACTAATAGGTTACGAACTGCACTGTCAGCTCCTTGGTGGTCTGTAAAAGAGAAATACTGCAGTTACAGTGCCTTGAGAAAGTATTCACACCCCTTGACGTTTTCCAAATGTTGTGTTACAGCCTGAATTTAAAGTGGATTACATTTAAACTTTTTTTGTTACTGGCCTAAACACAGTACTCCATAATGTCAAAGGTGAATTCTGTATATATATATTTTTTTTGTATTCATTAAAAATTCAAAGCTGAATTATCTTTAGTCAATAAATATTCAACCCCTTTGTTATTGCAAACCTAAATAAGCGCAGGAGTAAAATGCATCAGATTACAGAGTACCACTCTCCATATTTTCAAGCGTAGTGGTGGCTGCATCATGTTATGGGTATGCTTCTAATTGTTAAAGACTGGGGAGTTTTCACCAAAAAACAAATGGAGCTAAGCACAGGCAACATCCTCGAGTAAAACCTGGTTCAGTCTGCCTTCCACCAGACGCTGGGAGAATTAATTCACCTTACAGCAAGACAGTGAATGTTCATGAGTGCCGAGTCACAGTTTTTACAAATCTTTTTGAAAATCTATGGCAAGACCTGAAAATGGTTGTCTAGCAATGATCAATAACCAATTTGACAACCAATTTCAAGCTTTGAAGAAGTTTGAAAATAATAAAGGGCAAATGTTGCACAATCCAGGTGTGAAAAGCTCTTAAGATACTTACCCAGAAAGACTCACAGCTGTAATTGCTGCCAACGGTGCTTCTACAAAGTATTGACTCAGGAGTGTGAATACTTAGCTAAATTTGATATCTCTATTTATTTTTTCAATACATTTGCAAACAATTTCTAAAAACATGTTTTCACTTTGTCGTTATTGTGTGTACGTAGATGGGTGAGAAAAAAAATCTGTTTCCTCCATTTTGAATTCAGGCTCTATCACAACAAAACGTGGAATAAGTCAAGGGGTGTGAATGCTTTCTGAAGGCACTGTATTTGGGAAATTGTGACAAAATATTGCACAGCATGTTGACAGAGAGGGAAACCTTTTTTTGCCTGTGTTTTAAGAGGACGGTTTGAATCTGTAAAACCACTGGACTTTAAACACTGAACTAAATCAGTCAGAACAGAAGCCAGCCTATCTTCTGTACGTCACTCTCAGTTTATGAAAAACAGTGCTTGGAGTTATCTGAGAGGGGAGTAGCACACTGGCCTACCACACCAACACGCAAAGGGGGGACAGGATTTGGCAGCCCCCAACCCCCAAAATAAAAAAATACAATTGGGGGGGATTAGTGGCCCCCATAGAATTAGGAATAAGAATACTAGAATGGACAAGAACCTTCTTATGATGGGATAAATGTCAGCCATTTTGGTCAGGGAGTTGGCCAACCATGTTTAAAAATATATATACAGTGGGGAGAACAAGTATTTGATACACTGACAATTTTGCAGGTTTTCCTACTTACAAAGCATGTAGAGGTCTGTAATTTTTATCATAGGTACACTTCAACTGTGAGAGAAGGAATCTAAAACAAAAATCCAGAAAATTACATTGTATGATTTTTAATTAATTAATTTGCATTTTATTGCATGACATAAGTATTTGATACATCAGAAAAGCAGAACTGAATATTTGGTACAGAAACCTTAGTTTGCAATTACAGAGATCATACGTTTCCTGTAGTTCTTGACCAGGTTTGCACACACTACAGCAGGGATTTTGGCCCACTCCTCCATACAGACCTTCTCCAGATCCTTCAGGTTTCGGGGCTGTCGCTGGGCAATACGGACTTTCGGCTCCCTCCAAAGATTTTCTATTGGGTTCAGGTCTGGAGACTGGATAGGCCACTCCAGGACCTTGAGATGCTTCTTACGGAGCCACTCCTTAGTTGCCCTGGCTGTGTGTTTCGGGTCGTTGTCATGCTGGAAGACCCAGCCACGACCCATCTTCAATGCTCTTACTGAGGGAAGGAGGTTGTTGGTCAAGATCTCGCGATACATGGCCCCATCCATCCTCCCTTCAATACGGTGCAGTCGTCCTGTCCCCTTTGCAGAAAAGCATCCCCAAAGAATGATGTTTCCACCTCCATGCTTCACGGTTGGGATGGTGTTCTTGGGGTTGTACTCATCCTTCTATTCCTCCAAACACGGCGAGTGGAGTTTAGAGCAAAAAGCTCTATTTTTGTCTCATCAGACCACATGACCTTCTCCCATTCCTCCTCTGGATCATCCAGATGGTCATTGGCAAACTTCAGACGGGCCTGGACATGCGCTGGCTTGAGCAGGGGGACCTTGCGTGCGCTGCAGGATTTTAATCCATGACGGCGTAGTGTGTTACTAATGGTTTTCTTTGAGACTGTGGTCCCAGCTCTCTTCAGGTCATTGACCAGGTCCTGCCGTGTAGTTCTGGGCTGATCCCTCACATTCCTCATGATCATTGATGCCCCACGAGGTGAGATCTTGCATGGAGCCCCAGACCGAGGGTGATTGACCGTCATCTTGAACTTCTTCCATTTTCTAATAATTGTGCCAACAGTTGTTGCCTTCTCACCAAGCTGCTTGGCTATTGTCCTGTAGCCCATCCCAGCCTTGTACAGGTCTACAATTTATCCCTGATGTCCTTACACAGCTCTCTGGTCTTGGCCATTGTGGAGAGGTTGGAGTCTGTTTGATTGAGTGTGTGGACAGGTGTCTTTTATACAGGTAACGAGTTCAAACAGGTGCAGTTAATACAGGTAATGAGTGGAGAACAGGAGGGCTTCTTAATGAAAAACTAACAGGTCTGTGAGAGCCGGAATTCTTACTGGTTGGTAGGTGATCAAATACTTATGTCATGCAATAAAATGCAAATTAATTACTTAAAAATCATACAATGTGATTTTCTGGATTTTTGTTTTAGATTCCGTCTCTCACAGTTGAAGTGTACCTATGATAAAAATGACAGACCTCTACATGCTTTGTAAGTAGGAAAACCTGCAAAATCGGCAGTGTATCAAATACTTGTTCTCCCCACTGTATATATTTCACCTTTATTTAACCAGGTAGGCCAGTTGAGAACAAGTTCTCATTTACAACTGCGACCTGGCCAAGATAAAGCAAAGCAGTGCGACAAAAACAACACAGAGTTACACATGGGATAAACAAATGTACAGTCAATAACACAATAGAAAAATCTGTATACAGTGTGTGCAAATGAAGTAAGGAGGTAAGACAATAAAAAGGCCATTAGTGGCGAAGAAATTACAATTTAGCAATTTACACTGGAGTAATATATGCACAGTTGAGGATGTGCAAATAGAAATACTGGTGTGCAAAAGAGCAGAAAAACAAAAACAAATATGGGGATGAGGTAGGTACAGTTGAAGTTTACATACACCTTGGCCAAATACATTTAAACTCAGTTTTTCACAATTCATGACATTTAATCCTAGTAAAAATTCCCTGTCTTTGGTCAGTTAGGATCACCAGTTTGTTTTAAGAATGTGAAATGTCAGAATAATAGTTGAGAGAATGATTTCTTTCAGCTTTTATTTCTTTCATCACATTCCCAGTGGGTCAGAAGTTTACATGCACTCAATTAGTATTTGGTAGCATTGCCTTTAAATTGTATAACTTGGGTCAAACATTTCAGGTAGCCTTCCACAAGCTTCCCACAATAAGTTGGGTGAATTTTGGCCCATTCCTCCTGACAGAGCTGGAGTAACTGAGTCAGGTTCGTAGGCCTCCTTGCTCGCACACGCTTTCTCAGCTCTGCCCACAAATTTTCTATAGGATTGAGGTCAGGGCTTTGTGATGGCCACTCCAATAATTTGACTTTGTTGTCCTTAAGCAATTTCGACACAACTTTGGAAGTATGCTTGGGGTCATTGTCCATTTGGAAGACCCATATAAAAGTAAAATATAATTAAAGAGCAGCAGTAAAATAACAATAGCAAGGCTATATACAGGGTGTACCGGTACAGTCAATGTGATGAGCTTTGAGGGCACTATGGTGTTGAACACTGAGCTGTAGTCAATGAATAGCATTCTCACATAGGTGTTCCTTTTGTCCAGGTGTGAAAGGGCAGTGTGGAGTGCAATAGAGAGTGCATCATCTATGGATCTGTTAGGGCGGTATGCAAATTGGAGTGGGTCTAGGGTTCCTGGGAGAATGGTGTTGATGTGAGCCATGACCAGCCTTTCAAAGCACTTCATGGCTACAGACGTAAGTGCTACGGGTCAGTAGTCATTTAGGCAGGTTACCTTAGTGTTCTTGGACACAGGGACTATGGTGGTCTGCTTGAAACATGTTGGTATTACAGACTCAGACAGGGAGAGGTTGAAAATGTCAGTGAAGACACTTGCCAGTTGGTCAGCGCATGCTCGGAGTGCACGTTCTGGTAATCAGTCTGGCCCTGCGGCCTTGTGAATGTTGACCTGTATAAAGTTCTTACTCACATCGGCTGCGGAGAACGTGATCGTACAGTCGTTCTTTTTCTCCTGCGAATGACAGGGATGGGTGCCTATTCGGGTGTCTGGAGTAAATACCTCTCGTCCGACTCATTAAAGAGAAATTCTTCATCCAGTTCAAGGTGAGAAATCGCTGTTCTGATTTCCAGAAGCTCTTTTCGGTCATAGGAGACGGTAGCAGCAACATTATATACAAAATAAGTTACAAAAAATGCTAAAAAACGAACAAAATAGCAGTTGGTTAAGAGCCCATAAAGGAGCAGCCATCCTCTAATGTGCCATCTTTATGGCATATGCCTGTAAATATAATCCTTAATGTGTCACACATCATAAAACGAAATCAGCCAAAAGCCAATAAGAACTAGTCTTTCAAAACCATTATTTTAAAATCTTTGTAAAGACCCAATCCTTTGTGGAGTGTGACCCCTTGTGGACTATTAAAGGCTGCTATTTGATGATGCTCAGTGTGGTTAAGCTGTGATACCAGCCAGATAACACCAGATCCATCCACTGCAATATTAGACGTTTGTTCAGGTCCCCGGGAGATGACATGTTCAGCCTGGTTTGGCTCAGGTCAGGGTTGGTTCAGTAGTGTGACAAACCCCAGGTAGCCTAGTGGTTAGTGTTGGGCCAGTAACTGAAAGGTTGCTAGATCGAATCCAAGCTGACAAGGTAAAAATTCTGTTGTTCTGCCCCTGAAAAAGGCAGTTAACCCACTGTTCCCCAAACTCAGTCCTTGGGACCCCAAGATGTACACTACACAGTTGATTCAAATAATCAACTAATCATCAAGCTTTGGTAATTTGAATCAGCACAAAACGTGCTCCCCTGGGATCCTGTGGACCGACTTTTGGAAATGCTGCTATAAGCTACAGATAAGCATTGCCAATTCAAGCACATGTACTTTATAGACTTGAGGAAACAATGAACAAGACTGACTCTTGCGCTCTGAAAAATAACGGTCTTTATTAACAAAGGCATTAATGATTCTAATAGTTGCTTTGCTGTTAAGACTGTTAGATACATATTCAATGGGGCTTGGCTGAAATAAACAACAGTATCCGTCTCCAGTTTATAAATACCACATCAACAAAGTATAAATTCCCTAATTGATTTTTGACATTAATTTAATATTTCTCTGTTGTGGCTTTAAGCATGACACTTCAAACACACACGTATTCAAAAATCACTCACATGTAAAATGATGAACATGCTGATAATGAAGATGGTTTGAATTCAATTCACTAACAAACCACAAAAAATAAGTAATGAAAATTACAAATATAGAACAGATATGTACATACATTAGATTTTGTACCCACAAACACCTTTTCCTGGTTTAATTAATGCCACATTATTTGGCACATTTAATGACCTACAGTGGCTCAAAAGGAACTCCATCTGGTTTCAAAGTGTAAATATTTAAAGTGGTATTCAGAATCCTTGGCCTGATTAAACCAGACTGAATTCTGGGTTCAATGGAGTGCAGCAATCAATCTAGTTCAACAGGCTAGATTTCTAGGGCCATTTTATTTAGGCAGACTGGGGCTACATCTCAATAACCTACAGTAACTTCCCTCATCTGTCTGCACTGTTCTGTTTTGAGAACAGGAGAAAGCAATATGGTTGACCCATACCAGGCTTTCATCTACGTAGCTCCTTCACCTCAGTGCAGAAAGGACATGATGAAGCCACTTTAAAAATCAAAACAAATTTAAAAAAAATAGTGAATCTGATAGAATTGAATAATTTGGTTATTTAAAAAAGCTGAATAATGATTTTAGGGTTTGTGAGCACTAAATGGTAGTAAACATCTTATGGTCTGGCTGCTGGCATTTAACCAAATGTCGCACTGACTGAAGAGTTGTAAGACTATGGGGCGTGGGGGATGGAGATTCATCTGCAATGTGGTAGATCTAAAGCTATTTTTCCTCACAGCTAAAACATTTCCTAAAGCTCATAACAACGTTGAAGAATAGAAGAAATCCCTAGCTGCGTCTTAAATGGCACCTGGTTCACTATATAGTGCACTACTTTTGACCAAAACCCTATGTGCCCTGCAGCATAACACCCTGCATCCCACTGCTGGCTTGACTCTGGAGCTAAGAAGGTTTGGTCCTGGTCGGTCCCTGAATGGAAGACCAAGTGGTGTTGGAGGGCCAGTAGGAGGCACTCTTTCCTTTGGTCTAAAAATGGTGTGTGACTGGGGACATTACCCTGTGTAAGGTGTCATCTTTTGGAACTGATGTTGAACAGGTGTCCTGACTCTGTGGACACTAAAGATCCAATGGCACTTATGGTAAGAGTGTTAACCCTGGTGTCCTGGCTAAATTCCCAATCTGGCACCTCTACCATCATGGCCACCAACCATTTCCAACTTCCAATTGGCTCATTCATACCCTTGTAACTATTCCCCAGGTTGTTGCTGTAAATGAGAATGTGTTCTCAGTCAACATACCTGGTTAAATAAAACGAAAAGTCATACACTATATAGGTATATATAGGTGCCATTTGAGACCCAGCCTGTCTGATACAGTAAAGCTGATTAATCTAATGATTTCTGAAGCGCCTGTAAATCTGTGACACTAATGCTGCGATTGGCATAGCGAGACTGACAGTCTGTCTTCCACATTTCAATTGATATACACTATTAAATGATTCAATCATATAGTACACAGCTATATTTTCCCGGACGTTTAATTCAGCATCTCATTTCTTTTGAATGTCACAGTGATAAGCCATAGAATTCTCAAAATAATAACAAAGACTTCTGAAGGAGGAATATTAAAAAACTACACTGAACTAAAATATGAATGCAACATGTAAAAAGTGTTGGTCCATGTTTCACGAGCTGAAATAAAAGATCCCCCAAATGTTCGATACGCACCAAAAGCATATTTCTCTCAAATTGTGTGAACAAATTTGTTTATATCCCTGTTAGTGAGCATTTCTCCTTTGCCAAGATAATCCATCCACCTGACAGGTGTGGCATATCGAGAAGTTGACTAAACCGCATGATCATGACACAGGTGCTGGAGACAAAAGGCCACTCTCTAAAATGTGCCTTTTTGTCACAACACAATGCCACAGATGTCTCAAGTTGAGGGAGCGTGCAATTGGCAATGTCCACCAGAGCTGTTGCCAGAGAATTTAATGTTAATTTCTCTACCATAAGCCACTCCTTCGTTTTAGAGAATTTGGCAGTGCGTCCAACCGGCCTCACAACCGCAGACCACGTGTATGGCGTGGTGTGGGTGAGCGGTTTGCTGATGTCAATGTTGTGAACAAGTGTCCCATGGTGCCGGTGGGGTTATGGTATGGGCAGGCATAAACTACGGACAACAAACCCAATAGCATTTTATCGATGGCAATTGGAATGCAGAGATACCGTGACGAGATCCTGAGGCCCATTGTCGTGCCATTCATCTGCCGCCATCACCTCATGTTTCAGCATAATGCGCGGCCCCATGCCACAAGGATCTGTACACAATTCCTGGAAGCTGAAAATGTCTCCGTTCTTCCATGGCCTGCATACTCAAACATGTCACCCATTGAGCATGTTAGGTATGTTCTGAATTAACGTGTATGGACAGCGTGTTCCAGTTCCCACCAATATCAAGCAACTTCGCACAACCATTGATGAGTGAGACAATATTTCACAGGTCAAAATCAAGAACGTGATCAATTCTATGCGAAGGAGATGTGTTTGTGCTGCAGGCAAATGGTGGTCACACCGGATACTGACTGGTTCTGATCCACGCCCCTACACTACATGACCAAAAGTATGTGGACACCTGCAGGCAAATGTGGACACAATATCATTCTAAAATCATGGGCATTAATATGGAGTTGGTCCCCCCTTTGCTGCTATAACAGCCTCCACTCTTCTGGGAAGGCTTTCCACTAGATGTTGGAGCATTTCTGCGGGGACATGCTTCCATTCAGCCACAAGAGCATTAGTAAGGTCGGGCACTGATGTTGGGCGATTAGGCCTGGTTCGTAGTTGGCGTTCCAATTAATCCCAAAGGTAGTTGGTGGGGTTGAGGTCAGGGCTCTGTGCAGGTCAGTCAAGTTCTTCCACACCGATCGACAAACCATTTCTGTTTGTACCTCGCTTTGTGCACGGGGGCATTGTCATGCGGAAACAGGAAAGGCCTTCCCCGAACTGTTGCCACAAAGTTGGAAGCACAGAATCGTCTAGAATGTCATTGTATGCTGTAGTGTTAATATTTCACTTCACTGGAACTAAGGGGCCTAGCCCGAACCATGAAAAACAGCCCTCAACCATTATTCCTCCTCCACCAAACTTTATAGTTGGCACTATGCATTGGGGCAGGTAGGGTTATCCTGGCATCCAGATTTGTTCGCCAGACTGCCAGGTGAAGCGTGATTCATCACTCCAGAGAATGCGTTTCCACTGCTCCAGAGTCCAATGGTGGCGAGCTTACACCACTCCAGCCGACGCTCGGCATTGCTCATGGTGATCTTCGGCTTGTGTGCGCGGCTGCTCGGCCACGGAAACCCATTTCATGAAGCTCCTGAAAAACAGTTATTGTGCTGACGTTGTTTCCAAACTCAGTTTGGAACTAGACTGTCCTGCAACCAAGGACAGATGTTTTTTACGCGCTACAGCACTCAGCAGTCCCATTCTGTGAGCTTGTGTGGCCTACCACTTCGCGGCTGAGCCGTTGTTGCTCCTAGACATTTCCACTTCACAATAACAGCACCTACAGTTGTACCGGGGATGCTCTAGCAGGGCAGAAATTGTACGAACTGACTTGTTGGAAAGGTGGCACCGTCCTATGACAGTGCCACGTTGAAAGTCACTGAGCTCTTCACTAAAGCCATTCTACTGCCAATGTTTGTCTATGGAGATTGCATGGCTGTGTGCTTGATTTTATACACCTGTCAGCAACGGGTGTGTCCACATACTTTTGTATATATGGTGTAAGTGACTAACAGATGCATATCTGTATTCCCAGTCATGCGAAATCCATAGATGAGGGCCTAACGAATTAATTTCAATTGACTGATTTCCTTATATGAACTGTAACTCAGTAAAATCTTTCAAATTGTTGTATGTTGCATTTATATTTTTGATCAGTGTAGTTGAAATATAGGTTTCATCCCAAATGGCACCCTATTTCCTATATAGTAAATAGGGTGCCATTTAAAACATACATATAGACAGAATAATAACAGAAGCATGGCATTTTCCAGCAATGGACAAATAATGGTATTAGTGGTTGGTTGTTGCTTGCCTCTGTTCCTGCCTTGAAAATACATTGTAGTAAATACAGATATTCAGTCCTTGAAAATCTCCTTTCCTACATTTTCATTTTGATGTTCCAAGATCTGTTTGTGCTGAATAGCCAACTCCCATGGCCGTTGTCATGCCACAACACAGATCTGGGACCAGGCCATGTTAGTTACGTTTCCCTTGCAACACATTTACAAGTCAGAATGGGGGGAGAGAGAGCGCCAGCTTAAGAAATATAACAAAAGACAAACGTTTGTAGGCACTCGGATGATATTGTTTTCCCAAAAGGTCGTATGATAAGCGGGAACCTCAGTTATATAAAGTTGTAGGGGCTGAGGGGGAGGGGCTTGTAGAAATCACATCATCCAATCACGATTCCATGTCGTCTCCATCAAAGATAGGTGGCTCAAAATCGCACACCGCCTCATAGGTCAACCCTGTGAGGAGACGAGAGAGAAGAGAGAGATAAATGTGTGCTGAGGGTGTTTCTGTTCCGTCTGTGGGGTTGGGAACAGAGCAGATAAAAACACATTTATTTCGCAAGATGGACAAAACATTTTGTAACAGTTTACTTAAAAAGGAGAAGTTAGCTTTTTTTTTTTTTTTAACAACCAAACCTCAACAAAAATGTATGTAAATAGAATGTTATAGAAGGGTCCAGACACCTTTTTTTGCGATTTCACTTGTTGAGAAACTTACCGCAACAGTGATTCATTTCCTTGTCCTCGTTGTGCAGTAAGTAAGCTCTGAAAAACATGAACAAATGCTCCAAAAACACCCAAGTACCTCCTTCTAGAGACGGAAACACCCTGTATAGTGATGCAGATCTTAAGATGTTGTACTTATGAAATTGTCATTCCGAACTTATTCCACAACAAAATGGAAGATAATGTTGTGGATAAAGTTCAGAATGACAATTTCATGTGTGCAACATTATACTGAGAGCTTTTCCGTTTCTGTTTTTGGAGCCGTTGTTCATGTTTTTTTTTAATAGAGCCCCCATACCGCACAACGAAGAAATTAAAATCACTGGTTGGGGTACTTTTCTCAAAAACAAGTGAAATCGCAAAAAAATAATGTGTCTGTACCCTTCTATAACATTCCATTTACATAAAACAGATGGTCCTAAAAATGATAAATTATCCTTGAAAGCATTCAGGTATGATGAATGCATTGTGATGCCTTTGCAATGCATTTGCTGAGCATGTATGACCCCTTTAATAATCTCATGATTCCTGTCCATTTAATTCTACATACGTTTCCATTCCTCGATTTCCAGCTCACGGCTCTCAAAGCTCTGGTCGTAGGGGTCAGCCTCAGGCTCGTCATCAGGGTCGTGGTACTGGGAGAAGTAGGGGTGGGCCAGAGCCTCGGCAGCCGTTATCCTCTCATCTGTGTCCAGAACCAACATCTTCTCCAGCAGGTCCACAGCTACAGGAAGCAGAACATCATCAATATTAATAGGGTCAGTTCGGACTAGGATCAGTGACAGGCATTGGCTGCCCTCTGCTGGAAAGTTGTTTTTTACAGACAGACCATGAATGGAGAGCGTAAGGACACAGATAGAACAATGAGCCAGATATTTCACCGGATGTATAAATGTGAAGCATCCGGGTTGGCGTTTCCACTCACTACCAAGTAACTTTTTGATTGGTTTTCATATGCGCAACGTCCCCCACGCTTCCTCGTCAATTTGCCATGCCCCCACCCCCACCTCCAATTCTGACAGTCGTTTCCCCACTAAAGGCTGTGGTGGATGGAGGACCAAATCCATGAGGCAGAAGCCCTGGGTCTCAGAGCAGTGGTTGTGGAGGAAGACAAGAACGTGATATGGAATGGTGCATGCGACCTTGTCTTCGAAAGTCCAGAGAGCTGGTTGGGGAAGACAGGGAGAGATATTTTGGCCTCAGTCCTATACAACTCCAAAACCTTTGTAATTGTTGTGGATGAAGTCCATATGACCTACATATGGTATATACAATGACCAAGAACTGTACTTCGACGGTATAGAATGGCACTGCGATGAATACATGTAATGTCGGAATGTAAATGACGCACCAGTGAATGAACGTTTTGTATTTGTAGAAATGTAATGAGTAAGAAGTGTTTGTTTGCATGAACTGTTCGCATAATAGGCCTATAAGATATCGAATATTCTAAATAAAGTGATAGAACTGCATCATGAATGACTCAGTGACAGGAAGCACAACCGCCAAAGAGACACTACAGAAAGTACTTTTATTGGATTCAACTATGGGAACCCCTCAACATTTTCCTATACAAGAACTAGCATAGTAATCAAATGTGCGTCAAAATCTTTATATTGTTACCAATTATACATTTATTCTGAATGAGGATGGGAATTAAGAATTTATAGCCTTTTTATGACAGTCAGTGCTAACAATATCTTTCTGTAGAGGTTAGGGCTCAAAATGAAAACCTTTCAGGCGAGTTTCAGCAAACTTAGAGAAGTGTGTTCCTTGGTGAAAGAAGATGAGATTACTATATATGAGCACATGATGTTCAAAAGTGGCATCAGTCCACAATTATTTGAGTGACAGAGTTATACATAACCCATGTTGAGAAGGCATCCCTTACACTATAGGTTATAGCCCATGTTGACTGGCTATTTTACTAGGGGCCATCGCCACTCACAGATAGTGTCTTCAAAATGAATCAATGTAGTCCAATTTGTAAGTCGCTCTGGATAAGAGCGTCTGCTAAATGACTTAAATGTAAATGTAAAACCAAAATCTTTAATGACATGGAATCACTGGTCACTTTAATAATGGAACACTAGTCACTTTAATAACATTTATATACTGCTTTACTCATTTCATATTGTCATGACTGTCCTGAGGATCCAATGGGTCAGATCAGCTTGGCAATGGATGACAGTAACCAGATCTTTTCACCCACAGAAGAGGGAAGGAGGGAGCTGCTGCCGGGTTGACAGCTCACACCCTTTCGTAAATTAAAGGAGAGGAAATCTAGGGTCTCCCTTTCCAGTATTAACCAAAGGAATGTTCCTTTGTCTACACAAACAGTCTTCCCGCCGAAACAGTTTCTAAAGCGAATACTGGAACAATATTTCTAACATAAGAAAGTGGGGAATGGCCAGAGATGATCTTTAGAAAACGAATGTCATATAGGTGGTTATTTTGTGATGTCATCATTAAAAAGGTTAAAAAGGAAAGAATGTAACTTGAAAAGTTTACACTACATGTATGAAGTCTCCATCCTTAACGTTGTATATGAAATATGAAGAAAAAAATTAAGATAAGAATGTAATTTTAGGAGCCATAAAATTATTCGTCTCCTATAAACTGTGCCCAGTAGGTAGCCACACCCCGAGGTCAGCCTGACGGAACCGTCCTTGTCTCTGAGTGCATAAAAGTATTGGTAAAGAAATTAACATGAGACCGGAAAAACGTGAAGAGGTAGCTACACGTTTGAAATGGTTGGCACTTTGAACCTCAACACGAGGTGAAGAAAATAAACTCACCTCCCAGACCAGGAAAGACGGGGAGCTGCAGCCCATGTCTAAAGTGTTCTGAAATATGAATATCAACACGAGGAAGAGGCGAGAAGCTCACCTCTCAGCCATTTACTGGTACAGCTGATTAGCTGTCCTAAGTCAAGTATCTAGAAAAGCAAATATAAGTGGGTCCTCTGTACTACTCTTCTCAAATCACCGTAGTACGCTACACTCTCATCACCCAGTGGTAACCATCGACACGGCTGGCTAGCCTATCTTCCAAGAAGCACCTTCCAGAGTGAACAACGGATGGGACTCCTTTTGGACAATCGGAGCCTTACAAGCGTGCCGCTGAAAGGCCAACCCATCACCCTTCCTAAGGAGGGCTAGTTCCGACAGAGATAAACAGAGAACGAAGGCATTCACACGTAAATACTTTCATGATTTCTTACTTCAAACGGGCGGCGGTTCGTGTACAAAGTAATGATTACTGTGAGAACAGTTTCTAAAAATGTATCAACGATAAGTAGCTTTTTCCCTCACGAAATATTTAAAATCGGGTAACAATTAAACACATTTAGTTGATAAGATAAACAACAGCCATCAGATTAATGAAAGTAAAGTCACGACAACATATACAGTATTATACTGTATTTTAGTCAATGCCATCCCAACATTGCTCATCCTAATATTTATATATTTCTTAATTCCATCCTTTTACTTTTAGATGTGTGCATTGTTGTGAAATGTTAGATACTATAGTGTATGTACAGTACATTCGGAAAGTATTCAGACCACGACTTTTTCCACATTTTGTTACGTTATAGCCTTATTCTAAAATTGATCAAATTAATGTTTTCCTCATCCATCTACACACCATACCCCATAATAACAAAGCGAAAATAGGTTTACAAAAATAAATAAATACCATATTTACATAAGTATACAGACCCTTTTCTAGCTCAGGGGCATCCTGTTTCCTTTGAACATCCTTGAGATGTTTCTACAACTTGATTGGAGTCCTCCTGTGGTAAATTCAATTGATTGCACATGATTTGGTCGATATAAGGTCCCACAGTTGACAGTGCATGTCAGAGCAAAAACCAAGCCATGAGGTCAAAGGAATTGTCTGTAGAGCTCCGAGACAGGATTGTGTCGAGGCACAGATCTGGGGAAGGGTACCAAAATATTTCTGCAGGATTGAAGGACTCTAAGAACACAGTGGCTTCCATGATTCTTAAATGGAAGTAGTTTGGAACCGCCAAGACTCTTCCTAAAGCTGGCTGCCGGGCCACACTGAGCAATCGGGAGAGAATGGACTTGGTCAGGGAGGTGACCAAGAACCTGATGGTCACTGACAGAGCTCCAGAGTTCCTCTGTGGAGATGGTAGAACATTCCTGAAAGACAACCATCTCTGCAGCACTCCACCAATCAGGCCTTTATGGTAGAGTGGCCAGACAGAAGACACTCCTCCGTAAAAGTCACATGACAGCCCACTTGGAGTTTTCCCAAAAGGCACCAAAAGACTCTCAGACCATGAGAAGCAATATTCTCTGGTCTGATGAAACCAAGATTGAACTCTTTGGCCTGAATGTCAAGCGTCACGTCTGGAGGAAACGTGGCACCATCCCTACTGTGAAGCATGGGAGACTAGTCAGAATCGAGGAAAAGATGAACGGAGCAATTACAGGGATATCCTTGATGAAAACCTGCTCCAGAGTGCTCAGGACCTCAGACTGGGGCGAAGGTTCACCTTCCAACAGGACAACAACCCTAAGCACACAGCCAAGACAACGCAGGAGTGGCTTCGGGACAAGTCTCTGAATGTCCTTGAGTGGCCCAGCCAAAGCCCGGACTTGAACCCGATCGAACATCACTGGAAAGACCTGAAAATAGCTGTGCAGTAACGCTCCCCATCCAACCTGACAGAGCTTGAGAGGATCTGCAGAGAAGAATGGGAGAAACTCCCCAAATACAGGTGTGCCAAGCTTGTAGCGTAAAACCCAAGAAGACTCAAGGCTGTAGTCGCTGCCAAAGGTGTTCAACAAAGTAATGAGTAAAGGGTCTGAATACTTATGTAAATGTGATATTTCAGCTCTTAATTTATAAATTTGCAAAAATCTCTAAAAACTTGTTTTTGCTTTGTCAATATGGGGTATTATGTGTAGATCGATGATGACTTTTCACGCACGACATTGTTCAATCAGTGGAAGTCCTATGTGCAAAAACAGCTTGTTGATGAGAGACGTTCAAGGAGAATGGCAAGAATGATGCAAGCTAACAGGCGGGCCACAAACAGGAAAATAACAGTGCAGTACAACAGTGGTGCCCAGAACAGCATCTCGGAACACACAACTCGTCGATCCTCCATCATCGTTTAAAATCTCCAGTTTGGGAACATTTTGGTGTCCCAGTAGATTACAACGGCGATGGACAGAGTGTTTAAGGATAAAATGTTAACAGTATGTCGCCACAGTCAACGAGAATAGCTTATGCAGCTGCCAACACAAATATGTTGACACATTTACTCCGACATCACGCAAATGAACATCCCCACTGCATTCAAGCAGCTGATTCTGACCAGGCCAAAGAAATTACAAGAGCGATAGGTAGGCTGTTTATATTTTTTTAGTCTGTGGTTTAGAATAGGGGGTTTCAGCACCTCGTGAAAGTGATCGAGCCATGTTATGAACTTCCCTCTTGCACCCATTTCAGCAAAATGGTAGTACCCGCTCTATATAAGCAAGACAAAGCCAAAGACTTAAATGAATTGGCCAATGCACCCTGTATTGCACTTATGTAACAGTGACAGGCCATCACATCACACCAGAGTGGGAGAAGTACCATGCTACAGACACACGCCCTTTATGAGTCACAAGTGTCCATCTGGCATTGAAGGAAAAATCCACTAGAATGGCACTCTAACTAGTAATTACTAGTGGGCAACTCATCTATCATCCTGAGGAAATCGCTCCCACATGCCTCTGTTGTCACTAAGGAAATTACCTTTAACAGCATTTTCTGCAGTTAAATGCAACAAAACATAATTTAGAAAAAGCAATCCATGCAAATGACATGAATGCATCCAACTGGTATTTGCTGGTAAATTCCCACCTCACACATGGTTATAAATGCATCAGAGTGGAAACTTGAGAACTGATTTCGCGTTGATAGCAAGCTAGCTAATGTTAGCGATACTAGCTAATAGTGATGGAGAAAAAAAAGATGCACTAGTTACATATCGGGATAATATTTTTGACTACATATAGTACCGTTTTGACAATATCGCAATATAATTTGAGCTAGTTTGCTGTACCTGATCCAAAACGCCAGGTTGCAGTTCTCCATTTGTTTTAGTGTAGACGGGTTGTTATAACATTTTGAAAATGTTTTCCTAATCCGAAGGTTTGCGTTAGCTAGCTGTGTGTTTGCTTATCCCGGAAGAGCTGACTGGAAGCGAAAGGACTGGTGCAATCCTATGTAAAACAATAGATTATGATTTGTTTAATTCAAAACAGTGACATCCAACCAGCGTAATAGAGTGCCGCCTTGAAGTCTGAAGGTACAGCCCCTCCATTATCAACGTTTCGTGCTGACACATCAAAGCAGCCGATACAGCGTCTCAAGTCAGGAAGACTTTAAGAGCTGGATGTCAGCCAGACTAGAGGAAGTGTCGGAATGCTGTTATATTCAAAGTATAAGATGCTTTTTGAATATGGCCACAAGAGGTCATCAGGTGGTGACTCCTTTCTTTCTTTATCATCACAAATTGATTACATCTTCGGGTCTAACTTACATGTGACCAAGTGTTTTGAGTGTAGGATCATGATTCCAACATTACCTTGTGGGTTGGCACCGATGAACACGTCAGAGAAATTCCTCTTGGGCATCTGTGGCAAGGAGTTGATGTAGTTCCTGGCCTGTCAACCAACGGGTGTGAAGAGATCGGAAGGAAGAGGTCAATAGAACCCTAACCTAATGTACCAAGACTAAAATAAACGCCTGAGCAGAGTTCCCACATCCAGTTTTCAGCAGAAAAGGAAGCTAGGTTGAAGATAGCTTAAAACTGGATGCATCCGGTTGTTGGCAACTCCACTAAGGGTGATTGAACCCAAACAAGACTGCATCCCAAATGGCACCCCATTACCTATATATAATTATAACCTATATAATCCACTACTTTTAAACCACGTCCCATAGGTCTCTGGTCAAAAGTAGTGCACTATGAAGGGAATAGGGAGCCACAAGATGCCCACCTTATTTTTGGTTAATTGGACCCGTTTCCTAACCCAGATTAATGCTACTTATTCTGGGCAAAAAATCATGATCAAGTTGTCTTAATCTTGGTTTGGGAAAGTGGCCACTCATTTTGTATTCAGAAAGTAATAATTACGATTAGCACTAGTTGGTACCATATCAGACACAAGGGCATGTCCAAATAGCACCCTACTCCCTGGGAATAGGGTGCTATTTGGGACAAGGACAAGGATTAGAGAGGCCCTCATCAGAAATGTGAGTAGATTTATTCAGAACCATATTGGTCTGAACAACATTGGCAAGTGTGGATTAATTATAAGCACCAAGGGTTTAATTGCAGATTTGAAAGAAAGCAGTAGGAGAAGAAAGAGTTTTATAACCGAGTAGTGTATATTTATTTGATTGCAGTACTTATGTAATGTAGCTACGATATACTCAATCAGTTCCAACTTCAAAAAGAGGAACTGCAATTCTGCTATTTTCAGGTCCTTCTTCCCTTACCACTCATCAGTTGAGTGTTTCAATTCAAACCAATTCTGGCTCAGGCAAAATGTTTGTTAGTATGCAATGTTAGGTATATTTATGCTTTATAACACTCTTATGGCAAACCAAACATTATGAGGCAAGAGAGTAGTTGCTGCTGGACTTGCATTCACGTGCAGCAACCACTCAGTGGTTATAGTAAAGGGGTGTGGGTAGTAGAAAATAGAAACCTACAACTCTAAAAAAAGCGGTGACTCCAAAATATAAAATGCAACATGTATTGTATGTTTGTCTACTTCCTTATAATATGGAGGCAAATATCCTCTTAGGGAGGTTTTAATATTGTGGCCCTGGGCATGTGGCTCTGCTCTCAGCTAGATGTAAGGGAGGTGGTTTGGTCTAATCAGGGTTGGGGTCAATTTGGTCAACTCATGAAGTAAAATTGCAATTTTCAGTTTACTTCCTGAATTGCCTTTGAATTTACCCCAATCCCGGAGCTAACAGTCTTGTGGCGTGCAGGTTCGAGGACCCAGGTTTGAATCCTGGGTTGGACCCATAGAGAATGTATTGAATAATTTGGTCCTGCTCACCTCGTGGCTGGGCATCCTGCTTATTAGAGAGACTGGGGGCGTTCCTGTCAGACGCATTATCTGCTGAAGCTGGTTTATATCTATCAGGTATGGGTCAAGGGTATCAGTACAGACAGCAGTATAGCAGAGACATTAACAAGCAGCTAGTCAGTGGGAGACCTGAAGACTCACGTTAGCACCCCAAGCTAATGCATAGCCCAGGCTTTAGCTCAGTGGGCTAACAGTCTCCCAGTCAATAGGAGACCGGAAGACTTGCGTTTGCTCCCTGAGCTAAGGCCTGGCTCTCTGGCCTAGGCTTTAGCTCAGCGGGCTAACAGTCTCCCAGTCAATAGAAGACCTGAAGACTTGCGTTTGCTCCCTGAGCTAAGGCCTGGCTCTCTGGCCTAGGCTTTAGCTCAGCGGTCTAACACAGTTTCCAATAGGAGTTTTATGGTATGGCTCAACTCCTAAGAGGCTCTGCAAAAAGGTAATAGTCCCATCTTTGGAAGGGAAGGCAAAAAAAGAAAGAGGGTAAGATTGTATAGGCGTGTGTAAGCAAGATTGGGAACATGCTTCAGGTTATGATAGAGAAGAGAATAGTTTCAATTAGTCAGGAAAAAGTAAAGTTAATCAAACATAGGAGTAAAACCCGAACTTTGAACATATGTTAATTTATGCAAGTGAAGAAGCCGTATTCAAATCAAAACGGGTCTTGCATTTGACCCCATCTCACAAAGAAAGACTTGAGAGGATGTGAACAACAAACATAGCATGCTTTAAAAATGGTAGTTGGTGTTGAAGATTATAAGAACACACTTCATAAATAAAATGTAAAAATCATCACATTTTTGCAAATTAAGCAACAAATGACCTTGCAGTATAGTAACTGTGTGTATAACTCACAGACTCTGAAGAGATTTTCATCAAGAGCTCAGGCTCTGGCATCCCGACGAGCAGCATTATTAGCTTCAACTGATCAATGTCTAACAGGTACCGTGTGTAAAGGAACAACAGGAGCTGGAAGGGGAGAGGAACCGGCAAGAACTACTGACCTGTCTTCAGGTCAGTATTTGTTGTCTTAAAAATAACTGAGCTGTGCTTGATTGAGCTTGCCTGGCACAATGGAACCAAGAACAGTCACAAAAACCACCCTGGGACATTGAATAAATCAAATGTAACATACTTGTATAAACTACACTGAGTGTACAAAACATTAAGGACACCTGCTCGTTCCATGACCGACTGACCAGGTGAAAGCTATGATCCCTTATTGATGTTACTTTTTAAATCCACTTCAATCATTATAGATAAAGGGGAGGAGACAGGTTGAATAAGAATTTTTAAGCCTTGAGACAATTGAGAAATGGATTGTGTATGTGTGCCATTCAGAGGGTGAATGGGCAAGACAAAAGATTTAAGTGCCTTTGAACAGGGTATGGTAGTAACGCATGTTAGCCATCCCACTATATCAGGTAAATGGAAAATGACAATGTATAAGCGTGATGTCAGGGAAAGCTGTGTGCGCAAGTTAACGTTTCCAAAAGATAACCAAACAAAAACATAATTTCTTTTATGATACGTGTTTGAACTGTCATGTGCATTAGTAGCACAATTTCTATCTTATTTACATTCGTTTGTTGACTTCTCCATATTAATGTTGGTTTTAAGTTTAGCTGACCTTTCTTAGCGGATGTACAATCAATTGCACACTTGCAAACTATATCAAAAACGAGGGCTGAGGGTCTCACGTTGCAAACTTCCCTTGCTTGGCTAATCATTTGGACCAACGACAAAGATGGCCACGGGGATTCCCCCAAGGGCATTAGGCGAGGGTAAGTCTTTTATGAGCTTGAAACGCAGTCCTGGTCTGACTTCCTGTAGTGCTCAAAGGCTTGCATATTGCGTTTGAGGGAACGGATTGGACACAGGAGATTTGCTCGCTCCTCCTTCACATTCTGGAAAGGAGGGGGGCACTAGGCCGCCAGCTCAATGGCTTGGTTGATATGGGGTGATAAAACCTTAGGCAAAAAGTCTGGATTGGGCCATAAGGTCACACCAAGGTCCTTTGCCTTCCTTCGTAGATGGAGCAGTGGGAAGTTTGCTCTGAGGCCAACAGGTCCACATGTGCTGTTCCAACCCGCTGCCATATCTTCACTACTTGTGGGTGAAGTCTCCATTCCCCCAGGGCCAGTTTCTGTCGTGACAAGGAACCCGCCACCTCGTTCACCTTACCTGGGAGATGAATGGCTTGTATTATCTGATCGTATTAGGACATGTTTGTTTGAGAACAGGCAGAAAGTGTTTTAGGGCGAGGTAAACTATTTGAAGTACTAGCACGTTGATGTGCTCTTTCCGTCAGCGGGGGCGCCACTCTCCCCGTATAGACCTGTGTTGCCACACTGCTCCCCCGCCTGTTAGTGAAGCCTCCTTTCTTCAGAACCAGGAAACAGGTTGAGTAAAAGCTATCTTGCTGTTCTGATGCTTTTACTCGTGATCGCACCCTTCTCCAGGAGAGATCTCCTGGCTGAGGGTGCAAGCTCTCACCTTCACAGGCAGGATGGTGCAGTTAATGCAAAGGTCAGAGAGGGCCTCTTGCAGGTGGCCAATGCCTAGGCAGGCGGGGCACAGATCATGACCATCTTCTACTTGAAGTTCAGAGCCACAAGAGCAGCAGCCATGCATACCCAGCATCATGGTGATGTGGTATTCTCACAGCTCAGAATGAACTAATTGAATAGTAACCGGAGACTATTACAGCAGCTACCACAATACACAGTAAAGGTAGAGAGTTGGGATGCACGACATATCGGTGAACATATCGGAATCGGACGATATTAGCTGAAAATGCCAACATCGACCCGATGTCTAGTTTAACACCAATGTGCAAAAGAACATTTCAGCCAGACAACTCAAAGGCGAAATCCATTAAAGCTAAGATAATAAAGATAATGGAATTCATTCCCCTTGACAATCAACCAGTCTCTGTCTTGGGTGATGTTGGCTTTCGCCGACTGGTCGAGCACCGGTACACACTACCAAGTGCGCTATTTTTCAGATGTTGCCCTTCCGGAGTTACACAGTAATAGCGTCACAACTGACATGTGGACCAGTGATGTCAGCCCCATGAGCATGCGGAGTCTGACAGCAGCGTGGGTCGACGAGGATTTCGTACTGAGGAAAGTTGTATTGCATGCTCAGGAATGTGCTGGTTGTCATACCGCTGCTGCCATTTCAATAGAATTTGAGAACATGTTTGAAACATGAACACACTAGCTAGCTCCATTCAAACAACTGACTAGAGAAATAAGCTCATCAACTGCGCCTGCAGCAGATGTGATACCCTCTGTCATGGCATTGAAACACCTGCTCAACAAAACAGCCGAGACAGGCTGTGAACAAGCGATTCGGTGGCACTCTCTCTTTACTGTGTCGCCACCATGCTAGATGCTACGTACAAGAACCGCTACTTCGACGCAGACAAGAAACAGGGTTTATGTGAAATGTTACAGACACAGCTGGACAAGATAGAAACGGACACAGTGACAGTGCGCACAGAGGAAGAGAGGCCACAGACAGACAGCTGAAACTTCACTGCTTGACATGTATGATGAAATCCTGGTTGAGACTGAAACGACTGAACAAATGAAGAACGAAACAGCACAGCAAGTAAGTGAAAGAAATAGGCTTTGATTATGTTTTACTGGTAATGGGGACATACGTGAATACCAACAAAACAACGTTTTGGTCAGTGTGGTGTGTGTGTGTGTGTGTGTGTGTGTGTGTGTGTGTGTGTGTGTGTAACCTTTATTTAACTAGGCAAGTCAGTTAAGAACAAATTCTTATTTACAATGACAGCCTACACCGGCCAAACCTGGACGACGCTGGGCCAATTGTGCGCCGCCCTATGGGACTCCAATCACGGCCAGATGTGATACAGTTTGGATTCGAACCAGGGACTGTAGTGACGCCTCTTGCACTGAGATGCCGTGCCTTAGATCGCTGCATCCATGTGTGTGTGTTAACTATTTAACTGGAATTTTTAACTGTTCTAGAATTTTTAAAAGGCCGCAAAAATTGTAAATATCGGTTATCGGTCAAAAATGTCATATCGGTGCATCACTAGTAGAGAGCTGTACAGCAACCGCAAAATAATTTCTGGTGAGCCGAGCTACAACTACAGGGCTGAAGCAGTCCAAATCTCACGTTGTATAGCTGGCTAGGCTAACAACCTTCCTAGACGGTGTGCGCGCTATGAGACGCGCTTATCTAGGGAAAGTGACCCATTAAATAGTCGAAGGACGACTAGTGCCCGGTGGCCTCGATAACGAGCATGGTACTGGAGGATATCTTGACAAGGTTAGCACCGGAGTATGATGGCCAACACACAATAGCTGGTGGGCTAAGTCAGTACAAGACAAGGAAGCCCGATATCCTCAGATAAAAGGGATAGGTGGGGGAGAGCTGTCACACAGCCTTAGAGGGCGTATTTCTGTTGGTAACAGACTGACAGTACACACAAATCACACCGAGTTTAGCTTACCCTACCGAGACCTAAGATCCAAAAAACTGAACAGCAGCTCAGTCAACTTGCGCAATACCGCTAAGCTAACTTTGCGAGAATAAATAATAGACAGTGTGTGGTTTGACTTATGGTTTAATATGAACCTCTGGGGCCCGTCCTCCCATGGCGTCACCGGCGTGACTTTGCTGTTATTATTACTCGACCTGCGTGGAGCGCGAGGGATATAATCCATACTTTCAACCGTACTGGCGGTCTAAAAGGTATGAAGTAGAACCAAAGGATCATTTTCCTAATAGCCAACATGAAATGTATTTATTAGGCTGTTAGAACGTTGACGTTTAAAAGACTCGTCATTTGCTCCAAGGTGGGTGCCTCGAGGCCAGACTTTTCTAGGGTTACTGTGTTAAAGTAGAGGTGGTTGGCATCTAACAGACAATGGAAGGAAGCTTGGACGCCAGAGAAAACAAGAGTTTTAGAGACCCAAGTTCGGAGAGGTAGAAATTAGTGTGGCCACAGAAACTGACGAACTAGGAGACCCTCTACAATACATGCTGCAGGGAGAGAGGCAAAACAGAGCTGAAAGGAGAAGAAGCACCACCCGAGGCACCATAGAGGGATTAGTTGTGCAGAGCAAGTTAGGAACATAGAAGAGCTTTAGCTTAGAACACAGTTTAGGACACGCACTGTCAGCAATCTTCTGCTACTGTCTGGACCTGCAAAAAGCTGTTTGAAATGCGTATGTCAAACAATCAATAGCAGCATGATTCTGTGTGTACTCTGGTCCTATCCGATGTGATTCAGCAAGGACATATTATTGTGTGGGAATCTCACCACCAACCACTAAGACTGTGTCAGTGACAGTGGTTGAATGGGTAGGCCAGGCCAGGCATACTCACAGAATGGAGTGGGCTTCGGCATAGGTACTCATATTAGACCCATAGTAGGGTAACTGAGGTAAGGGCAATGAAAGGATACGGTCAGTACCGGGAAACAGCGTTCTGCCAGTGAGGAGTTCAGCCATGATGCATCCCACAGACCAAATGTCCACTGTAACATATAGAGGTGATCAGTATGTCCATATAACATATAAAGGAATAACAACTGTCTACTATAACATAAAGGAGAAAGATGTTCAGTATGTCCATTCACAGTGTTCTGCTATTATGACATCCACATGATAGGAACGTTGGCCCAGGATCACAAGTACATCAACAATTTGTAACCTAAATGTGTAACTCGTAAACGTGTCTGCAGTGAGCAGATGCAGGCTGTCTAAACCACTCAGAGGCTCTACCGACTGTACCTGTCATGTTGTAGTGCATCCAGTTCAGCATGATCTCTGGTGCCCGGTACCAGCGTGTGGCAACGTAACCCGTCATCTCGTCGTCAGTGTGCCGCGCAAGCCCAAAGTCCAGGATCTGAGGAGGACAGACACAACACAACCATGTGGTCCTGGCAAGATGGTTACCCTGAGGAAACTACACAGAAGGCACACACTGTCCTCTCCTTGCAGAAAATGTCACCGACAATGTTACATCAGGGAGTGCTTGGTTACTCCCCTCAGGCATACTGAAACTCTTGTCTGGACTATTCAGGATGAACCCAGTTTGAATGAGTGGACCTATAATAAACTCCCTTACCTTCAGCTCACAGTCCTCATTCACAGCCAGGTTGCTGGGTTTCAGGTCCTAAAGAGTGATGGGAGATAAGACATTTTAGCTGAGCTACATATGACGAGGCCAGATCTGAATGGGCTTTCTCAATTGAGTCTAGATTCTCTAAAACCAAACCACCATGATCTGTAGAAGTGCTTCTGCAGGACGTCCACAGTGCTTCTTCAAGACTAAGTAAATCTCTAACTGATCTACTCTAATATTATTCTCAGATCAGTTCTTTCTAAACAGCAGCCCTGAACCACCGACTCAGTCATGGTCAAAAACAGAGGTCCTGTTTATGGTTTTAATTCCTCTGCCATTTAGAGTGTTTGCTTAAGGAACGAGCCTGGGCCCAGAGTCCTCTATGTGAAAGCGAAGCAAGCAGCCAAGTCTTGAATTAAAACTGGTTTATAAACTGTAGCTCCTTCTGACAAGTATGATGGATTTTTTTACTTGTCTGAAAGCTCAAGTCACTTGTCCAAAAATAAAATGGTCTGTAACACCACGGGCCAACAACGTGACTGAAAATGGTGTTGTACAACGCAAGGAACCACTTACTGGTCTAATCTGGTATAACCTCATGCCATTGTGCCCTTGAGCAAGGCACTTAACCCCCACAAAGTAGAATAACTGCACTGTTAGGCTACTATATAAACACGTGGTTAACCCTCCATCTGGATAGCTACTGGGTGTTCTGATCCAGCCCTACTGAAACACCCGAGTCAGCTTATCAAGGTCATGTTGAGCAGCTGACTTTTTACAATGTAGTGTGTTAGAGCGGGGTTCAGATAAAAGCCTGCACACCCAGTAGCTCTCCTGGAGGATTTCAAATATTGCAACGTTACAAACACCAACAAAATGCTTTGTCTTTATAAAATAATTCCCTCGTTCAATGAATCCGGGGATCAAACGGCTAAGGTAAGACACATCAAAGCAAGGTAGCTAACTAAGACATGTTTATCTTTAACCCTGTAAGGCTAAAATATTCAAGTTTCAGAAGAGATCTATTGACAGCAGGGCTTGACATTCAGGTACATTTGCCAGTGGCACACCGGGCCAGTACCAAGTCTAAACTACTGGCCCGGGCCAAGGTCACAGGAAAGCGAGTTATGCACGCGGAATTTCAATCTCGGGTGATTTCATGTTTCATTTGCAGTGGGCAAGTACCTTATATTATAGCCAACCATCAAGTCTTATTTTTCACTGATTGTTAGGAAAACAAAAACAAAATCCTCCCCCTTCTTGATGACATACAGCCTAATTAACATACAAAACAGTTTCAAATGTAATATTCCCCTACAGAAATGAGCCCAATAACATATTGATACATGGTCCATATTATCAGGCTGGTGTGCTATTTTAGCAATATGCATTATTGCCTGATGCAGCATAGTGGCTACATGGCTGAAGCGAGGGGATCCCAAATGAATCTACAAACATGGTTGCAGCATGTGGTTGCTCATTTGCATTGTTGGCTAATCATTAGCTAGATCAGACTTTAAAATATATCATCTAGTTGCTTGTTTAATGTATAAAAGAAAAACTCCCACGTAGAGCACGGCCCTTGCAACGGCAGGATAGTGGGTTCGATTCCCAGGACCACCCGTACGTAAAATGTATGCACGTATGACTAAGTTTCTTTGGATACAAGAGTCAACTAAATGGCATATATTTCATAATATTATATTAATTAACAAGACACAGCGTCAGTCACAGAGAAGGACTGTTTCATTGTGGGCTCAATCATGGCAGAGCGGACTGAATTAAAAAGGGAGGAGACTTACTCTGTGAATGATATCTGCTGAGTGGATATACTGAGGAGACAGAGAAAGGGGAAGAAGAGCAAAGGCATTAGATTACATCAATAATTAGGAGACACAAATCACAAGTTTAAACTGAGAGGTTTGTGGTTCTGAGGTACATCACAACAGGCGAAACTGGGTAAAATGACATTGGTATGACCAGCAACTGGTTTAAATGTAATTATGACTTAAATTCTATAAGTTTGTCTGCTGGGAATGTACACAATACTGTGAATGGCAGTTACTTTCAGTTATTTTGAGTTAGTTGAAGCATGATTAAAAAAGTCGAAGTCTGTGGTTTCACCTTTAACCCCCAGAGGATCTATCTGTCTGTGTGTGTGTGTCTGTGCGTTTCACCTTTAATCCCCGGAGGATCTGGTATATGAGGAACTGCACATGATCGTCTGTGAGTTTCTGACACTTGACTATGTTGTTGAGGTCTGCCCCCATCAGGTGGGTCACCAGGTACCTGCCAATCAGAACCAGACAGGAGCTCAAACAAAACTACTCCACTGTATACGACATGCTACCATCTGTTTCTCACTGTTACATATTTCAGCCAGTTGAATGTTGTTCTTGATACCGTCTCGTTTTGACACGTCACATCAATGCTAATATGGCCAAAAGTAGCTAACTAGCGAACCTGTGGCAATGCTGAAAAGCAAAAGGAAAAGTTATAACCACAAATTGGTGCGAAGTGGCATAAACAATCCAAGTCCAGTGGGTTTGAAAGTTAAAAAAACATTAATGTATGGGCTAAGACATTGAAATACACCAACGCGCATCGGCTTACGCCTTCATCAGGTCTGACATTAAAGGCATTTTAACTTTCAAACCCACATGAGTGCCTGGACTTGGATTTTATGGCAATTACAATTCCCCTCTAAGAGCACCTTTGGTTGTTGTGGAATACCTAAAGCGCTCCTGCTACTTCTTCTCTTCAACTGTAACAATGTATTTGAGAGACAAGTGCTTATTGGGAACAATTGGTTTTCAATAAATATTTGCAGACGAAATACAGCTTACAAGTTAAGCCAACCCCGTCAGTTTGTGGCTCGTGGTTGCGCAGCCCACCCGTCTATACATCAAGGGATTTGCCACCATGTCAATGTTCTCCCATATGTCTCCTATGAGTCAGCTGATACTGGTTGAGTAGCTGTTCCTTCTCCTCGCCCCAGCTGGGCGAGTCATCCACAAATAATGTCATTAAACACACATCCATTAAGTCCACTTATTTTTGTAATTCAAATCTAATCCCATAGTCGTTTAAACAGCTCCAAATAATGGTAAGTACTTCTGGACGGAAAAAATATGAGCCAAAATATACAGCAGGAGCACATGGAGGCTTCACTCAGCTAGTTTGCTGTTCCACTGATAGATGAATGTTGCACTGTTCCCACACAGGAGGAACATCTTAAAATAACTCCCTGGTTAAACTGGACTTTGTTACTGCCCTCCTCCTATATTAGCCAACTGTTGGCAAAGACTGATCTGAGACCAGGCTACTTCAACATGACTGAGATCAAAGGCACAAACAGGGAGAGGGAGGGGGGGACTCTAGCTGAAGGGTTCATGTTGAGGCCTGGAAAATTAGGTATATAAATAGTGAGCTCTCATCCCTGTTAATCCATGGAACTTTCCCACTGTATCCCCCCCCCCTGCTCTCCCTCCAACTATCTATCTATACAGGGGTAAAAGAGGAGCTATGAACAGTCTTTTGAGTCACATATTTTTGGAGCTGGGTTAGGGGAATCACAGCTACAGCACCTGCATACTGGGTTTTTCATGAACAGCAGTTAGAAAACCCCTCCCTTGTGCTCCTCTGTCCTGCAGGCATGTGTGCTGTGTACACAGATATGCATGAGAAGAAAATAGGCAAGATTCCCCAATTAGGCGACTGGCAGATTGTTTTTAGTCAAGCAATAGCAAATATATGCAGTGAATTCGTAAAGTATTCAAACCCCTTTGCTTTTTTTCACATTTTGTTACATTACAGCCTTATTCTAAAATGGATTGAAAAAAAGTGTATTAAAAAAAGTAAGATCACATTTACATAAGTATTCAGACCCTTTACTCAGTATTTTGTTGAAGCACCTTTGGCAGCGATTACAACCTTGAGTCTTCTTGGGTATGACGCTACAAGCTTGGCACACCTGTATTTGGGGAGTTTCTCCCATTCTTCTCCACAGATCCTCTCTAGCTCTGTCAGGTTGGATGGGGAGCGTCGCTGCACAGCTATTTTCAGGTCTCTCCAGAGATGTTCGATCGGGTTTAAGTCCGGCCTCTGGCTGGGCCACTCAAGGACATTCAGAGACTTGTCCCGAAGCCACTCCTGCGTTGTCTTGGCTGTGTGCTTAGGGTTGTTGTCCTGTTGGAAGCTGAACCTTTGCCCCAGTCTGAGGTCCTGAGCAGGTTTTCATCAAGGATCTCTCTGTACTTTGCTACGTTCATCTTTCCCTCAATCCTGACTAGTCTCCCAGACACTGGCGCTGAAAAACATCCCCACAGCATGTTGATGCAACCACCACGCTTCACCGTATGGATGGGGCCACGTTTCCTCCAGATGTGATGCTTGGCATTCAGGCCAAAGCGGTCAATTTTGGTTTCATCAGATCAGAGAATCTTGTTTCTCGTGGTCTGAAAGACCTTTAGGTGCTTTTTGGCAAACCCCAAGCTGGCTGTCATATGCCTTTAACTGAGGAGTAGCTTCCATCTGGCATGACTGGTGGAGTCCTGCATAGATGTTTGTCCTTCTGAAAGGTTCTCCCATCTCCACAGAGGAACTCTGGAGCTCTGTCAGAGTGACCATTGCGTTCTTGGTCACCTCCCTGACCCTTCTCCCCGGATTGCTCAGTTTTGCCGGGTGGCCAGCTCTAGGAAGAGTATTGGTAGTTCCAAACTTGTTCAATTTAAGAATGGCAGTATGTTCTTGGGGACCTTCAATGCTGCAAAAAAAATGTGGTACCCTTACCCAATCTGTGCCTCGACACAATCCTGTCTCGGACCTCTACGGACAATTCCTTCGACCTCATGGTTTGGTTTTTGCTCTGACGTGCACTGTCAACTGTGGGACCTTGTATAGACAGGTGTGTGCCTTTCTAAATCATGTCCAAACAATTGAATTTACCACAGGTGGACTCCAATCAAGTTGTAGAAACTTTTCAAGAATGATCAATGGAAACAGGATGCACCTGAGCTCAATTGAGTCTCATAGCAGAGTCTGAATAGTTATGTAAATAAGGATGCAAATGCAAATAGTATGGGTGGCCATTTGATTAGATGTTGAGGGGTTTTATGGCTTGGGGGTAGAAGCTGTTTAGAAGTCTCTTGAACCTAGACTTGGCGGTCCAGTACTACTTGCCGTGCGGTAGCAGAGAGGACGGTCTATGACTAGAGTGGCTGGAGTATTTGACCATTTTTAGGGCCTTCCTCTGACACCGCCTGGTATAGAGGTCCTGGATGGCAGAATGCTTGGCCCTGGTGATGTACTGGGCCGTACGCACTACCCTCTGTAGTGCCTTGCAGTCGGAGGCCGAGCAGTTGCCATACCAGGCAGTGATGCAACTAGAGGTCGACCGATTATGATTTTTCAACGCCGATACCGATTATTGGAGGACCAAAAATTGCCGATACCGATTATTGGAGGACCAAAAAGGCGATACCGATTAATCGGCCGATTTCTTTTTATTTATTTGTAATAATGACAATTACAACAATACTGAATGAACACTTATTTTAACTTAATATAATACATCAATAAAATCAATTTAGCCTCAAATAAATAATGAAACATGTTCAATTTGGTTTAAATAATGCAAAAACAAAGTGTTGGAGAAGAAAGTAAAAGTGCAATATGTGCCATGTAAGAAAGCTAACGTTTAAGTTCCTTGCTCAGAACATGAGAACATATGAAAGCTGGTGGTTCCTTTTAACATGAGTCTTCAATATTCCCAGGTAAGAAGTTTTAGGTTGTAGTTATTATAGGACTATTTCTCTCTATACGATTTGTATTTCATTAACCTTTGACTATTGGATGTTCTTACAGGCACTTTAGTATTGCCAGTGTAACAGTATAGCTTCCATCCCTCTCCTCGCTCCTACCTGGGCTCGAACCAGGAACACAACAACAACAGCCACCCTCGAAGCAGCGTTACCCATGCAGAGCAAGGGGAATAACTACTCCAAGTCTCAGAGCGAGTGATGTTTGAAACGCTATTAGCGCACACCCCGCTAACTAGCTAGCCATTTCACATCGGTTACACCAGCCTAATCTCGGGAGTTGATAGGCTTGAAGCACAGCGAAGAGCTTCTGGAATAATGCAGGAAAGTGCTGTTTGAATGAATGCTTACGAGCCTGCTGCTGCCTACCACCGCTCAGCCAGACTGCTCTATCAAATCATAGACTTAATTATAACATAATAACACACAGAAATACGAGCCTTTGGTCATTAATATGGTCGAATCCGGAAACTATCATCTCAAAAACAAGACGTTTATTCTTTCAGTGAAATACGGAACCGTTCCGTATTTTATCTAACAGGTGGCATCCATAAGTCTAAATATTCCTGTTACATTGCACAACCTTCAATGTTATGTCATAATTACGTAAAATTCTGGCAAATTAGTTCGCAATGAGCCAGGCGGCCCAAACTGTTGCATATACCCTGACTCTGCGTGCAATGAACGCAAGAGAAGTGACACAATTTCACCTGGTTAATATTGCCTGCTAACCTGGATTTCTTTTCGCTAAATATGCAGGTTGAAAATATATACTTCTGTGTATTGATTTTAAGAAAGGCATTGATGTTTATGGTTAGGTACACGTTGGAGCAACGACAGTCCTTTTTCGCGAATGTGCACTGCATCGATTATATGCAACGCAGGACACGCTAGATAAACTAGTAATATCATCAACCATGTGTAGTTAACTAGTGATTATGGTTGATTGATTGTTTTTTATAAGATAAGTTTAATGCTAGCTAGCAACTTACCTTGGCTTCTTACTGCATTCGCGTAACAGGCGGGCTCCTCGTGAGGCAGGTGGTTAAAGCGTTGGACTAGTTAACCGTAAGGTTGCAAGATTGAATCCCTGAGCTGACAAGGTAAAAATCTGTTGTTCTGCCCCTGAACAAGGCAGTTAACCCACCGTTCCTAGGCCGTCATTGAAAATAAGAATGGGTTCTTAAACTGACTTGCCTAGTTAAATAAAGGTGAGAGAGATTAAAGTAGATGTCACGCGTCAAAATTTTGATTGATGACCCTAAGTCCAGCTGTCAAAAAAATGATTGATGACCCTATGTTCTGCTGATGTTCTGCTGACGCGTGCAAGCCCAGGGTTTCCTGTCCTGACCCCCCTTTTGGTTTGAGGGGGGTGGGGTGGTTGGGGGTGTGTGTGCTGAACATTTCAAAGAGTAAGGCCTATTTTATAGCTTATAGCCCTCCGGGGTTGTTGTCTAGGAAACACTAATGTCAGGGGCACAGCCTTATAAAGCCCTAGGAACAATCCCCCTGTTTAAGTCTGTACATGATAACCCCCTGAATATTAAACAAAAATGCCCCCTATGCCAATTTTAGGGATGTTATGCTCGGCTTGTCATGAACCCAGTGACCAAAGCCTTGAAGAAGTTCTGTGTGAAGCTCCAGAATGTTTTAAAGGATTTTTGGGTACGAGTGAAGGCCACATTTCTTACATATTCCACCCGGAGGATTCTACGGTAAAGATATTCACAGACAGTGGCCCCAAACCCGTTTATCAGGCAAAACCTGGGATTTTTTCTCCTGCTCTGGGGATGAGAGAATGGCTAAAGATCAGGCTGGCTCTCTGTAAAATTGAACAGGTTCTGAGTGGTACACAGCTGCCGGGCTATGCGTTGGAAGAACAGGTCTGCGGACGCAGTGATCTGAAAGCTCTAAGAATCGCTTCAATGGACTATGCCCCTAATAACAAAGTGACAATTTTAGCCTGTGAATTTTATGATGGTGCTAATGCTACAAAGTCTGTCAATTCTCCTGTAGCTTCCAGAGCCTGCAAAGATGTCAACTTTTTTATTCCTGTGTTTAGTTTTAAATGGTTGGATTATCCGATTTTCATAACCCTTATGAATAAGCTGGACATTCTCTTCCAAAATGGGGAACAGTTAAAGCGCTGGGCGAGGCTTTCCTTGAGACAGAGTCAAGACCAAAAGGCCCGACGGAGGATCTACCCCTGGAGTGAAAACTTACCAAGTGTTGATGGACCTAGCAAGAGAGCCATGCCTTTTGAGGGCGAACTCGACACGGACAATGGGGGGTGGTTGCATAAGCCCCCTGGATCTGTAAGAAAGGCATCGTAAAAGACCTTAAGAATGTAAGGATATAAAATGTATGTACTAAATATTTTGAATGAAATAAAGGGTTTTTAAAAGCCGAATCTCACCACGTTATGAACTCTCGCGTTTGTTCACTCTTAGCTCAGTCTGTCCCTGAGGAGAAAACTTGCGGAAAAAGACATGTGCGCGCGTGTGTGGGCGTGCGTGTGCTGGAGTGGCTGTGTGTGTGTGTGTTTCAAAACAAAGAAAACGGGGCGGGGTTTGTTCATAAATGGATATGCGTCAGCGCTCAAGGCTCTCTCTCTCTCGCTAGTCTTTGTCTTACGGCCACTTACGACTCATTAACAACATGTCAAAACATAATTTATGTTCTAGGGTCTAAAACAGAGGCTGTAGGGTTTAAAAAAAGTAAATCAGCCCCTTTTTGTCTAGAACTCCCAACCCCCAGCATCGAGGTGCTACGACACCGGTTAGTTTGTAGAATAGCCCTGGGTGTAATAAGGTTTAAACACACCAAACCCATTGTTTGAACCAAATAACGTAGGAGTTAAATATAGCTGGGGTCTAGTCCTAAAAAACGACAAACCCCAAATGCTATGTGAAAATCATACAGTACTTTCTCTAGGTAGTGGGGGGACAAACTCTATTGACAACCGCGACCCTGTTAGCAGCGTTTTAGTTCCGATGCAAACAGCACCTCCAGAAACTCCAAGAATCGTTATCGGACTGAAGCGTTAAAAAGATAATCTGGGAAAACAGTCTAATGGATCTATCGCAAGGTGAGTTCTTGAAATAAATCTTTATATTAGATTTGGTTGTTGTGGGGAATTGTTTGAAAAGCGTGGTATGTTATAGAAATATTAAACATGCATTAGGACCAGTATGCTTACCGTATAACAAGGCAATATTAGCTAAAGTGGTTATAGCTTTAATATTGTCGAATGTTTTATAGATTCTGAAGCATTCACGCAGATACTCCGAGGTATAACTGAGCTCGAACCATCCAATGGGGCTCCGGAACAAATTGCAGACAAACAAACGCCTACCCTGAATTGTAAACGTAAGTAAGCTCCAAGAATTCCATACATAAAAATATTTATACCTTAAAAACAAAAAGTGTGGGCATCTTATATTAAAAGTGATTTTATATGTTTACAGAGGACCTAAAGCCTAGAAGGTTAAACGAGGCCCTATGGAGCCTGAACGGTTTCTGCCAAGCATATGACTACGAGACAATTATCCCCTATGACCCGGATGTTTTTACACACAAGCCACGAACACAGGATTTAAACGGCAGGTCAACTCCCCAGGGACAGGACACCGGTGTCCCCCATATTTCTAAACACCAACGGACAATTAGTGCTCAGATCCACAGTTCCGCTTCACCCGAACAATTCTACTTGGCCGATATTCACGAGACCTCGTTCCAAGGACAAGGTATGAATCAATTATATATTATTATTTATAGCGATATTTTATTATTTTATTATTTATATATTTTTTTATGCCGGAATATGTTAAAACAAGGCCTTATATTGTTTTTTTCAGGCTCAACATCTACCGAACCTGCAGATGCTGTAATACTGGCTGAACAAAGACATCAGCCCCTGGTTTCAGAACTTCTTCAGAACAGCCCTCGTCAAAAAAGCCGAGGTATTTAATTAATGTATTGTTAATATATAGGCTTATATCTGAAATGTATTTGGCATTTTTAACATATTTTAGGGTTAATAACCTATTTTTGTATGTATTATTTTTATTTCAGACTCCTCACCGGCTTATAAAGACAACGCACAAACATCGGAGGATGCCCAGACAAGCATCACCGAGGAGGCTCCAAAGACACCAGTCAAGAAAACAGCGAAACCTGATGATTTCAAAGATTTAAATGACATTTCTGAGGTAGACGATTTGATGTTCTGTGAAGCTGCCAACCTTCTTGAATCGGCCAATTCTGTGGGGGCAACAGCAGATTCTGAAATAGACCAAGACCGTTTTTTCAAAGCGTTTACCCTGGGTTTAAAATCACGAAAGGCTCTACTCCAGAGGCGCATGTGTATTCTACTCGAGCATCAATACAATCAGGATGTGTCATTCTGGCGTAGCGAGCTACCCCGTATGTTAAAAAACATTAGGGCTAAAACAAGCAAATACCGCCGTTAAAAAACACACATGTAAACAGACACACATCCTTAATTAGACAAATGGCGCCCCCTATAGACCTAAGCGAGACAATTGAAACCCTCTTAGCCATGATCCCGACAGAGCTCCAAGATATAGTTAACCATATGAATGATTCGGGGGTAATTGACATAATGACAATAGATGAAAATCTATTATCACAGATTCCCTCCGAACTCATAGACATTATTACACGTATGAATGAGTCAGGGCCTTCCGAGGAAAACATGTTATCACAGATTCCCGAAACCATCATATCTCTAATTACCCAGCTTAACGCGAGCCCTAGGTTTAATTCGGCCCCACATACACCTCTAAGACAGCCTTTAACAACATTGTCCGAAGAGTCTGAAACCCAATATGATGTTTTTGAACAGTTGGACAAATGTCTAGCAAATCTGGAGGGGGGCGGTCTTGAGATCAGTGTACAGAACGAGAGCCCTAGGTTTAATTCGGCACCCCAGACACCTATAAATCAGCCTTTAACACCAATGTCCGAAGAGTCTGAAACCCAATACGATGTTTTTGAACAGTTGGACAATTGCCTAGCAAATCTGGAGGGGGGAGGTCTTGATCGAAGTGTACATGTTTTGCGCCGAAATAAATTCAACAATATTGAGGTTCGACAGTTTTTCAATTTCGCATGGGGGGGGTCAGATTCGGGAATATGCTGTGTTTTACGTAATGCTTATGGCCACTTTGAATGAACTGTTAGCTAGAATTAGAGATTATAGCGAACCAAGGGATCTCTTACAGTTGGAAATTTGTGGAGACAGTCTACAGAGCAAGGTATCGCTTATTTTACAGAATGGTGAAGCAGATCTTGAACAATTTGTTAACCTGCTAGAACGCCTTGTTCAGTCAAATTTAAACGTGCTAGCAGATAGGACCCTCGAACTTGTAGTACAATTAGTACGGCAACCACAAGGGGGCGGGGGTCAGAGAAGAATGCTCGATAGTCTAATGCAGTCCGAAATCATAAGTAATAAAAGGGCCTATCTCATAAACGTTCCCAATCCAGGTAATAAGCTATGTTTTGCCATAGGTTTGGCCCACTTACTCAGCCCCGGATGTACTGATCAAGCCGCGTTACAAAAAGCTCGAGAGCTACAAACTGCGGTGGGTCTCGGTATACAGGATGCTGTGGCTTTCTCAGACATAGTCAAATTTGAAAACTTTCTGAATATCAAGATTGTGGTTTTGTACCACAGTAGGGCTAATGACGCTCTCTTAAAATTCCAAAATATACACGAACCACATCCTAAGACTATGTACTTTTATGTGCAAAATGAGCATTACTATGCCGTAACTAACATCACAGCGTTTTTAGGCGCCCCATATGTCTGTCCCGCCTGTCATACCGGCTACACACGCATGGGGGGGCACTCGTGCCGTTACAACTGTTCAGTATGTCTGGATAAACATTGCCCTATGCAACCGCTAAACTTGACACCCTGTGAGGATTGTCACCGCACATGTCGTTCGGCCTACTGTTACGAAAAACACAAAACTGAAACATGGCATCCCAAGGCATGTAAATCTGTAAGCAGTTGTGACATTAACAAGAAATGTCCAAAATGTCATTGCAATTACAACCTTAAAATAGATAGCCCTAAACCTCATGTTTGTGGAATTATACACTGCCCAATCTGTAAAGGGCCTTTGAAAAGCAGAGACGCGGAAGCGGTTCAAGAAGTACCCCATGAGTGTTACATTCAGCCCTTGGCTGAAGATGAACATACAGAGAAATATGTGTTTTATGATTTTGAGACAAATCAGCAATCAGGGGTTCATTTGCCTATTTTTGTGTCAACCATGACTTTCAAGGGTGAAAAGTGGTCGGCCGAGGGACCCAAGTGTGCACAGCTCTTTCTAAAACATTTTAGAAAAGCCCAGTACAGAAACTTCACGTTTATAGCTCACAATGCTAGAGCCTATGACTCCTATCTGCTTCTGAACCCCTTGATACAGCAAGGCGTGGCCCCCAGTGTCATAGCTCAAGGGAGTAAAATATTATGCTTTGTTGACCCCGCCTTCAAACAGAGATACATTGACAGCTTAAGCTTCTTACCCATGAGATTGGCTCAAATGCCAGAGGCCTTGGGTTTTGAAAACTCTGTCAAAGGCTATTTCCCTCATTTATTCACATCTGAGGAGAATCTACATTATATAGGATCTTATCCATCCCCCGAAATGTACGGGTGTGATCAAATGTCTCCCAAAGAGCGGGAGAGATTCATGACATGGTACGAGACCGTAAGACATGGCACTTTTGATTTCCATAAAGAGATGGAATCATACTGTGACAATGACGTTGTTATACTTCGTGAAGGATGCCTCAGATTCAGAGAAGAGGTAATCAAAGATGCGGGCATTGACCCCTGGAGCTGTACAACTATTGCATCAGCGTGCATGAAAACCTATCGTACACACTATCTAACTCCTGCATCTATAGCTATCCCATCGCCAGACAACTACCGACGCCAATTCAAGGCCTACTCTAGTGGTTCCATTCAATGGTTGGAGTACTTGGCCCAGGATAAAGATATTTTTATCCAACATGCTTTGAATCGGGGGGAGAAGGCTTTTGGGCCTTACCATGTAGATGGATACACACAGATTGACGGGGTTGAGACAGTGTATGAGTACAACGGTTGTTTCTTCCACGGTTGTAAATTATGCTTTGTCCCCCAGGCCTTGTGTGTCCTAACCCAAAAGACTTTTGGGGAAATGTACCAAGAGTTAAGACAAACTGAATTCTTTAAAGGCTACTTACGGGTTAAAAGTTGTGGTTTTGTGGGAGCACGAATGGACAGCCCTCAAAAAGGCGGATCCTAGTGTTAAGGCCTTCCTTACCCATTATGACCCTCCAGAGCCCCTGGAACCGCGACAGGCCTTGTTTGGAGGCCGGACCAATGCTTTGACATTGCGTTATGTAGCTCAACCCGACGAGACAATAGGCTATGTAGATTTTACATCCCTATATCCTCATGTAATGAGTTCCTCATTCTATCCTATAGGGCATCCTGAAATTATTCACAGCGACTTTGACGAACCCCAAAATTATTTTGGTTTAATCAAAGCGACTGTCTACCCTCCTAGGGGGCTGTTTATACCTGTGTTGCCTTACAAGGGTACTAAAGGAAAACTTTTCTTTCCCCTTTGTCGCACATGCAGTGAAAACAACAACCAGGAAAACCCCTGTGATCACTCAGATCAACAAAGAGCCCTGACCGGTGTATGGGTCACTGTAGAATTCTCTAAGGCTTTAGAGAAGGGGTATCGTGTGGCCAAAATCTTTGAAGTGTGGAACTTTTCCAGGAAATCAGACACACTTTTTAAAGAGTACATCAAAACCTTCTTGAGATGCAAGCAGATGGCTTCAGGCTATCCTGCATCGGTCACAGATCAAGAACGTAAAGACCAGTACATTCAAGACTACCATGACAGAGAAGGCATACTTCTTGACCCTGACAGAATAGAGGTCAACAAAACCAAAAGAAATGTGTCGAAATTGTACTTGAACTCCCTTTGGGGGAAATTAGCGCAGAGATGCAATATGCTAACAACTTCGATCATTAAAGACCCCGAAGAATTTTTGGAATTTGTTTTTTCGGACCAATACGAAATTTCACATTTTTCCTTCTTGAGTCAAGACATTGCCTTGGTGCAATGGAGGCGCCACCAAAAGTGGGTTCTACCCCCGGGTAATGTAAATGTGTTTCTTGCAGCATTTACCACAGCCTATGGCCGACTTGAACTGTACACCCTCATGGAACAGCTTCAGAGGCGGGTTCTTTACCACGACACAGACTCTGTGGTCTATGTAAGCAAACCGGGGGATTGGAACCCCCCACTTAGCAACTATCTTGGGGGTTTAACGAGTGAACTCGAAGAGGGTGACCATATTACAGAATGGTCCTCATGTGGTCCAAAAAGCTATGCTTTTAGGACTAAAGCCAATCACGTGGTGTTGAAAGCCAAAGGCGTGACTCAAAACTATGAAAATGCCCCGCGTGTAAACTTGGAATCAATCACGCGCTTGGTCGAGGGGTTCGTAAAGGACAAGAATAGTGACTTAGAGATTTTGAGCTCCTACAACAAAATAGTGAGGGATAAAAAGGGGTTCCATCTAAGAAACGCACCACTCACTAAAAGATTCAGGGTAGTCTATGACAAGAGACAGCTATTGCCTGACGGTACCACATTGCCCTTTGGCTACTGACTTATGCTACAAGCCCCAGTGTGTCTTAAAGCTTAAGATATTATGACTGCTGTCGAGGGTTTTGACCCCCGTCTACAATTGCCTTTTTCAGCATTAATTGCAGGCCCTTCAAACAGTGGTAAAACTTTTTTTGTAAAAAGTATTTTAGAGAATTCTGAACATGTGTTATCTCAAAAGCCTGACAATATTGTATGGTGTTATTCATGTTACCAACCTCTGTATGATGAATTATTGAAGACAATAAAAATCAAGTTTGTTGAAGGAATACCCGATTCTCTGTCTGATGATGAACTTCTCCCCCCACATGTAAATAATCTGCTGGTTTTGGACGATATGCTATTTGCTGGTAGCGAACACCCCGAAATTGCACGAGCTTTTACCCAATATACTCATCATAGAAACCTGTCCGTGCTTTACTTGGTCCAGAATGTGTTTCACCAAGGTAAAAATAGTCGGACCATTAGCTTGAATGCCAACTACATGGTATTGTTTAAAAATCCTAGAGACAAACTGCAAATTAGCACTCTAGCTCAGCAGATGTACCCTGGACGGAAATCATACTTTATGGAGAGCTATGAGGACGCTACCAAAGAGCCATTTTCTTATTTAATCGTGGATTTAAAAGCAAATACTCCAGAACACCTTAGGCTACGTACAGGGCTGTTTCCGGGGGAGAGGCCTGCTGCATACCTTCCTAAAAAGTAAACGCTATGTCTCTGCGTTTAAAAAGAAACCTCCCCCTCTTGAGAAGGCTAGTTGGGTCTACAGCTAAAGAACGGAAGGCCATCTTGGGTCGCTGTTCTTCAGATCTCATATTAGCCCTATGTGAGATTGCTTTGAATCTTCTCAAAGGACGCATTCCACTCACCCTGAACCAATTGAAAAAATTAAAGAGACAAAAGACCGCGATCAAACTCTTTGCCAATAAAAGGGCCAGTCTTCAAAAGAAAAGACATAGTATACAACAGTCTGGGGGTTTTCTTCTGCCTTTACTAAGTATAGCCGTGCCCTTCATCACCAGCCTTATTGCGGCCAGACGTGGGGGTTGAACACGCGGTGTGATGGCCACTAAAATGTACTTGGTGCCTCAACAAGAGTTGGATAGACTTAAAAAACAAATGCAGGGTCCTGAAAATATCAGACAAACAGCTGAAAATGATTTGGATACGGCCATGAAGGATGTCTTGAACCGAAAAGGATTGAACCCCTATGATAAGATTCAAAAATACACAAACCTAATGCAAAGGTATTTGACTCGGGTAAAACAAGGGGAGAGAGAGACTAGCCATTTAACCCTTTCCCTACCGGACCCTTTAACAGATGTCGAACCTAGCTATAGCCATGCCCCTGTAAGGCCTGTACTGGCGATCTTACCTAGTGGAGATAATATGTCTGGTGAAGCTCAAATGCCATTTGAAGATAAAGTTATGCATGACCTACTGACACATGTGCCGTTACGTAACAGGAAGAATGTTAAATACATTATGAACAAGATAAAAAGACTCAAAGGGGGTAGCTGCTTGGAACGACTCTGGAGAGTTTATCCTTCAGGGCTCTGTGGTTAGGGGGTCCCATATGCAGGACTTGCTTAAAAGTACCACGGCTGCCCACAAGGTTGCTGAGGACCGAAGGCCTCCAGGATGGCGTCAGTTTCTTAAGGCCCTGGCAATCCTCAACATTCCCCTCTCGGGTGTACCCAACCATAAGCTTCGTCAACAGATTCAAGCTTTAAAACAAAAGCCTTCAACGAGATACAGCACCCCTAAAGATGACCCAACAACACCTCCACCCTATGAAAACGATGATGATAACTCATTTACTCCCCTGAACGTCTCAGGACCTTTTCCTAATCCCGATCTCTCGGGTGGTTAGCCTTTTGAAAATGACTTTTGAATGACTATGATTAAATTCAATAAAAAAAATATTTGAAAAAATAAGCATTTTAACATTTGTGACATTCTTGAAACATATGACGTGAGCATACGCCTTGATTACGCGTTCTTAAAGGACACACATTTGAACACTTTTGATATTTTCTAACAAAACAAGCTACAAGGTTATCATTACTTCTTAAATCATCCTTATAAAGAGACATTACATCTTCAAAAGAAACTCCCCGGGCTCTTTGGCACAGGTAAAATACACAGTGGTGACCGCATGTAGTGGAAAGGTTATCTTGCACTTGTTTGATGTTGTAGTAGATCTTCGAACCGTTTAGGGTCAAAAAATCTTTAATAGATTTAGGGAAATGGGAAAAACCGGGGGGAAAGCCATAGGAATCAAAAAAAGTTGAGATTTTTCTTCCACCTTCCTGTTCTAATGTCATAGCTAGCCAATGTTCACCCGGCATGTGTTTAGGATGGGTATTGACAATAAACATTGCAGGCCTCTCAGGCCATATCTCAATAGGTAATTCATCACAAGCCAACACTCCACAAAATTGTTTTCCAATCAAGCGGCTCATGAGCCCGTCCAACTCTTGGGTATTCATGTCTTTGTTCAAAGGTCCTTAATAATAATCCACTAAGACCTGTCTTCGGGCATTCACTTCCAAGATTGAATCAGAGCATGCGTAAACAATCATGCTAACTGTACAGGCTAAAGGTGTACGGAAACGCATTTCCAGCCTGAGGTTCCCTTGGGACACCACAGACAGATTTCCTGAGGTGTCATCATCAGGGGATAAATTGAAAGCATACAACGTGTAACCCTCTGCAAAATCATTTCTGTCAATAGGTAAAGAGAGATCTTTTAGATGTCGCCCTGTAGCCAGGAATAGATTGTAAAATTCTCGCACAGATATGTTGTTATTAAATTGTGGTTGGAAAGCCTTCGCCGGAACCTGACGTCCGTCCTGACAGAGCGCTACATACTCTGCATTGAAGTGCTGAAAATTAAAGGTTTTTTTATCTAAACTGCCCGTATTAGAGGCGTGATCAACCAGACCTATAACCACATATCTAGGTAAAGGGCCTAGAAATAGGTTTTCTTGACTGCAGATTCTACTGCCCACAGGTATGCTAAAGGTTTTCATGGTAATTCTTTGGAGAGGGTAAAGGGCATTTCCTTTCATCAAAGCATGTGAGTGACCCAGGCGCACGGCCGGAGATACAGATACTTTTTTAATAAAAAGGGTTGCCCCCAACACTTTCAAACTAAAATCCCCGTCTTGGGGAGACATCAGGCAAAAATCATCCTTGGCCCTGGTTAATTTTAATCTTAAATCAACCGAATTTAAGAGTAACCGTTCTTGAAAGAAAATGTCAGAGTGTATAGGGCCTAGCAAATGAAACTCTCGAGATTCGGCGCAGTAGCGAGCTCGTGCCGCTAGTCCTTTGTTTGCACCGGTGGAAGGGTCTGTCGATTCCATAGAGGCTCCTGCAGTATCCTTGCTAAACAGCCCGGCGCTAAATTGGGTTTTGAGAGTGTCTTCGGAGTAGTTTAGTAAACACTCCATGATGGCTCTATAAGGGTATGTAGCGCTGCTTTGACTGATTAGGCGTTCACCCAAAGTCACATCAACTTGGGAGAAAATGGTGGCCAAGGGGTAATTAATGAGACTCACTTTGGCATCGCCTGCAATATTAGACCCATCTCTTTTGGTCACTTTTAGACGTAAATGCACCAAGGTGTTGTTGAGGTCCAGATAGTTGTCACCATGGCCTGGTATGAAAAATTCGATAGGCCCGTTATCGGTAATAGCAGAGAGAGGGGCTATCTCCACATAACTGGATCTATCTATTGAATGCTGCGTTAACGGTGCCGTGAAAAGATCGAGTTCTGTCTTTATAGCTTCAGAGGACATTCGATGTAAAAGAGCCATGTCACTTATTCTTTTAGAAAATACTTCCTAGTATTCTTTTAGCCTGTTTTGGTACAGACCTCCTCACTTTACCCCGTCTTTGACTTACTGAGGTTCTTTTAACAGTTAACCGCCGCTTTTTAGGTGCCGGCCTACGCCTTAAACCAGGGGGTCTCTTTTTTGGTCTTCGAGACAATATCATAAGCCCCGAGCCTTCTTGATGCTCCACCTCTGGTGACGCCCTTCGGGTCATAGCATTGGCTACAACCTCACTTACTATATTTTTAGCCGCTGATTTTAAATGTGGTTTGGCTATGCTGAAGCCTCTCTTCATAAACGGTAAAACCATCCTGAAGAGGTTACGGAATATACCTCCTATCCCCGAACCATACATTGTCGGCGCTCCATGATATCCTGGTAGTCCATTACCCACTTGATCCACATAGTATGAAACATAACGGTTAGGGTCGAGCTGATGGTGCTCCATAACTCTTTTATTTGTATTATGTTTATAAATATAATACAGCTATTATATATGTAGAGAGGTTTTGGTGGGTCTAAAGTGGAGTTTTACAATCGTTTTACCATAAGTAAATTCAATGTTTTCGTTCTGATCCGTTTTAAGCTCAACCAGAATGTTTTCAATATAGTTCTTGCTGACATGTACGTAGTGCGGCTTGTCATAATTGACAGTGACTATGTCCCCATCCTTACCGTCTATATGAACTGTTCGCAGGAGGGGCACACATGTGTCTCCGACCCTTTGATAGGTTATGATGTCGGTATACACAAATATGTTGTAAAAGCCTGCATGTATATCCGCAGGGAATGGGAATAATTTATCGTTCACATACGTCCATTTATTGGGACCCATCCCCAACATGTAGGATAAATTACCGCTGGTCTTTATACCTCCGTTAGCAGGCCCTGAGATTTGTATCCTTTTATGGATTGGATTGTAGAATAGGAATATTTCCATCTTGTTCAGGGTTAGGTGTTCATTCAACTCTGAGACGATCCTGTCGACGGTTCTATAGAAACCTTTTTTAAGCTTAATAAGTTTCGCAGGTTCCGATAACCTTTTGCAATAAAAATCACGGTCCTTAGCTTTGATATTATACCAACTATGGGGGTATGTAATCTCGCTGAGACCTACTTCCCAAGCCTCTGATAACTCTATAGGCTTTGGAAAATTGGTTGTATACTTCGAACTCTGATTATTACGATATATCTGTGCCGACGCATTACTGGGGAGAGTCAGGTAGAAGCCGCTGTGTTCCATGATGCCCAACTGTGTACACGCGAATGATGCGCTAGTTATCATGACTAGGGGTTTAAATTAATCCCCGTTGCCTCCACCACATCCTGCTCCAATACCCAACTGTTGAACTTTTGAGGCCAGTTTTTCCAGCGGACCAGCAACCATTTTTTACCCTTTTCTCTCTTCTGATCTAGAATCTCCTCCACGTGAAAGACTTTGTCTTTACCCAACTGGACCTTCTGTAATTCCTTCTCATAAAAAGATCCCTCTATAAGATCCCCGTCATAATCTTTTAATTTGTAGACCGGCGGAATGCGTGGCAGACATTCGGTAACGGTAAACAACTCCGAGCTAAAGCCTTGTTCGTATTTTTTGTCGAAAACACCCCTCAACTTTGATATACGCACCAAGTCACCCACTAGGAATTTAAAAGTCATTTTTTTCTTACGGCGAAGTGGGAACAAACCATACATATTTTTAAAGACTTGAAAAGAGTTTTCCGAAGAGACCTCCGAGGGCTTCATACGTATAGTCTTATGGTAGCTGTGGTTGTACCCGTTTACTAAATCCTGAACTATGTCTGTATATCTGTGGGTGTTGTGAGCTGTAAAATATCTCCACATCCGCTCTTTCAAAGTCCTATTAAAGCGTTCCACAACCGAAGCTTTCAAATCAGAGCCTGTAGCAAAATGTACTATATTATACTTATTCATTAGCTTCTGAAATGTTTTATTAAAAAATTCTTTTCCGCCATCCGTCTGCACTTTCTTGGGTGCGCCTCCTGCCTTCAAGATCGATTCAAAGGCCCTGGTCACCTCTGCCCCGCTCTTATTTTTTAACACCCTTACATAGGCTAATTTAGAGAAAATATCTATAACCGTTAGCATGTAGCGATTTCCATCATTTTTATCGGCAAGGGACTGCATGTCACATAGATCCGCCTGAAATTGTGATAATGGATGCGTAGAAAAAACTCTATTTCTTGGAAATTGTTTTCTTACAGGTTTATGTAGAGTGTAGGCATCTTGCTCGGATAACCATTCATTCACTTTAGCATCGCTTAACAGACTACCTGTTTCTTCGACTATAGCTCTCTGTAAACGCTCTTTACCCCCATAAGACCCGGGGTTAGCGGGATTATAATATATGTTTTTCAACAGCTGCTCAGCCATCCTTCTTGCCTCTCTGAGGTACAATAACGTTAATGAGCCACTTTCATATAACGACAACATTTCAGTTTGTGAATTTTTATTTTAAGAATGCAACAATTATTACGTATACAGACAATTCAGGATTTGTTGCAAGATACAAGTCCCCGTTTTCTCAACAATCACCGCATGCAACACCCTGTATATATTGTTTAGATTTACAGGTTTGTTTCGCTGAATTTTTAAAACACACACGTCTGCTATATAAGTATATAAACAACAAATATGATACACATTCACATTAAAGGGTGGTTCAAACAAATAAAGTAAAATCTTAGCCAAAGTTTTTTCTAGTTCTTCAGAATCCTCAACAAGCCTTGATACCATATGTGACCATTGTAAACTCTCGCCCGTATGTCGGACATGTTTCATGATTTGCTCCATTTTCAGCAAACGCTCTACATTAGCCCAGGTATTGTGTGTCGTGTAGAACGATCCCTTGTTCACTTTATTTTCAATAATCTGATGCATAACATATGTAAGGTCTCTCAAAAGGTATTTATTCGCTCAAACATCGTAGACACATAGTTACCCATAGCTCTAAATAAACAAAATGTCACTCGGTCTCTTGGGATTTATTGAGCCAGAAAAGCATCACATCAGACACCACAGCTTCCCTGTATTTGTTGTCGTCCACCAGGGTGTGTCGGATTTCTTTGAGTTTCTCGTGGATGAAGATGGCCTCCTTCAGTTCATGTAGGAAGGCTTCGGTTACCCCGTAAACTCTAGGGATAGACGGCACCATACCCATAGACTCCAGGGCGATGACCAGCGCTGGTATAAAACGGCAGGACCACAGTCTTTTCACCAGCTCCTCAAAATGATTGAAAAAGTAGTATCTAGGAGGGTCGTAGAGGCAAGGATGACGACGCTGGCTGGGATGATTGATCTCACAGCCGATGCATTTTTCTCGTATATATTCGCCAATCACCACGTCTAAAAGTGTAGCTACAGAGGCCTTGATTGTATCCACAAAAATAGTACTGGCCACCCCATCAAACACATCCTCAGGCTGGGTAAATGTAGGGGGTGTCACGGGTCTTGCCAGGGGTGCGTAGAGTGTAGGGCTTCGTGGCATAGAGTCTTTAGTGTCGGGCCCCCATGACGTAGTGGCTTCCTCGTAGATGGTCTGGAGATCCATGGTGTATGCTGAAATGAAGAACTGGCTGCTTTTTTCTTTTTATTGTAGAACAAGGCCATTGGGTATCTGGGGGGGGGCGGGGTTAAAGCATCCGCTTACTTAGTTTTCTTCTGACGCTGTATCTTCTTGAGGCTCTTTTGCATCGTAATCTTTACGATTCGTATATATTATGCACTTCTTTAAATGAACAAGGCTCTGACGCTGTTGGCTCTGTACAAAGAGAGCATCCAACGGTTGCAACATTTTCAATTCCATTACATCCCAACTCTTAAAAGGAATAAGCAGACGCAGTCGGGTATCCCCAGTCAGGCCACCACCCCTAAGGTTGTGGTTTCGGATTGCCTCGGTGCCGATATAGAACTCCACGCTGCCGCACGGTCGGCCATTCTGTCTTTGTATTTTCACCCTGTGAAATATTTGTCCTGAGGAGTCTGGGGTACCTTCCCAACGGGTCTCGTGGCCCGTGAACACACTATACCCCTTGGTGATAAGGCTCAGTTCAGGACACACAACCTTGCGAAAAACCGACCAGTCTTCAACACCATATTCCAAGCCTACAGTCTGGTCTGTATATTCTTCTCCTTCATCTACCGTATAGAGGGTCACTCTACAGGCCAGGTAATCAAACCGATACCCCCACTGCTGGCCATTAGACATCAACACTTGATCTGTCAGAGCATTTGCTGGCGGTATTTGGGTTCTATACACATTTAAAAAACGTTTTTTTGGCGCATCATATATTGCTGGTTGATACTTTGCCCTTGCTCTATGGGCAACCCGAGGGCCTGCTTCAGTTGTTACCGTCATCACTTCTTTGGTACCGATCCCAAATTCCATGGTTATTCTTAAGATCTTGTGCACTCTTAAACAGGAATTGTTCAGCGGCTTTATAAGGGGCCTTAACCAACCCCAAACCGTGAGAAACAGTAACAGGGTGACCTGACACATGGTCACTTACTCAAACCCACCAACCCCCCTGGGCATGCACCCTTCTACATGACATAGGGTCATAAATCATTACATAGGGTCATAAATCAGGCTTGGGTCATCAATCATTAACGGTTGACCTGTCAACTGGGCCCTTACTCACCCCATAGCCCCCACCTAACCAGGCTTGCCTGACCAGAAGACATGCACACGTCATCACTACATAGGGTTCACATAGAGTTCACATAGGGTCATCAATCAAATTTTGACGCGTGACATCTACTTTAATCTCTCTAAGGTGTAAAAAAAAAAATGAAAATACTATTTATTTTAAAATTCGGCAAAATCGGCATCCAAAATTACCGATTTCCGATTGTTATGAAATCGGCCATAATTTAATCGGCCTTTCCGATTAATCGGTCGACCTCTAGATGCAACCCATCAGGATGCTCTCGATGGTGCAGCTGTAGAACCTTTTGAGGTTCTGAGAACCCATGCCAAATCTTTTCAGTCTCCTGAGGGGGAATAGGTTTTGCCGTGCCCTCTTCATGACTGTCTTGGTGTGCTTGGACCATGTTAGTTTGGTGTGCTTGGACCATGTTAGTTTGTTGGTGATGTGGACACCAAGGAACTTGAAGCTCTCAACCTGCTCCACTACAGCCCCGTTGAAAAGAATGGGGGCATGCTCGGTCCTCCTTTTCCTGTAGTTCACAATCATTTGTCTTGATCACGTTGAGGGAGAGGTTGTTGTCTTTGCACCACACGGTCAGGTCTCTGACCTCCCCCCTACAGGCTGTCACACCGTCGCCGGTGATCAGGCCTACCACTGTTGTCATCGCCAAACTTAATGATGGTGTTGGGAGTCGTGCCTGGCCGTGCAGTCACGAGTGAACAGGGAGTACAGGAGAGGACTGAGCACGCCCCCGAGGGGCCCCTGTGTTGAGGATCAGCATGGCGGATCCTCAACAGCAAACAAATAAAGTCTGTTTTTACATCCATTGTTAATGACAATAGTTCCTCAATGTATTTGAAAAATCTTTCCAGCTCTCTCCTTTTTGATAACCACTCAGCGTGAAAGGGAAAAATGTAATGCTCTGATCCACTGCAAACATCATAAAACACCTGATTACTTCTTATCCCTTGCACAAATAGCCTACAGCGGTCTCTGTCCTGAGCTCACTGGCATGGGAAACTAAGGGTCCAGAATATTTTACAATGTTGCTAGTGTGAGCTTCCAGTTGGACCCAAGTTAACAATTGATACAATGTTCCAAGTTAGTTGCAGACAAGCCATGCACACCCAAAGTGATTTCTAGGATTAAAAAAAAAAAAAATTTATTATAATTTTTTATTTTAAATCAGGATATTTTCTACCTGAAGGCTGCTATGTTTTTATTTGTGGGCTTTATAGGCTATTGCCTATTGCATATTTACATTGCCTATTTACATAGTTGGCAATGTCAGTTACTTTTTAGGTTTGTATCATTTTCATTTAGATTAATTGAATTTTGATTAACATCTTTGAATCTCAAAATCGTGGTTATCAATTAAATGAAACAGGTTAAGGATGTTTTCTTCATCTCTGGCTCCCTTGAGTCATTTGTCTTATTTCATCAAACAGTGCCCCTAAAGCATCAAAATGCATGTATAGATGATTTTATTAAAACACATTGGGTGTGTCTATACATGGAAAAATATGTTTTAACATTTTGACCAATCAATTAGTCTAAAGAACAGACCACTATCGGTCGACCAAGAATTTATTTTTTTAAAGTCGGGGACAGCCCTACTATTTATCATTCTGTGTAAGAGGAACTTCTTTCACTGCAACCCTGCTGTTTTACATCTCTTGTTCCTTCTCTCTCTCTCTCCCCCCTCTCCGTGGTACGGGGTGTTAATCTATCTGGGACAGTGGGGCAGCTGAGAGCACACTTCAGTTGCCTCTTCTGATGGTGGAGCTGCCAGAGAGCTAGCCCGGCCCAGATCGGTTTGTGTTCTTCCCAACTCCATTGCTGTCATTGTCGAGCCAAACATGGTAAATAGTAGGAAGTGTAGGAACGACAGGCCTTTCCTGCACATTTTCCTTCAGCAGAGGCAGCAACAGGTCTAGGCTTGTGTGTCTGACACTCACTCAGCCAGGCACCCACACATAGTACACAAACACGAGGCAGTCGGCCAGCATTGACTCACTGAACAATCTGTCCACTTCCTCTTCTCACTGACTTTCAACATCAACAAACAGTAAATGCCTGAAGCCAAGGAACCCAGTGAGTAACTATTTCCAAGGTTGGGAAGGGAAATGTGGTAGTACTACTGAAAATAGTAACACAGGGACCCCTGGTGTTTCCTAGGCAGAGCAGGCTTTGTTTACTCTCTGCTGCTGGGAAAAGAAAGGCACTGTGTGTACTCATTGTGTTTCAAGTGAGGCATTGATCCTCTGTCAATAGGCATTGGCTGAGTGAATGGCGGTTATGGAGGGATAAAGGAACATACAGTAGATAAAAGAAAAATCGGTAGGCCTTAGATTTTCAACTAAACTCACACGTCATTGAACTCCTCCAGACTAGTAGCAGGTGTGAAGACATCTAGAAGGCCGATCACCTGAAACACAGAGGCCAACGCAACAAGTAAGGAGGATTGTATCAGCTCTCCCAAATGATTTCATGACTCCACAATGAATTGGTTTCAGCAGAGTAGAGCATTGGAATACTTGGAACTAGAGCAGCGGAATATTTCAGCCAACAAATTCCTACAGTTGATATCTCAGTCAGCAGCACAGTTGCATACTATGATTAATATAGCCAACATACTTCTGCTGCCTTTGAGAGAGAGAGAGAGAGGACTGAGCTCCAGAGAGGGGCAAAGAGAAAGAGAGGGAAGAGGAACTAGAGCAGAGGAATACTTCAACCAACATATTCCTAGACTTATCGCAGCAGCAACATAAAACAGTTCTGCTGCTTTTAACCTCTCTTGGGTAGGGGGCATTTTATTTTCATATGCCCAAAGTAAACTGCCTGCTACTCAGGCCCAGAAGCTAGGATATGCATATAATTGGTAGATTTGGATAGAAAACACTCTAAAGTTTCTAAAACTGTTGAAAATATGTCTGTGAGTATAACAGAACTGATATGGCAGGCGAAACCCCGAGGACAAAACACCCCCCCCAAAAAAACTCAGCCTACCGCTATTTTCAATGGCTGTCACTTTTATTATAAGGCAAAATCCTCCCAGATTGCAGTTCCTAGGGCTTCCACTAGATGTCAGTCTTTAGAAAGAGTTTCATGCTGGTTTTTGGAAAAATCAGCCAGAAATTGTAGTTTTTCTTGGTGGCTCCCATTTTGGCTGTAGCGTTTCCAAGCGTGTGGAAGAGAGTGCGTTCTTTGGTATTTTTCTCCGGTAAAAACAATAACGATTCTCCGTCTTAAATGTGATCGTTTATTTACATATTAGGGTACCTAAGGTTTGATTATAAACGTTGTTTGACTTGTTTGGAAAAGTTTATTAGTAATGTTTGGGATTCATTTTGTATGCATTTTGATGGAGGGAAAATGGGTGGATTATTGACTGAAGCGCGCCAGCTAAACTGAGTTTTTATGGATATAAAGAAGGACATTACCGAACAAAAGGACCATTTGTGATGTATCTGGGACCTTTTGGAGTGCCAACAGAAGAAGATCAAAGGTAAGGCATTTATTATATCGCTATTCCTGACTTTTGTGGCGCACCTGCCTGGTTGAAATATGTTTTCCATGCTTTTGTAGGCGGGGCGCTGTCCTCAGATAATCGCATGGTGTGCTTTCGCCGTAAAGACTTTTTGAAATCTGACACAGTGACTGGATTAACAAGAAGTTACGCTACCGTCCCACCTGCCCATAAGAAGTTAAGAGAGATGAAACTCACGTTCTCATGTTTCATGTGCTTGAGCAGACGTAGCTCTCTGTAGGTCCTCTTGGCGTGGATAATGGACTGGAATGGCCGGGAGAGCTTCTTCACTGCGATCTTCAGACCAGACTTCTCATCATACGACGAGCTGGAGGAGACGTGATATGGGTTTAAGTTACTGCAACAACTAGGCTACAACAATAGGATAAGATACTAGTCATCGCTCCCAAAATGTTCCATCTGAAAATAAATACAATCCTTACTGATAATATGCAATATTTGAAATTACCGATCAGCAGCATGTGACAAAACATAACTCATCTTCTTCTGTAGGCTTTAGACCAGGGTTATTTAATTCCAGTCCTGGCGGGCCAAAACAGTTCTGTTTTTCATCATCTCGTTCCAATCAGGGACTAATTCAGACCTGGGCCATCAAGTAAGTGCAATTAACTACCAGGTAGAAACAAAAAACAGAAATGTTTCGGGCCTCTAGGAACGGAACTTAACAGCCCCGCTTAAGACATAGGCTGCAGCCTAAAACAAGTTGTTGCAGCCAGGTTGTAATTTTCCAAGAAGACACAGGAAAAACACATTTTAAAATGACTCACTAAAAGGCTAAGTTTGCATGAAACCAGATAAAGTGATGTAAGAGGTGCTGACGTAAGGAAGAAAAACAGACATCAGCTAAACAGAAAATGTCATCCCTCAGACTAAGGCATCATCCCAAATGGCAAAAGAAGAAAAAAAAAGAAATCACCAGGGTCCATGGGTAGTAGTGCACTATGAAGGGTAACGGGTGACAGTTGGGACACAGCCTGAAACACAGCCGCGCTGTCTGGTCATGGCGAGTCTGGCTGACAGGCTGGGGGAGAAGGAGCATCTCTGGGGATATCTCAATAGGTGTTTCCTAGTGTCCTGATGTCCCTTCTCTTTGCCCCCTTCTTAATACGGTAGCAGAATGAAAACACAGCCGTTCCGTTAAGATGGCTGGCAAGCTGGGGGCCGAACGTCTCTCTCCAGGGGAGATCTCAATAGTCTTTCCCTCGATTCCTTGTGGCGTCAATCTCTCCTCACTGTCTTCCAAAAAAGTCAAGAGGGAAGTGAGGAATACATTGGAGGAGACAATCACCTTGGATCTCATCTTGGATCTTCTCCAATGCTCTACTTTCTTCCTCTGACATCTTGAGGAGGCGAGGAGAGGGACGACCCAAAGAATCACAGATAAGACTTGAGATTCACCCTGGCTGAATGACATACTGGGGGAGGGAAGCCTACCTCTCACTACCTCTTCCTTTGAATGTCTGCTAACCAGTCATGAGTGGTCAGCTGCTATAATGGTTAGGGCGTTCTTATGTGCTCTCTTGCCAACTCCATAGCTGTCAATGACAATTCCATAAGAAGTTGGCAAGAGGGCAGAAACAGACTGGCACCCAAGCTAGTCAGCTGCTGTACACACGTAATAGTACAAAGCAGAGGTGCACAAACGCTTGTGGCCAAGGAGGTCAGGAGTCCCAGTGCCGCAACAAGCAAAACATTCAGATAAAGTTGTATGTATGTGAGCTGTGGTGCCCACATAACAGGAGGAAATCGTTCTGAATAAACAAAAGCAAAAATGTTATGTAATATAAAAATGTCCCTTGATCTGATATCCGGGTCTTTTTATCCGTTTTTTTAAAAACCCAACAGCACTAATCCGACCGTCAACAGTTAATCCT